>NC_071506.1:155252794-155877794 GCF_027887155.1 Malaclemys terrapin pileata | reverse complement strand
GGCACTTTGCAATCTTTTGGATAAAAGACACTAATTATATAAATCTAAGGTATTCCGTAAAATTTGTTATATTCCAAGTGTAGGTTTGTAAGTACTACTCAAAGCATCTCTGAAAAAGGATGACAACACAACCATTCTCGACCAAAGGCTTACGCTGCGAGCGCCCAGATGTTTAATTAACCACTTTCAAAATTGTTACTGTCTCAGTACATGTAAATTGGATCTTTTAAGATTTCCATATGCTCCTTAAATTGACATTTCCATATCTCTGAAACGAAGAAATTGTCATCTTGATCATTCTGTTGTAATCTTGATAATTCTGTTTAACCAATTTTTAATTCATTTTATTTATTTCTCTGAAGTAATGTTTTTCTTATGACAAAATAAAATGTTATTTCACTTTATTACTTATTAAACTAACAAGAAAAAAATACTATGTTGGTTAATTATCTTTTGATAGATGTTCAGACTCTGAGGCTTCCCCAGGATGTTATATATAATTTTTATTTCCTCCCTATTACTAATGGGGTTATTACAAATCAAGGATTAAGGATTTATGCAGAAATTGAAGAAGCCCAGAGCATTTTGTAATGCTGCATTTGCCTATACTATCAGCCATATTCCACTAAGTTAGTGCATGGAGGCTTGAAAACCTCTGTGTAGCCCAAGTGGGATCCAGCCTAGTAGAGCTCTCCCTCAGAATATTCTTCCCTTAGGGGGCAGCAGAGTTAGGCCATGATCTGGCTAAGGACCTTTACCTGATTTCATTGGGACTATGCATGAGTATAAGGGCCTTTCCACATGCGTATAAGCCTTTCCCTTACAGGACTGGACCCCTAGTTTTCATCTGCGACTGCCTAGGAGCCCTATCACAAAAGGGAGTCCACAGAACTGGCAAATGCCCATTGTTCCCTGGAGCTCAGACTGAGTAACTTGGCAGTTTAACATCAGTAGAGATTCTCCTGCCCCAAATACACCCCTCTTCCCACCAGCTCCTATCCCCTTGCAATACCAGACACTTTGATAAGCAGATTTACAGCTTGGGTTAAAGCCCATTTAAACATCTAGTCCTAAGGAAAAAAAAAAAACTTTTACTGAAAAGTTGTTTTAAGACTTTTATTGGAAGTGTAAAATGATAGCTACTCTCAAAATGATTATATAAATTACAGTGGAATAATTTTGCCTACAGAGTTGGGAAGTTAAAGGGACAAATGCTGTCCCTCACAGTATCATGAGATCCTTGCCTTCAGGAGGCTCTCAGGGATACCGTTTCCTTCCCCATGAATTCCACTTGTCCCCCTCCAAGTCCTTCCCCACCTTCTCCAGTCCCTCTCTACAGACAACCCACATTTTCTCACACACAGTCCCCTCAAACTTCCATCCTTTCCCCAAGACCCACACCTCTATCTGTGACAATATCACCTTATCCTCTCTTGCTACTTGTGCTCCATGCCTCCATTTCCCATCTTCTGGCTCCAGGCATTGCAGTCTCCCACTCCTGGATAGGCAAATTCCAGTCTTTCTGAATGATGCAGCCCTTCAGCCAAAAGGTAGAGTCCAACCCCATTCTGAGGGGTAAACACAGTCCAACAAAACAAATGTAGCAACCTTGTGCTGAGTCTTCAGCCTGACTCCAGGCTCAATAGTCTTTCCTTCTCTTGCAGCTGAAGTTTTACGGCACCTTCCTGAGTTGCCCTGTAGAGGAGCCCAGGCCCTTCTTCTCTTCTGGGTTCTAGTTCAGGGAAGTTGTACAAATTACCAAGGTTCATATACTCAGATCTTTTGCTGTAGTCCCTGGATCACTTCCTACTGAGCCCTGTTACTAGGTCTTTCCCAGAGCCTCTTCCTGTGCTTTCTGTCTTTCTAGGTTTCTTTCCCAGGCTGGCTAGACATGGTGTAATCCTTCTCAGGTTCTCTCGCAAGACCTAATACTTGCAGGGCTTTTTCAGTGGATCTGCTGCCAGCTTCCAGCAGGACTTTCTTTTCTTCCTGGCTCTGGAGCACTCTAGCATACTCATGCCTCCCCTCAGGACTTTCTTCTTACTGGATCCCAAGCTTCTTCTTATACTAACTTGCCCAGTCTCCTGACCCCGTAAGCACATGACCTTCCCAATTCCTAGACTAGTGACACTTTCTTTTAAAGAAGCCACCCAATTCTGTAACACCCTCATTTCCTCCTGCATTGATCTGAGCTGGGCATTCTCCTCTTTGGATCCCTCTGTTCACTACATCAGACATAACCTCCAGGTTATAAGAGCTGGTATCTTTGGTAGAGTGCATGGAGCCCAAATGATAGTTTTGACAGTTTGATGTTTGAAATGTTGTGCAGGAAAAATCAGCAAGACTTAAAGATGGCCTGGTTGAATGGGTCTAACAAGAAGATGAGTCAAAGATGACTCCCAGCAACTGTTTAGGATTTTTTTTTTAGCATATAACTCATCGTATTATTATTGAAATAAAAAATAAGTTATGCGTGAATCGTATGTTTTTTAAAAAGTACTGAAACGTGATTCTTTTTGTGCAAATCCTTTATTTCCAGATATTTGCATTCATGCAATACGTAGTCTTAAGAGTCATCATAGTATTTGAATCTTGCAAGCGAACAACTGAAGCAAATGTTACATCAATAATCTTCCATGTGCATTAAACTAGCAATATGATGAATACAGACACTTTCAGGAGACACAGGAACTTTAGAAGTGAAACTCACAAAATATTCAGACTTATGCACTTATTCAGTTCAGTGGGTTTTAACTACTCTAAAAAGTTTCTAATACAAATGGAAACAATGTGCTTCATTTATTTGTTTTGAGATTTATTCTGTAGGTGCTGAGATTTACAAATAACACTTGCAATGAAAAGCATTTGTCATTTGCAAGACATGTCTATTATTTTAGAAATTTCCCCCATCTTCTTAGAACAAGTAAATATCACTTGGGCATACAGAACTGAAATTCTCTGCCAAAAGCCAAATAACTAAAAATGGGTCTCCTTCTGTTAATGTCACAGAGAGGCTCACACAATGTTTGTTTTCAAGGCAGTGAGAATTTATGAAAATTATTTTATTTCTTAGAGCCTCTAATTTCTGGATTTTGAGTTGCAAATTTCCCCCAAATTGTCTATTGCTTGTATTTAATTTGCAGTAGTGAGAGTTGTTTCATTTTTTTCAGGATAATCATGTAACTTAAAGTAAAAGTACAATATTTTCATGTCATCACCAAAAGGCTTTGATTGCTTTTGGTTAAGCTGCAGCATTGAAAAATGGAAATTATCAATAGGCTCAGGCTTTGGGGGAGGGAAGGACTTGATGGGACTGAGGTCTGTGTGGTAGGCAGGGACCAGGAGTGGCGCCAGAGTTTTTGCTGCCCTAGGCGGCAGTGCTCCTCCTCAGAGCATTCGGCGTTGGGGGTCCTTCCGCTCCGCGTCTTCGGGACGCTTCGGAGGCGGGTCCCGGAGCGAGTGAAGGACCTGCCGCCGAAGCGGCCCGAAGACGCGGAGCAGAAGGACCCCCCCATCGCCGAATTGCCGCCGAGGACAGCAAAATGCCGTCCCCCAAATCCTGCCGCGCTAGCCGACCCTGGCAGGGAGCTTTGTTTAGTTGGGAGCTGAGTTGCTAGAGATTGAGTTTTACTGGGGACTATTGATGAGGCAAACTGCTGGTTAGATTTAGTCTGATTACTTGTTTCCTCATCCTATGTTCAAAGGTGTATAAGGTGCCTAAAGTGCCTTGTGTTTTGCATACAGCTCTTAGAAACCAAAGCAAACCAATTACATACTATGTAAACATAGTAGTAAATTGCTTAAGGGGCAGGAGTTCTGAGCTTTCAGTGGTGAGACTGTCACTTCTGAAAATACTCTCATTTAATTCTTTGCAAAAGTATTGCAAAGTAATGATCACTTCTTCCTCAATAACACAAATTAAAGTGTTACTGACAAAGCTTAAATACATAAGCCTTGAATGTTTCCCTGAAGGTCAAAAGACAAGGCTGTTTTAGAGCAAGAGTGAGGAGTATGTTCCAAAGTTGAGGGTGTCTCATGGAAAACAGTCTAATCCAAGCCATCTTGCTTTAAAAGTTGATCTGCTACCAGAGTACAAAGGGTTCCCATGCATTTTCCTGGGGCCAGGCCATTGCAATTCTAAGTCTCCAGTTGGAATATGTCTTGATACATAAATCTTTCACCAACAAGCAACATATCAGAGTTAATTTTTGTGCTAAAATTAAGAGAATTCAATACCAGTGTCTGCTAGGTAGAAGCAGATCTCATTACGTTTGAGGCTTGTGAGGGTTCATGGATTATTTAGAAATACATAGTGATTTAGCAACGTGTTAGTGATTATTCATCCAAAACCACTTTTAGAAGAATAAGAAAACTACCAACTCTGGCTCAACCCTTACCTCAGCTCCTGTAGGATAGTGAGGTAAAAATCTACAGAGGGGCTAGGGGGGAAATTCTCAGGACCCCTTTCAGATAAGAGGGAATTGAGGACCCCATCTTCTTGGAGGAGAGGGAGAGATCTTTTCCTCCAGTCTTTAAATCCCACGGCAATCACCCTAAATACTCTCATAAATATTCCCTTGTACAGTAGAACCTCAGAGTGATGAACACCTCGGGAGTGGAAGTTGTTTGTAACTCACAAATGTTTCGTAACTCTGAACAAAATGTTATGGTTGTTCTTTCAAAAGTTTACAGCTTGACTTAATACAGCATTGATCCTTTATTATGCAGAAAAAATGCTGCTTTCCCCCCCTTTTTAGTAGTTTATGTTCAACACAGTATTTGCTTTTTTTGGGGGGGGGGGGTCTTTTTTTGTCTCTGCTGCAGCCTGATTGTGTACTTCCAGTTCCAGATGATGTGTGTCGTTGACTGGTCAGTTCATAACTCTGAGGTTCTGCTGTATTTCCCCATATTTTTTGTGGGAGTGGAGTGGAGGGGAAATGGTAGACTGTGGTCTTTGATCTCCCTTTCAAACACTTTCTAGAAGTCACCATATAATCTTCCTCCCATTTTCTTTCTTTACATGTTCACCAGACAAGGACACTATATTCAGTATAACACAGGGCTCTTGATGACTAGCCATCTACAAGGCATATAGGAGTCAAATATGCCTTGAAAATATATTAACAGCTATAGTTCTCACTCTTCCCTTCTATCTGTTTGCAGCAACTAAGATTTCCACCAATCATCCCTATGTATATTCCAAACCTTTAGCACTGGCTGAGATTTAAATACAACGAGAATCAATATACACACCCTAACAGCTTGGACATCTTGTCTGGGGAGCATCAATTAAGCTAAAGTTGAAGTACATAAATTCCAGGAAATGAAATCTTTGATATTTGATAAAGAGTCTTCCAACTATTGTTAGTCCCTCAAACTAAAGACTTCCATAATTTATGTGTGGATAAAAGTTCCATCTCTCTTGCTGTTGCTTAAGAGAACCCCTACTGGGAACATACAAAAATGACTGCTCTTTTTCCTGGGCTAAGTGCTCTAATGTCGGCTATATGCTAACCAATGATCAGTGATGAACACCGCAAATGTAATTTTAAACCAGCTAGGAATAGTTGCTGGTGACCCAAAAAAGCTTAAAATTCCAGACATCAAACTTACTGATAGTCCAAAAAGTCAAATAGATATCTTTCACCCCAAAGTAGAACCTGTACATTTGTCTGCCTTATGGATCAGATATGCCTTATGGATCTCTCTATATGTGAATAATTGGTCTTGTTCCTCCAGTGTAATCTCTCTCCTATCCAATGATAAGACCTGAAAAATATGAAATGAAAAGTAACTGTTAGAATAAAAAAGGTGTAGACTATGTCCACTAAATTTAGAAGAACTATAAGGTATTTTGGTTTTTTTATTTGTAAATTATTGTTGCAATCTTAAAGTGATAGGAATTGTATAGCCCAAGGAACAAAAGGAAATGATGAAAGATGTAATCACCTAACCAGAGTATTACTTTGGAATATTAAAAGAAACTGCCTTAAAAGGTGGGGGGATTTCAGTTAAAAGTCTGGGCTAATACTGAAATACAGTCTGGGAAATGAATCAAATAAAAAACCTCAGAAGAGAAAAGGATTGAAGACATTTGTCATATATGGTCGCCAGGGCCGGCTCCAGCTTTTTTGCCGCCCCAAGCAGCGAAGCGGGAAAAAAAAAAAAAGATAAAGCTGATCGGCGGCAATTCAGCGGCAGGTTGTTCACTCCCTCTCTTCCTCTTCGGCGGCACTTCGGTGGCAGCTCAAAAAGGAAGAGATGGACTGAGGGACACACTACCGAACTGCCGCTGAAAACTCGGATTTGCCACCCCTTTCCATTGGCTGCCCTAAGCACCTGCTTCCTTCGCTGGTGCCAATGGAAGCAGCTGAGAAACTAAGAGAACTGAAACCAATAGAAAATGAGAAGATTGTCCTCCTCCAAGGGACCCACAAACAAGATATATAAACCTGAGGCCACTGTTTGGACTCCAGAGTTTGCTGAACCCCTGTGGAGGGCCTCTGTCCTCCTTCAGGGTTACAGGATTAAGGGACTATCTACACAAGTAGCCAGGGATGGGATTTCCAGCTTGACTTAGATACACTTGTGCTAGCTCTTCTCGAGCTACCATGCAAAAATAGTGATATAGCCAAAGTAGTGGCAAACAGTGACATGAACTAGCTGAGCCGAGTACAAACCCACCTGAACACTGTGGGTACATCCATGGCACAGCTACGCTGTGCTGCTGCTGCTCTCCACAGTCCCTGCTGCCACATCTACACTATTTTTAGTGCATTAATTCAATTTAGCCAAGAATGTCTAATGCAAGCTGGGAATCACACCCCTCGCTTAAAATGTAGACATAGGCTAAGAAAAAGATTGTCTTAACCCACAAATAAGCTGTAGCATTCCAAAGTACTGTGGGACACTCAGACCAGCTTTGTGAACAGCTGTCCCCTCCTCCAGGGTTATAGAACTAAGAAGAGGTGGTGAGATTTAATTTCAAAGACTGTGTTTCTTCTTCTGTTTTTTAAACACAAATAGCAATGTTATCTTGTTGAGTCCACACTATTTTTAGGGAGACCTCAAGTAACCATATTTTGGATTTTAACTAAAAATCCTATATTCATGTTCTCCTTTGTAAACCCAAGCAAATTGGCTTGAAAGATCTAGGCAATAGCTTTAAGCAATTGCTCTTGATATTTTCCATTTGTCCCTTTCAGACCAAACACTTCTAATAGCAGGGACCACTTTCCTTAAAGTGCCTGAAGAGAAATGCATCCTTACTCCTTGGATAATTACTAGAAGTGAGATAAATGTGCTAGAAGTACTAAAGAATTGATAACTAATGATTATAAGTAAATGTAAAAAGAAATCTTGTTGATTTGTATTTTTTCTTGATATAGTTGCTGGACCACAACAATGGTCTATGTTAATCATGTACAAGGCTGCATATGCATTTTGTGTTAGTACTTGCCTTGATTGATATAAACTGTTGATTGTATACTTGAGTGCTCCTGGATGAATTAATAAACTTTTTGACTGGTTAAGAATAGCAAAGCATCCTCATATGAGGAATACTGTCCTAGGTCAAAGTTGTCCTAATTAAATTCTATCACAATATTGGCTATAATATTTTGATAAGTGTTATAGCCAATATTGGGATGGAATTTCACTGGCATATTGGCAAATCTAGTTTCACACTTACATCTCATCCTTCTCCTATCCTGTAGGAGCAGGACCCAGTTGACTAATCTGAGCTGGGGGAGATGAATAGGATTTTTAAAGGCCACAGGCAGGGACACTTCAGCTTCTCTCAGTGCCATCTCCAATAGCTGTGCACTGAAGGGAGGCTCAGATTGGGTCCATCAAGATTTAAGCTAATTCCTGAACAAAAAGTAGTGTCAGTCAGAGAACCAGGTCTGCTGAGAATATCAGTCACATTAGACCAAGAGGATGTTGCTCTTGAAGACCATGGCTTCAGAGCAAACTGACCCTTAAGCTAGTCCAGCATTTCAGATTTAATTATAAGATCAGGCATTTCAAAATAAGGGAAATGTAGCCTCAAGGTGGCAGAAATACTTCTGAAAACAAGGCAGTTGACAAGGTCTGTCTGAGCATAATATGGTAGCAACAGCAAAGCAAAATAAACATAATTCATGTGCAGCTCTGTCCCCAGTGTGTCTGAAATTCTAGAACAATGTCCTTTCATCCCCACCCGCCCCCATGCTATCACATATCAAGGATTGTTTAGCCTTTAAAATGAATAGTTCCTCACTTCCAACTAACATTTAGTGACAGTGCCAAATTCTGCTTTCAGTTAAACCTCTGCAAATCTGGATTAACTCTACAGAAGTGTCCATTTACTCTGGTTTAACAGAGCAGAATTTGGTCCACAGGTCTCAGTGTTCTGTTATCTGATTATCTTGCGTGTTCTGCTTCTAACCTGAACGAGGAGGACTTGATGTGAGGGCTTAGGGGAAAATGTGGGAAAAGAGGATTTTGGGACCATCATTTGCCTTCCAAGGTAGAAGGTCTCAGAAAAATAAGGTCCTCACAAACTCAGGTAGTTTCTCAGCATTTGTCTTTTTGGTTCTCACATACTGACAATAAGGTTTCATATAATCATAAAAATAAAGGGCTGGATGGGACCTCGAGAGGTCATCTAGTCCAGCCCCAATACTGACTCAGGACTACACCATCCCTGACAGCTGTTTGTCTAACGTGTTCCTAAAAATCTCCAAGGATGGGGATTCCACAACCTCCTTAGGTAACCTGTTGCAGTGCTTAACTATCCTTATAGTTAGAAAGCTTTTCCTACTTGCAGCACTCCCTGCCTTGAAGTGGTTTCCATCAATACAGGATTTACAGTTTGGTTAAATGGCTCTCTGCACCCCCACTATACAAATTGTTCCAGCATCCTTGAATCTCAAACCTCTGAGGCCTCACCAATGCCATGTAGAGAAGAATAATTATATCTAATGTCTTACTTATAATACTCCTGTTACTTTCCAGAATGACATTTGATTTTTTTGAAACAGCATCATAGTATTGACTCATATTCAACTTGAAATCCACAATATCACCAGATCTGTTTTGTAGTACTGCTACCTAGCCAATTATTCCCCATTTTGTAGTTGTTCCTTTGAGTTTTCCTTCCTATGTCATAGTATTTTGCATTTGTCTTTATTGAAATTCATCTTACTGATATCAGACCGATTCTCCAATTCATCAAGTTCATTTTTAATTCTAATCTTCTCTTCCAAAATTCTTGTAACCTCTCCCATTTTGACACAATCTGCACATTTTTAGCATACACATCATTCCATTATCCAAGTTTTTAATGAAAATATTGAATAGTACCAGACCCAGGACAGACCCCTGTGGGACTCCACTAGTTACATCCTCCCATTTTGACAGTGAACCATTGATAACTACTCTTTGAGAATAGTCTTCCAACCAGTTTTATAGTAATTTAATCTAGGTTCTATTTTCCTAGTGTGCTTAGGGAAATGTCTCATGGGACTATGTCAAAAGCCTTACTAAAGTCCAGTAAAATTAGTCTTCCATTGAGCTGTTATGATGATTATTACGTAAATTCAGATTTATCTTGTCAGAGATCAGTCCTCATAGTCCAAAAACAACAATTTCGCACTGAGTTTTGATTTTTTGTTAATTATGAAACAGCTGCTTGTTGTTCACAAGATTAGATATTTGCTTTAACTCCTATAATGATAAAAAGCACCAATCTCTTTACTGAATGACATCGCTATCTAGCTAAAACACTGCTTTATTAAGGGGCACAGAGGTCATCTTAGTAACATTTTTGGCCTGATTTACCACTGCCTATTCCAATTTTATGCTGATGGAATGCCACTGATTTCCACCTTTGCCTGTTTATACTTAACTTTAGCTTTATGCTGTGCCTTTTATCCTAAAGCACTGGGCTTGCAACACTAATGTGATACAAGCACTTGAAGCACAACATACTGCTCAGTAACGGGAGGCGAGGCAATTATGGGCAAGGATATTGTGGCAATTCCCTGCTCTTATTAAAAGAACAATGGGATCTGTAATGTCCACAGGCAGTATCTTTGATTTTAAGGTCTCATCTGAAAGACCCACATGCAGTAAACGGGTAGGGAACTCAGTTTATCTGCCGGGGCAGCATTAAGTGCTGAGCAGACCCTGTGCTGCCGGAAGTAAAGGTATATCAAAACTGGGGCATATAGGCCATTCATTCATCTTTTCTGCTCTGGAATTTAGCTTCTTTATTAAATAAACCTGTAGAGAAGCTCTTGCTGTTATTTGTATGGCCTCTTGCCTGTTATTGATGTTCTGCATGCACTAATATACTACATTTAATTTAGTAGGAGATTTATATGTTCAGTATTAATAAACAAAAGATTTCAATGTGATCGGTCTAACAGTAGTTGTTTCTGTTATTTGGATACTTGTTTCTAGCATAAGATAAACTCATTTATTAGTGAATTTATTTAGGTGAACAAGTAGAATGTTTTTTTCCCTAAGGATATATTGGTCTTTAAAAACAGTATAGTCTATAGTCTATAAAAACAGCATCACATTATCTTAGCAGATGTAAAATTACCAAGGTTCCACTTTATTTTCTTTTATCTAGTATTAAGCACAGAAAGTGTAATTTCCTTAAAACTTGAAAATTCTAGAGTAATTCATAGAATCATAGAACTGGAAGGGACCTCGAGAGGTCATCTAGTCTAGTCCCCTGCACTCATGGCAGAACTAAGGATTATCTAGACCATCCCTGACAGGTGTTTGTCCAACCTGCTCTTAAAATTCCGCAATGATGAAGATTCCACACCCTCCATAGGCAATTTATTCCAGTACTTAACCACCCTGACAGTTAGGAAGTTTTTCTTAATGTCCAACCTAAACTGCCTTTGCTGCAATTTAAGCCCATTGCTTCTTGTCCTCAGAGATTAAGAACAATTTTTCTCCCTCCTTGTAACAACCTTTTATGTACTTGAAAACTGTTATCATGTTCCCTCTTAGTCTTCTCTTTTCCAGACTAAACAAACCTATTTTTTTCAGTCTTCCCTCATAGGTCATGTTTTCTAGACCTTTAATCATTTTTGTTGCTCTTCTTTGGACTTTCTCCAATTTGTCCACATCTTTCCTGAAATGTGACGCCCAGAACTGGAAACAATATTCCAGTTGAGGCCTAATCAACACGGAGTAGAGCGGAAGAATTACTTCTCGTGTCTTGCTTACAATACTCCTGCTAATACATTCCAGAATGATGTTTGCTTTTTTTGCAACAGTGTTACACTATTGACTCATATTTAGCTTGTGATCCACTATGACCCCCAGATCCCTTTCCACAGTACTCCTTCCAAGGCAGTCATTTTCCATTTTGTATGTGTGCAACTGTTTGTTCCTTCCTAAGTGGATTTGCATTGTCCTTATTGAATTTCATCCTATTTACTTCATACCATTTCTCCAGTTTGTCCAGATCATTTTGAATTTTAATCCTGTCTTCCAAAGGGGTGAGAGGGCTAGCTCAGTGGTTTGAGCATTGGCCTGCTAAATCCAGGGTTGGGAGTTCAATACTTGAAGGGGGCCATTTAGGGAACTGGGTAAAAATGTGTCTGGGGATTGGTCCTTTGAGCAAGGGGTTGGACTAGATGACCTCCTGAGGTCCCTTCCAACCTTGATATTCTAGGAAAGCACTTGCAACCCCTCCCAGCTTAGTATCACCTGCAAACTTTATAAGTGTATTGTCTATGCCATTATCTAAATCATTGATGAAGATATTGAACAGAACCAGAGCCAGAACTGATCCCTGCAGGACCGCTCATTATGCCTTTCCAGCATGACTTTGAACCACTGATAACTACTCTCTGAGAACAGTTTTTCAGTCAATTATGCACCCACCTTATAGCTCCATCTATGTTGTATTTCCCTAGTTTGTTTATAATTGTGCCTCTTCTGATATGAGCAGGCTTCCAGGAATTTATTTCTGTTATCAAACTTTTCTGACTCATGTCTATGCATGCTATTTTTATTTTTTGCCATTGATTTGGTATCAGGGCAGTTGTATTAGTTGCACAGATTTTTTCTTATGTGTCAGGCACCACAGGTTTTCAAATCCACCAGACCCGTAGGGTTGCAAGCAAGAACCTTACCCACACCACTAGGGCAGATGAGGAAACTGCAAACAGTAGTCTTGGCATGGCTTCTGGCTCTGGCTCCAACACTTGGTGTGGCATCCGGCCCTGCTCTGCCCCTTGGCATGGCTTCCGGTTCTGGCTCTGACTCCTGTTCTGAGCCTTGGTGTAGCTTCAGGTTCCCATCTCTGATCCTTGGCATGGCTCCCAGCTCTGGCTCTGAGCCTTGGTGTGGCTCTGACTCCAACCATTGGTGTGGATCCTAGCTTCTGGCCCTAACCATGGCTGTGACTCCTGGCCCTTGGTGCACCTCCTGGCTTCCAGCTCTGGCTCTGACCGTTGGCGCAGCATCCAGCTCCAGGTTTCCAGCTCCAACCCTTGGCATGGCTTCTGGCTCTGGCTCTGACTCCAACCCTAAGCGTGGCTTCCAGCCTCACTCTCACCTTTGGAGTGGCTAGTAGTTCCCAGCTCTGCCCTTAGTGCAGCTCCTGGCTCCCAGCTTTGGCTCCAACCCTTTGCACGGCTTCCGGTTCCAGGCTTCCACCTGCGACCTTTGACGTGGCTTCTGGTTCTGACCCTTGGCATGACTTCTGGCTCCCAGCTCTGGCTTTGACCCTTGGCACAGCTACCAGCTTCATCTCCAACTCCTGCTAGTCTCAAATCAGGGGCAGGCCTCTGGGAAATCATGAATTCAGCAAATCTACCTGTTGGTCTGATGTCAAAGGTAAGTTCTCTGTGACATTATTGGCTCAGTTCTTCATCAGCTGGGTCTCATGTCAAGGAAGAGGCTCCCCTGAGGCTGGGAGGTCAATGGAGCATCACCTCTACCTTCCTGAGCTTATGTGAAAGTCCAAACCTTTTATGAGGTCTCTGGCTCAGTAGCTGTAGGTACGGGGGACAATGCTAAGACACAGGACCTTGTGACCTCACTGACTCAAAGTGGATTTGCTGTGCCAAGCACAGCACTCTGAGGTTATTGGGAAGTGAGCAAGGAAAGGGGTGAGAGAGAAACTCCTCCACCTAAGCCTCCTCACCCCCACCTTTTCTGATCTGCAACCCACAAAATGATGAAAAATTGTCCTGTGAACCAAAACGAATACTAATTTTTATCTGCAAGGATTGTGGAATATAGTGGGTCATAGGACGGTTTTTCAGCCATTTTGCTGATTGCAAACTTTAAAAGGTCAACAACCTCTGCTCTTCAGTACTAGGTGCTTGCATTTAACACCTTGTAAAACATACATGTCAGTATAAAAGGATCCTATATTCCACCATATGGCAATCTGTAATGGGGTATATATGTTCTTGGCTTCCAGGAATTAGTATGGCATTGGACATGAAACTGCAAAATAGCCCTCTCTTGCCCTTTATTTCCAATTTGTGCCTTTGCTTGAGCTTAGTACTATGATTCAGTTACTCTTCTCTAGACATTAAGGCATTACACTTGTAAATAGATTTCCCTGCTTTATGAGATGTCTAAGATGAATGGTGTATACACATTCTCTTTGTCTTTATCCCTTAGCTCTTAGACATACAAATTAACTCTGCTACGATCTCTTCGTAGGAATGTCTGACAATCCACAATATTTACACTCAGTGGCCAAACTGTGTCCCCAGATACACACTTGGCTCCTACTGAAGTAAATATGAGTCATGCTTTCATCTGAGGGCATAATTCCACTACATACATCTCCTGGCACAGCCATGGAAATTTGACAGTTGATCTGAATTTGCTTATTGCTGATAAGTAATTCACAGTAAGATTTTTAATGGTTATTATGAAAGCTCTGATTTAATGTGCAGTTTTCAGTGTCACTAGAAAGTAGGGTTGAACAGTTTGGTTTAGTAAAAATGTAAATCTTGGTAATTGTTACCGAAGTGCTCAAGAATATGAAGCACTAGTCCTGTATGAAACTTATTGTTGTTCATTATAAATAGCTTCTTGTGTGCAGCTCTTTAAATACTGCTCTTAACAGTCACAATTTATGATTGTTTGCAGGGGGTCAGGCTGAGCAAGGTTCGATAACTATACTGTACCAGCACTTCTGTGTTGGTCCCATCAATTTCTGCAGAATATAAGTTTTAATTAAAAACAGTTAAGTTAACTTTGTGAATGTGAAGTGATATGGCTGCATTTCACTGAGTTCTTCTTTACATTGGGGTGTCAGGCACTGGCGTAACTAGATTGATGTAACAGCACCAGAGCAAACAAAACCATGATTTGCACAGATGCATCAGAAATGAAGGTCTCCTGTGCCCTATGTCACAACAAGGCATGTGTATTTGGGCGGTATCAGAACTTCAGCACTCAGTACTCCCAATTACTCTTTGGAAAAAGTCCACTTTGGCCTGACTCTCCCAGAAGTGAGCAACAGCAGGTGCTGAAATTCTGCACCTAACCATTGCTTGTTTTTGTATGGCTTTGGGCGTGGCACTCTGGCAAATGGAATATACCATATCCTAATTGTCTCTCAGTCACTGGACCAACTTTCCCCTTCCTATCAAAGCCAAAGAATTAATGTAGCCCTCCTAGCTGACAAGTGGGAATGCTGTGTGAAAAAAAATCTCATCTCTACCCCTTTTTTGACATTACAGAAAAAAATCTAAGCAAATCCCTGCCCCCACCTCCTAACCATGATCTTTGGATATGTTGCAGCTACAACAAGAGAGGGGAAGTTGGGCAGCTATACTACAATAAATTAAAAATAACATTTTTAAATTAAACAACATCACTAATTTCTTTGAACAGAAGAGGTAAAACCCTGGAACAGTTGAAAAATCCTTAGGGGGAAGGGAGAAAGCCTGGGTGGAAAGCCCTTAGGGGAATCATCACTGAATGGGTGTATAATCCTTAAAGAAAGTTTGTGAGGAAAACCCTTAGGGAAGTAATAATGAGAAGGGTAAGCATCCTAGGGAAACAGCCTGTGAGAAAAATCCTGAGAGAAATATCTTTGAACCATGGAAACAGTCACTGGAAAACAGCCATTGAGAGAAAAAAATTGAGGAAGTCAGCCTGCGTGGAAAATCCTGTAGCAATAAATTGAGGGGAAACACTTTCAACAGGGGAAATATACTTAGGGGAAAAAACTGGGAGAATCATCCTTTCCCGTCCGTACTGTAGGTGAGTAGAAACCGAGAGCAATTTGTTTTGATTTCCATTGAAAATGTAATCACTCGTGAGCTCAATTAGAGCAGGAGGATTAAGGACACTGCCAGGAGAAAAGCCAGATAAGTGCAATTCTGATTGCCTCTCAGGCATTGTTCTAGTCTTTCCTGCAAAGGATATTTGAGTTATTCACTACACCACTGATCTCTGTACTGCTGTGTTACTTTTGTATACTTTACTTGTCTTTCGAACCTGAGCCAGGAGCTACTTGGATAACAAAATGAAAGGACTTGGTTCTTATTTACACTAAGGTCCCTATACACAGCTCTGGCCCTAGAGTAAATGAGAACCATGCCCAAATATGTAAACACAATTAAACACATAAATGGATTCCTCAGTTTAAAGTGTTGTTAACTGTTCACCTTAATTGTTTTTGAGATATGGACATAAAAATATTTTTTCTTGTACAGAACCATTAACTACTACTATTACAACTACTATCTGCTAGTATTGAAAGTGTGTTTGGCATTGTATGTGATTAAAAGATAAATACAGGCCCCTGCCCCAAGAACGTCATAATCAAAATAACACCAAATAAATAACTCCAAAACTGCTGAGGCTAGCCTTGTAAAAGGATATACTTGTAAAAGTATATCTGTTCAGTATCATGAATGTAGTGGTGTTCAAACACTTGTTTCTTCCTCTGCCGTGTGATCAGCAGCCAGGCTGGAAAAATCATGTAAAAAAAAGGCAGCAGGGAGTGAGTAGTGATACCCCTCACAGGTAAGTACTCTAGCAACTAGCTGCCACTTTTGGGACTGCTGAATACAATGCCTCTTGTTGCAGCTCCTTCCTTCCTCACCTATGAAGCAAGCTGTGTCTAAAAGCCACAGACTCAGCCTTGCTCAAGAACCATCTTTGTGAAGATGGATTTCAGATGACAAGTCTCTGTTTCACTCTGGGTGTCTTGTAGAAGACTCATCTTCAACTTGTGTGAATGCTAGTCAATTATCACTAAACAGTCTTGGCCTTAAGAGTAAAATAAGTCAGTCAATACTTAGCCATGGTCTTTCAGACACTTGCTGAGGATGTATTGGTTAGTTAGGTTGTTGTGATCAATACATTTGACACACTGAACATTTCAAAAATGGATCAGCAGTCTGTGTGTAGTTCTAAGCCAATAAAGGAGTTCTCTGGCTCTCCTTTTGTGTAATTCCACATTTCACTCATCCTTCATAAATGTGACATCGCAGTTCTTTCCTCATTTTGCTTGAAAACACTTATGTTCTTTCTTTTAAGAATTACATCAGCTGTTAATGCATCGCAAACAGAGCAGTAATGATGTGGAATTGACAAGATTTTTCTCTTTGCCTCCGGCCATCTCTCAAATATTATCCTTTTGAGGCTTGTATTTCTGTATCCTTCCAAGTTTCTTGTATTGGCTGTTGTATTTTACCAGTAACATTGGTAGGTTTCTCAGAGAGCTATCAAATACTTCACAGTATTTTCCATGAACATTTGCGCAAATACACAGTTCAATTAGTGTTGTTGCATTTGTTCCCCTTTTGTGTTTCCTTTCTAAAAATAGTCTAGCAAATGAGTTCACTGGAAGGAATAAACATATAAATAGCAAATTTGAAGTGAGATTTAGACACAATTAGAGTAATAGTCATAGAGTTTAAGAGCAGAAGGGACCACCCAGTCATCTAGTCTGACCTCATGTATATCACAGGCCTCCAGCGCCACCCAACAACCACACACTAAACCCAAAAACTGAAATTAAACTAAAACATTACAGCCCTCAGGAGACTAGACTATAATGGGCCACAGGCAGAGACTGGGAGGGACCGAGGTTCACCAGGGCTGCATGCCCCCACAATAGAAGGGAAATTATTAACTTGGATATATCCAGATAACCCTGGCAAGTGACATTCACCCATGTGCTGCATATGAAGGCAAAAAAAATCACCAAGGTCACTGCCAATCTGACCTGGGGGGAAATTCCTTCCCAACCCCACAGATGGCAATCAGTTAGATGCTGAGCTTGTGAGAAAGAACCAGTCAGCCAAGAATAGAATCATAGAATCATAGAATATCAGGGTTGGAAGGGACCTCAGGAGGTCATCTAGTCCAACCCCCTGCTCAAAGCAGGACCAATCCCCAACTAAATCATACCAGCAGGGCTTTGTCAAGCCTGACCTTAAAAACCTCTAAGGAAGGAGATTCCACCACCTCCCTAGGTAACCCATTCCAGTGCTTCACCACCCTCCTAGTGAAAACGTTTTTCCTAATATCCAACCTAAACCTCCCCCACTGTAACTTGAGACCATTACTCCTTGTTCTGTCATCTGGTACCACTGAGAACAATCTAGATCCATCCTCTTTGGAACCCCCTTTCAGGTAGTTGAAAGCAGCTCTCAAATCCCCCTCCCCCCATTCTTCTCTTCTGCAGACTAAACAATCCCAGTTCCCTCAGCCTCTCCTCATAAATCATGTGCTCCCTGATCATTTTTGTTGCCCTCCGCTGGACTCTTTCCAATTTTTCCACATCCTTCTTGTAGTGTGGGGCCCAAAACTAGACTCAGTACTCCAGATGAGGCCTCACCAATGTCGAATAGAGGGGAATGATCATGTCCCTCGATCTGCTGGCAATGCCCCTACTTATACAGTCCAAAATGCCGTTAGCCTTCTTGGCAACAAGGGCACACTGTTGACTCATATCCAGCTTCTCATTCACTGTAACCCCTAGGTCCTTTTCTGCAGAACTGCTTCCTAGCCATTCGGTCCCTAGTCTGTAGCAGTGCATGGGATTCTTCCTTCCTAAGTGCAGGACTCTGCACTTGTCCTTGTTGAACCTCATCAGATTTCTTTTGGCCCAATCCTCTAATTTGTCTAGGACCCTCTGTATCCTATCCCTACCCTCCAGCATATCTAACACTCCTCCCAGTTTAGTGTCATCTGCAAACTTGCAGAGGGTGCAGTCCACGCCCTCCTAGAGATCATTAATGAAGATATTGAACAAAACCGGCACCAGGACCGACCCTTGGGGCACTCCGCTTGATACCAGCTGCCAATAGACCTGGAGCCATTGATCACTACCCGTTGAGACCAACGTTCTAGCCAGCTTTCTATCCACCTTATAGTCCATTCATCCAGCCCATACTTCTTTAATTTGCCAGCAAGAATACTGTGAGAGACCATATCAAAAGCTTTGCTAAAGTCAAGGAATAACACATCCACTGCTTTCCTCTCATCCACAGAGCCAGTTATCTCATCATAGAAGGCAATTAGGTGAGTGGTGAATCCATGCTGACTGTTCCTGATCACTTTGCTTTCCTCTAAGTGCTTCAGAATTGATTCCTTGAGGACCTGCTCCATGATTTTTCCAGGGACTGAGGTGAGGCTGACTGGCCTGTAGTTCCCAGATCCTCCTTCTTCCCTTTTTTTAAAGATGGGCACTACATTAGCCTTTTTCCAGTCATCCGGGACCTCTCCCGATCGCCAGGAGTTTTCAAAGATAATGGCTAATGGCTCTGCAATCACATCCGCCAACTCCTTTAGCACCCTCGGATGCAGCAAATCCATCCCCATGGACTTGTGCTCGTCCAGGGACTATTTCTAAATAGTCCTGAATTACTTCTTTCTCCACAGAGGGCTGGTCACCTTCTCCTCATGCTGTGCTGCCCAGTGCAGTAGTCTGGGAGCTGACCTTGTTCATGAAGACAGAGGCAAAAAAGCATTGAGTACATTAGCTTTTTCCACAGCCTCTGTCACTACCTCATTCAGTAAGGGGCTCACACTTTCCTTGACTTTCTTGTTGTTGCTAACATACCTGAAGAAACCCTTTTTGTTACTCTTAACATCTCTTGCTAGCTGAAACTCCAAGTGTGATTTGGCCTTCCTGATTTCACTCCTGCATGCCTGAGCAATATTTTTATACTCCTCCCTGGTCATTTGTCCAATCTTCCACTTCTTGTAAGCTTCTTTTTTGTGTTTAAGATCAGCAAGGATTTCACTGTTAAGCCAAGCTGGTCGCCTGCCATATTTACCATTCTTTCTACACATTGGGATGGTTTGTTCCTGCAACCTCAATAAGGATTATTTAAAATACAGCCAGCTTTCCTGGACTCTGAGAGAGAGAATGATCAGTGCCACCTCAGAGCCATGTCCAGTGTGCCATCTTAGCCATGGCCATCCCTGATGCTTCTGAGGAAGGAGATAACCCTCCCCCCTCCCCAAATACAGTGTTTGTGTGGAAAAAAATCTCTTCCTAGACCCTTTCATGTGGCCAGCTGAAACCCGGAAGCATGAGTTTTTAGGGACATAAGACATAAACGGGAAGTGATCCCCAGGGCTGTTGAGCCCTATCCCCTACCATCACAATCAACCCCATCATACAATTGCACTCATAAATTTGTCCAGCTCTCTAAATAAATTCAATTGTTTGCCCCCGCAACTCCTTTTGAGAGGCTGTTCCAGAACTTCACCCCTCTGATGGTTAGAAACTGTCTTTTAAATTCCAGCCTGAGTTTGATCATGGCCAGTTTATATCTATTTGTCCTTGTGCCAACATTGTCCTCTGACTTAAATAGCTCTTCACCATCACTGGTATTTACCTCCCCACTCCCAATGTATCGAGCACACTTAAATCCCCTTTCTGCCTTCTTTTTTTCCAGACTAAACAAGCCAAGGTCTTCCAGGTTGCTCTCATAAGATAGGCCCTTCATTCCCCTGATCATCCTAGTAGCTCTTCTCTGCACTTGTTCCAGTTTAAATTTGTCTTTCTTCAACGTGGTTGATCAGTATTCCAAAGGAGGTCTTATCAGTGCCTTGTACAATGGCATTAATACTTCTCTATCTCTGCCGAAAATGCCTCATACATCCTAAAACCACTTTTGCCTTTTTACAGCCATCCTTTGATTGACCCAGTCACCCATGTCTCACTCTTTTCCTCTGTTGCTTCCAACTGATGAGTCCCCAGCATATAGGAGAAGTTATTATTAGAACCTAAGAGCATGGCCTTATTGTTGTATTGAATTTCATCCCATTTCTGTCGTGCCAGTCTTCAAGGTCATTCAGATCTTTCAAGGTCATCCAGATTTTAATTACAAGAAATCAATTACTGAACACCTACACTACAGTATTCCAAGAGAAAACCTTATTCTAAGAGTTACACTCATCCACTCAGGGAACAGAACCAATACCATGTGATCTATATGTCCAATAACAACTAACCAACACAGTTTGAATATTTAAAACTCACAATGAATTGCTTCTGAATGTTCTACAGACCCAAACATTGATCACACACAATATTTTGCAAACATCAAGTGTCAAATATGAGAAAACAAAACTAATTTCAGTCTTTCCTGATCCAAAAAAGGGGTTAAACTGATTTTCCAAATCATGGGTTTTCAACCTGGGGGTCATGATTCCCTAGGGAGAGGAAGTTCTAGCAAGGAATACCTTGATACGGAAAATATTGAAAACCACTGGTTGTAGTAACCTTCATGGAACTTGGAGAGAGAGACACACAGGTTGCAGGAGAGAAGAATTTGAAGGAGGCACTAGGAAGCAACTCTGTGTGCACATGGCTAGAATGCTAGCTGCAGTTGCAGCATTTCTCTAAATAGTTCTCCTAATAAAGAACTAATTTAGTTTTAGAAACATGGAATCCTGGTGTTATTACTTAGCACACTGTACATGAAACAAGGGGGCAGTGGTCAGCCAGTGAGACCTATAGCACAGAAGAAACTGTGTAAGTGAAAGGCAAACTTAGAAACAATGCAAACCTGCACCATGGATGCCTGGGAATCAGGGCTGGATTAATTTTTTGTGGGCCTGGCCAAACCTATTTATGGGCCCCCATGGGGAAAGGTGCAGTGGGGGGCGGGATGGTCAGTCTCCAGAGTGAAGGGCGGGCTGGGGGCAATGAGGCACAGCACAGCAGGAGCAGCCCCGCTCTGCGCAGCCCAGCAGGAGGGCACTGTTTACAAACCTGTAGCTGCCAGCCGCACACTGGCCTGCCCAGTCCTGTCCTGCCAGCATGCCCCTTCCCCATGAGGGCAGGCCCACACCATACCGCCCCCCTGCCCAGTGCCCCACCCTTATTCCCAGAGCCCCCTCGCCCAGAGACCTCCACCGCAGATCTCTATGCCCAGCCCCCACCCCTCCTAGACACCTCCTCCGCTGGCCTCCCACCACAACTGCACAGCACCCTGCACACCACACCGCCCCCTACCCATAGACCTCCCCACTGCCAACCACCTTCCTCAGAGTCCCACCATCACAGCTGCACAGCACCCCATATTCCTGAGGGGATTCTGCACCAAAAAAATTAAAAATTCTGTGCACAATATTTTAAAATTCTGCAAATTTTATTTGGCAACAAATAAATGTGGAGGCTCCAACATGACAGTGGGTAGCACAAGCCACTGGTTGCATGGAGGTAGGAGATTACCCTGCAGTCTCCCCCCCACCCCACCCTGGGACAGGGACTCAGCAGTGAGGCTGCACCCAACCCTGACACAGTGCAAGGGCCAGGCCTGGCCCAGAAACACCCTGGGACCCTGGCCCCTGTGCCAGGCACACCAGGTGTGGGTGAGCAGGCTCAGCCCTGCAGCAGGATCCAATTGCAGAGGGACTTAATGTGGGGGGATCCAGGTGGGGGTAAGAGAGTTCTCTGTGGGGCAATATGGGTGCGGGTGGCTCAGTGGGAGATCTGGATGCACAGAAGCTCATTGGGGGGTTTGAGGTGCAGGGGCAATGGGACTCTTCAGGGGATCCAGGTGAAGATTTTTGAGGCTCAGCGGGGGGGGGTCTAGGTGCAGAGGAAGTGGGGTTAATTTGGGTGGGGGTCCAGATGCAGGTAATTGGAGCTCAGTGGGGAGGGTGTCTGGGGCGGGGGGCTCATCGGGATGGTACAGATGCAGGGGAGGTGGGGCTTGTCAGGGTGAGGGTTCGATGGGCCTGCTTAACAGGGGAGCCCCAGCTTCTGCCAAGGGGATGCCACATGCTGGGCTCAAGCTTCCCCCCTGCCCTGGCGTACCCTATCCCCTTCTCTTCCCCATCGCACCCCCTTCCTTCCTTCCTGCCTCTTCTCACTGCCCCCACTTCTCTTCCCCATACCATGCCCCTTCCCCACTGCTCCATCTCCTCCTCATCCCACTCCCTTCCTTCCCCACTGCCTCTTTCCTCCTGCTCCCACTTCCCCATCCCCTTCTCTTCCCCATACCATGCCCCTTCCCCACCGCTCCATCTCCTCCCCAGGCTTGGGGCAGAGGGGAAATCACCCCTAGCACGAGCCAGCAGAGAGGAGTGGGTTGGGGCCGGGTCACTCCACTTCCTGCTGCCCGGTGATAACAGGGTGGGCCCGCCCCTGCACTCACAGGGCAGCGGGAAGTGGAGCAACCCAGCCCTAGCCTGCTCTGCTCTGTTTCCCTGGCTCCCAGACTTTGGGGGAGGGGGGAACCACCCCCTAGCACTCACCGGCGGCATGGCTGGGAACCGGCGGAGCGGGCTGGGGCTGGGTTGCTCCACTTCCCGCAGCCCGGTGAGTGCAGGGCAGGCTCGACCCCTGCTGCAGTCCCCCGGGACGCGTAGCTCAGCGGAGGGAACTTGAGGGGTAAGGGGCAAAGTGGGGGCGGGGCTGGGGAAGAGCAGGGCTGGGAAGAGGTGGGGGGGGGGGTGGAGCAGGGGCGGGGGCAGCTTTCCTTGCTGGCTCAAAGCCAGCCGGAGGATCGGGCTGGCCAGGGCCCCTTCTGACTCTGGGCCCGGTGCCATGGCCCCACTGGTGCCATGGTAAACCTGGTATTGCTGGGAATACTGGATTTCTGGACAAAAAACCTTGCATAACCATGGAAGCAAGAACTGAATCTGTATTCAGAGTTTACCATGGGGGACAAAGATGAGAAATTGAAGCTAAAGCTTTTCTACTGTCTCATTGGTGGAAAACAGAAGAGAAGTGAGTGAGACATTATTGCCACTAAAAATACCTGAAAAATTGGAACATCTGATAAAAATATTTGATGAGTTCTGTGACCCCAGACAGAATGAAACTGTATAGGGATACTGTTTTTTTAAACCTGAAACCAAGAAGCAGAAGAGGGAATAGACGGGAGCTCTGGTATCCACATGAGACGTTGGAGGCATTAAAGATTCCCTAATTAGAGACAGCATTATTTGTGGGACACGTGGTTCCAGTTTACTGGAGAAATTGTTGAGAAAAATAGATCTAACCCTGGAAAAATGCACCCTAACAGCAAAGGCAACTGAACCCGAAAAGGATCAAAACAATGGCAGCCACTGGTTCAGAATAAAGTACATCGGCTCAAGCTAATGGAACTCAGGAAGCAGGACAGAGACAGGCTGACCAAGAATGCCGGCATCATGGTCAGTGTATATACCGGGGAAAGAAACATAAAACATAAGAAAGAAAAATACCCAGTGCAAGGGGTGTGGAAAAGAGAACCACTGTATGTCCCAATGCCACAGCTACCCCAGGAATCAAAAAGCAGCAGCACATGCAGTGACTGAGGACGTAGAGACTTCCAATGAAGAGGAAGGTATCTGCAGTGTGACTTTAGCAAATCCAAAGACTAAGTGTGCACATGCTGCAGAAGAACGCTGCCAGCCATTCAACTGCCATTTTTGCACTTATGCTATTTTATCAATGACCAATTTGATTCCAGCTGGATTGTGTAGTGCTGCAATGTAATCCCAGCAACATTGGTAAGCAGCAATATTAGACTGGCAACATGTAACCTAGTGCTAGATACATACAGTACAACCGTCCTGAAGCCAGTGGGCAAATGCAGGCTGTGGAAAGATACCAATGAAACAAGAGACATTATCTTTTGGAGTTTAGAGTGGTTGACACACAACTGTACCACCCACTGCTGAGCAGCAGGGCAGTGGAAATCAGCGATTTGGTTGCAGTACAACACTGCAATATCCTCAACGTGAGAAAAAAAGGGAGAATAGTCACTGCAGGCCCTTTCCAGCATTGCAACAGAAAAGGAGGACATATTTCAAGGAGATGGACACCAGGAGGGCAAGCTGAAGCATTTTATGTTTTTACTATCAGGTCAATTAATCCTGCTCAGAGCTTAAGGATACAGTTTACTCTGTCAGTAATGCTGTTGGCCGCTGCACGGCTGCTGAAAAATGAATAAGGAAATTTCCTACTGTGGACAATGCCACATACTACAGCAAATCTCTCTTTTGCTGTTAAGCCACAGTTTTAATTTTTTTCTCACTTTGAGTCATTACACTAGCTGAAAAAGCAATCAGCACTGTCATGTAATTAAATTGCTCCCAGTCATCTTTGTCAGGCATAAGCAGCTAATTTAACTGGTTTGTTTTCACTAAATAAAGCCAACAGGCAATCTCATGAGCGTACCCAGTGTGAACTGTTTCCAGAGGCTTGAGCAGACTCATTGAAAGCGGACTACTTGTACAGTGAGTGCTGTGTCTTCTCTTCTGGCAAACAAACTTTGAGTATTTTCTAAATGTTACAGGGGATTTTGAGTCATGAATGTCTGTTCAAGTGTGGACAATAGGGATCAGAGGAGAGCAGAACTAAAAACACAGTGAGGAGAGGAGCTGAAATACAGAATCATTTTATCCTGTGGGCATGCTTCTGGATACTGGCATTACAGCTCAATTGCTTGTGAAATATGTCATTCAAGGACCTACACAAAACTTACCAGCTATGTACAAGGGAGTTAGAAACCCATACACAGCACTAATTCCTCTATGCCCAGGACTTTCTGAGCATAGGAGAAGAATGGATATACATACTTTTCCATACACACATTGGGAATTATTATATTATGGTGTCTCCCCTTCTGGAAATGACTCCTTTGGAGGGCCTTCTGGGATGGCACTTTTAGGTGGGGTGCTTTGTGGCTTGTAACAATGAGTGAGAGTGGATTCCACTTTTCTTTTACAAGACAAACTTTGCCTTTCTACAAAGGAAAAAGGACACTAAACTATCTAAACTGCTACATGCCACAAGGAGCCACAACAGTAGTTCCCTTAACCCACCCACCAATATTGTTAATCTTTCCAGCTATACTCTTAGCCCAGCAGAAGAGTCTGTCCTATCTCGGGGCCTCTCCTTTTGTCCCTCCAGACCCACGAACATGATACAGTTCTGCGGTGACCTAGAATCCTACTTTCGACGTTTCCGACTCAAAGAATATTTCCAACATACCTCTGAACAGCATACTAACTCACAGAATCCCGCCTACCAGCACTACAGAAAAAAAGGATTCTGCGTGGACTCCTCTGGACGGTCGAAACAACAGACTGGATTTCTACATAGATTGCATCCGTCAACGTGCAAAGGCTGAAATTGTGGAAAAGCAACATCACTTGCCCCATAACCTCAGCCATGCTGAACACAATGCCATCTACAGCCTCAGAAACAACCCTGACATCATTATCTAAAAGGCTGACAAAGGAGGTGCTGTCGTCATCATGAATAAATTGGAATATGACCAAGAGGCTGCTAGACAGCTCTCTAACACCACATTCTACAGGCCATTATCCTCTGATCCCACTGAGGATTACCTAAAGAAACTACACCATCTGCTAAAAAAACTCCCTGACAAAGCACAGGAACAAATCTGTACAGACACATGCCTAGAACCCGGACCAGGGACATTCTATTTGCTACCCAAGATCCATAAACCTGGAAATCCTGGACGCCCCATCATCTCAGGCATTGGCACCCTAACATCAGGCTTGTCTGGTTATGTGGACTCTCTCCTCAGACCCTACGCTACCAGCACTCCTAGCTATCTTTGAGACACCACTGACTTCCTGAGGAAACTACAATCCATCGGTGATCTTCCAGAAAACACCATCCTGGCCACTATGGACGTAGAAGCCCTCTACACCAATATTCCACACAAAGATGGACTACAAGCTATCAGGAACAGTATCCCCGATAATGTCACAGCTAACCTGGTGGCTGAACTCTGTGACTTTGTCCTCACCCACAACTATTTCACATTTGGGGACAATATATACCTTCAAGTCAGCGGCACTGCTATGGGTACCCGCATGGCCCCACAGTATGCCAACATTTTTATGGCTGACTTAGAACAATGCTTCCTTAGCTCTCGTCCCCTAATGCCCCTACTCTACTTGCGCTACATTGATGACATCTTCATCATCTGGACCCATGGAAAAGAAGCCCTTGAGGAATTTCACCATGATTTCAATACTTTCCATCCCACCATCAACCTCAGTCTAGATCAATCCACACAAGCGGTCCATTTCCTGGACACTACTGTGCTAATAAGCGATGGTCACATAAATACCACCCTATACCGGAAACCTACTGACCGCTTCACTTACCTACATGCCTCCAGCTTCCATCCAGGATACACCACATGGTCCATTGTCTACAGCCAAGCTCTAAAATATAACCGCATTTGCTCTAATCTCTCAGATAGAGACAAGCACCTACAAGCTCTCTATCAAGCATTCTTAAAACTACAATACCTACCTGCTGAAGTGAAAAAACAGATTGACAGAGCCAGACGAGTACCCAGAAGTCACCTCCTACAAGACAGGGCCAACAAAGAAAATAACAGAACACCACTAGCTGTCACCTTCAGCCCCCATCTAAAACCTCTCCAGCGCATCATCAGAGATCTACAACCTATCCTGAAAGATGATCCTTTACTCTCACAGATCTTGGGAGACAGACCTGTCCTCGCTTACAGACAACCTCCCAACCTAAAGCAAATACTCACCAGTAACCACACATCACTGAACAAAAACACTGACCCATGAACCTATCCTTGTAACAAAACCCGATGCCAACTCTGTCCACATATCTATTCAAGTGATGTCATCATAGGGCCTAATCACATCAGCCATACCATCAGGGGCTCGTTCACCTGCACATCTACCAATGTGATATATGCCATCATGTGCCAGCAATGCCCCTCTGCCATGTACATTGGCCAAACTGGACAGTCTCTACGCAAAAGAATTAATGGACACAAATCTGAGATCAGGAATCATAATACTCAAAAACCAGTGGAAGAACACTTTAACCTGTCTGGTCATTCTATGACAGACCTGCGGGTGGCTATCTTAAAACAGAAAAATTTCAAAAACAGACTCCAACGAGAGACTGCTGAGCTGGAATTGATATGCAAACTAGACACAATCAACTCAGGATTAAATAAGGACTGGGAATGGCTGAGCCATTACAAACATTGAATCTATCTCCCCTTGTAAGTATTCTCACACTTGCTTCTTATCAAACTGTCTGTACTGAGCTATCTTGATTATCACTTCAAAAGTTTTTTTTCTCTTACTTAATTGGCCTCTCAGAGTTGGTAAGACAACTCCCGCCTGTTCATGCTCTCTGTATGTGTGTATATATATCTCCTCAATATATGTTTCACTCTATATGCATCCGAAGAAGTGGGTTGTAGCCCACGAAAGCTTATGCTCTAATAAATTTGTTAGTCTCTAAGGTGCCACAAGTACTCCTGTTCCACTTTTCTTTGAAGACAAGTGAAAGTATCTGGATTCTCCACAAGTTTAGTAAGGGTTTACGTCTTGTCTTGTGCCTCAGGTGCTGTGGTTCTTCTATCTAAACTGTTTAATACTGTCCTTGACTTTGGAGTATCTGCGTGTGTAGATCCCTGACTCTCCTGCAGATGACATAACACATAGAATGATGTCCTGTGTCATGTGACCAGGGTATTAAAACAGGAAGCATACAGGTTATAATATCATCAAAGGAACCAATCAGGGGCAGAGGCTGTAGAATCACAACACGGAATGTTTAGCTTCAAGTTTTAAAGCAAACAGTTTGGCGAATTCTGTTTAAACCTCAGGGAAGGCAGGAGTAGCACAAAGCTACTTTGCAGCAAACAGCAAGGGTTTGTGGGAATTTTAATTGTTCAGTTGCTGGTTCTTTCATTGTGTCACCAGACAAAGAGCCTTGTACAGCTAAGGAAGTTGGTTTATCTCTTTAATTTCCATCCTTTAATCCATACAGTTCCTAACCTTTTAGTTTATAGTTTACTGATGTATGTTATATTATTAGGTCAGATCCTCAGCTGATGTAAATTAAAACTATGCCGATTTGCACCACCTAAGAATCTGGGCCTGTGTTTTATTTTCAGTGAGTGTCTGCTGCACATCTGCCTGTAAACAAAGAAGCAGTGATAAATCTCTGTATATTTAGTTGAAACTTTAGTGGGATTGTTATGGTTTCTATAATCTAAAATATCAGCTACTTAACATTGTGTATTCCCAGGTAAATTTGAAGTTACTTCTAAGGGTAGAAGAGATACTGTATGATACCTGTTGGATGCAAAATAACTTGATTTTAGTATCTTGGGGAAAGACAAGCAAGAACTTCACAGAAGACAGCACAACATACTTCGTGTTAGAATATTTAATTTCTCATAGTCTCTGTGATTATTTTCTACATGTGTTTGGAGTAAACATCTCTCTCCACAATCCCCAGCAAAGAAAATCAGGGAACTTGCTTTTTCAAAAAGGATTTGACAAAACTATGTCAGATTGTGATATTGCACTTTTTCCTTCCCACAAGCAGGCTGTCTAATTCTCCAAATTGAAGAGATATCATCAATGGAGGAAGGGGAGGAGCTGTCTGTCCTGTATTTACAGGACCCAGTGGAAAGGGAATTGCTGAGGGGTGACCGCACAGGTAAGGAATACATTAAAACAAATCAGAAACCTTCAGTGACTGAAGTAAATAGCTAGAATTCCAAAAAAGTTGTAATTGCTTATAGTTTTGCCTTCTCTCATCTACATGGCTCTATTGGACAATGGCAAAGAGAGAACCTTTTCTTGGGTTTCATTCTGAGTAATTTATACATTGTGATACTGAGTGTTATGTTGAGTTTCTTCCACCTATATAAAAAACTCACCTGGCAATTGTAAATTTATCCTTTGAGAATTGGAAATGGAGAAAAACTCTTATTATTGTGCACATACTACCAATTTTTCATAAACACATTATAATTCAGAAGTGATTTAGCCTCCCACTTTGAGAAACAGAGAAGCAGAAAAACCCACAGGACCCCTGTCAGATGAGTGGAAGATGAAGAAAGGGTGTATCTCTCAAATGAAGGGAAGAAATTAAGAGTTGTTAGGGGACGGTTCTGTTTGGGATTTTGAGGGAAGGGAAACTCCAGGTCAGTACATTTCATATTCTCCCAGCACATACACACACGTACTGATGTGTAAAAAGGACCTCTTAATGATTGCTTCAGCCACTTGTTAAGTTTCTGCTGCCCAGCTGAAGGAAAGCTTGGGAAGAGTTCCCTACCTATTGGAACTCACCATTCTATTGATACTACCAAACATGCATGCCAGACATCGTTTACAAAAGTGTCTTCAGTACAATTTTCCCTCCTTAAGTATGGATCAGTTTGTACCAGATGAAGAGTATTCTCAAAAACAGTTTCTTAGGTCAGGATACATTTTTTCTCCTTGCAAGGCCTTCATCTCAACTCTCCTCCTCTGAGTCTAGGAAGACTGTACTATCAATATACTCAGTATATTTAAAAATATATAAACATTTCTATCAAAATGCCCCCTCCCTTGGTTATTGTTATGAGAAAGCATTTTTGTTTAAATGGAATAAACAAATAAATAGACTCCCCTATCTCTCTCTCCCACTCTCTCTCTCCTCGCACACAGGCATGCTCACACGTACACACTCTTCTGTGAACATTACACCTGTGGCACGTGGGGTATGTCTCAAGTGGTGTGGAAATTTCTGTCAGTGACTCTTGATAAAGTTCAACAAATCACTGTCCCCAAGCAAAATCTGACCCCACTACTGATAAACCTGTCAAAGCTTTCAAAAGATAGAAGGAAAATAGTGAAATGTCCACACCAGCATCCCTAAACCCCCATCTTCTTGCCAGTCATGCACCCTGTTTAAGTTTTCTCCTATAACCAATTTGTAGTTTCAAGGTTACAGACAGTGGCTGATTTATGACACAATATTCACAACTCTATTTTTTTTCTCAGAAGTGCAGAGTATTAATCATGGCTGGATTCACTTTCTGTTCCAGCTGGTGATAGGATTCCGAGAGAAAGAAAGGAGAAGGATACTCATCAGGAGTATCCTGAGGAACTGAAACCACATGGGAAGTTACCAGGGATCGCCAAAGCCAATATTTTCCATTTTTCTGATCAAGGGACAGCCTGTGAGAGTCAGCATAGACCAGAGAGCAAGCAGGAAAGATTTCTAGCGAAGAAATGGTATAAATCAACTCAATCTGAAATAGATTTCAGCAAACCCCAAAATGTTATCGTCCACCACAAAATCAACACCGGAGGGAAACCAAACATATGTGCTGAATGTGGCAAAAGCTTCAGTCGGAGCTCTACACTCTTCCAGCATCAGAGAATCCACACGGGCGAAAAACCCTATAAGTGTCGGGACTGTGCAAAAAGCTTCTGTCAGAGCTCAACGCTCATTCAGCACCAGAGAATGCACAGAGGAGAGAAACCTTATCAGTGTCCTGACTGTGGTAAAGATTTCCTTTGTAAATCAGGACTTACAATCCATCAGAGGATCCACACAGGCGAGAAGCCTTATGGATGCAGTGACTGTGGCAAAAGCTTCAGGACGAAGTCCCAACTAGTGTCACATCAGAGAGTCCACACCAAATAGAACTCAGTGACAGTGCTTCCTTTGGGGCACTGCCTACTCATTCAGTTCTCTTCAGAAGCATTGTTTGGGACAGGTGGGGGGTACCAGGCAGTGTTGGAGGAAGTGAGTTATTATAGGATTGATCATTTTGGGATCATAAAGTGGAGATGGGTGATGGGAAGAAGAGTAGAGAAAAAGCCCTTGTACATCATACTCTTAGGATTTAGTTTTTAAAGAAGTTTGAGCGTAATTTGGCCAGAAAAAACCCACAAAGGCTGTAAAAGCAATTGAAATAAGTTGAATTTGATGGCGAAATAATGTATTTCTTTAAACATGGGCTCGCTTTCCACACATCTGGATAAATGTGATTTACATGTGTGTTTTAAAACAACATTTTTTTTTATTCAGAGAAGTGGTAGAAATTACAAATTCAGGTTTGGCTTCCAGTTATATCTGAGCCTATACAACTTTTCAACCAGCATCTCAGAAATTCCCTTTGATTATTTTTAGTATCCCCTTATTCTCCTCTATTTGTCAGAAATCATTAACTTCCCCCATCTACCTTATTTATTAATATGTGAACATGTGTCTAGACAGGGAATCTGGACACTTCCAGATCTTTGCTGTCATGTATGTTACTGGATCTGGATCTCAAGCTAAATTTCTTCTCTTTCCCCTCTCTCGGGGCTTTAATCTGTCCCAGCCCACAAAGGGAATTCATGAGGTATCGCCCTATTATGTAAGAGGTATCTCATAACTGGAGTTGCTGCTGTCAGAAAGGCAGCAGACAGTCTCAGATGAGATGGGGCCTCTTTCTTTTCACTGGCATTTGTCTTCCTTCTCTGAAAAACATTTTATTTTATTTTATTTTAATGCTAGATAAAATGGTCTTTTCTCATGTAAAAGTATAGGGTTATAGGCTTTCAGACATTCAGGTCAGATTCCATCCTAGGCCTTCAGGTTCCACAAGATGATCAGATTCTTCTCACAATTTACCGGTACCTTTTTGGTCATACCCTATTTTATGCTTTGTTAAAAATGTTTATCCATATGAAATATTTTTTTCTCGATACCTGTTGTTATTGCATGTTCTATCCTCAAATTCCAATTTTGGTCTAGTGTTCTGCAATGGCTCCATAACTATTAAAGGAATAGAAAGATAATAGTGTTGATTTAGAATAGGAAATTTCTCCAGAATCGCTTGACAAGAGGTGGAGTTCCATTACTGAATATATCCTGCAAGAAGAAAATTGCTTTCATATGCCTTTAGCTCAATCAGGGATGTGCCTACTGCAAGCGTGGGGGGCAGTGTCACTAGGTGCTACCCCACTATAAATAATAGATAATAAATAAATAATAGACACAGAAATAGTAGAAAAGTTCCACAGAAAAACATAAAAACAATTAGACTGGGCATGTGTGTGGTTTAGCTATGAAGACCGAAGTCCATCAACAAATGAATCCTTGCAGGGGTTTCCCAGCTTACAGCAAAGAGGGTCTGATCCAAAGCCTATTAAAGTTGGTGGTAAAATCCTTTTGATTTTAATGAGAATAGGATCTGGCCCAGAGTGCAGAATGTACAACTACTTGCATTTTTGGTCAAGAGGTGCATGTGTGCATTCAGGGCAAGTAGCTTCTAGCCCTGAGAGATACAGGAATGTGAGCCAAGGACCAGGCACAAGACATTGTTCCCTACTTTTGAACACCATTAGAAGCAGTTTTTGGAGGTTGACAAATTTCAGTGCGCCACAGGTAGGTTATGAATGGAATTTTCAAAAAAGCCTATGTGACTTAGGAACATAAGCTCAGCCCCATTGAGGGTCAATATAACTTCTGCTCTTAACTCACCTAGACACTTTTGAATATCTCACCCTGAATCATGCCTGGCATTCATTTTGGGAGCAATGGTGGCTCTTCTTAACCTATGGAGAAGACATCATCCAAGCTAGTTTTAACATGTTATGGCAAATGGGAGGATAAGGATCAGAATATAGGGACTTTGGCCCAGATTTTGAAGGATGCTTATGCATTGCTTTGCTCATTTTGCCAAGTTGTGGTTTCAAATGTGACTTAGGTACTTAGGATTTAAGGTAAACACAAAGGATGGGTTCACAAAGGTACCTAGGTGTCTAACTCCCTTGCAATTAATGGGACTTATGTGCCCAAGTACTTTTGTGAATCCCACTCTCAGGAGCCTGAGTCTTTCTATGTGGAAATGAGACATAGGCTCCTAAATTAGTTAGATGTTGCAATGCTGAGGGAGCAATGCCTAAATACCCTTAAAAATCTGGGCCTTGGGCACCCAGACACAGACACAATTCAGAATAATTTCTATATTAGTTTTATAATGTCTTTGCAGATTGTGAGAAAATGGCATCTTTTGATAACTTTAGGAAAACATACCAAGCAGGAGAACACTTGTACATTTTGCCATGAACACTTGAAATAATGAACCCAGCTGCTGCCACTGACACTGACAAGTGCTCTTCCATTAAATTTTATTACTAATATTTGAACGAGACCAGTCCCACTGGAGAGTTTAATCAACTCAGTAAAATATATTCTGTATCTTGCAATTTTTTCATGTTTTGTTTACTTGTGATTGAAATTGCATTCCTCTAATCTAATAAAAGTCCATTACATCTTTTTCTACCCAAGCTGTGAGGGGAAAAAATCCTCCTCCGAGCTTATGCTCAGCATTATGATGCTAGTTGCAACTCTAAACACGGTGAATATTGCAGCGCAGCTTTCTGCGCTATTATAATTCATTTTCTAAATCAAGCATACTGGTTTCCAATGTTATTATTTTCAATAGCTTTTTGCATCATTGAAATGTGAATGGATACACAGTGAACTGCAGAACTGACTGGCAGCTATTTCAGTGTAATTTTTATAGAGGTCTTTTTAAGGCTGAAAGATGGAGTATTTTTCCATGTGTTTCTATATGTCTGAAATGTGTAGTGGCAAGACGGGTTGGTGAAATATTTTTGCTCCTGGTTTTGCCACTTTGACTCACTTGGAAATTAATCGACACTACAACACACAAGGAAATGTAAGCAACAAGAGGTTGGGGGCAAATTTTCAAATCTTATAAAAGCTGAGCAAGGTTTTCTCTGTTTCTCTCTCAAAAACATTTTCATGGTCAGATTTATTTCAGTGGGTGTCAGTGAACTGTTTGTGATGTGCTGACTACAAAATTCTCTTAGCAGGCACCCAGATGCTACAGTGATGGGTGACCTTCTAATAACCTAAATAAACAGATGGACAGATAAATCCCCAATTTTAGAGTAAGATTGGTCAATCCTTTGCACATATATAAAACCAAACAAAAATAAAGCCATATCTGAAGTTTGGGAATGTTTATCTGATGACTCAAATGGAGGAAGATGAAGGTGCTAACTGCCCCTGTGACAGCACACACACCTTTACCTGTCAAGCTCATTGTGCTGAAGATAACCTGGTAGTTTCTCCCATTTGTTGCCAGATCTCCTGTAAGTTTGGCTAATTCAGAGTCTTTCTTGTGGGGTGGCCCAGGAGCTCACTCCTTAATATCTGGGTTTTCCCTTTCAAGATAATTCAGGTAAGCCTTGCACAAATATTGAAACTTCTGGATGTTATCTTGGACACAAACTCTGAATCTTTGTCTTTGTACACTTAATCAAAAATATCCAAAGCTCCCAAAAGCAGGCTCCAGGTCTATGGTTCAGTTTCCTGGATGGCTGGGACTGGGAGAGTGGGAGAAGTATAAGGGAATCACCCTTAATCCTTGGGGTTAGTCATATCACTCAATAGCAATCTCACTAAGGCCTGGTTCCACAAAGGGATTTCAGCACTGCAACAGTCAGCTTTGCAACGCCTAAGTTCTAGACACCTCGAAAATCACAGGAACAACACTGTTATCCAAAAAGCCTTAGTTAGGAACCTAGGTTCCCTAGACAATGAATTGGGAGAGATAGGCCCCTTAGAATGCAATCCACAAAAGCCAGCACACTAGGCAGGGAGCTGCCTAAGATAGCCAATGGGAGATGCTGATGAGAAGGGAGCATCCTAATGCCTACCCCTCTCATGGACTTTGATACTTACATCCAGGCTGCGCTTATCTCTGCTTGTGATCCACACCCAAGGGAAGATAGACTTTTGTTCACCTATCTTGCCTAATCCTGTAGGCATGTTCAGAGGCCACCTAACACCACACAAAACAGCCAGGGTGGGGGAAGAGGAGCTCCCTTATAAAAACTGAGCAGATAGGGTCCTTATCTGGGAGACCTCTTGTTCAAATTTCCCCTCTGTCTGATGAGGAAAAGGGATTTGAACAGAAATTCACCATGTCTCAGGCGAGTGTCCTAACCACTGGGCTAGAAAGTGATTCTCATTTTTCTCTGGCCCAATTAATATTTAATTATTCAATTATATAATTAAAGTGGAACAAATTTAATAGGATAGATTTAGGGAGCATTCTTTTTAAATATCCCATAATGCAGGGGTTCAAGCACTCAACTGAGAGGTGGCAGATTCATGTTCAAATCCCTTCTTCTCAGCAGAGTGGAGACTGGAACTGGTGGTTTCCCATGTCCAGAGCAGATATTCTAAATGGCGGGCTAAAGGTTATAAGGGAAGGCCTCCTCCTCAGCTTTTTTTGTATGGAGTTAGGAAGTCTCAAAGCGTGCCTACTGGATTGGGCTGTGTAGACATAAGAACAGCCATACTGGGTCAGACCCTAGCTAGGTCCCTCTAAGCCCACTATCCTGTCAGTGGCCAGTACCAGATACTTCAGAAGTAATGAGCAATTCATTGAGTGATCCATTCCCTGTCATCCAGTCCCAGCTTTTGGCAATCAGAGATTTAGGGACACCGGGATTATGGGGTTGCATCCCTGACCATCTTGGCTAATAGACACTGATGGATCTATCCTCCATAAACATATCTAATTCTTTGTTGAACTCAGTTATGCTTTTGGCCTTCACAGCATCCCCTGGCAATGAGTTCCACAGATTGACTGTGTGTTGTGTGAAGATGTACTTCCTTGCATTTGTTTAAAACCTGCTGCCTATTAATTGTACTGTTTGACTCTTGTTTCTTGTGTTATATGAAGGGATAAATAACAGTTCCTTATTCACTTTCTACACACCATTCATGATTTTATAGACCCCTATTAGATACCTCCTTAGTCATCTCTTTTCTAAGATGAACAATCACAGTTGTTTTAATTTCTCCTTATATGGAAGTTGTTCCATACCCCTAATCATTTTTGTTGCAATTATCTGTACTTTTTCCAGTTGTAATGCATCTTTTTTGAGATGGAGTGATCAGAAATGAACTCCATGTTCAAGATGTGGGTATACCATGGATTTATAGAGTGTCATCATGCTATTTTCTGTTTTATCTATCCCTTTCCTAATGATTCCTAACATTCTGTTAGCTGTTTTGACTGCTGTTGCATGTTGGGCAGATGTTTTCAGGGAACTATTCATAATAACTCCAGGATCTGTTTCTTGAGTGCTAACAGCTAATTTGGACCTCATGATTTTGTATGCATGGCTAGGACTATTTTTTTCCAATGTACATTACTTTGAACATTGAATTACATCTAACATTTTGACACCCAGTCACCAAGTTTAGTGAGATCCCTTTGTAACTCTTCATAGTCAGCTTTCGACTTAACTATCTTGAATAATTTTGTATCATCTGCAATTTTTTCCGCCTCACTCCTTGCTCCCTTTTCCAGATCATTTATGAATATGCTGAATAGCACAGGTCCTAGTACAGATCACTGTGGGATCCTGACACTTATTTCTCTTTGGTGAAAACTGACCATTTATTCCTTCTACACTTTTTGTCTTTAACCAGTTCCTGATCCATGAGAAGATTTCTCTTTTCCCATGAATGCTTAGTTTGCTTAAGAGCTTTTGGTGAGGGACCTTTTCAAAGGTTTTCTGAAAGTCCAAGTACATCAAATCAACTGGGTCATCCTTGTCCGCATGGTTGTTGACTTGCTCAAAGAATTCTAATAGCTTGGTGAGGCATGATTTCCTTTTACAAAAGCCATGTTGATTCTTCCCCACCATACTGTGTTCATCTATATGTCTGGTAATTCTGTTCTTTACTATAGTTTCATCCAATCTGCTGGTATTGAAATTAGGCTTACTGGCCTGTAATTGCTAGGATTGCCTCTGGAGCCTCTTTTTTTAAAAAGGCATTACATTCGCTATCCTCCAATCATCTGGTACAGAGGATGATTTAAGTGATAGGTTACATATCACACTCAGTAGTTCTGTAATTTGAGTTCCTTCAGGACTCTTGGGTGAATACCATCTGGCCGTAGTGACTTATTACTGTTTAATTCATCCATTTGTTCCCAAAGCTCGTCTATCGAGACCTTCATCTGTGACAGTTGCTCAGATTGATTACCTAAAAGGAATGTCTCAGGTGTGGGGATCTCCCCCACATCCTTTACAGTGAAGACTGATGCAAAGAATTCATTTAGCTTTTCCACAAAGGCCTTGTCTTCCTTGAATGGTCCCTTAGCACATTGATAATACAACGGCCCTACAGACTATTTGGCAGGCTTCCTGTTTTAGATGTACTTACAATTTTTTGCTGTTATTTTTTGTGTCCTTAGCTAGTTGCTTCAAATTCTTTCTTAGCTTGCCTTATTATATGTCCATACTTTATTTGTCAGAGATTATTCTCCTTTCTATTTTCCTCACTAGGGTTTGACTTCCAATTTCTAAAGGATGACTCTAACCGACTCTACTCTGCTTCTTAACAATGGTGGATTTTTTTTGGTCGTCTTGATTTTTTTTGTTTTAATTTGGTGTATACATTTAGTTTGTGCCTCCATTATAGCATTTTTAAATAGTCTTCAGGCAGATTTCAAGTATTTCACCATTATGACTGTTTCTTTTAATTTCCTTTTAACTAGCCTCCTCATTTTAGTGTAGTTCCCTTTTTGAAGTTAAATGCTATTGTGTGGGATTCTTTGGCATCTTCCCTCTACAAGGATGTGAAATGTAATTACACTGTTGTCACTGTTACTGAGTAGATCATCTATATTAACCTGTTAGACCAGATCCTGTGCTCCACATAGGACTAAATCAAAAATTGCTTGTTCCCTTGTGGGTTCCAGGACTAGCTGATCCAAGAAGCAGTCATTAATGGTGACATTTTATCTCTGTGTCTAATTAAGTGGGTGGCCCTTCATTCTCTCGTATGCGGCTGCACAGGTGCACACCTTAGAGGGAACTATACATGGACCACCTGACTGGAGATCGTGGACCACTGATGGTCCACGGATCACAGTTTGAGAACCTCTGCTCTAATAATAAGAATATAGTAGTAGGGATATATTACCGACAACCCGACCAGGATGATAATAGTGACTGTAAAATGCTCAGGGAGATTAGAGAGGCTTCTAAAATAAAAAAAAAATCAATGATAATAATGGGGGATTTCAACTATTCCAATACTGACTGGGTACATGTCACCTCAGGACAGGATGCAGAGATAAAGTTTCTTGACACCTTAAATGACTGCTTCTTGGAGCAGCTGGTCCTGGAACCCACCAGAAGAGAGACAATTCTTGATTTAGTCCTAAGTGGAGCACAGGATCTGGTCCAAGAGGTGAATATAGCTGGACCCCTTGGTAATAGTGACCATAATATAATTAAATTTAACAACCCCATGGCGGGGAAAACATCACAGCAGCCCAACACTATAGCATTTAATTTCAGAAAGGGGAACTAAACAAAAATGAGGAGGTTAGTGAAACAGAAATTAAAAGGTACGGAGCCAAAAATGGGGGGAGGGATAGCTCAGTGGTTTGAGCATTGGCCTGCTAAACCCAGGGTTGTGAGTTCAATCCTTGAGGGGGCCACTTGGGGATCTGGGGCAAAATCAGTACTTGGTCCTGCTAGTGAAGGCAGGGGGCTGGACTCGATGACCTTTCAAGGTCCCTTCCAGTTCTAGGAGATGGGATATCTCCATTAATTAATTAATTTAATTAAATTAAATTTAAAAAATGAAATCCCTGCAAGCTACATGGAAACTTTTTAAAGACACCATAATAGAGCCTCAACTTAAATATATGCCCCAAGTAAAAAAACATAGTAAGAGAACCAAAAAAGTGCCACTGTGGCTAAACGACAAAGTAAAAGAAGTAGTCAGAGGCAAAAAGTGGAAAGAGTGGAAGTTAAATCCTAGGGAAGAAAATAGAAAGGAGCATAAACTCTGGCAAATGAAGTGCAAAAATATTAGGAAGGCCAATAAAGAATTTGAAGAACAGCTAGCCAAAGACTCAAAAAGTAAAAGTAAAAAAAAATTTAAGCAGGAAGCCTGCTAAACAACCAGTGGGGCCACTAGACAATCGAGATGCTAACGGAGCACTCAAGGACGATAAGGCCATTGCAGAGAAACTAAATGAATTCTTTGCATCAGTCTTCACAGCTGGGGATGTAAGGGACATTCCCAAACCTGAGCCATTCTTTTTAGGTGACAAATCTGAGGAACTGTCCCAGATTGAGGTGTCATTAGAAGAGGTTTGATAAACTAATTGATAAACTGAACAGTAATAAGTCACCGGGACCAGATGGTATTCACCAAAGAGTTCTGAAGGAACTCAAATGTGAAATTCAGAACTGCTAACTGTAGTCTGTAACCAATAATTTAAGTCAGTTTCTGTACGAAATGAATGGAGGATAGCCAATGTGACGCCAATTTTTAAAAAGGGCTCCAGAGGTGATCCTGGCAGTTATAGGCCGGTACGCCTGACTCAGTACCAGGAAAACTGGTTGAAACTATAGTAAAGAATGAAATTGTCAGACACATAAATGAACATAATTTGTTGGGGAAATCATGCTTCACCAATCTACTAGAATTCTTTGAGGGAGTCAATAAGCATGTGGACAAGGGTGATCCAGTGGATATAGTGATTTTCAGAAAGCCTTTGACAAGGTCCCTCAACAAAGGCTCTTAAGCAAAGTAAGCTGCCATGGGATAAGAGGGAATGTCCTCTCATGGATTGGTAACTGGTTAAAAGGATAAAGGATAGGAATAAAAGGTCAGTTTTCAGAATGGAGAGAGGTAAAATAGTGGTGTACCCCAGGGATCTGTACTGGGACCAGTCCTATTCAATATATTCATAAATGATCTGGAAAAAGGAGTAAACAGTGAGGTGGAAAAATTCTCAGATGATACAAAACTACTCAAGATAGTTAAGTCCCAGGCAGACTGTGAAGAGCTACAAAAGGATCTCTCAAGGCTGGGTGACAGGGCAACAAAATGGCAGATGAAATTCAATGTTGATAAATGAAAAGTAATGCACATTGGAAACATAATCCCAGCTATACATATAAAATGATGGGGTCTAAATTAGCTGTTACCACTCAAGAAAGAGATCTTGGAGTCATTGTGGATAGTTCTCTGAAAATATCCACTCAATGTGCAGTGGCAGTCAAAAAAGCAAACTGAATGCTGGGAATCATTAAGAAAGGGGATAGATAATGCAGAAAATATCATATTGCCTCTATATAAATCCTTGGTATGCCCACATTTTGAATATTGTGTGCAAATATGGTTGCCCCATCTCAAAAAAGATATATGGGACCTGGGAAAGGTTCAGAAAAGGGCAACAAAAATGATTAGGGGTATGGAATGGCTTCTGTATGAGGAGAGATTATAATACTAAGATTTTTCAGCTTGGAAAAGAGAGGACTAAGGGGGGATATGATAGAGCTCTATAAAATCCTGACTGGTGTGGAGAAAGTAGACAAGGAAGTGTTATTTACTCCTTATCATAACACAGAAATAGCAAATAAAATTAATAGTCAGCAGGTTTAAAACAAACAAAAGGAAGTATTTTTTCACACAACACACAGTCAAACTGTGGAATTCTTTGCCAGAGGATGTTGTGAAGGCCAAGACTATAACAGGGTTCAAAAAAAGAGCTAGATAAATTCATGGAGAATAGGTCCATCAATGGCTATTAGTCAGGATGGGCAAGGATGGTGTCCCTAGCCTCTGTTTGCCAGAAGCTGGGAATGAGCGACAGGGAATGGATCACTTGATGATTACCTGTTCATTCCCTCTGGGGCATCTGGCATTGGCCACTGTCAGAAGACAGGATACTGGGCTAGATGGACCTTTGGTCTGATGACACAGTATGGCTGAATCTTATGTTCTAATTTGTCTCTCACTGAGATTTTTAGTAGACTATAATATGCCATATTCATAAATTATCTGAGGTACAGAATTCAGCACTTTTCTTTTTTGGTTATAAATGTTTGGTTATAAAATTTAAAAATCTTCTAAATTACAGAAAATAACATCAGACATTTCATAATTTTACTGTGGAGGATCCCTGCTCCCTTTTCTGTTTGGTCTCCTTGCAGCTCTCCACATCCTTACTATGTTTGCTGGGTTTGCTAGAGGCCCAATTTCTAGTCATACTTTCTTGAGTCACCTTGAACAATTAATCCTCCTGTCCTTGATAGTTAAACCATTCAAATACTTGTAAGAGGTATTTAATTAAGGTGGATTTTATTCCTAGATTCTCTATAAATACAGTGCTGATGAAGATGAGGCTTCTGATAAACTCATAAAATGGAGAAGCCCAAGGTTCTACATGCAGGAAATGAAATAAAATATTCAATAACTATCATAATCTGTGTCAGGAATTTTTTTTCCTGTAGAGTTTGTTTACCTCTATGACTGTGCATATTTTCTTACTCTAAGAGATCAGAAGTAGAAGTCTCTACATGACTCTCTCGACATACTTTCTAGTGTTTCACTTCCTTTATTGGTAGCTGGACTCACTAGCACAGAACAAGTTAATGGAAAAAGATGTTTCTATAAAATTTGTGAAACAAGCATGGTCCATGTCAATCTCTTTACAGGATAAAGTGATACAGGGGACTGGACTAGATGACCTCTTGAGGTCCCTTCCAGTCCTATAATTCTATGATGCTTCCTGAATGAAAACTGTTAAAGAGTCAGGGAATCATATTGTTATTCTAATCTCTATGGGATTACAGATTGGAATTTGTACGTTTCTTTTAGCATCCTATTGCCTTTTGCCTCCTATTGCCTTTTAGCCTCCAATTGCCTTTTGACCAACTAAAGTGGTGCCACAAAAGACTGTTCTATTAGGTTGGTGTTGTGATATTTATTTCCCACTCTGCTATGCTTTAGGCAACCTACTACTCCCTTAAAAGCTCCAGACCATCCCATCTTGTTAACAAGTTCTTTTAATATGTGATTCCTGTATAATTTATTCTCTCTCCTCCCAGAACTAAGATCCCATCCCAGTTCCCAAGATTCTGAGCTGGCTAAAGTCAAGAAGAAGGAAACTAATATAAACTAAAAATCCTCCCTAAAAAAACATCACAATTTATGTTTATTATTTATAAAAGAAGTCCGTCTCCAATACAGTACACTACCTGTTTTCCATCTAATGTACTGATTTTACCCATTATTCCCAAATTACTCTTTGGTTCTCCTGATAGAAGTCGTTTGGTGGAAATTTGTTATATCACTACAGTATATCCAACTCTTTTCTTGATTATTATTCTTTATTTGTGCTGTGCTAGGTCATGGACCTGGACCCCAGTGTGCTAGGCTCTTTACAAACACAGAACAAAAAGATAGTCCTTGCCCCCCAAAGTTTACAATCTAAATATAAGATAAGAGAAAACAGATAGATACTGACTGACAAGGAAGTACAAGGAAACAATGAGACAATATTGATTGGCATAGTAGTCAGTGGTCTCGACACACCAGTTTCTTAGCCATTTTGATTCCTTTCATTCTGGCTTCTGGTCTCAAAGTCATTAATGGGCATTTCATCGGTACCTCTTGACTCCAGGTCTCTCTACACCAGGGGTTCTCAAATTGGAGGTCGGGACCCCTCAGGCACTCGCAAGGTTATTACATGGGGGTTGCTAGCTGCCAGCCTCCATCCCAAACCCCACTTTACCTCCAGCATTTATAATGGTGTTAAATATACAAAAAAGTGTTTTTTAATTTATAAGGGGGGTTTACCCTGAGGCTTGCTATCTGAAAGGGGTCACCAGTACAAAAGTTTGAGAACCACTGCTCTACAGGGACTCCTCTATTTCTCTGCTGCTGTTAATATTAATGTTTGTGTTTCCATGATTCTGCCCTTTCCTGATTCTCCTCTTACCTATCTGACTACTCCCGCAATGTTATCTTCAGTGAATCCTCTTGCTCTTGCATCTCTCCTTCTTAGTGTTCCACTGAGCTCTGTACTCGGTCCCTCTTCTTTTTTTCATTTTACATTAATCTCTGGTGACCTTATCTGCTCCTATGATCTCCATGACATTATCACCACCTCTACACTGATCCCTTGCTTATCTACCTTTCCAGCCCTACTTTTTTCTCTGACCCTCCCCACTCTGTCTAAACTCACTTCTTGACTCAATTTTCCAACATCTCTTCCTGGATGTCCTGCTGTTTCCTCAAATTAAACATGACTAAAGATGAGAAATTCTTCTTTCCTCCAAAGCCCTCTCCTCTTCCTCCCACATCCCATTTGTATTAATAATACCAACTTCCTCTCTTTCATGCAGAATTATGACCTTGGGAGTAATTTTCAAGTCCCCTTTTTATTTTTCCCCACAACAAAGAAGTTATTGCCAACTACTGTGACTTCTTTCCTTACAGCATATTAATACTTCATCCCTTCAGCTGAAATGCTTGTGCATGGCTTAGTTATCACTTGACTTGACTTCTGCAACCTCTTTATCTCTTGCCTCCCTGTTTGTCATTTTACACCCTTCCAGCAAAATCCAGAATGTACCTTCCTCATATACTGTTCAGTCCACCTTATTACTTTATTCAAATGCTTCCACAGGAATCTCTTGACCTACGGAATGAAATTTAGGATTCTTGCCCTTTATTTTGGGACTCAGCACAACTCTTTCCCTCTTTATATCTTTGCTCTCATTTCTTATTTTAACCCATCTTGTCCCTTTCACACCTCCAAAGATACCATTCTCCCTGCTCCATTTATTTCCTTCTCTCATTCTCATCTTTAATGTATTGAAAAATCTTACTGTTCCAGCACAGTAGGTCTCCCATGGTCTCTTCTTTTAAATCTCATCTGAAAACTCACTTTTACTGTGAAGTCTTCCACTGTAAACACATACAGATACAGGGGAGCTTAAATTTGAAGGACCTGAATTTCAAAAAGAGAAGAAACTTGACATTGGATTTGGAGGGGAAGAGAAATTGTCTGTTCATACAGCTTTGCATTTCAAAGCCTTGCCATGGAAGTGAAGTCCCAAGAGGGATTTAAAAAAAAGGGTAGACTAGAAATATTTTTATTTAAGGTAACAAATAAAAACATACAAAAACGTGGTAATAGTCTCAAACTCTCTGACTCTCTACTCCCAATACATTCTTGTCTGTATGTCTGTAAGATCCCCAGGGAAGACTTTCAGCAGCTTCAATGTATACATGGGAATTTCTAGTGAATTGGTAGTAGGAAGGACATTCATGATGTCTTGGAACAAAACAAATCCACTTCTAATGTGAGGATTTTGCAAGCTGGTCCTACCCTTTTTTGCAGGCAAAGACACTGGACCAGATCTTTAACTAGTGGAAATCGGTGTAGCTCCACTGACTTTAATGCAACTATACTGATATATACCATTTGAGTATCTGAACCATTAGTTTAGGTGTCAAGAGTCAAAAAGTATGCCTATGGAATTATACTTTGATGTTTGCATCCTTGTTAAAATAAAAGAGATAAGCAAGTAGCCCTGTACATGTTGTATATTTTGACTGGGGAATAGGTTACTATTCATATAAGTTGGTATTCGCAATAAAGAAAGAAAACTTAATTACATTTTAATTGTTGAAAAAAAATTAACTGACCATTTCATAATAAGATGCTAAATTGCCCATACAACAAAATCCTTCTGCATGCATGAGCACTAGGCAATATCCTTTTGCCTGCATGAGAACTAGATAAAGTCACTCATAAAGAAAATATTATTGCATTATTTATATGGCAAGTAATACTAAGTAAAGAAGGAATCACTTTAATATGATATAATATTTTCTAGCAGCTTGTATCATGCAGTATACATCAAATCTATATTCTATTCCAAAATCAAAAAACCTTGTTTAAAAAAACATAGTTTAGGTTGTAAGCAATGATGTAGCACCACTTACAAAACTTAAGCTCTGACAATCAAGAAAATGACTAGATAAGGACATAAAAAAATGTCATGCTGTCCATATAATAAACCAACACACTTTCTTGCTAAATATAAATGTTTTATCATGACAAAATAAACTTAATTCTGACCCATGGATTTTTGGAGTTTTCTTTATGTATTAGTTTGGTTATTTTGATTTCATTATTTAAATATTTGCTTGTAATTAAAGAAGCCCCCACCCCTGAAGCCCTGCTCTGCTCCCTTCAGCCTCACCACCACCTACTCGTCAGGAGACCACTTTATAGTTCTAACTCAGATATGGCTTAAGCAGTGATGAGCAACCTGCGGTGCAGGCCGCACGTGGCCCATCAGGGTAATCCGCTGGTGGGCCGTGAGACAGTTTGTTGACTGTCCACTGGCATGGCCCCCTGCAGCTCCCACAGGCCACCGTTCGCCGTTCTCGGCCAATGGGAGCTGTGGCCTGCCGCTTCCCGCAGCTCCCATTGGCTGGGAACGGTGAACCGCGGACACTGGGAGCTCTGGGGGCCATGCCTGCAGATGGTCAATGTCAGCAAAATGTCTCGCGACCCACAATCAGCTTTCCCTGATGGGCCGCATGCGGCCCGCGACCCAGAGGTTGCCCACCACTGGGCTAAAGGGTAATGCTACCTCTGTTCCTCTTTCCTCTCCATCTCATCAAAAGCAGGTCTGAGCAACAGGAATGTCATGACAACACAGACAGCTTTTTCAAGGAAATGAATGTTTGATGCCATTGAAGCTTTCTTTTGCTGAGCTCAACCTAGGGTGAGCAGATGTCCTGATTTTATAGGGACAGTCCCAATATTTGAGGCTTTTTCTTATATAGAAGCTTATTACTCCCCACCCCCTGTCCTGATTTTTCACACTTGCTATCTGGTCACCCTAGCTCAACCTTACCTATTATCATCAGCCTCACTCTTTTTACTATTTCCATTGGTGCTATGCCACCATACTTCCAGCACATCCACAACAACTCCAGAAATACACTGCTCCAGCGCTACCCATTCCCAGGAGTCAGCTAGATTACAGCTCCAAAAGGTATCCAGTAGACTTGCCTTACCCATGGCATCTGGCAAACCAGACAGCCATTCCTCCACTCTGTCCATCCTATGGAACCATCAACTTCATTACCACATGTGTTCAAATTGGGAGGAATGGTTCTAGGAAACAGAAAAGCAGACAGACAAAAACAGATCCCAGACATCTAACACCTGTACAGGACAACTAGCAAGGCACAAGTTGAAAGCAGACAGCACAAAACAAGGCAAACTGAAGGCAATGCTGATCAATGCAAGATCTGCTGCTAACTGTGGTATATTAAGAACTCTGTTGGAATTTCAAACTATCACTTTAAGAGTGCATGTGGGAGTTCCCTGGTCCTGCTTCAGGCTAGATGGCTCTATAGGGAAGCATGTGAGCAACAGTCATTTTGCAGCCAGCCAGCTAGAGTAAGGTAGGGTGAGTAGTGCCTCTCTATTTTAGGGAACAGCCAGCTTTGTCCCTCTGTTTTTGGGTTCTTGCGTGTAATAATTCTGAATCCTAAAAAATAAAGTAGTGTTACATTGCAACCTTCCAGCAAGCATATTTAATGTTTTTATTTAACTTCTCTGTTTGTATCCTGTGAAACACAACCATAACAAACAATGAACAATCCACAACCTCATTGCAATGATGCATCCAATATAGCTTGCATCACTGAGACCTGGATGGATGACACTGTGAGCCCTGAGCTAGCTCACCTCATCCCCATAGCATACTCAGTACATCACAGACCTTGACAGGAAAAGAAAGCAGGTGGCACTGCATTCATCTTCTCGGCAATCATCAATGGAAGACAGGCGCCTCAGGTAAGACAACTTCATTCAAATTCATTCTTTTGACAGTAGACTCCAGAGTCACAGCTAACAGATTTTATGATGATTTACAGACTCCCATAGAATAAAGGATTCATAAAGGAGCTCACTGAAACATTGTCAGCGATAGTGGTGAAATGCCCTAGACCTATCTTCCTGGTGTAAGTTACAGCAGTCTAGGATCTTCCCTAAGGGATCTTACACCAATGGATTATTGGTGTAGCATGACAATGCGCCACCATACTCCTGCCCTCTGGCATGCCTCCTCTTTTCCCTGACATTCTTCTTATTCTGGTAGGGGAGGGGGAAGGCAGCTGGCATAGAAGGCAGTTTGGCTCACTTAACACCAGTGGGGAATTCATCTCCATCAGAGTGATTCCTGGCTGATGAATTACAGCCAGAATCAGGGCTTGTTGGGTCCCTGAGAGCAATATAAGAGCATAATGCAGAATCTGGCCCGGAGTGTTCATTATGAAGTCAGTGAAAGAGTTATAATATTCTTAACTATGCATTGCTTTGCTTTTAAGTGCTTGTGTCTTGTAAAGCACGTGGTAGGTAACTAGTCTGCTGTCTCTTGACAACAGCATAAGCGTTTCTTTAATTTCCTAGGGGAGCATTTTGTTTTGTTTTCTGCTTTTTTTAACAGCTTTCATTTCTTTTTTTATGTGAGTAATTGAAGACACCATTTTTAACATGTTGATAAATAAGATGGGAAAAGTCACCAGTTTATTAGACAAAACACGTGAGAGACACTGGCCAAGGTAATAGTGGTCCTTGCAGAGCTATGTTTAATTCGGTCAATGGGAGTTTTGTCACTCACTTCAAATGGGGCAGGATGGGGGCTTCAAGTTATATCTGAGAAATATGCACATTCCCTAGGTAGCAAAGGTCTGAATCTCACAGATACAGCAGTTCACCACCTGAATCAGAATATGGCCCAAAATGTTGATGGCTGGTCTGCCTCAATATAATGGGACTAAAATGTAAAGAAAAATCATGTAGAAGGTATTTTAAGGGGAATTCAATTAATTAGTCCAATTAACATGTTTGCAGAATTGTTGTAGCTTTGTTGGTCCCAGAATATGAAAGAGAGAATGTAGGTGAGGTAATATATTTTATCGAACCTACTTCTGTTGGTGGAAAGGACAAACTTCCAAATATCACAGGGCTCTTCCTCGGGTCAGGCAGAAAAGCTTATCCCTTCCACCAACAGAAGTGAGTCCAATAAAAGATATTACCTCACCTCCCTTGTCTTGCTTACATATCACATGTGGCAGATATCAAGGTGATTTTGGCATCATAAAAAATATTTGAATACAGTGGGCCAGAGCCTAAGTTTGACATACATTGGTGTGAATCCATTGACTTCAGTGCAGTTGTACTAATTTATACCAGCCAAGGATCCAGCCCAGTGACACTTTACTATATAAATATGTGAAGAAAATTACCACTATTGTCTGTGATTTCATGGCACAAAACTATGAGTATGGTTTCCATGAGTGTATATTCTCGGGGCACTGTCCAAAAGCACTTGATCTGTTCAGGCTTGACAGCTTAGTTCCTCTCATTTTAAGCACAGTTAGCTGAGACACATATTTAAGTCTATCAAGCATTTATAGTTTGGCTCTTATTTTAAAGGTTGATTGTTATGCCCTGACATTTTATTTTCCAAAATCCCACAAATACCATAGCTTTTAATTTTGTTTTCATTATTAAAATAGAAAATGGAAGTACTGTACTTTGTTTCATTGCCCACAATCTCACAAATACAAATTCCCCAGATATTTTTGTCCCTGAATTGGCACAGGATATTTTCAAAGGCATTCTAAAAAAAAAAAACAAGCTAGGCTTCTGGGCCCACGCTTGCCAGGTATGTCTGCTCAAAACAAGATAAATTTTGGTATAATCACAGCAAAGACCTTTTTCTTCTGAGACACTCTAAAAATAGTTTGTTTTATAAGAAATTTTCCAGGTCTTTATTTAACATAACATATTGTTTCCTGAAGAAAAGAGAAGTATTACAAACAATTAAGGGTGCCCCCATTGCTACCCTTTGGTAACGGTGTATAGTACACCAAACTGGAATGGTGGACCTGATCCACAACTCATTGCAGTCAATAGAAAACTCTTACTGATGTCAATGGGCAATGGCCTATACCAGCCGGAAAAAATATAAATAATTAAAGTAATGTATTTTATGTTCAAAGTTTTTTATCAATTTATTTTCATTCCATTAGCACACTGTAGCCTCCATTCCCTAACTTTGAGCAAGTCTAATGCATACATTTCAGGATTTATTTTTACATGGCAAGGAAAGAGAATGAGGCTTATTTGGCTTAAATGCTTTTGGGCTTCTTGAATAAGTTGACCATTCTGAAGTCATGACAGGATATTGGGAGTTGAGCTCAGCCAACCCAGAGGAGAGTTCTTCAGATAATCAGTGAGTACAAACATCAAAAAACAGGCAGTTGTGAGACATATTTTTAAGATTTTTTTTTTAAGGAAAATACATTGTAGCCTAGTGTTTCACTTACAGTACATTCCAAAAAGATGATGATTTATTAATAATCTTAGAGATACAGAAAATAAAGTGACATATAGGGGCTGATTTTGGAGAGAGACCCTTTGGGAAGGTGTCTGATTCTCAAAATCAGGCCTATGGTCTGGAAGAGGTAAACAGCTCAGTTCTCTGTTTTTCTAAGATGCTTACCTTTTAGGGCCCTACTTTGCGAGATGCTTAGTACCTCCTGAGAGATACAGAATGCCCTCTCCTCCCATGAAAATAAATGGTAGGTAAAGGTGATAAGAACCTCCTAGGACAGGGGTGGGCAAACTACAGCCCAGGGGCCACGTCTGGCACACCAGACATTTTAATCCGGCCCTTGAGCTCCTGCCAGGGAGCAGGGTCTGGGGCTTGCCACATAGGTGCTGACTCCATGGATGCTCTGGGGCTGGAGCACCCACAGGGAAAAATTAGTGGGTGCTCTGCACCCACCGGCAGCTCCCCGCCCCGTCCCCCTGCCCTAGCTCACCTCCACCTCCGCTCTGCCTCCGCCTCCTCCCCTGAGTGCACCGCTTCCTTTATTCTCCTCCCAGTGCTTGCCATGGCAAAGCAGCTGTTTCGCAGCTGCAAGTGCTGGCATGGAGGGAGGAGAAGGGGGAATGCATCACATTCGGGGAAGAGGCAGGGCCGGGGCTGGGATTTGGAGAAGGTGTCCAATCGGGGCAGTGAGGGGATGGAGTTGGGGCGGGGACTTTGGGGAAGGGGTTGGAATGGGATCGGGGAGGGGTAGGAAGGGGCGGGGCAGGGGTGGAGTTGGGGGGGGTCGAGCACCCACCGATGCCGGGAAAAGTTGGCGCCTATGGCCCCAGCCCAGAGCTCGCACCCCCAGCTGGAGCCCTCCCACCCTCCCACACTCCAACCCCCAATTTCATGAGCATTAATGGCCCGCTATACAATTTCCATACCCAGATGTGGCCCTCAGACCAAAAAGTTTTCCCATCCCTGTCCTAGGACCAGGCTTATGATTTGTAGCTCAGCTACATGGGAGATGTGTTGAGAAGTTATATATCCTGATCTTGTGGAATATTAAGAGCATGTTGTGTAAAACCACATTTTGAGAATGATAAAGATGATGCCTTATGAGAAGTTGTAGTTCTGACCAGTTACAGCTCCCACTGGCGCTCAATTGCCATCCTCACAGCTTTCAAGTCCTAGGATAGCAGAACTCCAGCAGTGAAATGCTACAAGTTTCTTATTTTATGAATGGTGTTTGAAATAATTGTTAAATGACAATGAAAGTAAATAAATAAACTAACAAACAGGTGGAAAAAACCAGCTACAGTCAAATAAGGATATCAGACCTATTTACAATCGATTCTTCTTAAAATAGCCATACTTGGCAATTATAATAAAATAGGATTACTTTTATCCAAAAGCTTCAATATTTTTTATGAACTTTAATTAATTGAGACTCACAACACCCCAAGAGACAGGTAAGTATTTAATCATTAGGCAAATGGATAATTGGAGGCACAGAGATTAAATGGCCAAGGTGACAATTAATGGCAATGTGTGGAACAGAACTGAAGAGTTTTATGCTGTTGATCCCAGCTCTAATTGCTAGACAACTCTCACTCATCACTTATTGTTCTCTGTTGGCATCTAAAATTGTACTTGAGTATTGGAGCCTTAGTTACAGAGCATCACTAAACTCTTCTAATTTTAGCTGTTGTTCAATTTGTGTGGTACTAAGGGAAAGAACACAAAACTAATAAATGTCAGAGGTGTATGAAAACATAAAGAAACTAAATATTTGCCAAACTTTTTCAAAGTTCAGAAGCAGTTTGATTTTGCATAGGTTGGATTTTAGGCAAAGACTCTGACTCACTATTATTTATCCAAAACCCTTCACAATTTCTAGTGCAAGGACACTACAGTCAAGGCTCCAGCTACTCCCAACCTTAAAGGAATGGAAGTAGCAGCCATTTTGAGTAACACATTGTGACCTGTGATGGGGGAGTTCATTAAAGGGAGTAAGGAGGTGCCTTTTACCCTCTTACCCCCCTGCGTGTGCATGTGAGCTGGCTCCCCAGTCCCAGCTAAGTCCCATGCGGTATCATGTTAGGACAATATCGATATTATTTATATAATTTTAATTTTAATTTGATTTAGAATAACATGGATAGGTTCTGAGCACCATGACAACCACTGAAAATTACAAAAACATAATGCAATGCAATTAGCTCAGACCTTCTACTACAGTCACATATTACTAGCTTCATACATCAGCCTATACCTTCATCTACTTACCTCTCTTCCAAGACCAGGTGAAGAAATGGGCCCTGTAACATTCCTGAAAGTTGTCAAATTTGGGATATTTTGGACCAGGGCAGGAGAGATTCCTGAGATCCAAGGACCTTGTGGAGACTGTCCTACTAGCCTCCCACCTCTTTATTATTTCAAGAGTATCTAGCATCAGTACCTCCATAGACAGCAACTGCAGCAGTGCCTCATCAGAAGACAGCTGGTCTCTCAGTTCTAAATATGCAATATACGAAATACATATATATCCAAGCACTGAAAAAGTCCTATAAATTTAATATCCTAGTTAGAAACAACTGTCTAAACATCACAATGGTTTCAACAGATAGTAATCACATTTGTTATTTTTGATGCAATTTTAAATTACATTTGTTTTTTAAAGTGTTACAACAAATAGTTGGAATAAGAGGTTATGAAAAAATTGGGAAATTGAAATGGGTAAAAGAAAACTTTGTAATAAGGTCTGTAGAAAAGAATGCCAATATTAACTCATACTTAAATAGTAAATTAAATGTAAAGTGGAGGAGGGTGGTGTTCGCAGAAGAAGATAAATAAGAAAGGAATATATGTTAAGAAACTTCAGCAGCTTCAACTGCTGGGTGCTCAATACTTTTGAAAAAGCGTACGTGATTGGGCAACAAAATGGCAAAAGAAATTTAGTGTGGATAAATGTAAAGTAATGCACATTGGAAAAAATAACTCCAACTATACAAACAATATGATGGGGACCAATTTAACTACAACTAATCAGGAAAGAGATCTTGGCATCATCATGGATTTAGAATATCTTATTGCCCTTATATAAATCCATGGTATGCCCACATCTTGAATACTGCATACAGATGTGGTCTCCTCATCTCAAAAAAGATATACTGGCAATAGAAAAGGTTCAGAGAAGGGCAACTAAAATGATGAGGGGTTTGGAATGGGTCCCATATGAGGAAAGATTAAAGAGGCTAGGACTTTTCAACTTGGAAAAGAGGAGACTAAGGGGGGATATGATAGAGGTATATAAAATCATGAGTGGTGTGGAGAAAGTGAATAAGGAAAAGTTATTTACTTGTTCCCATAATATAAGAACTAGGGGCCACCAAATGAAATTAATGGGCAGCAGGTTTAAAACAAATCAAAGGAAGTTCTTCTTCACACAGCGCACAGTCAACTTGTGGAACTCCTTGCCTGAGGAGGTTGTGAAGGCTAGGACTATAACAGGGTTTAAAAGAGAACTAGATAAATTAATGGAGGTTAAGTACATTAATGGCTATTATCCAGGTTGGGTAAGGAATGGTGTCCCTAGCCTCTGTTTGTCAGAGAGTGGAGATGGATGGCAGGAGAGAGATCACTTGATCATTACCTGTTACGTTCACTCCCTCTGGGGCACCTGGCATTGGCCACTGTCAGTAGACAGGATACTGGGCTGGATGGACCTTTGATCTGACCCAGTATGGCCATTCTTATGTTCTTATGTAAGAAGACGCATATTTAGGTACCAAATAAGGACTTAGGAACTTGCATTTAAGCAACTACTTTGAAAATTTTGACCTTGGTTTATGGAATGGTGGGCTCAAGGGACATGTATACATCCCCCAACTACCACTACTATTTAACAAAATTTCAAAGGCTGTGTTGCTAGGCTCACTCTGGTTCTGGGGAGGCAATACATTCAGAGATCAATAGTTACTGCTGATAAGTTACTTTTTAACAGTAAAACTGTATTATTAGTAGGCTTGTAAGGATTAGATTTTTATCTGTAAATGTCAGTAAACATCGATTTGACTGTACACACACAAATCAAAGCTCTCCGTGCTGTGTATGACATAAAATCCAGTGGTACAGCCCCTATACTCACAGCAGATGGTAACTGATAAAAGCGATATTTTTTCTTGCTGGGCAGAGCACTTTGATAGTCTCCTGAACTATAAAGCCACTATTTCCAATGAAGCCATCAATTCGCTCCTGCACCATCCTATCCTGGAAAAGTTGTCTGTGGACATTTCCTTAGATGAGATTACTAAGGCCATCAAACATGGGCAAGTCTCCAGGCCTTGATGGCATTCCACCTGAAGTGTAGAAGTCTGGAGGTATCCACATGGTCAGGAAACTCACCAGCCTCTTCAAGACTATATGGAAACAGGAGTATGAGGATGCTTGCATAGTCCAACTATACAAAAGGAAACATACCTAGTAGAATCTCACTGTTGTCTATAGCAGGGATGATCCTGGCACGAGATATCTTCAACAGACTCTTCTCTCACATGGGGGACTTGGTGTATCCAGAGACACAGTATGGCTTTCATGCTGTCTGTGGCACCCTGGATGTGATTTTTGCAGCCCAGCAAATATAAGAGAAGGCTTGTGAACAGAATAAGGACCTGTACATGGTGTTTGTTGACCTGACCAAGGCCTTTGACACAGTGAATCGCAAGGGCATATGGAAATTCCTTCATAACTTCAGTTGGCCAGAGACGATGATTGCTGTCATCTGTTCATTTCATGATGGCATGATGGCCAGGGTGACAGAGTATGTTGATTCATCAGAAGGCTTCCCTGTCACCAATAGCACCAAAAAAGAATGTGTAATGGCTCCATTTCTCTGTGCCATTGTCTTTTCAGCCATGCTCTTGTTCGTATTCCAGGACTTTGATAGAAGCGTACGCATTTGGTTTAAATTGAATAGAGGTGTATCCGATCTACAGCAACTCAGGGTCCACACTAAGGTAACTGAACAGCTATTAAGAGAACTCCTGTTTGCTGACTACTATTCCCTTATTGTGCACATGCTCAAGGACATTCAGCTTATTATGCACTGCTTTGCCTGTGCCTCAAAATGCTTCGGTTTCACAATCAGCCAGAAATAGACAGCAGTCACGTACCAGCCAGCACCAGACCACCAGCAACACAAGAACTATGATCCCATCATCACAATTGACAACATGTCCCTCAACTTGATCAGGAAATTCTGGTACCTGGGTAGCATATTTTCCAACAATGCTCTGTTGACTGATTAGATCATTCTGTGTCTGGTGAAGGCCAGCTTGGCATTTGGCAGGCTCACTCACAGGCTCTGGAAGAAGGGAGGAGTCTGCCTCAGAACCAAGATAAAAATCTGTTGAGCTATTGTACTCACCTCACTCCTCTATGGGCTGTTAGACAGGAACACTTTATTAATGCCACATCAAACAGCTGCATAGCTTCCACCTTTGTTGCCCAAGATCCATCTGCAACATCAAGTGGAGGATAGGATCCCCAACATTGAAGTCCTTAGAGGTGAAAAATTCATGGCATTGAGAGCATGCTTAACAGGGCTCAACTTCACTGGGTCGGACTTATGGTCCTCATGGAGGTTTCCTGTATACCAAAAGCAGTGTTCTACAGACAGCTGAGCATGGTATCTACTTTAAGGGTTGACCCATACTCAGATGCAAAGGCATAGATTCATAGATTCTAGGACTGGAAGGGACCTCGAGAGGTCATCGAGTCCAGTCCCCTGCCCGCATGGCAGGACCAAATACTGTCTAGACCATCCCTGATAGACATTTATCTAACCTACTCTTAAATATCTCCAGAGATGGAGATTCCACAACCTCCCTAGGCAATTTATTCCAGTATTTAACCACCCTGACAGTTAGGAACTTTTTCCTAATGTCCAACCTAGACCTCCCTTGCTGCAGTTTAAACCCATTGTTTCTGGTTCTATCCTTAGAGGCTAAGGTGAACAAGTTTTCTCCCTCCTCCTTATGACACCCTTTTAAATACCTGAAAACTGCTATCATGTCCCCTCTCAGTCTTCTCTTTTCCAAACTAAACAAACCCAATTCTTTCAGCCTTCCTTCATAGGTCATGTTCTCAAGACCTTAATCATTCCTGTTGCTCTTCTCTGGACCCTTTCCAGTTTCTCCACATCTTTTTTAAAATGCGGTGCCCAATACTGGACACAATACTCCAGCTGAGGCCTAACCAGAGCAGAGTAGAGCGGAAGAATGACTTCTCGTGTCTTGCTCACAACACACCTGTTAATACATCCCAGAATCATGTTTGCTTTTTTTGCAACAGCATCACACTGTTGACTCATATTTAGCTTGTGGTCCACTATAACCCCTAGATCCCTTTCTGCCGTACTCCTTCCTAGACAGTCTCTTCCCATTCTGTATGTGTGAAACTGATTTTTCCTTCCTAGGTGGAGCACTTTGCATTTGTCTTTGTTAAACTTCATCCTGTTTACCTCAGCCCATTTCTCCAATTTGTCCAGATCATTTTGAATTATGACCCTGTCCTCCAAAGCAGTTGCAATCCCTCCCAGTTTGGTATCATCCGCAAACTTAATAAGTGTACTTTCTATGCCAATATCTAAGTCGTTGATGAAGATATTGAACAGAGCCGGTCCCAAAACAAACCCCTGCGGTACCCCACTCGTTATGCCTTTCCAGCAGGATTGGGAACCATTAATAACAACTCTCTGAGTACGGTTATCCAGCCAGTTATGATATTGGCATAGAAAGTACGCTTATTAAGTTTGCGGATGATACCAAACTGGGAGGGATTGCAACTACTTTGGAGGACAGGGTCATAATTCAAAATGATCTGGACAAATTGGAGAAATGGGCTGAGGTAAACAGGATGAAGTTTAACAAAGACAAATGCAAAGTGCTCCACTTAGGAAGGAAAAATCAATTTCACACATACAGAATGGGAAAAGACTGTCTAGGAAGGAGTACGGCAGAAAGGGATCTAGGGGTTATAGTGGACCAAAAGCTAAATATGAGTCAACAGTGTGATGCTGTTGCAAAAAAAGCAAACATGATTCTGGGATGCATTAACAGGTGTGTTGTGAGCAAGACACGAGAAGTCATTCTTCCGCTCTACTCTGCTCTGGTTAGGCCTCAGCTGGAGTATTGTGTCCAGTTCTGGGCGCCGCATTTTAAAAAGGATGTGGAGAAATTGGAAAGGGTCCAAAGAAGAGCAACAAGAATGATTAAAGGTCTTGAGAACATGACCTATGAAGGAAGGCTGAAAGAACTGGGTTTGTTTAGTTTGGAAAAGAGAAGACTGAGAGGGGACATGATAGCAGTTTTCAGGTATCTAATAGGGTGTCATAAGGAGGAGGGAGAGAACTTGTTCACCTTAGCCTCTAAGGATAGAACCAGAAACAATGGGTTTAAACTGCAGCAAGGGAGGTCTAGGTTGGACATTAGGAAAAAGTTCCTAACTGTCAGGGTGGTTAAACACTGGAACAAATTGCCTAGGGAGGTTGTGGAATCTCCGTCTCTGGAGATATTTAAGAGTAGGTTAGATAAATGTCTATCAGGGATGGTCTAGACAGTATTTGGTCCTGCCATGCGGGCAGGGGACTGGACTCGATGACCTCTCGAGGTCCCTTCCAGTCCTATAATCTATGAATCTATGAATCTATGAATCTATGCACCCACCTTGTAGTAGCCCCATCTAAATTGTATTTGCCTAGTTTATTGATAAGAATATCATACGAGACTGTATCAAATGCCTTACTAAAGTCTAGGTATACCACATCCACAGCTTCACCCTTATCCACAAGGCTCGTTATCCTATCAAAGAAAGCTATCAGATTGGTTTGACATGATTTGTTCTTCACAAATCCATGCTGGCTGTTCCCTATCACCTTACCACCTTCCAAGTGTTTGCAGATGATTTCCTTAATTACTTGCTCCATTATCTTCCCTGGCACAGAAGTTAAACTAACTGGTCTGTAGTTTCCTGGGTTGTTTTTATTTCCCTTTTTATAGATGGGCACTATATTTGCCCTTTTCCAGTCTTCTATAATCTCTCCCGTCTCCCACGATTTTCCAAAGATAATAGCTAGAGGCTCAGATACCTCCTCTATTAGCTCCTTGAGTATTCTAGGATGCATTTCATCAGGCCCTGGTGACTTGCAGGCATTTAACTTTTCTAAGTGATTTTTAACTTGTTCTTTTTTTATTTTATCTGCTAAACCTACCCCCTTCCCATTAGCATTCACTATGTTAGGCATTCCTTCAGACTTCTCGGTGAAGACCGAAACAAAGAAGTCATTAAGCATCTCTGCCATTTCCAAGTTTCCTGTTACTGTTTCTCCCTCTTTGCTAAGCAGAGGACCTACCCTGTCTTTGGTCTTCCTCTTGCTTCTAATGTATTGATAAAAAGTCTTCTTGTTTCCCTTTATTCCCATAGCTAGTTTGAGCTCATTTTGTGCCTTTGCCTTTCTAATCTTGCCCCTGCATTCCTGTGTTGTTTGCCTATATTCATCCTTTGTAATCTGTCCTAGTTTCCATTTTTTATATGACTCCTTTTTATTTTTTAGATCATGCAAGATCTCGTGGTTAAGCCAAGGTGGTCTTTTGCCACATTTTCTATCTTTCCTAACCAGCGGAATAGCTTGCTTTTGGGCCCTTAATAGTGTCCCTTTGAAAAACTGCCAACTCTCCTCATCTTGATGGCCAACCTCAAAGCATGCAAGATAGACATTAAAACCTGTGGGGAAAGTTGCACTGGACAGACCCAGATGGAGAGGTCTGAGCCATGAGGCTGTGTCTACTTTTGAGGAGTGGCATGTGAGGTCTTTGCAGGAGAAGAGAGCACATTGTAAGGCCAATGCAAACCCTCCTCTCAACTGCAACAGCATTTCCAAATCTGCGATTTGACTTGCTTCCCATGTGAAAAGGAATAAAAAAAAAACAAACCCAAAATTAAGTCAATACTCGCCAGACACTCAGTCATCAAAGTTACAGGAGAATCCATCCAATACACTCAGTGTTCAATAACTGATTCATCATGTTTAGTGTAGTGGTCTTGTGCTAGTAGTAGAGCTAGATGAGAGTAAAGACATTTTAGAGCATATTTTCTTCCAAAAAGCATTCCCCTTCCTTTTCAAACTATTTACTGTATAGACAATTTTGCTTTTTCATGGAAGTTCAGGTCAGCAGACATTTTTTTTTCAATCAAGAAAAGCACAAAATTCCACTTATGTATGAAATTTCATGCTTGGAAAATTTCATTTAAAAATAGAAGTGGGATAGTAGACCTCTTTGAAATGTGTCTTATGAAGGGGTGAGAGATGGGAGAAGCAGAATGAAAAAAAATGGTTATTTACATGTCAGTCCAGTGACACAGAATCTTCTGTGTTAAGCAAGATGACAAGTGATCAGAAGGTTGAGTGAGGAAAAGAGAAGAAAGGGAAGGGCAAAATGGCAAGGAGGCTGGATGACATGGGGCAGGGTTGGAAATCTTTTCCTGTTGATGGGGAATAGAGCCTGTGAAGTTATGCTAAATGCACAGAACTTGGGGGTGTGTTTGGCTTTGGTCCCAAGGACAATGAATATTTTTAAAACTGCAGAAGAGTATCCACAAGGAGGTGTTATGAGCTCCATACCCACTGCCCAATCCAAATAAGAGGAAAGCCACCAGAGCAGATGCCAGTAAGTTGTGTGCAGCTGTGCTGCAGAAGGTGCAGAGTAAGGCAGACCTTCTGGCTTGCTCCCTAACAGGATATCTTCTCACTGATTGTAATGTGTAGCCATAGTGGCCTATGTAAGCTGTTCTCTGTGCACAGTCGTAGGACTGTCATAGAGTGTTCAGCTCTGATGCCAAATGCCCTCCAAGTGTCTATGAGGGAGAAAACTCCAATGCATTCATAATTTGAATGTAAAGGCACAGAGTCTGGGGTACAGCAGAGAGGTTGTCCGCTGTTGGGTCTCACAGCTTTATCCATACAAGGTAGGGTGGCTGCACTATCCAGTCAAGGAGGAGAATGTAAAAACATGGAGTGTTAGCAACCTGTGTGTTTGAGAGATAAAGAGAGAGAGAGAGAGAGAGAGAGAGAGAGAGGTGTTGCTGATTGTGCATCAGAAGCAAAGAAGGGTGATCAGACCAAAGTATTCTGGAAGCTTGTGGTGGAAGGAGTCATTGGGCTCCTGTTGAGATAGATAAGATGGCTAGTAGAATAGTGCTTGTGTGTGTAGAGGCCTGTAGGGGCAGTGTGCTGGGAGGGCAGCCGAGCCCTGATTAGGGGGCGGAGCTTGGCAGATTAGGGGGCCTATAAAAGCGGCCACCCAGCCAGGCAGCGGCACAGGAGCCGGCAAACAGGGCTGCTAAGAGGGGAGTTTGAGTGGGAGTTTACAGGGGGAGGCAGGAGGGCGCGGTGTCCTGTGTGCTCTGTTTCCCCAGGTGCAGTGCGCAGAGACTACAGCAGCCATGAGCCAAGCAGCGGGGGACACAATGCAGATGATTGCATGTGGCATCTGCGTTATGTACATGGTACTAGCGGGGGTGCCTGAACAGAGGTATGTCTGTATGAAGTGCCGCCTAATAGAGCTGCTGGAAGAAAAGATCCGAGGGTTGGAGATGCAGGTGGATACCCTGGTAGAGTTTAGAAGGGGGTTCAAGCAGCTGATGGAGCAAAGGCAAGGAGTGGCTGAAGGGGAATGCTCAGGGGTACGGGTGGAAGCAGGGGCTAAGGTCTGTGAGGGTGGAATGCCAGGGGGAGAACAAGAGCAGTGGAAGCATGTGACCGTGAGAAGCAGGCCAAGGACAAGGAGGGCTAGTGAAGGGGGAATAGAACTCAGGAACAGGTTTGGGTGTTTGGATAACGAGGAGGGGGGGCAGCAGGTGGTAACTGAAGATGGGAGGGTGAGAAAGAAGAGAAGAGCAGCTAGTCCTATAGAGAGAGGGGAGGAGTTGATGGAGACAGCACCAAATCTGGGCCCCGGGAGGATACAGGATGGCACAAGGGGGATTATAAGGGAAAATAGAAATGGACAAGGGTTGCGACTAGGGGGAACAGGGGATAGATTAGTAGATCGCACAGTCACCAGGCAAAGGCAGGTTTACGTGATTGGGGACTCCTTACTCAGGAGGTTAGACAGGCCTGTGACCAGGGCGGACCCAGAGAACAGAAGGGTGTGCTCTCTACCCGGCGCTAAGATACGGGATGTGGACCTGCGGTTGAAAAGGATCCTAAAAGGAGCAGGTAAGAACCCCTTGATCATCCTTCACGTAGGAATGAATGACACGGCTAGGTTCTCGTTAGAGAGCATCAAGGGAGATTATGCCAGACTGGGGAAGACGCTTAAGGAAATCGAGGCTCAGATCATCTTCAGTGGGATTCTGCCTGTTCCTAGAGAAGGGCAGCAAAGGGCTGACAGGATTGTGATGATAAATAGTTGGCTAAGGGAGTGGTGCTATAAGGAGGGCTTTGGGATGTATGGCCACTGGGAGGCTTTCGGGGACAGACAACTGTTCTCACGGGGATGGACTTCACCTGAGTAGGGAAGGAAATAGACTTCTGGGAGGGAGGCTGGCTCATCTCATCAAAAGAGCTTTAAACTAGGAATTTGGGAGAGACGGTTGGGAGATGTCCAGTTAATCTCCATGCCAGATTCCAACATTGAGAAAGAGGGTGACGAGATAAGAACAGATATAGCTAGGGGGGAGGGATTGGACATAAGAAGGTAGGGGGGATGGATACTAGACTAATAGGTCATAGTGACAGTATGGTGTCCGTACCAAATTGCATAATTCATGTGAGAGAGGCTAAACGGCATACATTAAGATGTTTATACACCAATGAGAGAAGCCTAGATAACAAAATGGAGGAATTGGAGCTGCTGGTCTGAGAAATGAAACCTGATATCGTAGGAATAACCGAAACGTGGTGGAACGGTAATCATGACTGGAGTACAGGTATGGAAGGGTATGTGCTGTTTAGGAGCGACCGGAAGAAAGGTAAAGGTGGGGGAGTAGCATTGTATGTCAATAATGAGGTAAACAGTAAAGAAATAATAAGTGATGGAATGGATAAGACGGAGTCTTTCTGGGCAATACTCACACTGGGTAAAAGAACTACTAGAGCCTCCCCTGGGATAGTGCTTGGGGTGTGCTATAGACCACCGGGATCTACCCTGGATATGGACAGAGAACTATTTAATGTTTTTAGGGAAGTAAATATTAATAGGAACTGTAAAAAGCAACAGAGGGTCCTGTGGCATCTTTGAGACTAACAGAAGTATTGGGAGCATAAGCTTTCGTGGGTAAGAACCTCACTTCTTCAGAAGCAAGTAATGGAAATCTCCAGAGGCAGGTATAAATCAGTATGGAGATAACGAGGTTAGTTCAATCAGGGAGGGTGAGGTGCTCTGCTAGCAGTTGAGGTGTGAACACCAAGGGAGGAGAAACTGCTTCTGTAGTTGGATAGCCATTCACAGTCTTTGTTTAATCCTGATCTGATGGTGTCAAATTTGCAAATGAACTGGAGCTCAGCAGTTTCTCTTTGGAGTCTGGTCCTGAAGTTTTTTTGCTGTAAGATGGCTACCTTTACATCTGCTATTTTGTGGCCAGGGAGGTTGAAGTATTCCGGTGTAATCATGGGAGGCTTTAACTTCCCGGATATAGATTGGGGAACAAATGCTAGTAACAATAATAGGGCTCAGATTTTCCTAGATGTGCTAGCTGATGAATTCCTTCATCAAGTAGTAGCCGAACCGACAAGGGGGGGATGCCATTTTAGATTTGGTTTTGGTGAGTAGTGAGGACCTCGTTGAGGAAATGGTTGTAGGGGACATCTTTGGCTTGAGTGATCATGAGCTAATTCGGTTTAAACTAAATGGAAGGATTAACAGAATTAAATAGGAGACTAGGGTTTATGATTTCAAAAAGGCTAACTTTAATAAATTAAGGCGACTAGTTAGGGAAGTGGACTGGGCTAACATATTTAGGGATCTAAAGGCAGATGGAGCCTGGGATTATTTCAAGTTGAAGTTGCAGGAGCTGTCGGAGGCCTGTATCCCGAGAAAGGGAAAACAGTTTGTAGGCAGGAGATTTAGACCAAGCTGGATGAGCGAGCATCTCAAAGGGGTGATTAAGAAAAAACAGAAAGCGTACAAAGAGTGGAAGAGGGGAGAGATTAGCAAAGGAACCTACCTTATTGAGGTCAGAGCATGTAGAGATGGAGTGAGAAAGGCCAAAAGCCGAGTACAGTTGGACCTTGCGAGGGGAATTAAACCCAATAGTAAGAGGTTTTATAGCCATATAAATAGGAAGAAAACAAAGAAAGGAGAAGTGGGACCGCTGAAGACTGTAGATGGAGTGGAGATTAAGGATAATCTAGGCATGGCACAATATCTAAACAAATATTTTGAATCGGTCTTTAATGAGGCTAATGAACAGCTTAGAAATAGAGGCAGCGTGACAGAGGGGAATAAAGGAGGGGGGGTTGACATTACCGTATCCGAGGTAGAAGCCATACTCGAACAGCTTAATGGGACTAAATTGGGCGGACCGGATTATCTTCATCCGAGAATATTAAAGGAACTGGCGCGAGAAATTGCAAGCCCGTTAGCGAAAATTTTTAATGAATCTGTAAACTCGGGGGTGGTACCATTGGACTGTAGAATAGCTAATGTGGTTCCTATTTTCAAGAAAGGGAAAAAAAGTGACCCGGGTAACTACAGGCCTGTTAGTTTAACATCTGTAGTATGCAAGGTCTTGGAAAAAAATTTGGAGGAGAAAGTAGTTAAGGACCTTGAGGTCAATGGCAATTGGGACAAATTACAACATGGTTTTACGAAAGGCAGATCATGCCAAACCAACCTGATCTCCTTCTTTGAAAAAGTAACAGATTTTTTAGATAAAGGAAATGCGGTGGATCTAATATACCTCGATTTCAGTAAAGCGTTTGATACGGTACCGCATGAGGAATTATTGGTTAAATTGGAAAAGATGGGGATTGATATGAAAATCCAGAGGTGAATAAAGAACTGGTTAAAGGGGAGACTGCAGCGGGTCGTACTGAAAGGTGAACTGTCAGGTTGGAGGGAGGTTACCAGTGGAGTTCCTCAAGGTTCGGTTTTGGGTCCAATTTTATTTAATCTATTTATTACTGACCTCGGATCGAAATGTAGAAGTGGGCTGATAAAGTTTGCGGATGACACAAAGTTGGGAGGTATTGCCAATTCGGAAAACGATCGGGATATCCTGCAGGGAGACTTGGATGACCTTGTAAATTGGAGTAATAGTAATAGGATGAAATTTAATAGCGAGAAGTGTAAGGTAATGCATTTAGGGATGACTAACAAGAATTTTAGTTATAAGCTGGGGACGCATCAGTTGGAAGTAACGGAGGAGGAGAAGGACCTCGGAGTCCTGGTTGATTGCAGGATGACTATGAATCGGCAATGTGACGTGGCCGTGAAAAAAACTAATGTGGTCTTGGGATGCATTAGGTGAGGTATATCTAGTAGGGATAAGGAGGTGCTGCTTCTGTTATACAAGACACTGGTGAGACCTCATTTGGAGTACTGTGTGCAGTTCTGATCTCCCATGTTTAAAAAGGATAAACTCAAACTGGAACGGGTACAGATAAGGGCCACTAGGATGATCCGAGGAATGGAAAACCTGTCGTATGAAAGGAGATTTGAGGAGCTCGGTTTGTTTACCCTAAGCAAAAGAAGGCTGAGGGGGGATATGATTGCTCTCTTTAAATATATCAGAGGGATAAATACCAGGGAGGGAGAGGAATTATTTCAGCTCAGTACTAATGTGGACACGAGAATGAATGGATATAAACTGGCCACCGGGAAGTTTAGGCTTGAAATTAGACGACGGTTTCTAACTGTCAGAGGGGTGAAGTTCTGGAACAGCCTTCCGAGGGAAACAGTGGGGGCAAAAGACCTCTCTGGCTTTAAGATTAAGCTTGATACGTTTATGGAAGGAATGGTTTGATGGGATAACGTGATTTTAGTCAATAGGTCAATAACGTGCCATCGCTGGTAATTAGTATCAATGGTCAATGCGGGTCTGGCTGGAGAATCTTGCCTGCATGCTCGGGGTTCTACTGATCGCCATATTTGGGGTCAGGAAGGAATTTTCCTCCAGGGTAGATTGGCGGAGGCCCTGGAGGTTTTTCGCCTTCCTCCGCAGCATGGGGCGGGGGTCGCTTGCTGGAGGATTCTCTGCGACTTGAAGTCTTTAAATCATGATCTGGGGACTTCAACAGCTGAGTAAAGGGAAAGTGGGTGGGTCAGCTTTTGTGGCCTGCATCATGCAGGAGGTCAGACTGGATGATCATAATGGTCCCTTCTGACCTTAAAGTCTATGAGTCTATGAATAGAAAGATGTGTGCATGTGTGCGTGTGTGCGTGTGTGTGTGTGTGTGTGTGTGTGTGTGTACACAGTGTGGCTATGCACTGTTCATGTGTGTACTGTGGAGATGAGTAGAGGGAAAGGAAGAATGCTGTTAGCCTTTGTTGTGGGATGGGGAGAAGGGATGAGGTGGTGGAAGATTTTGGAGGAAGGGCATGCCATGAGGATTCTGTAGTTTGTCACAAGTGGCCATGAGGAGGGAGAACAACAGGAATCAGTATCCTGGTAGGAAGATGTAAGAAGAAGAAAAAATAGCTCTCTAAAATGTTGTTTGCAGTGTTATGGTAGCTGTGTTGGTCCCAGGAAATTAGACATACAAGGTGGGTGAGGTAATATCTTTTGTTGGACCAACTTATGTTGGTGAGAGATATAAGCTTTGAGCTACACAGCACACTTCTGCAGGTGTAGCTCAAAAGCTTGTCTCTATCACCATCAGAAGCTGGTCCAATAAATGATACACTCATCTTATCTTTCTAGCACTCTAAAATGGCAGATAAGTATCTGGATTTTCAGTTCTTACAGGAGAAGATTTGTTGACACTTTTGCATTCATTCAGCACTAGTCAATGGGCAGTCAACACTAATCAACTCTGCTTGAGGGAGGCAGCAATATAATCACTCCTCTTGAGACACACAAGCCAGTTTGTCATATCTGTGTTAACATTTTTAAAAGAACAGTCATTAAGACAAGCTTTCTAGTCTATGAGAAAATAAAATGATCAATACTTGCTTCTGCACTGGGCTAATTAAGGTAGGCAGGAAGGTGAACCGCTCGACATACTGTATATGGATGACAAATTGTTTGTTGAGAATTGTTTCGGTGTATCTCCAAGGAAATCTTTTAATAACAAGCAGGTGCACATAAAAGGTTGTGTGTCATCACATGGCTCTCTGCCTTATTTGTGAACACAAGGGAAAGTCTTTGAAGAACTGAGATTCCATTTAATTACAAATATCATTTATAGAGGAATGCTTTACTGTTACAGCTCCTGCTCTTAGAGTTCCACAGTGGATTGCACTTACTATCCATATGCTGTGTGAAATTTTAACCAGCAAAGTTTTCATTACCCAGTACTGTTCATCCCTAATTCAATTAGCAGTAAGACTAACACAATGCACACAAAAACTTTTCTTCTTTATACTTTTTTGTTGGCAGCATTTAACATTTACATATATGGAATATTAGCACAAGGGATACAAAGTAATTATACACTAATGTTTTGCAAAGTGGAAAGACGATATATTCAGCATCACTCTGCACTGCTTTTCAAATGACACATTTCAGGCGATTTATGCTAATTTCCGACATTTACACAACATAATGATACCAATCAGTTAGAATTCAGCATAACAGCCTCTAAGTGTTTGGGGCTATGGAGAACATGATAATGGTCTCATTAACTATGTGTTGAGAATTGAATTTCCACTTCCAGGCAAAGCTGTAATTGCTTTATTCATGATCCACAGCACTTCCCCTAGTTCACGGGTTATTATACCCATTGGCTGGTTTTGCTTCTCTCCCACAGTGACCTCACTGAGACCATCCAAAGCAATAAAGAAAGATCTGCTGTACTGATCTTGTCTGACATGCCCTTATTGTCTGCCATCCAACCAATGTTAGCTAGACAAACAGCATCAATATCCAAACTTATTTGATATGTTTGGGAGCCTACCGCTTACATAGAAGTCATTCCTAAGCCTTTGATATACTAAGATAGGATGGCTGTGGCACAGACAGTATTTGTCTTTCAATCTGACATTACAGTGGGAAGGGGAATAAACACTCGATTCACGTCATAAAGAATAAAAATAGTAAAAGTAATCAAAAAATCCTCATTTCTAACATACTTAAGTATTAGGTGGTATTTGGAGAGAAAGGTCAACCAACTGCCCAGGGTCCAATGAAGGGCAGCTATTCCAAACATATGCCTGGATCAAGAGCATTGTCCCCCCTGCATTTTATACTTTGCATTTCTTTTTCTCCTCAGAAAATAGTTCACCAATAGTGTTGTCTATGGAATTTAAAGAGATGCCGACAAGGTTAACAGACCCAAATTTGTTACAAATTATACTGAGATGTATATAATCCAATCAAAGTGAAAGGGTGCTGTACAGTTACTGATGCATAACTGTACAGCTATGTCTCAATGATCTAAATCCCTGGGCTCCGATTTGCTAAGGGGAGTGATTTGCATAATGGCTGTACACTTAGTATTCAATAACCATAAAGCCATCCTTCAAACCACTGCATTCTGATGCTAATATCTTAGGACCACAGGAATTGCCATATTGGAAACTATAAAATTACAACCATCACCCAGCATAAACATATTTTGGTGCTTAATAATTAATTACTAAATACAGTGTCTTCCCTACACATACACACACAAAGAAAAACAAAGGAATAACCCAACTGGATCACACAAATGCTGTGTCTACTCCATTACTCTATTGATAATAGTGGTTACCATAGGCACATAATTAGAGCACCCAAAATACTGATGAACAACAATAGAAAATTATTTAAACAGGTAAATCCCAAAGTGATCTCTTTATATAGAGGTGAGGAGAAAATACCCTATTTTAAATTAATCACAATTGTGTTGCCTCATAAACTGCTACTACTGGGTTACAGAACTTCAGTATATTACAGTATCATGGAACAGAAAATTCCTGACAGAAACCTGGAACAGGTACTCCTGCCTAAACAATAGTCCACAGAATGCCATCTAGCACAGGAGTTTAAAGTCTCTGACAATATACAATTATGGTATGGAGTATTAAAATATTTACAGGTAATTATAGAATAAGCTGTAATTTGGGCAATGCCACCGTGGAACAATGCTGGACTACCCAAATACATTGATAGTAAAAATGTACAAATAATGGTCAGAGACAAGACAAGACAAGTATATTTGTGTGTGTGTGTGTGTGTGTGTAAACACTAACAATGATATTGGTCCATTTCTTGATGGAAATGGTAGAATTATCAATAATAATGCAGAAAAGGAAGTTGTGTTCAATAAATATTTCTGGTCTGTAGTTGGGGGAAAAGCAGGTGATGTAGTCATATCATATGATAACACACTTTTTATCCCACTAGTGTCCTAGGAGGATGTTAAAAAGCAGCTACTAAAATTAGACATATTTAAATTGCATCCTAGAGTTTTAAAAGAACTGGCTGAGGATCTCTCTGGATTGTTAATGTTGTTTTTTTTTAATAAGTCTTGTAGCACTGGGAAAATTCCAGAAGACTGGACAAAAGCTGATTTTGTGCAAATATTTGAAAAGGGTAAATGGATTACTATAGGCCTGTCAGTGTGACATTGATCCACAGTAAGATATTTGAGAGTCTGCTACAGGACACAATCCATAGAAATTAAAGAAGGGTAATATAAGTAATGCCAATCAACATGAGTCTAAGGGAAATATATCCTGTCAAACTAACTTGATATTGTTTTTGGTTGAGATTATAAATTTGGTTGATAAAGGTAACAGTGTGTATATAATATACTTAGACTACGGTAAGGCATGACATGTTGATTAAAAATCTAGAAGGATATAAAATTAACATGGGACAACATTAAAAGCTGTCTACATGATAGGTCTCCAAATGTAATAGTAAAGGGGGACTCACCATTGAATGGGTGTATATCTAGTGGGAACCTGGTGGGATTGGTTCTTTGCCCTATGCTTTCTAACATTTTTATTAGTAACCTGGAAAAAAACATAAAATCGTCAATGATAAAATTTGCAGATGACATAAAAATTGGGGAAGTGATAAATAATGAAGAGGACAGGTCACTGATTCAGCGCAATTGGGATTGCTTTATAAACTGGTGCAAGCCAACAATATGTATTTTAATATGGCTAGATGTAGATCTATACATCAAAGAACAAAGAATATAGTTCATACTTACAGGATGGTGGACTCTATCCTGAGAAGCACTGGCTGTGAAAAAGATTTGGGATCATGGTGGTATGACACCCTGGCACCCCAATATTCACCACTGTCATGCAATTAGGATATGTTTTGTACAAAGTGTGCCTTGTGAGGTATCATTCTAAATGTCTTGATCTGCTAGACATTAATATCTCATTGGATTGTATGTGCTATCAGAGCATGTGAAGTTATGAAGTTTGGCTATGTATGTGTTGCTGAAACATGTTGTGAGGTTGAAAACACCCACAAGCAGCCTTTCAGCTACAACAGTAAAAAGGCCAAACAGTATTAATGGCTTATTGAAGAAATCCACACAGGCAAAAGGATTACCCCAGGAACTGTGTACAATAGAAACCTCTCAGAGATAGCACTATACAATGGGGACTGTTTGACCCAGGTAACAGAAAAAGAGCTTTCCAGCAAGTGGGAAGAAGATATAAAAGGGGGAAAATGACATCATGATGGGACCTTACTCTCCCTACAACAATACACCTGGAAACATCTGAGGAATAAAGACTGAACAGTGGGGAAGTGATCGTCCCAGGCTAAGGGATTGCTAGCCTGTGTATGAAAACCTGGGAAAAACCCAAACTGCAAAGCCGAGGCAACTTATGCCTTAAGAACCTGCCAGCCTGTTTATCACTCAGGGTGAGAATTTGCTAATTCATATCCTACCTATCTGGTATGTTAAACTCAGTTTGCGGATTTGTTTATTTACTAGGTAATCTGCTTTGATCTGTTTGCTCTCATTTATAATCACTTAAAATCTATCCTTTTGTAGTTAATAAACTTATTTTATGTTTTAATGCAAACCAGTGTGTGTTTGACTAAGGTGTCTGGGGAAAATTTCAGCTAGGTTACCACAAGTGTGCATGGTCCTCTTCACATTGAGGGGTAGGCGGACTGGATGTTAAACCCATACACTGGCCAGATTTCACCAGGGCAGGACAGTACTGCTCTGGGGTCCTAAGATGGGAGGATGGTGGTTAGAGAGTCTGCATGTAACTGCAGCTGGGTGTGTCCCTACCTGTGGTGATGCTGGTGAAAGTGCAAGCCTGGAGGGCTTTGCAACTTGTCACAGCAGCACAGTGTAAGAGGGAACCCAGGCTGGTGGATCAGAGCGCTGGTACCCCAGTCCCAGGTGGCACCCCAGGGAGAACCTGTCACAGGTTGATAATGAGCTGAACTTGAGCTCCCAGTCTGATGCTGTGGTCAAAAGGGCTAATGCAATTCTTGGATGCAGAAACAGGGAATCTTGAGTAGGAGTAGCAAGGCTATTTTACCTATCTGGAACTGGTGATTAGAGTTTATAAGTACCTACATGAGGAACAAATATTTAATAATGAGCTCTTTAATTTAGCAGAGAAAGTTATAACATGATCCAATGGCTGGAAGTTGAACCTAGATAAATTCAAACTGGAAATAGTGCATAAATGTTTAACAGTGAAGGTAATTAATCCTTGGAACCATTTACCAAGGGATGTGGTGGATTATCCATCATTGACAATTTTTTAATCAACATTGGATGTTGTCCTCAAAGATATTCTAAAAGAATTATTTTGGGGACGTTCGATGGGCAGTGTTGTATAGGAGGTCAGACTAGATGATCACAACAGTTCCTTCTGGACTTGTAATCTATGAATCTAAACGATACCCTGATAATGAAAAATATATCAGCTCTCTTCCAAAAAGAGTTGTAAGCAGTTTTAACAGCTCAACACTTAATCTGTATGAATCATCCAAAACAAACCCAGCATGTTGGTTATTCCTGTTACATAGACATTTATACAATGAGAATATATGATTGTACCCTGCCCAGTTCCTTCCGATCTCCCTGCTAGCTCTATTCTTCTGAGCCAACAGGAGATTAGCAAGAATGGAACTGGCAAGGGGGAAATGGACATCTGCTTTATGAACATTAAAAACCTTTCCTCCTTTTATTTTGTATAATTGGCCCAACCTAACAGTTGGGACTTTCAAGACCCTTCCATACCCCCTTCGTGAGTTTGATAGTAATTTGTTAGAAGTTGGATATTTTAAAACACACAAATAAACACAGGCATATCTGATTCAGAGGGTGAGATCAAACATTGAGATTGTCAGCCAGGACTAAGGGTACATCTACACTACAGGGGGGAGTCGATTTAAGATATGCAAATTCAGCTACGTGAATAGCATAGCTGAATTCGGCGTATCGCAGCCGACTTACCCCATTGTGAGGACGGCGGCAAAATCGACTTCTGCGGCTTTCTGTCGGCGGCGCTTACTACCACCTCCGCTGGTGGAGTAAGAGCGCCGATTCGGGGATCGATTGTCGCGTCCCAACGGGACGCGATAAATCGATCTCCGAGAGGTCGATTTCTACCCGCCGATTCAGGCGGGTAGTATAGACCTAGCCTAACTCTCTTTGAAACTGCTGATGACAAATGGTAGCACTAGTGTTGCCATTCACTTCCCATTTTTGTAAGGCAAATACATAGTGTATAGTTTTATTCTGTTAGCTACAGCTAAGTGAAAATGAAAAATGTTGTGTCACAGAAATAAGCTGAGCAACAGGATGTCTCAAACTTTTGTTTTTTGGCTTATTACAACCTACTATTGTTTGAAGTGTCAAACCTTTACATTAAATGGAATTAATATATTAATGACTCATTATAGGGGGGGCTAATCTTGCAAACCTCTATTCACATGAATTCAATGAGAATACTTGTGAAAGTAAGAGTTTCAGTGCCAGTCATTTTAATGATACATGTTGATAAACTGATCATCCTTTCAAATATGAACCCATCCTATAGTGCATTGAGGAATGATGAAGCACCTTCTTTTGTTTTCTTATAGAAATGTTTACATTTTGGCAAATATAAAAGGACATTGTAGAGAGTGAGAAATATAAGCCATAACTGTCACAGTTACAGGGATAACTGCACCTCTGTCCCCTTTCTGGTCTCTCTCACTCAGAAGGCCTCATGTCTTTATCACTTGTGGGTGGGAGTTTTGCAATTATTTCATTCTTAGACCAGGCCCTGATCTACAGTACCCTTGTCTCAACCATTTTTACTCTACAGGTCTGACTGGGTTTGAGTACCTGCAGTTCTTCTCTTCAGGGTTTGTGACCAGTGGTACCCAGTGATCAGACAGCCTTCTTAAAATAAGAGTCCTTTTTATTTTAGCAGTAGGAACAAAGCATTAGAGAAAAAAGATTTTAAAACAACTATCTACAAACATGGCTGTCTCACCTAAAGGCTTACCATGACCTGGGCAGGACTAACTTCTTTAGATACTCTTAACAGGTCTCTATATCTCAGTGTGATTCCCCCAGACAGCTACTGCCACTCTCTTGAGAGAGGTTCCATCTCAAAAGAGGGAATTATTGGGATATGCCCAGAGTTCTTTTATTCTTCTGTGTTCTCAGGCCTTGTTATGTCCTGATCCAAACCAGTTTTGTAGGTAGATGAGAGAGGAGGCAAAATCATCACAGTGAATAGGTCTGGTATTGTCCCTTCATGACTCTAAAGTGTTTGCTGAGAGGTAGTTTATCATGAGCCATTCTCTTCCTTGCTGGCTGCTTTCCCAGACAGCCCTTTATTGAGTTAACCTAGTATATTCATATGAATACTGTATGTTGGCCAAATAACCAGGCCAACATACAGTATTCATAAATTTTTACAGAGCAAATCTGTCACAATAGGCACAGCCACACTCCCGCAGAAGGGGATGAGGTGATGTGGCAAAGATAATGCTTGACAAACAGAGTATTCCAAGCATAAAGGACAGCATGGAAGAAAGATTCAGAGACTCTGGCAAGAGAAAGAGATGACAGGAGCATCAAGGATGGCCTAACTGGCATTGGAAAAAGTGCTGGTGGGTAGAAGTTGTAAGAAGAGACCAAGTCAGAGATAGAGGACAGGGCTGTGCAATGTAGGGTCTTGAAGGCAATGGCAAGGAGTTTGCTTTCATTGCACAGCTCTATGGGGAGCCAAAGAAGTGATTGTTATCATTAAACATAATCACAATGATAAATTAAGTCCCCGCTGCTTCAGGCCTTCCAGAAGCTCTTCAACAAACATCATCAGTCATGTGCTTGGTAGAGGTTGAAAAAGAAAGATTGATGATCCAGATTCCCAGTGACTCTCTCATTTTTTGCAAAGAACTTCAAAGATCTCAGTTTTGCCTTGATGCCGAACAGAAATTTTTTTGAAATCTCAAAAAATGTATTGTGCTGGAAAAATAGTTCCCTCCTACCTGTACTTGGGAGACAGGCTGGTGAGCTGGCAGGACACCAGGCAGGTCTCTGCCTGAACTGAGATGTCCCTGCAAAACACTGTAATTTGGAAGAATCAGCATTTTCAGATGGAAAAAAGTTCAGTTGGAAAATTTTCGACTAGCCCCAATGAGTATTCCTATTCAGCAAAGTTTTTAAGCAATCACTTAACTGTAAGCACTTGTTCAAGAACCATTTAAGGCCTTAACATTAACCATGTGTTTAAGTGCTTTACTTAATCAGGGCCTCATTTCTGAGGTTCTAGTGGCTCAGTTCTTTGCTAGTGGAAAGCCCTTTTTAGAGTCCATTACATGATACAATACAGTGATTACATAAGCACGGTACCATGTAACTGCTAACTAAATGCACGATTTTAATCATGGAACTATCAGTAATTACTGTGTACTATGTAGAAACATAAAATTACTATGAAATCACATGTATTTACAAGATAGCTTTTACGTAGATAGCATTCTGGGGAAAAAATACTGTACTTATGTGATATGAGGGCTTTGCAGTTAGAAGTTTAACCTTAAGGTTTGAGGTAAAGAAGAAAAGCAATAGCAAAATTTCAGAAAAGGTAAAGTACTGAACAAGAGGGAAAATGGGAAATGTATCAATTATTTTTTAGCAACTAAAAAGAATAAAGTGTTCAAAAGTTAAGAAAAATACTGTGATATAATTTAATATAACGGTATAAAATGTATGTAAATATGAAGAAGCCATAAAGTCATAAAGAGTGGTAATGTGACACTGACCCAAGGTATGGAAAAAAATATGAAAGTTTAAACAAGAGTACCATAAAATAACACAGAACAAGAGAGACACACATCTAATTATATAATAAAGCAGAAATATACAGTTTATCAGCAGTAAAAGAAAAAGAAATAAAGATCTTGAGATACAGTATATCACTGTAAGCATAAAATACAAATCATTATGGAAAAGAGAATCTGTTATTAGAGATATAATGTACAGCCCTTGAGTTAGATCTCATTTGATATTTCATATGGACTTCTGGTTTCCATTTCACAGACATTACATAAATTAAGCTTCTAAAAAAAACTCCTCATAAAATAACAAAAAAAATAAAATAGCTAGATATTTACACTCCACATTACAATTGTAACCCTTCTGCCCCTCTGAGTTGGCAGCAACAAGGGCTGGGTTCAGTATCTAGGGGTTCCGTTTCAATAACGCAATGCAAAACCGGCTCGAGCCCCCACCCAGTGACCTGGGACAATTACATACCACCCCCCGGGCGCCTCTAGGAGGCAATACTTCCCCTCTCGCAAGCACGGAGTCTGAATGTAGCAGACTTTTTAATAAAGGAGGGAAACAATGCGGCATTATGTTCGGGAAACACCACAAACAGTATTCATAACAAACCATGAGCAAAAGACCCACCTCCAAGTAAGTTTGGCGGTGTCCTTTTCCCCTCAGGGTCTTAAGTCCAATCACCCCAAAGTCCAACAACTCCAAAGTCTCTGTCCCTGGTCAGTGCTGCCCCAGAGTTCAAAAGTTTATCTGCAGAGTTTTACCCCCCAAGCCTGAGCGGAAATGGGGGGGGGCACACGGGATGTTAAGGGGCACCTTACGTGGTCCGAGGCCGACTGCCCCACTCTCCGTGGAGTTCTGCTGCAGCCTTTACCATGAATGGCTCCGCTCTACCAGCCTCACAATGCCGCTCCGCTCCGCTCTGCTGCCCGTTCCGTGGGCCGCTCCAACCATCCCACAAACTGCTCAGCTCTGCCAGCCGCTCCACTCCACCAGCCGTCCCATGAACCGCTCCAGCTGCCCCTTGCAAATGGCTCAGCTCCGCTCTGCGCCGCTCCGCTTGCTGTTCCATGGGCCGCTCCAACTGTCCCACAAACTGCTCGGCTTTGCCAGCTGCTTAGCAATAAATCTTTAGGATCCCCCACTGGTTAACACAGCACTCAGTGATCTCAGGTTAGCAATTTCAGCTTGTAGTAGGGGAGCCCCAGTGCTAGTGCACCATTGGCCCAAAGTGAATTCAGTTCAGCAACTTTTAGCTAGACTCCTAATGGAAGCAAACTTAGCTCTACTATTCAACAGTGCAATTGGTGTTTCATACCCTCAAAAGGCCCATACCATCAGGTACACATACCTGTCCCCAACCTCTCTCAATTCACTGGGTTTTGTAACCCACGCCCCTTGTCTAGCAAGTGCTACTTAGTTACTGGTGAGTTCCTCTGTTATACAACAGTTCCACTGGCCTTGATTCACAGAATCAGGGTAACAACACTTTATTCTTTCTGCCCCAATAACAAAGAAACTGGGGATCCCACACCAGCCAAAGTAACCACTTTCAGTTGTTGTTGTCCCAGGCTAGGCAGGTGGGTGTGCCTATGCAAACAAGATCAGCCCCTGAAGTTCTTTTCCACCCTTGCCATAATTCACCACCAGATGTCAGGGTAGAGCTTATCCTGACTCCGCTTACACAATGAAGATGCCTAATGAATGGTTTCCCTAAGTAGTTGGTGGCAGGCAAATGTGAAAAAATTGGTCTTGTTTTTCTCCATCTATGAAGATAATGACAATTAAAAATTCATGCCCAGATAAGAGGGTGTTTATTTATTATTCGTCTATTTGTATTTATTTATTTTTAGTCTATCTTCTGTATTCATTGGGATCTTGAAAGCACCTATTACCTGTAGTACTGTGGCTCTAAGGATTCATCCACTGTATATACCCAGGAATAACCTGAGCTCACATATCATTAACCGTTCTGAAAGTATCTTAAAGAACACTGGAGTTAAAAAACTAAAAATCAAAAACCAACCTTGGAAAGCCTACAAGTCCAAACTTAAGTTTCCATTTGGAAATAATCTTTATTTGTCCCTTCAACACCACACTAAGAACAAAGAGAAACTAAAATCCTTAAAGAACACACAAGTTCCTTTTGTCAAAAATATACCTCCCATTTGTACAGTGATTGTACATTATAGTATAACTTAAACCAAATTCAACTGTTTGTATCAGTAATGCACATTCCTTTCACAGCTTTATGGCCAGATGCAGTCTGCAGGGGGGGGGGGGGGATAGCATGATATTGTATTGCATTGTTTAAAAATTAGTATGTCATCATATAATTAAAGACTGTATTATAATGGGTATGCACAAAGGGTAGAGTAAAGGTTGCCTTAACTTTGGCTTTAATGACTTTGACATTTTTAACTGTGCAAACTTAAAGTGGCTTCAATGTAGAGTTTTAAAAAAACTAAATACTCTATTATTTTAATTTGGGCTTTATCAGGAATACATTGGCATGTCATCTGTATTTTGTACACTAAAAAATCAGTAACTGTTTCATCACATAACTATTGAAAATTGCAAATTAAATACTCTAAGAAAAAGAGGTAAGGTAGTTTTATATTGCTTGAAGGAATCTACAAGGAAATGAGCAAATTCCCTGTACCCTACATTTCTCCTTGTTTGGCAATACAGATGGTATTGGCTCTTTAACAAAGGTGTCTAGAGACACCATGAACACTCAAAGCCCAAAGAAAACCTCAGGTCTGCCAAGTGCCATGCATGTCAATGACACATATTTGGCAACCCTACCTATAATCCTTCATCTCAGTTGCTATCTCATGCATCTGGCTGAGCCGTAGGAAGATAGCAAGCATATGGCTGCAGTTCCACATTTTGGCCAATAAAGGCTGCTATGGCATCTGATGGGCAGGCAGCCAGGCACCTCCTCTCCCTGCTTCCCCTGAGGTGGCATCAGAGAGCAAAGTGAGGAGCCAAATACTGGCCTTAGGCTTCTCTCCTCTTCACCCTGTAGCCAGGTGTACCAGGTTCCCCCAAGCACAAACCCCCCAAACTCAAGACAAAAACAATCAAAAGTAGCAGTTAAATCATTCTTAATGTTCTTTGGGGGAAAAACAGTTAAGAAAAAACAACCAACCAAAAAACAAAAATCAATTTCCCTAGAATCAAAGTAGCAAAACTCTACTGAAACCAGTTGTCAAGGCTGATTCCCAACTCTGGCACTCTGAGTGCAGAAGATGGGGGCCAGCAAGAATTCTAAATAAATTAATATTGACCACTCCAGGCTGGTATTAAACTCACAAGGTCACGGCTGCTCTCTGACCTTGGATGGGTAGATGCTGCCACCACCCAAGTGCAAAAAACAAAACAAAACAAAACAAAAAACCTTTTGAGAACCAAGGAAGGAACACTTTGGTATTCCTTCCTGTAGAGTACCCTCAAGCCATTTCACCCCCTTTCCTGGAAAAAGCTGAGAAAAAATCCCCAAAGGAAATCAGCGATTGCCACCAACTAATAAAACATCAGCGATTGCCACCAACTAATAAAACAACATGTGCACTAACCTCTTAGTGACACAAAAATCCAATCCTGGTCTTAAAAAAGGTAAATTTTATTAAACCCAAAAAGAAAGGAAATACATTTGGAACTTAGGCTTTTTGCTAGATCTTAAACAATTACAAAAATTAAGCATCAAGATAGCTGTCTTGAGGGTCAGCTTAAAGGTTATAAGCAAAACAAAAGCATCTGGGGTTAGCACAGAGGAGTCCACAAGCCAATAAGAAAATTGTCATAACTATAAAGGGAAGGGTAACAACCCTCCTGTCCTCCTGTATACAATATTGTAAAATCCCTCCTGGCCAGGGGCACCAAAATCTGTTTACCTGTAAAGGGTTAAGAAGCTCAGGTAATCTGGCTGACACCTGACTCAAAGGACCAATAAGGGGACAAGATACTTTAAAATCTTGTTGGGGGGGAGGGACCCGACATCAATCCATGTTCTCCAAATCTTTCTGAACAAGGCTCTCATATTTCAAACTTGTAAGTAACAGCCAGGCAAGGCGTATTAGTTTATCTTTGTTTTCTCAACTTGTGACTGTTCCCTTTGCTAGAGAAAGGTTTATCCCTGTTTTGTTGTAACTTTGAAACTAAGGCTCGAGGGGGTTCCTCTGGGCTCTTTTAATCTGATTACCCTGTAAAGTTATTTTCCATGCTGATTTTACAGAGATGATTTTTGCCTTTTCCTTTTAATAAAATCCTTCTTTTAAGAACCTGACTGATTTTTCCATTGTCCAAAGACCCAGGGGGTTGGGTTTTTGATCACTTTGTAACCAATTGGTTAGGATATTATTCTCAAGCCTCCCCAGGAAAGGGGGCGTAAGGGCTTGGGGGGATATTTTGGGGGAAGAGGAACGCCAAGAGGTCCTTTCCCTGTTTCTTGTTAAATCACTTGGTGGTGGCAGCGTACCAGGTTTTAACCTAAGCTGGTAGAAATAAGCTTAGGGGGCTTTCATGCGGGTCCCCACATCTGTACCCTAGAGTTCAGAGCAGGCAAGGAACCCTGACAAAAATAAAGTAATAACCCTAATCAAGTCTTTCTAGAAATTCCCTAATTTACTTACATAATTGAGGCTTCAAATAAGTAGGTTTGAGGTATGAATTGATGATCTATGATCATACCTGGCTTAAAGCTGCTTAAAGCATTGCTGCTCTGTGTCTCCACTCTCTCCCAGAAAACAACACCACGCAGACAAAGGGAAGTTTTTTCCCAATTTTATAAAATTCTAGCCCTCCCATTGGCTCTTTTGGTCAGGTGCCCAATCCTTTTCCTTTACCTGGGGGACTTTGTTAACTGTTTATAGGTAAAGCAAGCAGAGAACAGCCACCAAAAGGGACTTTATAGCTAACTAGCTGGCTGGGTGTCCATAAAAGGGAGTTGGCCCCCGCCTTCATTTACCACACCAGTGATAACTCCCTTCCCCTTTCTAATCCTCCTTTTTCCATTAGTCAGCATGGTGACAGCCATTAGGAGAGGCAGGTCAAGGAATGCACAACAAGGTACAAGTGACAACATTATTAGATTACAAGGAATGTATTGTCACAGAGGATACAGCTAGATTCAAATTATTAGGTTAAGGGATGCTATGGAAAGACTCAGTAGGTTGAAAATCATAATTTTAAGCTCTGGAAAGACTAAAGAAACCAACCTGGTTGAGTCAGTGGATGGGAGGGTGAAAGGACTATACTTCAAACTTGTAAATCAGGAAAGGCATAGGAATGAAATAGTGAGTTATGAGTTAAAGATGAAATGTACTGATAGCAGGCCTGTGATTTTGGGCAACTTCAGCCCAATGGATCAAGCAGTGCACCCTGAAGATGTCTACCACTGAGACAGAAATAAATGATAAATGTAGTAAATAATTGTCCCTTGAACCACTCTGTCAGAGCTTGTCCTAAGAATAGTTCATCCTTAGATCTGAGTTTATAACCAGTGCTCATGACACAACAAAGAGATTAAAACTAATTGAGCCGGTAGGATTAAAAGATTTAAATATTATTAAATATAAATAAATCTGAAATAATCTGAACATCTAAATAAATCACGTACAAACCAAAATGCATATATTTTTGATATATGCTCAATGAAAATTCATTTTGTTTTCAGTCACCAGCAAAACAAAATGTCAGTGGAAGACAACTTAAAAAACACAACAGCAGGAGGAAAAAGGTATCTAAAGAAGACAGTAAGAATAGCACAGAGACTGTACTCAGTGGTAATATGTTTGCAAGGTGCAGTAAAAATATAGACTAACCTTGCCTATGTACCCTGTGTTGGCTGAATTTAGGACCAGTGATGCTGAATGAGGAATCTTTTGAACTTGTGGGGTTGGTACTTCCATGCTTAGCACAGATGCACTTTATATTAAAGTAGCATGTCTAGAGTAGGTTAGCTGCTGACTGTGACCTTTTGAGCAAGTTACTTAGGTGCTCTGGGCCCTAAGACTGTACAAGGCTAATACTAACCTCTCCAAAGAGGGTTTGATTCACTGGTTTACTGTTGCTGTCCAGTCTTTGACATGAATGTAAGGTAGGTATAAAATACCACCACGTCAGAATGGTAACAGTTTATATTCACTGTAAAATGATGTACATGGCAGTATAGTGTTCAGGGCAATGATGAATCAGGACTTGTCTACAAGATGGAGTAATGTGCACTAAGAGGGTGTGATTTCTAAAGTGTGCTAATGTGTTGGTCTGTGTAGACTCTGCTGAGATGCACTAAACATTCCCAAGCGTGCTTTAATGTAGTACTGTTTCAAATAGCCCTACATTAAACGTCACAAGGAAACTTTTAGTGTTCATCAGCAGAACCTATACAGACTGATTAATGTTAGTGTGCTTTGGAAATGACACCCCCATAATGCACATTACCCCATGTGTAGACAGGCCCTTCTTAGACACAGAGTCCATGTCCTCACTATGTAGCCAGTCAGTTTATTTGATCATTTAATTGTGTTATCTATTATCATAGTTAACTCATGTTACTTCGTATGTAATCAATGTGTGATTACTAGATTTAAGTTGTAAGATTTTATGAGTATAAGATTGACAAGTATTTAGGAATGATAATTGTTGTCAGGTGCATGTGTGCGCTCTCTCTGTATGCTGTCCCAGCCCTGTACAGACAGTTGATTCAGCAGACCTCAATATTACTACCCAGAAAGAAGGACCACAGGCACAGTTCGGTGACAAAGGCACATGTCCAGGTTTATTGTCCTCAAGACACAGTACTAGTGCCCTGGCTCTGTGGTTATTGGTACACTAATACATGAGTGTGCAGTGGCAAGGAATGGCTGAGTCAGCAGCAGGACTGTCTACTGTCCCCAAGGCTGCAATAAGGGTTAAGGCGAGGCACCCTAATATTTATAGAGTGAGACGAACAACTCTCATACCATCATACGTGTTTCTTGAAATCTGCTTGTTACCTCCCCATGTATCATGCTCCAGGTGTCTCGGGCATAACATCCCTATTCATTACTTCTAGGAGACCCTCTTATATGGTGATAGGTCAGGATGTCCCTGGGATAATCTTTTGGAGTGTGTTCTCACACATACCCAGTATCTGTTGCTTCTCAGGAGTGTCTGTGTTTTAGCCACACTAGCAATACTTTTGCCAGTTATTTAGTTAACTTGCAAACATCTACTTTCATACATGCCTTAACTTTGGTTCACAGACTCTTGGTTCAGGCCTCAAATCTTGCACCAGGCCCAGGGCTCCAGGCTCTCTCTTTCTCCTACAATGAGGGTGCATTAAGTATATAAATAAAGTAAAGCAGCAATGCAAGGCCTATAAGCTAAGGCCTATAAGATTTCAGCTTGGCCTCAGTAGGTCTCAGGCTTAATAAGACTTGATGTGGGTGATGCAGGAATGACCCTTTGCCAGTAAGGTTAGAAGATTACTGTAAAAGATGGGCCAATAGGTGATGTTCCGGGGGAATATATTATAAAGTACCCGTATAGACTGCAATGTACCAGCTAGACCACAAGATGCCTGATTGTAACATCACAGGAAGTTCTGCTCTGTGACCACATACCATGGGAATGTGTTTACATAAATGTTAATGACATGTGAATCAGAATACGGGGAACTAAGAGACTAATCTATGAAAAGTGAAGCACCCCAAGATTTATGGCATGTGGAAGTACAGATAAGGAAGAGGAGGTTGGGATCTTCATGCATATGCATAAGGTGGTAGGTAGGCAGGGTCATAATAACAACATAAAAGGGTTCCATAATATGGGTAGGGTGGGGAGACCCCCAAGGAAATACCTCATTGGGAAGACCCCAGTAAGAACCACACCTTTATCAATGACAACCTGTTGAGAGATCCACCAGATTCTATAATATCTCAGGGGATCTGAATATGAATATGGCATTGCCTATTGCTTGGGCTTTCTCAGATTGTGTATATATGTATGTGTGTGTAAAATAAACAAACAAGGGTTGGTTTTTTTACTTGTAACTGTGTCTGTGGTCACTGTATTTGTTCTTCGTATGCTCCTAAGAGTCTCCTAACCTAAGAGAATTGTAAAGGGTAACTTTCAGCCTATTGATCTGAAAATTGTAGCACCACAGGAGCCAGCTCACTCCCTAGGGACATTATAGTTTAACACAGAACTATCACGTCAATATTAAATAGAGGCTGCAACTGCAAAAGTCAGAAAACCAGGTTCGGTACAGAGAAGAGCACGTACTGCTCCCTTGTAAAAGATGTCACTGCAGCTGTGCTTCCCCTGGAGCTATGGATCTCTTCTCAGTGAGGGGCTGGGCATTAAATGCATAATGCAGCCCTCCATTTTTGTAGATCTCTTTGAAAATATAACACACTTTGGTACTGCTCATTATTATTATTATTATTGGTTATTTTTCTGATCTACTAACCCCTTTGAGAATGATCCTTTAGAAGTAATAAGAATAACTACTTGTGTGGAATTTATCATAGGGAGGTATATTAAATACAGATAATTATTATTTGTTCCAAAATAACAACATAAGTATTGTACTCAGGTTGACCCATATTGGGAGAAATCACTTCTGAAAAAAGAAAGTACCAGCCATGTGGAATTCTGAGAAATGAGATGGAGCTGACTGACTTGGCTGCAAGTATGAAAATAACCACAACACAACACAAGCAAAAGAAGTAAAGAAAAACTACTGCCTGTACAGCCTTGGATTTAGTGATCATAATCAAATTTTACACCATATTTTGCTATGTACTTGCATACAATCAAGCTGTAATTTAGAAAGTAGAGGGGGAAACCCAAGCACTATCTCCTTTCTTCTCCCTTAAGCCTGTCCATCCTCATTATGCTAAATATTTTGAGTATTGAAACCTATGTACCTAATACTCTTTAATGTTAAGAAATATGTCATTTTGTGCCCTGTTTAATGCCTTCGGGCTCAGTTACTTTTCCAGCCAAAGATCTATTAACTGAAAAGACAAAATACTGTACACCGGCCCTTTCCCCTTTATTATGCCTTATTTGCCCTGGGATTAAAACAATTACTACGATTAATATTTGATTGGATTTTCACAACCATGCATATGGATACAAAGCAAGCTATCAAGCTGGTGTAACTCCAGTAATATACAGATCTCAATACCAAGATGCTATGCCCCCAAGTCCATACATTATATATTTGTGATTTTATTAATAGGTATATCAGATGTTGTGACTGGGTGCCTGGATGGGCCACACTGAGAATGCCACAGGCAGATTGCAAGGTATAGGGCAGACAATCCCCCAAACTGGTGGTTTATTCTATAATTAGATTCACCAACCCAGTGACAAACCAGCTTCTGGTTAACACACTGGTTAACATGAAGCCAAATACAGTCCCCTTTAAGAATTCCAGCTCCTGATTCCCATCTAGACAGCAAGTCTAATATAATTAGGGATTATTGAAAATCTGATTCACCATATGTGAGGTTCTCCAATCCCAAAGGACTGGACACTTATTCCCAGGTCAATATGAATCTTAGATTTTACCCAATAATCATAATGACACCAATCCTTTAATAACTAAAACTAAAGGTTTTAATAATAAAAGGGAAAAGAAAGAAAAGAGTTGCAAATAGTTAAAAAAATCAATATACATATAAATATGTGTACAGTCAGGTCAGTTTCATAGCAGAGATGGTGAGGCTGAGGATTTGTAAAAATCTTTCAGGAATCAATTTAAAAGGTTATAGTCCAAATGTCTAGTCAAGATTTTCCATAAGAATTCCAGGATAATCCAGGGTAGACTTGGAGACCTCTGTTTTATGGGTTAGACTTTCCCTGATAAAGTTTAAGCAGACCTGAAATTAAAAGGATCAGGCTCAGGGATTCCTTTATAGTTTTTCTAGCAGGCTGACCAGCCTCCTCACAAAAATTGTCACAGCAGGACCTTCCCCCGATGAAGAATAGGCAGTGCATATTATCTGTTGACCATTCATTTGAAGCTAATCTTCTATTTTCTATGCATACACAGGTAAACTAGTTGTATTCATTCACATAAGGCAATTAGCTGGTATTTCATTAGAGCATAGATAGTTAAGCTTACATCTTTGATCTTAAGGTTAACTGAACCATCTGATGCATAATATAAGGTAATTAAGATATGAAAGGGAATTAGCATCTACAAAATAATCTGGTTATATTGTTAAACTTCTAACAAGATATAGGTGAACACAGACTGATACACTTAACATCTACCCTTGGTTTCTATTACTACAAATGAATGGGTTAATGATTGCTGGTCTAGTACACCTCTTCCAAATTCACATACAAGTAGATTGTCTTGTTTCAGTGCCCTTGTTAAATTGTTATGGGTCAGACCCACGTTGGCTACTCTGTCAGTGTCACAGACATATTCTGATCTCACTTTGAACAGTGTTTAAGAGCAAATGCAAAGAAAATAAAAAATAAGGTGGTTTTTCATCTCTAACATCTTGCAATATAATATGAATGTAATAACCACTTACATTAAGGCAACATTACATCATTATGGCATTCTTCCAATTCAGATATGTTTTAGGTAGTGGGGGAAAATTCTGGTCTGTGGTCCCCACCCTCTCTGACAGGAACCTAATTCATCCCCCCCCCTCCCCTCATTCCCACAGGGAGCCTGGGTCTCCCTTGGTGAGGGATTCTCCCCTCTGTTACCCACACAGTGCATGACCGGTGCCACCAAGGATCCAGCTCTTGATGGCCTGCCCTAAACTCTGCTGTGAAGGAACACACTCTCTGTACTCCAGGTCGCAACACTCACTGAAATTTAGGCAGGTCACATCTTCATCTGTATGGAGGGGCAGCTGGGTCAAATTTCATTGGCATTGCAACCATGCAGCCGGTCCTGGACTGCTATGATATCAGCTGTGCTGATTTAGGATTACAGCATTAAAGTGGTTGGGCCATGGTCTCCTGGCTCCAAAACCTATGGAAATTTGATGAAGATGAAAAACCTGGGGGGGGGGGGAGGAAATTACCCCCTCCCTCCCACATTGGTGCCACTGCACTTTGGCAGTGTAACTTGTCAATAATGTGAATGAGAATTAGGCCCAATAACTCCAGAGGGGTGATGAAGTCCAGCCGGGGAGGCCAACCCATAGAAGAGAAGGGGAATTTGAGGCAATTGAAGTGCAACTTCCTGGAGACATTGCAGCAGCACATCTGAATTGAAATATTTCAGTTTTCATAACATAATAATGGCCATACTGGGTCAGACAAAAGGTCCATCTAGCCCAGTATCCTGTCTTCCAACAGTGGCCAATGCCAGGTGCCCCAGAGGGAATGGGCAGAACAGTTAATCATCAAGTGATCCATCCCCTGTCACCTGTTCCCAGCTTCTGGCAACAGAGGCTAAGGGACACTTCAGCATGGTAGCATCTGCCATTTCTAGCCCTAATAGCCATGATGTACCTATCCTCCAGGAACTTATCGTTCTTTTTTTTTGAACCCCTCTTGAAGAGTCAGGTGGCCTTGTGCCTGACAACATCCTCTGGCAAGAGTTTCCACAGGCTGACTGCATTGTGTGAAGAAATATTTTTGTTTGTTTTAAACCTGCTACCTATTAATTTCATTTGGTGATTCCTAGTTCTTGTGTAAATAACACTTCCTTCTTTACTTTCTCCATACCAGTCAGGATTTTATATCATATCCCCCCTTAGTTGTCTCTTTTCCAAGCTGAAAAGTCCCAGTCTTATTAATCTCTTCTCATATGGAAGCTGTTCCATACCCATAATAGTTTTTGTTTCCCTTTTCTGAACCTTTTCCAATTCCAATATATCTTTTTGAGATGGGGTGACCAGATCTGCATGCAGTATTCAAGATGTGGGCAAATTTGGACCCCATCATTTTACATGTATAGTTGGGATTATGTTTTCCAATGTGCATCACTTTGCATTTATCAACATTGAATTCATCTGCCATTTGGTTGCCCCGTCACGAGTTTTGTGAGATCCCTTTGTAACTCTTTGCAGTCTGCTTTGAACTTAACTATCTTGAGTAGTTTTGCATCATCTGCAAATTTTGCCACCTCACTGTTTACCCTTTTTCCAGATCATTTCAGTAATTGATAATCCAATTTTCTGAAAATAGTGTTGGTGGAAAAAAATCAATCAGTTCTACTTTTCACCCTTAGCCATATCCAGAAGGACATTAATCTATGTGAGTGTATGTGCTCTGTTTATTAGCATAGGGTTTTGCTACCAATGCAATTTTCCAAAACCTGGGCTTTCAAAACCTGTGGATCAAAGAATACTAGGAGATAATATTCATGGAAAAGATAAAATGCCTCTTGGCCTAAACTGTATTATTAAGAATAAGGCCCAATCTCCTTACAACTTTATTTCACAATGGAGTTTATTACAAAAAACCTCAAACCATGCAGATTAGAACATATTTGCACAGATTACTCCTCTAGCATTTATCTTCTGACAAAATGCCCACAATGGAAGTGAGCCATCAGAAGTGGGAAGGGAGTCCAATAGGTTCTATAAATTGGTAGGCACTAGATGGCTCTAGTTTTCTGATAGAAGACCTGCTGCTGTAAAATTCACTTTGGGATACGATAATTCCTAAGTATTTATGCCATGTATGACTGCAGACCGATGCTTGTGTCCTGCTGCAGATTTTAAAAATGTTTATATATTTAGATGCAGAGTATAGTATGCTTGAACAGTTAACAAGAAATTACCACTAAGAGTGTGTTTGGTGGTATCATTTTTTTTCTTAAATATGACACCATTTTGTAACCATCCTTTAGGATCCACAAATGGAGTTAGGCACCTAAGTCCAAAACTTAGATCCTCTAAGCTGCCACTTAACTCTCCAGGTACCTACAGTCTTTAGACACCTAAAAATCTTCCCCTGGGCATGCCCATAGCCACCTCAGTCCTGATGTCAACCTCTGCCCCGGTGTGATCATTAGAATAGGCATTCTCACTTCCCATCCTGCCTGCAGGCCCAGTCTTATAGGCATTCTCAGAGGCCACTTAACAGATCAAGCCATGCACAAAACACAACAAGAGAAAAGGTTGGTTCCTTCCTCCTCTCCCCACCATAACCTATAGTCCAGTGGTTAGTGCACTCACCCAGGTTCAAGTTCCCCCTCTCCCTGGTTTAGAGCAAGGATTTCAACCCGTGTCTCCCATCCCTGAAAGAAGTCCCCCAACTTGTGGGCAGTGGGATAATCTGTGGTAGGTCATACTCAATCTCTCCTGTTGAAACTGTTCCACTTTGTATAAATAACCTTATAGCCCAATGGTTAGGGCACCTACCTGTGATGTGGGAGGTTCAAGTCCCTGTTTCAATAGCTGTTTAGATGCCTAATTCAAGAAGAGAGTACATGACTGTGGATCCAAAGCAGAAATAGGTGCCGCCGTCTGATCCAGATTTAGATGCAGAAATCTCTTTGAGGGACAAGGTTTAGGCCACACTCTGCTACCTGGCATTTACTAGTGTCTGTTTTAGGACAGGCTTTTGGCTTTTTAGGCTTTTGTGGCTCCCATCTTCATGCACCTAACTGTCCCCATGCACTGTATAGGGAGCCTGTAAGCCTAACTCAGGGGTGTGGATTCTATTAGGCAGCAAAGCCCCTGAAGTTAGGCACTGCAATATTGAGTCCAGATTCCCATTGTGGATTTAGCCAGAAGTGAAAAATAGTAGTACCTGGCTCATATATATCACTTGTCATTAGCAGCTTTTAAAGCAAAATGTTATATCTGGGAGGCAAAATAGTGAAGTTAAATTCACACTACAGATGGTAAAGGAGTTAATTTCTTTATTGTGCAGTATGTCGCTAATGGTCTGTAATCCGAATAAACACATAAACAATTGTGGTACTTACCAAGGCAATGAGTAGGATTTAGCCAAAGAAATCCTTGCAGATAACCCATTATCTAAACATCAGGATGCCTAGCACCCACAAACTTCTACATAAAGGCCAGTGGTTTAAACACAGATCTAATAGTCATGTGCTCCTAAATTCTGATCCTGGTTCTGTAGCCAACTCCCTTTGTAATCTTAAACAGAACACTTATTCTCTCTGCCTTCATCTGCCCCTCAATATAATCAGCTTACCTACTTCATAATGGTGAAGTGAGGATTACATGGAATATTCGCAGATGATATGTAAGTAAGACTCTCTTAGACATACCAACACTCACTCTACTGCTATTAAAGGAGCATAAATTGGTATAATTAACACATCAAGAAACTGGAAGCAGGTATTGCTCATCTGACTTTAATTTACACCATCTTTCCACTCCTCAAAATTGCCTTCCTCTCTATTGGTCAGGATGTTTCCTCCCCTATGGCAGAAAGACCGTTTAATCAAAAATCATATTTGGACTAACCCCTCACTGAATTTCATGTTTTTGACTCTTGCTGTTCCTTTCAGAAGATACTTAAAAATCAAAAATGCCATCATTTCCATGAATTATTAGGAATGGGCGACTTCATACGTGTGAATTTACAAGATTTATTTTTTGATGTTCGTTTTCAGTGTGATCCAATTTGTTATATATTATACAGTTTATTTACATTCTGTGCTTTTGAAAGGGAGTTTATTTTTGTGTTGGACAATTTCCATATTGTTGATTTATTGTGCTCAGTACCGTGTGTAATTATAATTTCTTCTGAATGTTTCAACTCCTTTCTTGAGTCATCAGTGTGTTTACTGAATTTTATATATAGATATGTTACCATTACCCAGTCTGTTTTGTAAGACAGTATTGAATGCTGTAGTCCTTTTTTATGGAAGAAGGATACTTTGAAATATAATGCCAGATAATACCCTGTATACTACCCTGTTCATACCTCATGTTACATGAAAAGGTTTTTTTTTTTTTTTTTACCATTCACAAATAATTACCCTTTTCTATTAGCTTCAAAAGAAAAAAATGGTTTCTTTAAAATTAGGATGCAGCATGACCATCTTTCTAAAACATCGAATTCACTCTCAACCACACTGATTCACCCTTGTGGTTGCACAAATTGAACTTCACTGAGCCAGCAGTAAGAGACATTTACCAACTCTTACATGCAGCAGTTGTCTCTGGCAGAAGTCCCTACCCCACCCCCCACTCCATCACATGGCAGAAGACCTGAGCTTTGCCCTCAGTCTGGTAGGTGGACAATGGTGGGTTGGGAGAGCTACGGGAGCTGTACTTTAACTGCAAAAGCCACAGTTTGGCCACCCTGCCCTATGCTGTGCAAACCTGAAGCTAGGTATAAAAGTGGATTTGTTTTAGAACTCGCTGGTAAGATATTTTCTTGTAATAAGGCCTTGAGTCAAACTGCCCTTGGGAAAAAAAAAAATCATACTACACAGCATAGCACTCAGGATAGCATAGCACTTTAACACTGCATGAGCCATTCTCATAAAGAAAATGCATCTTTTTATAGAACAAATACCATGGAGTAAAGAAAGGAGCTGACTCCATGTGTGAGTGTGTGCAAAAGACAGCATTACTTGATTGACAGTTGGCCAAAGTTGATGAGTTTGTCATCAAAATCCCTCCAACTCTATAGTGAAACATTCTCTTCTTTCCTTTTAGTAGTACTGAACAGAGAAAGACAATGAGGAAAGAAGAAAGTGAGTGTTTGAAAGAAATGAATGGTACCTACAGTGTCTTCCCCTTTAAAAGTGTGAACTAAACTACAACACAGAGAGCTGTCTTTTTTTTTAAATGAGATGCAAGCTTATGAAAGGAATTTAGATCTTTTTTCTATGTAAAATAAATATTCCCATCTTTAAATATTAATGCTGGAAGTTGGTTTCACTACAATTCAAGTGTGTGTCTGTATAGACAGATGATTAGTGATGCTGACTGGCATGCAAAAACACTCTACAGCATTGCTTGCACTTTCCCAAGGAACAGATGAGCTGCAACAGCAGCAGTAGCAACATAATATCAATAGGCTCCATAATTACATTCTGCTGTACAAATATAAATTCAAGCCACTCAACTCAGACTGGACTTGACGCTGAATACTTTATGTAAGATTAATAACTCTGATTCTCAGTATTTTCAGAAAGTTTATACTCATGATCCTTTGTTTGAGTCAATAATTCAGTGCAGATAGAAAACAATAAAGTCTCTCTCTTTCATTGCTCTCGTATGCCTTCCAGATGCTTTGGGCATGTTCAGAAGCACACTACTACATCAGTGCAGGTATTCCAGGGAAATCTTTACATTCAGTCAGAAAGAATTGTGACTAACTGAGCTGTTAATGAAGGCAGAAGTTTTTTGAGGCTGGGAATTGTTGGGTCATTACACTAATTGAATTTCCTCATGTTAAAATATCCTCACACCTTCTATGGGTCATCTCAATTACCACTTCAAAGGTTTGTTTTCTCTCTCCTGTTGATGATAGCTCATCTCAATTGATTGGCCTCTTACAGTTGGTATGGCTACTCCCACCTTTTCATGTTCTCTGTATGTATAAATATCTTCTGTGTGTTCCATTCTATGCATCCGATGAAGTGGGTTTGAAAGCTTATGCTCAAATAAATTTGTTAGTCTCTAAGGTGCCACAAGTACTCCTGTTCTTTTTGCGGATACAGACTAACATGACTGCTACTCTGAAACCAACATTTTACTGAGGTCATGTTCAAACCTAAGTTAATTGTATCTAATTTGCATATTAATTCAAGTTCAGCAGTCTCTCTTTGGAGTCTGTTTTTGAAGTTTTTTTTGTTGCAAAATTGCCACCTTCAAGTCTGTCACTGAGTGGTTAGAGAGATTGAAGTGTTCTCCCACTGGTTTTTGAATGTTATGATTTCTGATGTCAGATTTGTGTCCATTTATTCTTTTGCACAGAGACTGTCCGGTTTGGCCAATGTATATGGCAGAAGGTCATTGCTGGCACATGATGGCATATATCACGTTGATGGATGTGCAGGTGAACGAGCCCCTGATGGCATGGCTGATGTGATTAGGTCCTATGATGGTGTCATTAGATATGTGGACAGAGTTGGCATCAGGCTTTGTTGCAAGGATAGGTTCCTGGGTTAGTGTTTATGTTGTATGTTGTGCAGTTGCTGGTGAGTATTTGCTTCAGGTTGGGGGGCTGTCTGTAAGCGAGGACTGGTCTGTCTCCCAAATCTGTGAGAGTGAGGGATCATCTTTCAGGATAGGTTGTAGATCTCTGATGATGTGCTGGAGAGGTTTTAGTTGGGGGCTGAAGGTGACGGCTAGTGGCGTTCTGTTATTTTTTTTGTTGGACCTGTCCTGTAGTAGGTGACTTCTGGGTACTCTTCTGGCTCTGTCAATCTGTTTTTTCATGTCAGCAGGTGGGTATTGTAGTTTTAAGAATGCTTGATAGAGATCTTGTAGGTGTTTGTCTCTGTCTGAGGGATTGGAGCAAATGTGGTTGTATCTTAGAGCTTGGCTGTAGACAATGGATCGTGTGGTGTGTCCTGGATGGAAGCTGGAGGCAGGTAGATAAGTGTAGCGGTCAGTAGGTGTCCGGTATAGGGTGGTGACCATCACTTATTATGACAGTAGTGTCTAGGAAATGGACCGCTTGTGTTGATTGGTCTAGGCTGAGGTTGATGGTGGGATGGAAATTATTAAAATCATGGTGGAATTCTTGAGGGCTTCTTTTCCATGGGTCCAAATGATGAAGATGTCATCAATGTAGCACATTGAGAGTAGGAGCGTTAGGGGATGAGAGCTAAGGAAGCGTTGTTCTAAGTCAGCCATAAAAATGTTGGCATACTGTGGGGCCATGCGGATACCCATAGCAGTGCCGCTGACTTGAAGGTATATATTGTCCCCAAATGTAAAATAGTTATGAAATGTAAAATGTTGGTGCATCTGACACCTCAATCTTAGCCACATATGAAATGTGAAAGCTGACAAGACAAAACTATGATTGGTTCCCAAATTCTGAGACCAACAAGCCTCATAATCCATGAAATGGTTTGATCCATACAATCACAATAAGGACCAAATTCATCACTTGAAACTCTAGTGTTATGTCAGTTTTACTCCATTGCCTTCAACAGAAGAGCAGTTGTAAATCATGCCCCAATATACCAAAAACACCCATCCCCTACTCCAAATATTATTCACTCCTGAACAAGAGAAGATACAGCAAACAGAAATTAAAGGGCTTTTAAAACTAATTTGGAAAGATTTTAACACTCCATTGTATTGATAGTCATTATCTAGTACACTGTTAACATGTATAAGCAATGCAAACCAGGGGATCATTCAGAACAGGAGTGAAGTCTGTGCCGAGCATGTATACAGTAGAAATCCAGGAAAGGAAAGGTACAACAGAATCTTGGAGAGAGTTGCAAGTAGTGAAGCTTTACTTAGCTAAAGGAGGTAGGGAAAACAAAACAAAATGTCAGCCATTACCACCTAACATAAGACAATTGGACAGCAATGAAGTATCATGATGTGCCACAGGGTATGTCTACACTGAAATGTAAGTCTGGGCTCAGACTTGAGCCCAAATCTCCTTCTGTCTGAACACAAATCTTTCAGACTCGGGCTTGGACCTACAGTCCTAGGACCCTGTGGAGGGGGGGAGGGTTCAAACCGAAGGCCTGGGCTACACTAGGAAATTAGTTCAGTATAACTACTTTGCTCAGGGGTGTGAAAAATTGGCTTTCCAGTACTCAGTGACCCAGTTAAAGCAACCTAACCCCAAAAGTAAATAGTGCTAGGTCAATGAGAGAATTCTCCTGTTGACCTAGCCAACGCCTCTGCTGTACCTATACTGACAGGAGATGTCCTCCTATCAGTGTAGGTGGTAACTTCACTGAAGCACAACAGCAATGCAGCTGCAGAGTTTTAAGTGTAGACAAGTCCCAAGTCTAGCCAGGATGCAGGGTTCAAGCCCTATTGCTTTGCAGTGTAAATGCAGCATCGCCTGGGAGTTTGCCAAAAGTATCTCACAATCCCATTGGATCAACTTACTTTGTCCTCTGTAGCCCATGATCTCCATTTGACTCCAGGGAAATGGAAACAACCCTCCTTGGTGTATTGCAGCAGCTCGGTGAGTGAGTGATTAACCCTTCCATTGTGTTCTGAACACCGAGCTGCATCAGAGAGCCTTCTGTGTTTGCAATGAAGATTGAATAGAAAAAGTCTTTTGCAAAACACACTCCTTCGTGGTCATAGGAACACAGCCAGATTTTGGTAAGTTTCTGGTGCAAGGCCAGCAAAACAGTGGACTTTAGTTAGAGTACCAGAAACAACAACATATCAGTAAATAGCGAAGACGCTGGCATCTCACCGGACAGGGGATCAGTACAGGGAGTGGATTAAGTGGCTCAAGAGTGAGTATAGGAAAACCAGGAACTAGAACTACAGTTTGGGCAACTCGCCAACATCATGCCCAATTTACAAGGAGTTAGACAAGGTGCAGGGCACTGCGCCAAACATGGCACCAATGGTGGTACATGATGACCTAATTGGGTGAGATAGTGCCCGGCTCACCCCAGAATCCAGCCTGGGGACTGATGGGAGCCAGCAGTGGGTGCATAGTGAGGACAGTGCAGTGAATTTTGCTAAAGCTGGTCAGAGGAGGCTTTGCAACAGGAGCAGCAGCACATCCTGAGACCATATGTGAAGGAGCTGTTTGAGGGCCCCACTCCCGAGGAACAGCCCACCATGGAAACTGCAACAGACATGGAAGGGGCAGAAGCTGTCTGGGAGCCCGGTAATTTTCTAGTTCCACTATAATGTTTGTTAATATAGAAATGGGAGGGATTTCCATTCTATGAGCCAAAGCAAAAGTTTCTGCAAGCCCTGGCTAGCAGTGTGTATCTGCCAGTGGCTTGGATCCCACCCCACACCATGTGGAGTTCAAAATGGCAACTGGGAAATCCAAATACTTTAGAGTGAATTTTTACTGGAAAGGCACAGATTTGTGCTAGGTCACTCCTGTTTCTTAAAAACAATAACCTTACATTGCCATGCCTGTAAGTATGCTGCTCTGCAATCACTTAATAGTATAACAAATCACCTGGAAACAATGAGGTGTGTGAGTGTGTATGTGTTTTGGGGGGAGGGGGGGGAAGGAAGAGATGGAAATGTGTTCCATTTAAAAATCTAGTCCATTTCAGTTCCACGTAGTCCATAGGTGACAAAATCATTTGTGCCAAATTTGGCTAGGTTTGAAATTTTGTTCAGAAATGTGGCAGAGGGATGGGGGCAGTAAGGAGGATAGCTGTGTGTGTGTTTGCATGCAGCCATAACAGGCTAAGACATGTGGAAGTTACACATGATCCTATTGATTCCCTCATAAATTCTAAACCAGTCCTTGGTGCTGATAGCTGCAAACTTTTCCTGAAGCAGAAACTCAAGGTAGGTAGTCACATTACAGAGAAGGGTGTATTTTCCAGGGCCATATTGGTAGCTGGCCAGTCCACTCCACTCATGCATGTGCTGTTCTGTCATTATATGTTTGAATACTTTGGTGGCATACACCACAGGTTTCCCAGCAACACTTGGAATAACATCTCCCTTATGTCCTCCAAAATGTGGAAGGCCTGAAATGATAGAAAAAGCTTTTTAGCACGGCCACTGACGCGTCCCCTCCCAAACCCAAGTAGTTCTGCAAATTGTTAAAAACCAAAAAACAACTTTAAATTTTTAACTTGCCATTGTCTCTGCACGTCTTTTGCTGTGATTAACCCAGCTGTGTCCTTGGAGCTTCTCTGGTCTGAAACATCTCTCATAATGTATTGAAGTCCAATTTGGAAAAGTAACATTTTATGATCCTGAAATTCCATATGGATTTTTTCTGTGCTCCTGCACTTAACTACTTGAGACAATAATCCTCTATGTTTTGTTCTATTCGAGGACCCTCAACCTCTACTGGCTGCAGGACCTCCACCGCTTTCCCACACTGCAGCAGAACCCTGGGTCAATATACCTTCATGGACCATTTCAAGAAGAAGCCTTTCTGTAATGAAAGTAAATAGTAGAAATTCTGGACAGGGCCAACAAGCAGGTCCAGTACCAAAAACAGAGGGACTTGCGGCTAGAGGAAAGGCATGCCACAAGGCAAGAGGAAAGGCTCAGGCTGGCCACCCAGCTTGAGGACAGGATTTCAGCATGGGAGCAGGCATTTACTTCACAGTTCCTGGAACAGGAACAGTAGCTAAGGGAATAGGACAGATCTCAGCAGAAAGAACTGTCTGTGTGGCTGATAATACTAATGGCTACAAGAGTACCAGTTCCTGCTGCATCACCTACACCATGGCCTGAGTCCCCTGTGATGTACTCCAAACACAGCTTGGAAAACTCCATGACTGGGTGACCCATGCAGTCGGGCCCCATGAGTAGCTGGACAGGGCAACTTTGCCCTGTGCAGTCCTCCATATTGACTCCCTCCACTGTGGATGCTGCCACTCCCATCCCCCAGCATGCAGCAAACAGGGAAAGGAGAATGTCAGGGAAGCGGAAACATACAGTGATAGGGAGTTTCTATCTTGTACATGGTTTGAGTGTTTACATTTGTTCATGCCCTTTTTTTTTAAGGGTCTGTTACTGATGTTTTGTTGTGGTAAAGGCAACGTTGTAGTTTGCTAGTACGTTTATAAATAAAGCTTTTCATTTTATCACAAAAGTGTATTGTTATCACTGCATCTCATCATATAATGTGTATTCCAAATAATAAAGGTAAACACATGATCAGGGACAATAGGAATTAGTAAGAAAACACTGTTCATCGATACAGTTATCTACATCAGTCCATACTTTAATCACTCCCTTACATCATTCCAGACTGTGAATCACCCCCCACACACACACACACGCATGGTTTAGTTGGGTATTTTTAGTAAAAGTCATGGACTATATCCAGGATGCACTGAACCCCCCGCTCCCACAAGCAATCAGCGCCTCCTCCTGCACAAGCACATTCATAAAGGTAAAATTCCCCCTCTTCCACTGGGCCATGCAAGTAAATAATGTGGGTGCACAAAGCACCCCTGACTTCTATCGGCAAGGTGCATCCAGCTCTAGCTATGGAAGGTGCACGTTCTGGCTGACTGTACCGACTCAGTGGCCTCTCCCTGTCATAGGTCCATTCAGGGGGAAATGGCTCATCTCTGGCTTCACAAAGATTGTGAAGAGCACAGCAGGCCACAGTAATGCAGACAGCATTGAAGACACTGGAATCCAAATGAGACTGCAGACATCTCCAACAGGATTTCAATCTGCCAAAAGCACATTCAGCAACCATTCTACACCTGCTGAGGGTGTAATTAAACTTTCTTTTGCCAGGGCCTCTGATATCAGGGTATGGTTTCATAAGCCAAGGCAAAACTGGGTGTGCGAGGTCCCCCAGGATAACAGTGGGGACTGTAACTCCATTTATTTGGTGGGAATAGTGTCCCACTCTGTCCAGAAATGTAGATTTACGACTGGAAAAAACCCTGGAATCATGAATTTTTCCAGCACAGCCCATGCTGGCATTCATAAATCAACCTCTGTGATTGACAAGGACCTGCATAACCATGGAGTAGCACCTCTTGTGGTTTATAGAGAGATGCTGGAATTTTTTTTTTTTTTTTTTTTGTATAGTGGACATGCTAAGAGCCATTGAACCAAACTGTAAAGCCTGTATATGATGGAAACCACTTTAATCAGGGGGGTGTGGCCACATCCCCAGCATTCATAGTTTCAGCACCTATGGGTTTATATATTCATGTGCTCCTTGAGGAGGGCAAACTATGGTCATACGAGTCCCCTCAATGGCCCCATCACAGTTTGGAAACTCATTCTCCCAAAGCCAGCAGTTACTTCCGGTATATCTTTTATACCCATCACTTTGGGGAAAACCTTGATTGTCTCATAAACTGCCACCACCACTTCCCCCACAGTTGATTTGCCAGCACCAAACTGGTTGGCAGACGACCTGGAGCAGTCTGGGGTAGCCAGCTTGAAGACAGTTATAGCAATCTACTTCTGGACAGGCAAGGCTGCCCTCATGTGTGTGTCTTTATCTTGGAGGGTCCAGGCAAGCTGCTCACAAAGCTCCAGAATTGTAGCTTTCTTCATGAAAAAGTTATGGTCCCACTGCCAGTCATCCCAGGCCTACAAGACAATGTGGTTCCACCAGACAGTGCTTGTGGCCCTGCTCCAGAAGTGCTGGTCTACATAGGGGACATCAGTGGCTGTACAGTGTCATGGGCAGCATCAGTCAGCTTGAGCCTGACAAGTCTGTGTCCTCTTCCTCTTTGTGGCGGTGCTAGTACCTTGTCGGCCCCTTAGGTCAGGGGGGCGGGAGGTAGCATAGACTATGACCAAGTCTGTGTGCTAAACCCTTCCATAGTTTGCACAGGGTGGCCCAATGGCCTGAGTCTATCTACTTCCCCTTCCCGATTGGGGTAGTGCAGCCTAGCGGCCGAAGTCCATACAATGTGCTCCTAGGGCAGTGTGGCCCAATGGCCAGAGTCCACTTAATTCCTCTCCCCTAGTGGGGGCCTCACAAAGGAGGGTGGCCTAGGTAGGGGAACCTGGGCCCGCCCACTCCACCGGATCCTGACCCAGGGCCCCATTATCAGTGAGTTCTCCTCAGTGGTTCAGCGGGGATCCTTTTGGAACATGCTAGCCTGAATGGTCTCAGCACAGTTCCCCTTTAAGAACTCCGTGGATCACTTCCTACCATATTCTCAGATTCAGCCAGGTCCACGGTGTCCTCGGCTTCCCCTCTGCAGTGCGGCTGGGTGTGTCTGGCCTCTTCATCTTGGGGTGCAAGCTGCTCTTCTGCTGCAGAGAGTGACGAGCCTCCTTCCCCTCCAGTGGTCTGCCCTGACTTAGCAGCTGTGCAGGCTTTTATACTTGACTTCCAGGTGGAGCATGCCCAGCAGAGCCTCAGGGGCATGGCTTCCTCTGCTAGGAGGGAGGATTAACCCCCGCCGTACCAGTACGGGGCCAATCTGCCCCCTCACACTCCTCCTCCTGCTCCATCAGAAGTTCTGTCAGGTGCCTCTGAGGGGACAGAAAATGCCACTTAAATGTCCACTAGAGTCTCAGTGAAATTCTGCCCATTTCCTGAAACAGGAGTAAAAGTGCAAACAAGAGAAGTATTTCAAAAGGTGGCTCCTCCATGTTGCTAGTTCCAGTAGCTGGCAGTGCACAGACCAAAATGACAGCTTGGCAGGATGTTTTGGTGGGTATTCAAACTCCCTGTAATGTGCAAGGTTGACAATCAAGTTCTCCCACGATGCACCATGGTCAAAGGGATAGAGCGGCCACATTTCAAGAGGGCCCTAAGGAGTCTTTGAGTTGGTTTGACTTGGATCTTCATGCTGCAGTGTGGACACCAGAGCCCCAGGCTCAAGCCCGGGATAGAAAATTCTTTATGTAGGGTTAACAATCAGTGTAGGTCAAGCCCTGGGTTCTCTAACCCAGGGTTAGCTGACTTTTGTCCCACTAACCCTGGGCTTACATTGCAGTGTAGACATACCCATTGTGACTATGCAAGAGTTCCCATGGAGCCCCATGAATTCCATTTTATAACTGGGAAATATGCAGATTTTGTCACTGAAATATGTGCCCATGAGACATGAGCATTGAAACAGCATACAAAAAAAAAATCTCTTTACAATTAGCAGAACAAAAGTGTCCATGATCATGATTCTGTTTGATAAAGACATGGAATAAGTTACCTAAGGACTGAAAAATACTACAAAAAATGACATTAAGAAATGAAAATAATCTCTTCAAGGATATATCAAACACACAGCAAAGACGTATGACAACCTCCCCCCCCCCAAAAAAAACAATGGATGAATAAATGCATGCAAATCTCCAAGGAAATCCAGGATATATTATGAGAACGATTTATTTACAGGCCACTTTACATGAATATGATATAGCCAGAAATCTCTTCATTTGTCTTTCAAAAATCTGATGGTAACAAAGTAACAAAATGAAGTATGCACATGATAGCCCAATTGTTTAGAAGTGCAAAATCTCTGAAAGCAATCCGTGCATTTAAAAGAGAGAAATAATATTTCCAAGCATTAGGGTATTCTTTTTTATTTTTGCACACAACTAATCACTAACCCAGGGGACCCCCTTCTCACAACAAAAATTACTACACAACCCCAGGAGGGGGGACCAAAGCCTGAACCAAAGCCCGATCCCTGCCTCACAAGTGGGGGGTCCATAGCCAAAGCCTGAGCCCCACTGCCCTGGGCGGGGAGGTCAAAGCTGAAGCCCAAGGGCTTCAGCCCCAGCAGGGAACCTGTAACCTGAGCCCCGCTGCCCAGGGCTGAAGCCCCCGGGCTTCAACCCCGAATGGTGGGGCTTGGGTTTTAGCTTCAGCCCCAGGTGGTGGGGCTTGGGCTTTGGCTCTGGCCTTGGGCCACAGCAAGTCTACGCCAGCCCAACTTTGGGGTCCCAACACTCAGTTTGAGAACTGCTGCAAGAGTCTAACCTGACACCTGAAAATTTTTTTAATAAATACAACATTCTTGGAGAAAATTTTTGTCAACTTCAAGGATAATTCTGCATTTTGTTGAAGAAACATTATATGCAAGAATGGAAGAATTAGAATTTTATTGGTGAATGTCAGTAAATATTGATTTCACCGTACACGCAAACCGACGAAAAAACATTTCCATTGATACTAATAAAAATGTACAGATGGGTAAAGAAATAAAATGCTGCTTGAGAACTTATTAGAATCAAAATCTAGTGATTTAGACTTCTGAATTAGGCTTGTTAGAAATGGACTAACAAATGAGTGATAAAAAACAGGTAAGAATAGTTGATTTAGGGATATTTTTGTAATGGGATGTTGACAATTTGTGTTTTAACAGTTGATAACATTTTAACTTTTTAAATTTCAACATCTATTGTCATTAAATAATTGTCAGACTCCCCAGAATTTCCCACAACTGTGAAAATCTAAATTGCTAAAAACTTAAATTAACATTGATATTATTGGTTGAAATTATACAAAAAAATGCACTAATTCTGCCAAGCCTAAATATACAGTAAACCAAAGTTTAATTTCAATGATATTTTGCATAAATGTAGTTTGTGATTATGCATTCACATCAATTCCATATTAATAGATTATGTGAATTTTATAGCTGTTTCCTTTTTCGCTATAACTGAGTAGAAGTAGCCCCTCCTCATTTAAGTTTCCATTGTGTTTCCACTATAAACTGAATTCTGTCCCATGTGCAAGATCTACATAAATTGGCCTTGAAATCAGTAGCCTCAGTCTGAAGTCAGTATAAGTTCTTTCCCCTCTTCTAAATCTAAATTTAATTTGATAAATAATTAATGAATTATGAAACCCTAAAATTAGATGCATTTTCTGAAGTTCAAAAAGTCTTTAGATTTTTTTGACACCATGTAGAAAAGAAAAAGAGGAAGAAAAGGAAAGAAAACTATTTTTATTGGAATCTCCTAGGTAAGATCTAATGCACAGGACCAAAAGACTGATTGTTTGCAATCAAATCTGAGAAAATATTTCCTTGTTAAATAGGAATGACATCGTGGCTGATCAGCTCTGGCAAGCTTAATACGGAGTGCCAAATGACTGGTGGAGATTTAAGTGTGCATTTTTTTAAAAAAGTGAGTAGATCTCTAGCTCTTTTCCATGCGGAGACAGAGTTAAAAATGCGAGTCAAATATTGGCCTGTCAATGGAAAAAAAGGAGACTTTTTCAGCAAAACTGAAGATAATCAAATGAGATGCTTGTAAATTGTAGAGGTGGTCACCTGTTACAAACGTCTTCTAACTTTCTCCCGGATATCTTAGCTGGAGAAGGAAGTGAGAGAAAGTTAAAATTAACTTAAATGCATTCATCTGTTAGGTGGAGGAGTGCCTCCTTGCCCTGCTGCACCCTGCCAAAAGCCCTGTTCTCTAAAATCTCAATCTAATCCGCTACACACCTACAGGGCTGGCACTTCCATTTAGGTGATCTAGGCGGTCGCCTAGGGCACCAGGATTTTGGGGGGTGGCATTTTGCTGCCCTTGGCGGCAACTCGGCAGTGGGGGGGTCGTTCCACGCTCCGGGTCTTCAGCGGCAATTCTGCGGCGGGTCCTTCACTCGCTCTGGGACCTGCTGCCGAAGTCCCCCAAAGACCAGGAGTGCAGAAGGACCTCTCCCCCCCCCCGCCGCAGAATTGCCACCGACGACCAGGAGCGCGGAAGGACCCCCGCCTAAGGCACCAAAAACCCTGGTGCCGCTCCTGCACAACTCCTAAGATCTGTAGGAAGCAAACCTTGATCCTCTAGACACCAGGTGGTCTTCAGGGGAAGGACTAAAGATCAGGAGGCTTGGGAGATGAGGCCAGCATGCCCACATTTCCTGTGGGGTTCTTGAAGTCTGCAGACAAGGACAATCACCCAGGACTAAGGAAGGGCAAGGTTTATCAGGGACTACCTTTTATCCCTGTCTGCTCCTCCCTCCCCTACCATGAAACTTATGAGGATTGTTAGTCTAGCATTCTGGCCATCAGGGGCCTGACAAGCTTATTTAGGTTCCCAAAGTTGTGTTTCCATAATGCAATAACATAAATATTAAGAAAGATCATTTTAAGATTAAATTGTTACTTCAAGGCCACAGTAGTAAAAAAAAAAGGCCACCCTACTTCTAATTATTCTTATGTGAATAGGGAAGGAGCTGTAATGTATGTAGTAGCTGGCTTTCCCCCTATCCCTACCCCTTAAGGCTAAATCCCTTTTCTACCACCCTGGTTTAATGGCGCTAGTGTCTGACCTGTCTTCTTTCCATCTCTGATCAACTCCTATTTTCTCTCACGTGTGAACTGAAGGTGCAGTAAGCCAGAAAAATGAAAACATCTCAGCTTAAAGCTGAAGAACCAATTTATAATTTGTGAAATGTTACCAGGTAATACCTCAGATGCTTAAAAGGCAGGCATACATTTTGACAAGAAAATAAATACTTGGATTATGATTAGCCCTCAACAGTGAGAGAGCCTGTTTTCTGTACCAACATAAATCAAGGTGACAAAGCTGTGCCAGCAAGATACATTATTTACTAAGAAAAATTACCTGGTCTTTACAAATTATGGAGACCATTCCAAAAGGATGTAAGTTTGTGAAAGGCTATTTCTCCCTGTCATTTTATGGAAAATTTGGGGAACATGGTTCTTCTAAGTCATTTACATGAAATGAGAATTTTCAACATGCTGTAGAATTTCTTGCTGCTTGATGAGACAGCCGTCTGGTATGTACTGGAGATAGCTACAAGAACACATGAGCACAAAGAATGATAGAGAATGAATAAACTAATCTATAGAGGTAAATCTCAGAAAATGAAAGAAGATAAACTTTTTTCCCTGTATATTACCCCAAACACAACTACTAATCTAGCAGCAGCTTCTGCTACAATAGTGATTAAGGAAATTATCTTTGATTGTAGGTCTTAGATAATTAATATAGCTTTACTCGTTAGCAAAAGCAACAATGTTGCATTAAATTATAGACAATATTTTACATTTAATCACTTTTATCAAACCTCTTTTCTTCCCCTCTACACAATGCCTGAAGTTCATTTTTAAAGATAAATCAGTAATATTAAAAGTGCACAGCTATGGTACAAGCAAGTTGCAAGAAATATACAGAGCTCACTGGACTGTTAATGTTTATTTTCAATAAGACTTAGAACAATGGAGAAGTTCCAGAAGACTGGAACAAAATTAAAATTGTGCCAATATTTAAAAAGGGTAAATGGGATGACCTGGTAACTGTAGGCCTGCAAACCTGCCATCGATCCTGGGCAAGATAATAGAGTGGCTGATACAGGACTCGATTAAAAAAGAATTAAAGGAGAGTAATACAATTAATTCAAATGAACATGAGCTTATGGAAAATTGATCCTGTCAAACTATCTTGATGTGTTTTTAGGTTAAATCAAATGTTTGATTGATAAAGGTAATAGTGTTCATGTAACATACTTAGACTTCTGTAAGGTATTTGACTTGGTTGTCCATGACATGTTGATTAAAAAAAATAGAATGATATAAAATTAACACAGCACACATTCAACGGATTAAAAACTGGCTAACTGATAAGTCTCCAAATGTAACTGTAAACTGGGAATCACCACTATGTGTGTTTTCAGTGGAGTCCCATGAAGGTCGGTTGTTGGCCCTATACTATTTTAAATGTTTATCAATGACCAAGAGGAAAACATAAAATCATCACTGATAGTTTGCAGGTGACAAAAATTTGGGGAGTGGTAAATAATGAAGAGGACAAGTCACTGATTTAGAGTGATCTGGTTCACTTGGTAAACTGCACACAAGCAAACAATGTGTGTTTTAATACGGCCAAACATAAAAGTACCCCTTTAGGAACAAAGAATGTAGGTCATGCTTACAGGATGGCAGACTCCATCATGAAAAGCATGAGCTGTCTGTATGACACTGTGTCCAAAAGAACTAATGTGATTCTGGGATGCATAAACAGGGTAATCTTGAGTAGGACTTGAGAGGTTATTTTACCTCTGTATTTGGCACTGGTCTGACTGCTGCTGGAATACTGTGTCCAGTTCTGGTGTACAAAATTTAAGAAGGAGGTTGATAAATTGGACAGAGTTCAGAGAAAAGCCACAAGAATGATCAGAGGATTAGAAAACTGGCCGTATAGTGATGGACTCAAGGACCTCAATTTATTTAGCTCAACAAAGAGGTTAAGTGGTGACTTGATTACAGTCTATAGGTATCTACATGGGGAACAAAACATTTAATAATGCATTTTTCAATCCAGCAGAGAAAGGTATACCACATCCAATGGCTGAAAGTTGAAGCTAGACACATTCAGACAAGAAATAAGGCGTAACTTTTTTTAATGCTGAGCGTAATTAACCATTGGAACAATTTACCAAGGGTCATGATAGATTCTTCATCATTCACTATTTTTCAATCAAGACTGAATGTTTCTCTAAAAGCTGTGCTCTAGGAATTATTATGAGGAAGTTTGATGGCCCGTGCTTTACAATATGGCAGACTAGATGATCAGTGGTTCCTTCTGGTCTTGGAATCTATAAATCCTACAATAGCATCTCATGTCACAGTTCAGGGCAACTGCACCTGTCTTCCCTCTCTGTGGTCTAGCAAAGGTACCACTCTTTTAGGTTTCTGGCTCCCCAGCTGTCACCTCTCTCTCTCCTGATTGGGGTTTTTCCAGGCTGCACAGTTCCCTGCCTATACTGTGAGATCCCTAGCAAGTCAGACTGCCTAAGCAGGCCTGTGTCTACACTTATAGACCCTGGAGACAAAGCAAACAATAATTGCTTCTAAAATGGTTAGAAGCTACCACACAGCCCTTTCCAAGCAAGCACATTTATTCTTAAGGTGAAAGCATTACACAGAAAACATAACAATAAAAGAGCCTACACGCCTTCTAATAAGCTTACCAGATATCACCCCCAACACCAACAAGAGCTTTGACAGGTGAACAGCCCTTGAAACCCCACCAAGGGGTTTGCTCTATGGTTACAAGTTCATAACACTGTTAGCTCAGAACAAGCACACCCATGAATCTGCGAGTCCCTCCTTTATGCACTTTGGTCCTTTCATCTTGGGACCCTCAGGACAGATAATCAGCAGACAATAGCCCTCTCCTCAGGGCATAGCTTCAAAGGTCTGTGTTTGTATGTCACTAGAGGCTGGGGTGGGGAGGGGAATTTACATTCATCTTCCCCCAAAAAATCTAGTTCATTCTTGTCTTCCCCATTGTTCAATATAGTGCTCTGGTTATCCAGGCCCACAATAATACATAACCTTTGCATTTAATACAATGGAGTCCAATGATATATAAACTTAATTCAGTAATATCTCCCAAAGATATTGCAGGAAATTGCCATATCTGTCACACCTCCAATATGCTTTTACAATCTTTTCTGTTAGATTAGTGCTTGTGAAAGGTGCTGGATTGACAGCTCTGGAAACTCAAATCCTCTGTATTCACAACAGGCATAGTGTGGACACTGGCATTCTTCAGAAATAAATCAAGTGCAAACCCAGTACTTCAAGGATAAATTCTGCTCTCACTAAACCAGTTTAAATCCAGAGTTAAATCCATCTTGAGGAGACATACCCATGCTAGATGTGATTGTAGTGCACTAAAAATAGTGTAGCAATGTTGTGTGTGTGTCAATTTTTTCAGAGAAGTGTAGGTAAAAGTGGGTATTGGGTATCTGATGGGCTAATAAGAATCAACACCTTTGACTCTTTGGTTCTCTATGTCCAAGTTTGATAGATTTCACTGAAATGATTTATTCTGCAAACAACATAGGGCGTGAAAGAACACCAGGAATGCTCAGCTATTGGGTAGGCCACAAGGCATCTCACCAAAATACTAGCAGAGCAAATTGTATTTGGCATATATGTACATGTGTACGGGGTCAGATAAACACATAGGAAAACTAGCGCATGCCAAGGATCCAGATTTGTGTGTGTATCAAGGGGCCCAAAATATGTGTTTTTTTTTTCTTTTAAACCACATTGGCTTTGCATGTGATCTGAAAGAACTTCACTCATGTGAGTGCATACTGTTGTGACTTGGCGCACAGGGTCGCAATGCCACTCACTCAAGTGAGTGAAGTTCTTTCAGTTCTTGTGCAAATCCACAACAGTGGATGAGTGGCTAGAGTCTTCTCACACTGCTGAGACTCATTTTGCCATTTCCAACAGAACTAAGAAGAGAGGAGGGCACTGGGCAAAGAAACTTTTTCCTTCTCCAGCAAGGTAGAGGCCCAGAAGTGTGCATTTGCCTAGAGCCCAGTGATGGTTTAATCCAGCCCTACTTTCATAATACCACCTGAAACCAAATGAGGTCTTTTGTTTTGATACAAGCCTGAAACAGGGGCTGCTTTATTAACCCTTTTAGTAAGCCTCTTGGGTTTTATCAGAAACGAAGCAAACTCTGGCAGGTTCAGCTTTTTGACTCATTCAAATCATAAAACTCAAACTACTATACAGAAAATAATATTACAGTTTAAAACAAATACCCCACTTTTCTAATGTCATGTTATCACTGAAAAAAGCTCCATGCTAATGTAAATTAGACTATGGAGTAGGAATAATTTTAAAAATTAATTGCTCTAACTAGTGTAGAACTTGTGGATAATACTGGATTGGAACTGCTTCTGTTATGGCAATGTTACCAGTTCAGGCATAGTGTAAAGTTAATAGTGGCCACAAGGTTGCATCAATGCTACCATTACTGTATTGGGTCACCAGAAATATGGTGGTAGCCTTAGTTATTTTAACACAGTCTTATTAATTTTCTGATGACAATAGCTTGTCCTCATCAGGATGTCTTTTCAACAAGCGATACTGATAAAGATATTTTTGTAAAAATAAAAGGATGTGTAGTTAAACAAATATTGAAAATATATCCGTTTTTAATCCTGCAATGTAACATTTAGGAACTAATATGATTTCAGCATTCCGTATCAATTTACATACTGCTACATTCAAGAAGGACTCAGCGATAATTCAAATTAATTAAAAAAGGAAAACTCAAGTGTCAATATGATGTTCAACTGATTGAACTGTAAATCTGGATTATTGAAAATTGCAACCTTCCATATGAGTATAGTGGCATCCTGCCCCTAACTGGCTTTTGATGGATTTGATACTGAATGATTCATTTAATGCTTTTTTTTTTCTGCTTTATTCTTCAGTTGTCGAACCAGTGGCATTACTGTCACTTTAGGAGCACTACATTTAAGTACCTTTATGGTATATCCCAACCACCAGAATGAATAGCTTGCAATAAATAATCATACATGGAACAATGTAAACAGAATTTTAGTACTTGTGAAAAGTGGCACATCGACATAGTCAGAAACCAAAGTCCAGAAGAGATACTGTAATAGCAGCCGTGGACTAGAGCCTTTCTTCTGATCTGCAAACTGGGGAGGATAGTACTTCCCTACCTCACAGGGGTGTTACAAAAAAAAAAAGGGGGAGGAAAAAAAAGAAAAAACCCCACATTAAAAACGGTGAGATGCTTGGATACTATCATGATGAGGCCTTATCGGTACCATACACAGCTAGGGGCCAGTTCTACAATTCTTAATCACAAAGGGACTTCTTGAAACAATGAGTACTTTGCATGAGAAAGGTTTGGAGAATTATGTCCTACAGTACGGATAAAATAGTTAATAGACACTAAATTCATCATGTGTCCCTTTGGTATTTTAAGCAGATTTGAACTTGCTGGACCCATGTGATATACTCTCTCCTTTCCGATAAAGGATTCCATATTGTTATTATATTGGTTGCAAAATAATTTTTCTAGTTTGCATTTATAAAATGTTCAGAAGTTTTACCTTCACTTCAGAATATGTTTTTTCTCTTTAGCTACCTTCTTTCACCAACACAGATTAATTTCATCACTTAAATTCTTTCCAAGTGGCATAAATCATTTGAGTTCTTAGTGTTCTCTCTCAGAAGACATAACGTTCCACACCTTTACTTTGCTTCCTGAAAATAAACCTCATAATCCATTTGACTAACCCAAATCACATTATATATAAAAGTAATCGGTTTCCTTAAGTGCTGACACACACTGCAGATCTTAATATCTCACAACTTACTGTCAGTTAAAAAAAGGTTATATTTAAGGGAACTCTGAATGTGTGTGTGCGCATGTGTATAGAACACGCTGATTACAGCTGACATACTATAGCTCTTGTAATGAATCTAAATTAACAATGTTAGCTTTGTTGAGAAAAAAAAACTTTTTGGGTACCAAATTGTTTGACACCTTTAAAAGCAGGTTATTTATCATGTCATTTTCTTTTTTTTCTTTTTTTAGAAAACAAACTATACATTGAATTAATTTGCTGCCCATTAGACAGCAAGGATTAAATTATCACATACTTCAAGGGTTGGCAACGTTTGGCACGCGGCTCGCCAGGGTAAGCACCCTAGCGGGCTGGGCCAGTTTATTTACCTGCTGACACAGCAGGTTCGGCTGATCGCAGCCCCTACTGGCCGCGGTTCGCTGTCACGGACCAATGGGGGCGGCGGGAAGCCGCGGTCAGCACACCCCTCGCCCGCGCCGCTTCCCGCCGCCCCCATTGGCCTGGGACGGCGAACTGCGGCGAGTGGGGGGCCGTGATCGGCCGAACCTGCCGTGTCAGCAGATAAATAAACTGGCCTGGCCCGCTAGGGTGCTTACCCTGGTGAGCTGCGTGCCAAATGTTGCCGACCCCTGACTACTTTATGCTACTGAGCTACTCAAGTGAAAAGGACTCATATCTTCGTGCAGTTCTTAAGCGCCAGCCAGTGACAGTAAAGTTATACAGTACCCAGGTTAATCTGATTAATACTCTTTACAGTGTTACTACATAGTGTTACCACCTCCACAGCACCCCCTTGTGCTTGCTTAGAAGGAGCCAGGAAATATATAGATTATAATATGTCATCTTACATTTTATCACATTGCAAATGATAAGGTTCTGTAGTTTGAATACTGCATCTAGCAATGCTCCCAAAGAAGGTATCTAAGTACTATAATAAGTTAGAGTAATAACTAATATTTGCTAGACACATCAGCTTTACTCTGCAGCTCCCTTTTTATATGGGCCTGCTTGGTCCTTATTGGCTGCTCCCTTCAGCCCTTCTCTGATTGGTTGCCTCCTGCACAGCCTCCCTAGGGCTCTATTAACCTCTTAGAGACCAGTGTGGGGCAGGCACCCCATCACATGCAGCAATGTGATTTATTGCATGAGAAATTACATTCTTTTATACTAAATTTACTGCCAAATTTTAGAGTTTTAAGGGCTTCCTAAAAATGAGTGACTGTTGAAATCAGGGTCCTTTCAATAGACTTTTCTGTTTTAAGTATGGGTGACAGTTGCCTCGTATACAATTTAAGCTCTCTTGTTCAAATTCTTCATCCCTAATTCTTGTGCCTGCCCAATCCCATTTACTAGAATTGCTCTCATTAGGTTCACTAATAACAGGGTGCTGGCCAGGTCTAAGGATGTCCTCTCCATTCCCTCCTACCTGATCTTTATGCTGCCTTCAACTGACTAAGTGATTATCCATCTCCTCCGTGGGCTTTTATGGTTTTCTGCCCCATTTTGTTTTCTTCTCATGACACAAGTCACTCCTTCAGTGCTCCCTAGGTGGATCATCCCACTCTCAGTCTCCTTTAGGATTCATTCAGGTTTTTCCCCTATTCCTCCTCTTCCTCTACATCCTATCCCTGGGTAATTTCATTTGCTGTCATGGCTTCAGTACTCTCTTCACTGACATCTTCCAAACACAATCTCTTCACCACTTCCATTCAGTCTTACATCTGTAACTGTCTTTCTAACATCTCTTCCTGGATATCCTGCAACCAACTAAAACTAATCATGGTCAAAATTCAGCTCCACTAAATCCTCCTCTTCTTGCCTTCTCTATCATTATTGATCATTACACTATTCTTCCAGTCAACCCATGAGACTCCTTTCTTCTTACCATGTCCATATCCAGGCTGTACCTAAATCCTGGTGGTTCTTCATCTGTACTATCTCCAACATCTGTCCCTTCTTCTCCATCCCAACTAGCAAAACTTTGGGTTATATCTCACCTTGACTTCTACAGCCTGCAGTTCTCTGGACTCCCTGATCTCTACAGTGTATATCAAACAACCTTGGATCCAGTTGTGACCCCTTATCCATGCACATATCACACTCCTTCCATCTCTGCACTGATTCCTGATTTTTGTTTTTATCAGATTCAAACTCCTCACCATCATAACTATACTGCTACCTACATTCAGGCCAAATATTCGGAGTTAGGTGTGCAATACTCTGAGCAACTGTGTGGAGATATATACACATGCCCAGCTTGAGCATGCAAATATCTGATGTGTTGTAGTGGTGCGGCTGCCCTACTCCCTGAGAGTATGGGCTGTGGCAGGCCAGTGGGCCTGCGCAGACGCACAGCCGATGGGAGAAGGGCTTACTGGGAGCCAATCAGGGCCCAGGTTGGAGACAGCCAATCAGGGCCAGGCTCAGCCCTATAAGAAGGCTGCTCAGGGAAAGAGCACTCTGTCTGTCCCAGGCCTTCAACAGGGGAAGGGCTGTCCCCAGAGCAGGGAGACTAGCACTGTGGACAGCGCAGTGCTGGCCAGCCTCGGGAAGCAAAAGGGAGCTTTAGCCTGAGAGTTCGTGAGTGATGTGGGCTCAGAAGCCAACTGAGGGCAAGACAATGGGCAGGATACCACTGAGAGGGGATGCTCCACTGGACTGAGCTAATTCCCAGAGTAACCAGTAGGAGGCACCACGGTGGTGAGTCCCAACCTTGTTACATGTGTGAAAACAAATCAGTAATTATTGCATACATATAACTACCTACGTATCTAAGTGGCGGTGTATACACACTTGGCACCTAATTACTTTTTCCCACAAGAAGCTCATTACCTTTTCTCATGTCACCTTCTATGCTGGAATGTCTTCCTTGACCTTGTATGCAATGTGACCTCAACTCCCCTTCAAGGATACAGCTAGGTGTGGTTTAATCCTCATGGTAACCAAGTTCAGCACTGATTTCTGATTTACTAACTTGGGAAGAAGAGTAAAGAGCATTCTTTTGTGCTTCTTGGTCAGAATCAAGCAAGATAATGGTCAATACATATTTTGGCCCCTAGGAATAGTCCACCTCAATAACTGAGGTGCAAGTACTAAAATTTTCATTTTAATTTTTTCCTGGGTATACCAGGTGCACTGGTTATATCTGAGAACTAAGTTACAATAATTTCTTGACAGAAAGCTGTGACAGTTTCCTCTTGGAACCCAAAACTGTAAGCCACTGTGTTACTCCTCTGCCTTAGCAAGGGAGAGTTTTTCTGGCGTTTGGACTATGAGACAACTTCCTGCCACACCAGGCTGTCTGCCTCACCAGCAAATTCCTCAAGACTCTTAACTTTGCATTGTTACCTTCAATCAGTGAACCCCAGTTCCTACATTCCCCAGGGACATCTCTTTGCAGTGTCCAGTCCCTCTCACTAGGCATTCACAGAAATTAAGTTCACTGCCTCCAAAGAGACAGAGCGCACAACAGTCGGTTAGATTTGGTCCCACTCTTTAATACACAGCACTGAGATGGTTTATAGTAAAACTAAACAAGTTTATTAATAAAGAACAGAGATTTAAGTGACACTAAGCAAGAGTAACAGAGACTGGTATGGTTATAAACAAAACAAAATAACAGGTTTCAGAGTAGGTCTCTCCCCTTCTTTTTATAGTCCAGTAAACTTTTGAGATGTAGTCTTGTGATGTGTATTTCCAGATAAAGTTATTCTGCCCCCATGTTGGTCTCTTCCTGCTGATTCCCATCCCCTTGCTGGCTCATATATAGATATAACTTCCATCATCTGTCATTACCTTGCTCAATTTACATTGGAGACACAGGCAAAACAACCTTTTTTGTCTAGGAGAAACTTGTTTATCAAGTCTATCCCCAAAAACATATGCTAGGAATATATTTCCAGTGCACACACAGAACGCTATACCCCCCATCCATCCATACATTGCACGATGATATTTATGATTAGCGTGTCACCAGGTTTTATGATACCTTACTTAATACACTTTTATAGTGCAATAGTGTTGTGTAAAGTCAGTTCGTTCAATTGCTTATTCTTTGGGGTTTAAACCCCCTGTTCTTCCTCTGCAGTGTCTTGAACCTGATTGTCACCAATAGTCTGATCTAGTCGTGATGGATTTTATGTTTCTCTGTCAATACTGTAGAAAATACTGATGTAGATTTCAATTCACTTTTTCCTTTCCCAGGACGGGAGCTTAGTTGCCTTCAGGAATGGGATGAAGGGATCCATCCCCCCTATTATATACCCTCTTCTGTTTCTCATCTAACAATGAGACACTGAAAACTTCAAGAGAAAATCCTGCAGTGGGAGCAGCACTGCTAAATGCTTCTGGAAATAGCATGAACAGGATTGCCTGTGAGTGACCTTTATTTCCTTGAGCTTCTGACATTGTAGAACAGTTTACCGTGACTTTTACTTATTTCCAGGCTATCATGAGAGATCTGTATTGGTTGCCCTAGGCAAAAAGGTGAAAGGGGAAAACAGCATTTGATCTTAGCACTGCCTTGCTAATCCTCACTAATGAGTAGATCCTTTGTGAATTATATAATGAATAATGAAATGAGATGAAATGTAATGATGAAAAGCAATTTGATTAAATCCCAGGAAAGACCAACACAGGAGAAATATCGGATTTGTTTTAAGTTTGATCTATTAGAATAACCATACAGAAATCTTAAATCACTGGAAAATTTAGGTTTGCAAATGACTAAAGGGCCAGCTAATAAGGTCAAACTGTACTCTTCTTTCTGATTATTATCTAAAGTTTTTAAGTAACTGTAGCAAAGTTTCAAATTCTTTCAGAAAGAGCCATGGTTATTCATTAGGATTATGCTTATTAGCACTACTAACTGCAAAATGAAATAAAAAGTTTGTTTTTCACACAATATATGGTATAAAGTATATAGGACATGGGTCGGCAACGTTTGGCACGCGGCTCGCCAGGGTAAGCACCCTGGCGGGCCGGGCCAGTTTTATTTATCTGCTGACGCGGCAGGTTCGGCCCCCGATCGTGGCCCCCACTGGCCGCGGATCACCGTCCCAGGCCAATGGGGGCGGCGGGAAGCTGCAGCCAGCACATCCCTCACCCGCGCCACTTCCCGCCACCCCCATTGGCCCGGGACGGCGAACCGTGGCCAGTGGGGGCCACGATCAGCTGAACCTGCCGCGTCAGCAGGTAAATAAAACTGGCTCGGCCCTCCAGGGTGCTTACCCTGGTGAGCCGCGTGCTGAACGTTGCCGACCCCTGATATAGGACAACATTTTCATACTTGAGTTCTAAAATTAGGCACCTAAGTAAGTGCTGTGCTTTTCAGAGGTGCTTAGTACCTCATCAGGTCACTCAGGTAGGTGCCTTAAGTATGGTTTTAGACATCCACATTTGCAAATTTTGGCCATAGAATTGTAAATATATGAAGATAATTACTGAGAGAGGCATGTCAATTTGTAAGTTTTGTTGATCAAGGGAACTTGGTTTATTTCATACTTCTAAGCAATTATGCACAAGACTGCCCACACTGCTTTTTTAGTCTTCTTCAGTCCTGACCTGCAATACCACTGCTTTACTAATCCTCATCCACTCTCGAGCAGAGCAAGGTAGTTGTATCCAAATGGGATCATGGTTTTGAAATATGAAACAAATACCTAAAAGGAAGTGGATTAAAATTAACCGGATGAAGCATCAGCAGAACACAAAGAATCTAGACATACAAATATCAACTAAATATATTTTGTGATTTAATCCAGGGTTTGAATTTACATTATGTCCCTAGAAATATAAAGCTAGTGTCTAGCTCACTATACTCCCTAGTTCCCTACTCTTTCCTTCCTTCATTTTATTTCAGTCCATTTGAAAACTCTTGTTCATCACGCAGAATATATCCCAATGCCATTTATCCTTCCTTTGTATCTTCACAGGGTGCCATTTCCCCCTACTTTTCCAGCAATAGGTGGCCTTTATGAAAAATGTACTAAAATGAGGCTATTGATATTTTGTTTTTTTCCCTGGGTATTCTGTCTCCTTGCTTTATAGCAAGCAGAGTTTTAACGACCAATTTACCGTCATTGACTTTTCTTTCTTTCCCTTTTCCCACTTTGCATGCTATGGCTCATTTCCATAGGGAGCCTTTGACACTCTACCACTCTTTTATATCTATATTTAAGATGAGAAGAAAGATTTGAGAGAGAAAAATTAAACACTCAATCTCCCCCCACAATCCCACACTCTGGTCATAGCCTGAGCACGGTTGAATGTTTTTGCAAAAATTATTCATATTCAACATTGTTGACAATCAACGTGAGATGAATAGTAATGATTCAGACCTCTTTTATAGCTCTTATTTTAGGCTACCAGGAGACTCAGTAAGACAGCACCTTCAGAAGTGTTATATCTTCTCTTTCGTAATGTTTTAAAGTTAATTTGGTACAAAATGAAAGCTTACATTCTGCAGAACTCTTGGTACTATTAGGTAAATGCTTGCCCAATGTATTGGCTCAAGCCTACCTTCATTTGCCTCCCTCTGACCTTACTGTTACTGACCTATCCTTCGCTTACAAATTTGGGGGGAAAACCTTGCAAATATTATTTACATAATTTTATTTGGATAAATATTGGCGACAAAATTCTGTAAAATGTTAGAGAAGTAAAAATTTTGCAAAATGATCATTTTTTTTTAAATGGACTAATCTGGACATTTCACCCTGTTCTTTCATTTGGTGAAGCCTATAAGGAGATTTGTTGCAGTCTGGGAAGATTTGGACAATTTTGTCCTAATAGTTGAAAAGATAAGGGCGATAATACTGTAAGTGATGATACTGCACATGATGATGTGCTTGACCATGTTCTATAAAGTTACCGTTCAACAGAATAAGTGGGATTGTGTTTCATCAGATTGGATGAACATTATTATTTATTACTAAACAGAGGAGTATAATTTTGTTTTAAACTTAGGAACAGTTGAAAACCTATTGAACTCTTTAATATATTATACTCCAAAAGGGTTGTTTATACAGTATGTTGCATAGAGGCTTTGAAAACATTATGCACAATAATGAATACAGGTCATGGAATAAAAGCCTTAAGTAATTAGTCTCTACAACTATAATCGTATATCATTAGACTTTAAAAATAATCACTGTAGAAACAGCTTTGCCCTTGATAATGGAACTGAAAAAATACCTCATAGCTAGAAACTACTGGGATTGTTTTAATTGAATTAATTGTTGCATTTTTGCCTCTCTCTGTTCATAACTGGTTCTTGCTTTAAAAATGACTTTTAGTACAAATATTTATCTGGCTAAGCAAATAAATAAAAGCATATAAATCTACAACAAATCCAGTTAATGATGCAGGAGAAAGTGGATGGGAGGGCCTGTTGTAAAAGACTGTAACTTCCAGCCTTCGGGAAAGACTCTGTGCTGTGGTTACAATGCTCCCTCTCCCTACATTACTAGTGACTACTGATCATTTAGCAAGTCCCAAGACATTTCAATATGGAAGCCTGCTAGCTCACACACCTTCTCTGTTTCAGCATCTGATATGGTACCAGGCAACAGCTGACATCTAACACACATTGGCAGGGCCAGCTCTAGGTTTTTTGCTGCCCCAAGCAAAAAAAATTTTGGCTGCCCTCCCCCCCACACACACACACAGCCCCAGGCTCTTCCCCCCACCCCACCCAACTGCACCCTCCTGCCACCCCAGCCCTGGGTCACTGGTAACTCGCTCCCAGGCTGGGTCATTCAGCAGGAATTTTGGATGTGCACAGAACACAGACAGGATTGGTTCCCATATGGTACAGAACTGCAGTAAAGTGGAACAATTTTCAGCTTGTGTGATTGGAGGATATCTAGATGCATATTATAAGACTGTCCTACATAAATGAGGAAAAGTTGAGGTGCCTTTATTATTCTTTTGTTCCATTCTTTGTTTCTATGGGGAATTTGCCAATGCAATATCACTGTCTTCCTTTTAAACAAATAAAACTAAAACTTAAAAAAAAAAAAAAAAAAAAAAAAAGGCAATGGCTGTTGAAAATAGCAATTCCAGTCCTAATAACCACTGGGAAGCATTTCTTGCTCAATTTATTCTACTTTTTCTACAGCAAGTTACAGTGGATCAGTATATTTGATTTGGGGGAAATGAAGTAACAGCTGCCCAAATGAGCTTGAGCACTCCTGAATTTTGAGGGTGTTCAAATCTGGAAGGCAGGTGCTAGATTCCCTTTCTGAATATTGGCTAAATCTGGAAAAGAAAAGTCAGTTTCTGCTTCCATGGCTCAGAAGTGGAAATCCTCCTAAGTGCCTGGTACTGTATCTAAAGCTGCCCAGGTCCAGAGCCTCCCCTCCCTTACTTTTCATTTTAAATTCTAGTGGGATCCACGTACCACCCTTGCTAGGCTTCAGATAGAGAGGGGCACTGTCCATTTAGTCCACCCAATTCTTTCTTTGGAGGAGAGCACAGGGCTTAGGTGGCAGGAGGTGCAGGTGGGGGCCAGTGCTGGGGCAGCAGGGGGTGCAGGGGGGGGGGGAAGAGCCCAGGGCTGGGGTGGCAGGAGGTGTGGGTGGTGGGAGAGCCTAGGGTTGGGGCAGCAGGGGAGTGCAGGTGGGGGCCAGAGCTGGGGCAACACAGGGGTGCGGGGGGAGCCCAGGGTTGGGGTGGGGGGGGGCGGCAAAAAACCTAGAGCTGGCTTTGTCCCTACCATTCACAGCAAGCTGCAGGTTTCAGTTCCATACTCCTTCCCCCTCCCTTTCCTGTTACTAACGGACAAAGGAATGCTGGGAAATGTAGTTCTTTCCCTGTTCCAGGGCTGGCTCTATAGGCAGGGAGCTAAGCACTGAACTACAGCTCCCAGGGCCCACTGTTGGTTCTCATTTCCCATGCTGGATTCTTGCGCCCCTGCAAATCTGCCACTCCAAGCACCTGCTTGCTTTGCTGGTGCCTAGCGCCGGCCCTGCACATTGGACCTAAACCATATAGAGTTTTGTAGATCAAAAGCAAAGGCTTGAATTATAGTGAAGACTACAGGACAACAGTGTCATCAGATTCAGAGGTATTGACCATTAGCTGAAGTTTGAGAGCAAACTTTGTTTGTCTAGATCCCAGCAGAGTGCATTGCAGTGATTTAATGTGGAGGTCAACATGGCATGGATATTCATGCCAATGTATTTAACCAAGAGAAAAGCCCACAGTTTCCAACAGATAATCACATTTTCTCAGCAGGCGATCTATAGTTAGGGCTTTTACTTAGGGACTATTTGAAGTGTTCATTTTTGTTATTAAATGGGGATCATGCACAGCACCATTTTGCATCTGTTCTGACACAGGGAACCAGAAATAACCGTCTATTTTATTTATGTATAGAGTAACTATTGCTGTAATAGCAAGATGCTTCTTAATTACAAGCCAAAATCATGAATTCCATAAAACTATATGTCACAGTTCCTGAGATATCTGCACCTTTGACTTCTTCATGGCCTCCTTGAGGACTCCCCACACCAGTCTTAGGTTTCTAGCCAACACGTCTCTCAGGGTGGGAATGCACTTGCCTCTCCCACAAGACCAGGCATTTAGGCTGCAATTCCTCATGGCAACTTACTGTGATCATTTCAGCAAGTCTGAATTTAGCTCAGTACCTGTACTCCTGCTGCCTAAGAGCTATCACAGGGATAACCAGTGACCAGCCAGCCTTCATCAAGCAAGGTATTTTATCAGAACAAATGAATTACAGAGAAAACATATCACAAAGCAATACACAGCTTACACACAAGCTTACCAGGTAATACCTATTTACCTCATAGGAGTAGTAGGTCTCTAAGTCCTTCAAACCGTTTCTGCAGGATCTGTCCCTGTTAGTTGCAGTGTCATATTAGTTCTTGGATTGAGTGAGAGTGACCTTTCCTCTGTATTAGGCTGGTCACTTTGTACAGCTCTCATCTTCTTTGTTTGGGTTGCCTTCTTTAAACAGTTTAAACAGTTCCAAGTGGTATATATAAATTTCCCCGGCATGGTGATGTCTCTCCAGAGTCGCTTACCTTTCTAGAGTCTTGCATTAATTTCCCCCCCAGTGATTTTAGTTCCAGATTTTTCATTCAGTGTGAAGAGACTTTTCCCACGGTCACAGTGTTGCTTGTCATGTTGCAAGGAAAAAAAATACCCTTCACATCTGGCAGGTAACAATACAAGAAGAAAGGGGAACCTAAGTTACATTACATATATATATATAATGCGGAGAACTGAGAAACTTCTTTCTGTGCAAAAATGTAGACTCTATAAAATTAAAACCAACTAAAATAAATAAATCCATCTTGCATGGTGCCCTGGAGCTTGGTATAGTTGGACTCCTGTGCACTGCCGAAAGAAAATGAACATCAAAGGTGAAGACTCTCAACTGAAAATGTTCCATTGCTCGCTTCAGAGAGACTTACCTTAGAACAGCAAGAGCATGTGCCTAGTTATACAGTAAGAGGTATACTCTCATATCCATATTCTGGACTTTTAAAGCTTACTGTCATGAGCCTGAAATAAATATCAAATAATAACAAGTAAATATGTATTAAGATGATCAGTATGCACTAGAGATTTAATATACCAATTAGACAGAGGCATAGGTGCCAACTTCCTTTCTTCCCGGTGGGTGCTGGACCCTCCCACCCACCCCTGTCCCCGCCCCTGCACTGCCCTCACCCACCCCCATTTCACCCCTTCCTACCCCCATTCCACCCCCTTCCCTCAAGTCCCCACCCTGCCCCACCTCTTCTCTGCCTCCTCCCCTGAGCACACCGTATCTCCACTCCTCCCCCCTCACTCCTGGAAAGTCTTAGGCGCTGCCAAACAGCTATTTGGCGATGGGAAGTGCTGGGAGGGAGGGTGAGGAGCAGGGATGCAGCACCTCAGGGGGGGTGGAGAAGGAGGTGAGGAGGGGGAAGCTTGGCTGCCGGCGGGTGCAGAACATCCACTAATTTTTCATCCGGGGCTGGAACACCCATAGAGTTGGCGCCTATGGACCGAGGTTAAAAACCTGTTCCAAACCTGGTAGTCATCAATATTTAATTTTGATAAATCTTATGGGCAAAATTGTTCCCCAGTTCCAATGCCATGCAGCAGAGCATAAGTACATGCAATATGTCAGTATAACTTGGAAAATATCTACCTTAATAACAAGGCAGATATTGTGCAAGTAGATGCTAGGTGCAGTGCAACATGCTTTGGTCAGAGCACTGTGATTGCATTGTAGAAGTGCACTGTTATAAATGGGGACATGACACATTCGGGGCCTTCAAACAGCATTCAGGACAGTGCTAAATGAACCTCATGGCTATATGTGTGTTGCAAGCCCAGCTGAAATATTAAGCCAACTCAGAGCAGCTCTAAAATGTACTCCAGAATTGAAGAACCCTGGAACATGTACTGTTAACTCTGCTGCAGTTCACATACAGCCACCATTAACAACATTAGTTCTTCCTGCATATATTTCAGACTGTGTCATGATAGCCTCTAAGTGTAAGTTAAATGTTTAATATAGTTATATAGTCTTCTAGTTGTTCTCTAACCATCTTCTCTATCGAACTCATGTAGGAGTATGCTACTTACTGACATCTGTAAGTATGGAGTGTATGCAAAGTAAACTCTTTGCAGCTTATTCCCCTTATTTCATTTGGGTGCATGATTTTATATACACTGGGGCAATGCTGAGCACCAGATGTATTTAAGTAGTACATTAGGAAGACTGCAGCTTTGGGAGGATATTCATTTGCATTTCCCCTGAAATTTCAGGGCATCAAGTCTTTGGGCAATAATAATACTTGTAAACTGGTACCACCCCATTATAGCACCAGTTTACAATAGGATTTAATTTGTCTCTAAGAAAATTATTCAAACTGATTAGCATTTATTTTGTTATATATAGAATTCAGGTGGTTGGAATTGTTTAACGACTCTCTATAGTAAAAATTAGAGAGTTGCTTACAAGAGCGTACAGAGAATCTCCCTACTTAAAATACATGACACAGAGAGAATTTGGCATTTTGAAATCCTTTTTAATGCGATTTTCCCTCATGCCCTTCTCTCCTCATTCCATTGTATTATTCCATATTTATCATCAGATATATTCTTTGGTCACTTTAATCCTTCCTAAGTCTTGATAAGCTTTTCACCTTAGACTCATGTTCTTCAGATAAAGTGTCACCACTGATGTTCTGTCAGTGAGAAACTCTCATCCAGAAATCAAATTTCTTCCTTCTAGCTTTGATAAAGCAGGATTCAGTGCAGTACTGAAATGCCCAAATGTTAGCAAGAAAACAGCAACCTAAATGAAGTAAATCCTTGCTTGTGTAATTCCCCTGAAAGGTAGTAATCACAGCTTTGATGTTTCTGTTAACCTTCTCAACAGGATGTGACAGAAGTTCAATGAAAATAAAATATTGCTGCTTTGGGAAGTTCTCTGTGAGTTTGGAGACTTAATAGTCCCTGAAGTTCTTGACGAAAGGCAAATACAAGTGTTTAGACATCAACATTTCAAAAAGCCCTAGAGGAAAAGCAATAGAAGTCGACCGTTGTAGTGCCGCTATTGTTCTTTAATGAACTTCTGAGAATTCTTTTATGTTATGCAGAACGAATAAATTATTAGTAACATGATCCTATATTATGCGTTGTTACTTTATTTGGATCCATCCACTATTTTATATCATAACATTGACAATCACTCTCCTAGAATTCCTGCAGAAGTCTGGCAGAGAGGAAACTTCATTAAAACTATTTGAGTTTTTTTAAAAATAAAAACAACCTACAAAATAAACTCACAATGAGCCAATTAAAAATAAATCCCTAAATACTTAGTGAATTCAATGCTGTGAGCATTTAGAGAACCACTGGCTATGCGTGAAAATGAATGTTAATGAAATAAAATCAGGATTCACACAGCAGAATATTATTCATTATGTGCAGTTAGTTATTTTTTGTTTTAAATGTTTCAGTCATCCAATCATGGAGCAGAAAAAAATATCACTTAATTGGCACAATAGGACTCTGGACTCTGCTCGTATTTAAATAGTAAATAACGATAATTTTAAAGCAGCAGAGTGACTCTAAGAAGACCTTTCATGACCTTCCCCTTCTGTGTTTTAATGCCATGGCCAACATCACACTGGGGTATCATTCACTCCCACAAGGAGCAGCATCTTGTAACATTGAGGATGTGTTTGATGTATGTTGTGAAGTAGGACTCACCCCTCCTGCAAATTTGTTACATCTCCTATTGCCTGTCTTAGAGAGGGGGTTCAGTATGTTGGGACCCTAGCCTTCCTTACTGCATTCACCTTGTATCTCTATTTTAAAATGATCCTTCAGTCTGTCACTGAGGGCTGCATTTAATGTGTACTGTACATTTAGTGAATGGAAACTTTCTTTCCTTTTTTGATGAGGGAGGAAAGAAACAGAAAGAAAAAGATTGAGGAACTCATTCATTGAGAGTGCTATAAGCTAACCTCTCATTTCATATCCATTTTTTGTCTTGCTCTTTTTCAAATGTAATTTCTCTTGGATGGATACATGTGCTTGAGACCCATGCTGAACTAGTGCTTATAGTATTTGCTGCTGACCACAGCTGGGAACACCCCCAGAAATTTTTGACATGGTATGCACTGTCAATTCCTGTGGAGCTACCCCTGCTCCAGCCACTGGCCCCAGTGCCTCCTCACTGAGTCAGTGCCATGCTCAGCCCCTGCCTTCCAGCCCGGTATAAGAGGGAACATGGACTGCTGGAACAGGACGAGATCAGGAAAGCCATTGGGGTGAAAGCCCTGGTGCAAAAGCTGGTCCCAGGACAGTGCAAAGAGGAGCAGAGCTGGCCTACCCACTGCCCACTCAGGTTTGGCCCTCTCAGCCCTCCATGACAGAAGGACTACAGGGCCTAAACTGAGCTGCAACTCCCATGCACCAGGTCACAATCTCATGCACCAGGTCACAATCCCACTCACTCAATTTTGGTCCTGCTGGTCCCCCGCACTTTGGTCATGACAGATGGGCCATGGGGGCAAACTGAGTGGGCAGTGGGGTCGCCAGCACTGCTCCTTTTCATCCCTGCCAATGGTTACACACCATGCATACTGAGTTTATGGCTGTGGGTGCCACTGGACAACAGCATGCATGCATAGGAGCCTGGGACCTGGATATGTCTGTGACGGGTCCCCCCCCCCGGGGTGCAATGTGGAACAGGGGTATCATTGAGCCCTCTGAACTATCTAGCCTGGTCTGTCTCTCACAGTGCCTTGCTAGTGACAAGCAAGTAGCCTCCAGGCGCTGTTGTCACTCAGCCCAACATCATTTGGAGCCCCACACCCAGCTAGACTGTATGAATGCTCCCAGAGCCATTCATGAACTAACAATAGAGAGAGGCTTCAGCCAAAAAACTCCCAGCTCCCCAGCCTAGGATCCTAGACTGTACCAAACTGCCCTGGTCAAAAGCCTTACCAGCATATGAGTTATTACCCAGTCCACCGCTTCTACAAAGGAAAGTGGACATGCACCAACTCTTGTTCCTGAGCTGAGATTTTACCCCCAGCACTTCACTCAAACCACACTGTTTTAGGTAAAATATAAAACAGATTTATTAACTACAGAAAGGTAGATTTTAATGATAAGTGATAGATATAAAGATCAAAGAAGATTACACTGGTCTACAATTTTTGAGAAGTCGTCTGCTTCAGAGCTAAAATGTGCTATTTATTATGTATTTTGATGTGCTGAATTCAAATATGACAATTAAAACAACTGATTGGCTACTGTTTCTAAGATATTTAAGTTTTTACATTTTATGTCTATGTATCTTGTGTAGATAGCAGAGTTTTAATCATAAATTGTAAACCTAGGTCTTTTCATGTGTTTATGGTTGCTTTACATGATAATATTTCACCTGTCCTGTTTATGTAACACTTTAAAAATCAGCAAAAGGGTTATATAAATAAAATTGATTATGAAACAAAAGGCAAAATACTATTCGGTACATAGTTTAGTCCTATTCAGTGTCTACTCAGCGCTTCTTGGCTTGTCTCTTGTATTCATTAAATGGAGCATCTCTTGTCACTGTCCAGCAATAGTCTGCAAGCATTGATGGGCTCCATTTCCCCTGATAGCGTTTCTCCATTGTTGCAATGTCCTGGTGAAATCGCTCGCCGTGCTCGTCGCTCACTGCTCCGCAGTTCGGTGGAAAAAAATCTAGATGAGAGTCCAAAAAATGTATCCTTAGTGACATGTTGCAACCGAGGCTTTTGTATGCCTTGAGAAGGCTTTCCACCAACAACCTGTAGTTGTCTGCCTTCTTATTTCTGAGAAAATTTATTACCACTAACTGGAAGGCTTTCCATGCCATCTTTTCCTTGCCACGCAGTGCATGGTCAAATGCATCATCTCGAAGAAGTTCACGAATCTGAGGACCAACAAAGACACCTTCCTTTATATTAGCTTCACTTAACCTTGGGAATTTTCCACGGAGGTACTTGAAAGCTGCTTGTGTTTTGTCAATGGCCGTGACAAAGTTCTTCATCAGACCCAGCTTGATGTGTAAGGGTGGTAACAAAATCTTCCTTGATTCAACTAGTGGTGGATGCTGAACACCTTTCCTCCCAGGCTCCAATGACTGTCGGAGTGACCAATCTTTCTTGATGTATTGGGACTCTCTTGCACGACTATCCCATTCACAGAGAAAACAGCAGTACTTTGTGTATCCAGTCTGCAGACCAAGCAAGAGAGCAACAACCTTCAAATCGCCACAAAGCTGCCACTGATGTTGGTCATAGTTTATGCACCTCAAAAGTTGTTTCATGTTGTCATAGGTTTCCTTCATATGGACTGCATGACCAACTGGAATTGATGGCAAAACATTGCCATTGTGCAGTAAAACAGCTTTAAGATTCATCTTTCCGCTCATCTGGATCGTGAACGATGTTGAGAGCTACCATCACAACATCGATGTTGTTGCAAGCTACAAGATCACCTTCCATGAAGAAGAATGGGACAAGATCCTTTTGACGGTCACGGAACATGGAAATCCTAACATCACCTGCCAGGAGATTCCACTGCTGTAGTCTGGAGCCCAACAGCTCTGCCTTACTCTTGGGTAGTTCCAAATCCCTGACAAGGTCATTCAGTTCATCTTATGTTATGAGGTGTGGTTCAGAGGAGGAGGATGGGAGAAAATGTGGGTCCTGTGACATTGATGGTTCAGGACCAGAAGTTTCATCCTCTTCCTCTTCCTCGTCTGACTCAAGTGAGAATGATTCTGGTGCATCAGGAACCAGCAGTCCTTCTCCATGGGGAACTGGGCGTATAGCTGATGGAATGTTTGGATAATGCACAGTCCACTTTTTCTTCTTTGACACACCTTTCCCAACTGGAGGCACCGTGCAGAAGTAACAATTGCTGGTATGATCTGCTGGCTCTCTCCAAATCATTGGCACTGCAAACGGCATAGATTTCCTTTTCCTGTTCAACCACTGGCGAAGATTTGTTGCACAAGTGTCGCAGCATATGTGTGGGGCCCACCTCTTGTCCTGGTCTCCAATTTTGCAGCCAAAATAAAGTTGATAGGCTTTCTTAACCATAGTGGTTATACTGCGCTTTTGTGATGCAAAAGTCACTTCACCACAAACATAGCAGAAGTTATCTGCACTGTTCACACAAGTACGAGACGTCTCTGCTCACTTTGGCTAAACAGAAATGTGTCCCTCTGCAAAATCAAAAACTGACAAATAAGAGAGCACGACACTGTATGATTTCTAGAGCTGATATAGGGCAATTTGTTCAGCAGAGTGATGTAAGCTTTATTATGATTCCATCATCCATGACTTCTAGGAATAACATGATGCAATTCATATCATGTATGATGCAATACCAGCTTCAGATTGCATCATTCATTGTTTTGCCTAAAAAGCAAGTACTGTCGAAAGCCAGTCATAGATTTATTCATAGATCCAGTCAAAGATGTATTTTAGTCATTTCTGGATTAAATTGAGATCCCTTCCCTTTATAACTCACGTATCCTCCGCCATTCCCAAGTCAGGGGTCGTATATACTGACCCAATAGCATATCTTGAAAACTAGAGAAAATCAACAATTTTAAGCATCATTTTCCTGCTCAGTGACCCAGAATTAGTAAAGTTTGACTACATTTATTTCAGAAGCATTTTGGCTATAGAGCAGTGTTACCTAGCAAATAAACAAAAAACACAATCTAAGCCTAATATACTAGATAGGATTTGTATCAAGCAGTGTTTCACCCTGTTAGATACTATAAACAGTCCACCAAGGTTTCATACACAGGCTTCCTTCTTTCCCACCTGGGACCAGCACTTCCTCAAGTTCAGTCTTTGTTCCTCAGGTGTTTCTAGGTATGAACTTGTGTGTCAACTGGTGATATCACTTCCCCTTTTATATCTCCTTCCATGTGGTGGGAACCCTTTGTCCCAAGCCAAGCTACCACCAGTTTGTGGAAAAATACAGGTACCAAAATGGAGTTTAGTATCAGTGATCCAGTCACATGCCCTTGCATGCTTTCATGAGTCACAGTAACCATTATCCATAGGCTGACTGAAGTGTCCCCAGGTGAAGATAAGCCTTTTCATGGCCTCTTGTCTTTGTTGATAGGCCATTCAATTTGAATAGGTCATTCATAATGTGCTGGGTAGACTGTATGTAAAGCTTTGTGGGTGTTATCCAGAGCAAGCACATTTGAAATACAGATGCATAGTCAATATTCATAACTCCAGATACAAAAATGATACAAGCATACAAATAGGATAATCATATTCAGCAAATCATATTTTTTCATTGACACCTTACATGGCACATTTTGTACAAGGTGCATCATAATTACATGATAATTATATCATAATCATACCATTACAGTGAATATGGGGTGAAGAGTGTCACAATGTCACATAAACATTATCCCTTGGGGCATATGAACCAGGCTACCTCTCGGCACACAAGGAAACCTTGGCTAGAAAATAGGCTACAGTAAAGCTCAATTAAGTGAGTGCTAGGAATGTATCCTACCCTAATGCTCCACAGATGTGCTAGAGAGAGAGAAGGTATGTCTACACTGTCATCAGCTGTGTGATTGCAGGGTATGTGGGATACCTGTGCTAACTTTTTTCTAGCTAGTGTGGCAAAAATATCAGTGAAGATGAGGTGGCATAGAATGTACCAGGGCTGAACTCCTGAGTACATGCTTGTATTCTTAGCCTGTGCCGGCATCCATGCGACCTCATCTTCACTGTCACTTTTAGCCATGTTAGCTAAATTAAAGCCTACATGTAAACATACTCAGAGAGAGAGAGCTACCTGGAACTTATTTCTCCTTCACCCTTCAGTTCCTCCACAAATAGATTTTTCCCTTATCATTTAAGCAAAGCTTCTTTCTCTCTTGGTTTGTTTTAAAGCAGTGAGGATTTTTCTCACAGCTGTATTCACCAATGGGTAGAAGAATCCACTGCGAGTCCATTTACATTAAAATAGATAGCTCTCCGTGGCACATTAGAGTATCAATTATGAATGAACACTTTAAAAACATTTAACTACTTCAAGGTTATAAATGTGTCCATTTGAGACTATTGAACTGTGTTGAAAATGTTTTTGGCTTCTGAGCTTTGTAATGCATAAATATTCTTTAGACTTTTTCCTTGCTTCTTTACTTAATATATTACATTTTAATTGAGGACAATAGGCCTCAACTGGAGTATTGTGTCCAGTTCTGGCTGCCATGTTTCAGGAAAGATATAGACAAATTGGAGAAAGTCCAGAGAAGAGAAACAAAAATGATTCTAGGTGTAGAAAACATGACCTATGAGGGAAGATTGAAAAAAATTGGGTTTGTTTAGTCTGGAGAAGAGAAGGCGGAGAGGGTACATGATACAGTTTTCAAGTATAGAAAAGGTTGTTACAAGGAGGATGGAGAAAGATCGTAATTACAGAAAGGTCGACTTAGGTTGGACATTAGGAAAAAACTTCCTAACTGTCAGGGTGGTTAAGCCCTGGAATAAATTGCCTAGGGAGGTTGTGGAATCTCCATTATTGGAGATTTTTAAGAGTGGGTTAGATAAACACATCTCAGGGATGGTCTAGATAATCCTTAGTCCTGGCATGAGTGCAGGGGATTGTACTACATGACCCCTTCCAGTCCTATGATTCTATGAATACTACCCTACCCCTAAGTTATGGTTATTTTCCGAGCATGTTTATTCATGACAGCTTGCTTCTGAGAACTGCTGCATCAATCAATAAAGTGGGAGTAGGTGTGTTTCTCGAGCTATTCTTCATGTGTTGTTCATTGCAAATCAATAGCAAAAAACCATCAGGACTGTCCATCTGACTCAGGGATTTGAAAGGCTGTATCAGGTGATAAAAGTCAAAAAATTTAAATGTGTTTCTCAAATCCATTGCAACTCATTCAGCAGATCTGGAATCTCTCTCCTGCATACTGCAATGGGTCTTGACTCCATGAGATGGCCTTTTGTCTTCAATAATCTTAAATTTCTCATGATTAAACTTTTCATTGTATTTGTTATCATATTTTATTTTTTATCCTCCTTATATTTTGTACAAAAATGTGACTATTTACCTTCATCCAGAACAGCAGGAGTCCTATGACCTGTGCCAAAAAACATATAGGTTGAAATCTACTCCTAACACTATACAAAAAACAAATACTAGCACTACTGTACTTTTCTCTCCTGGAGTTCTGCTGCTCATTCATTTGTGCATTTTCAGTACCCCTAAAAGACAGAACTTCCATGATTGATACACCTTAATGTTTGATTCTATATATGCTGTTTCATCTTATATATTTTAACTGGAATACATTTCCTCCTTTCATGCTGGGTTATTCCATTTTCTGCTAATGCTGGTGCTGTCTCTGAAGTTATCATTAGTTCTTATCAGGTTCCTCAGATTTCTTGGAGGTAAACTTTTCTAATGCATACTGTATGCTGAAAAACCTTTAGTTGATTAGTGATCACGTCAACCTCAATTACTCAAGTAGGTATTTTATTTATCCTTATATCTGTTTAATGAGGCCTTTTGCATGCTCCCATTAAACTGGCTTCAAGCTTCTTCTTGAGCGATTTCATTTTTTCACTGTAGTTTTCCACTTTTACTTGTTAGAATATTCTACCATGGAATTCCAGTCCATTGTTAACATTTTCTAGATGGCTTGCCAAGACCTCTTGATAAGTCTATGGTTGCATTACCCTAATGTGCTTGTTGGTTATTGACCAATTGTTTTTACGTCCTTCTGCTGACATGGTCTTTTTTAAAGCTAGTGTATTCTTTCTTGGCTTTCTGTGCATCTCTATATAGATCATTTGTTTAAGTCTATCAAAGACAGGGTAGCTTTCCAGTAACTTTTTCAGCACTTGCAAAGGAACATCATTCATCACACATAATAGCAGCCTTTCAGCCACTCAAAAGCAACATATTTAATCAACAAAAAATGTGAATCCAAACAGAGCAATTTTACAGTGTAGAATTTTGGTACAAGGATAACATTAATCTATTCATAAACCATTTTTAATTACATTTTAGTGGAAAAAAGACAATTTCAGTTAGCTTATACATTACATAGCACAAGCCTTTACCTACAAATGGTTTTATCATGAAGATTAAATAGATATTACAGTAAGTGCCTACATACTGTACATATAAGTTACATACATATATAATTTAAGTAGAATGGCATGTTGTTTTAAATAGTGATGTTTGTATTGAAGTTCTCCCAAACTGCTAACAAGAATTAGTTGAAGAGGTAGCATAGTGCCTCTGTAGGCATAGAAATCAACTATACCTCTATCTCGATATAACGCAACCCGATATAACACGAATTCGGATATAACACGGTAAAGCAGTGCTCCAGGGGGATGGGGCTGCACACTCCGGCAGATCAAAGCAAATTTGATATAAAACGGTTTCACCTATAACGCGGTAAGATTTTTTGGCTCCCGAGAACAGCGTTATATTGGGGTAGAGGTGTATTATACACAACTATCAACTATTGTGAACAATACCTAAAAGCATTATAACATGTTTTACTGCGAGACAGACAGGACACATGAGAACAAAACTAAGATTACATCCTATTATTTTTAAAGAGTGTCATGGGATCTTTGAGTTTCACTCCATATCAACAGCGGCTGGAGCAGGGGTAGCTCCAAAGGAATTGACAGTGCATACCATGTCAAAAATTTCTGGGGGTGTTCCCAGCTGTGGTCAGCAGTAAATACAAGGATCGCACATGGATGATGCAGCAATCAACTATTCAAGTTTAAAACAAAGAATATGCAAGGATTGTGCCTAGTGAAGTGTAGTTCCTTGCACATTCCAATGACCTTTGGATCCATGCTCCATTTATGCATGATCCTTGCACTTTGCTCATACAGTGTCCTGGGGAGCCATCAGAAGACATCAGGAAAGACTGGATGCGTCAGGTGATGGTTGTCTGGCTCCTAGTCTCCATCTTTAACTACAAAAGGTTTTCACTAGAAGTTGCAACATGGGGTGGCAGCAGAATTGTACTTTCTAATCTAACTTTAATTATGCTTAGAATTTGTTTTATATGTTAATCTGTTAATTACGATAGGTATATATTTTCTCTTGTGCCAACTTCTTTATTCTGACTATTATTTTCAGCACCTCAGTTCACTTTGAGTTTTGTACTAATAGATCAGACATCATCATTTAGGATCATGCATTTAAAACAATAAATATCTAAGCAAGTACGTGCATTGAACACTGTCTTATGCATGGGATGCATTAAAGTCACTGGAGATATTAATGATGGTGTAAATGAAGTGTCAAGCCTAAAACTGGTTAAAAGATATAATTTGAACTTATTTGGCATTTAGGGTGCAAGGAGAACTAGTCATAAATGTGACTAATACAAGAGTGTAAAGTTAAATGAGTGGAGAGGGCTGCTTTCTCTGAGACCTCTACCCCCCAGTTAGTTTCTTGTACTGCTTATATACCAAGCGAATGGAATTGTAGAGGGGGGAGAGAGTAAGATATATTTATTTATCCTCAAAACTGAATTCCAAATAATTGCAGGTTACATTTTTCTACCACTGTCTGTGGTTATCATTAAAGAGTCAGCATTTGCTAATAGGTTCCACGTACTGGTATTTAAAATTACAATAGATTTTTCTTCTTCACTTAGAATTAATTGGCCACATCTGTGTAGCTGTGTGGTAACAGTCAACATATATTGAGTTTTTCATGGCTTAACTGTGCACCAATTTAAGCTTGAGGTATAATTTAGACCACTGTTTGAGTTCCAGCTGAATTCGGCCCAGAGACTTCCATGGGAACTACATTGTTTACATAAGGTCTAAACTTGTCTCAATTCATCTGTATTAAAAATGAAACTTTTTCCATGACAATTGGCTAAAAGGAATAAAAAATAATCTTCCCAATGAAACTGTAGCTATTAAATAAATCACCAGCGCCATTACTTAGTTCAGGCCCTGGGTTTTACACACACATCTTGTACGTCATTTTGAAAACATATAGTGGTATTTCTAGCTATCAGATAAATATGTCACACAATAAAAATCTATATATTTTTAAATCAATTCACTGACTTTAATCATAGGAAATGATGACTGTGTTAAATGGCCACATAAAACTGTAGTAGGACATGATTTGCTCTTATGGCACTTGTGCAAGGGGAAAAATAATCAAATTGCAGAATCTGGTGTCATTTATACAGTATCAGCTGAAACTATCAATGCTCATATTAAAAATGAAACAGATCATTTTTACAGAGTCAAAGAGAGTTCAGAGATTCACAGTGCCCTGTTTTGCCTTTTCAGTCCACCTTAACCAATGAGGCATAAGTTGTCTAAATTAGGTGACTTTGGGTGAGATTTTTTGGGGTTTTTTTTGCTCATTTTCATAGATTGCAGTATTGCTGTAGTCAAACTTCCTTTGAGTTATTTACTATTTGGAGGAAAGAACCATCTGTAAGGCTCAAGTATTCTGTTAGCAGGCTGACAAATATACTGTATGGAAACTAATGTTCTTAGCCTTTTAATGGCCAATTACATTCTTGTCTACAAAAATGAAATCTGCAAAGTTAGCATTCACTTTTATAGTATTGCATCAGCAAACAATTTTTGGTCATCAGTTCAGATCCTTCTCTGTCCCTTTCAGGCACACTGATAGTTCTTGGCTATCTTATGGAAATGTATCAGAACGTGTTAACTAAAACATTTTAACTAATATGATATTAAACATGAATTAGCACTTAGTGTGGACAAGGACATATCATGTTTAAAAACATATTAGCTGGCTGTGGTTCACATGTTTTCTATCAGGATCCATTTTCCCCAGTATGAACAAGCAGTGGTGTTGGAACAATTTTTAAAGTGGGGGTGCTGAAAGTCATTGAACAAAATTGTAAAGCCTGTATATAATGAAAACCACATCAAACCAAGGGGTGCTGCCATAATCCCAACACTCCTAGCTCCAGCATCCCCGTGAACAAGATCATAAACCTTCCCTTGTGATCTTTTGAATCTTTTTTACTTCCCAGATGGTATGTCTACACTTCAGGTGTGATTATCAGCTTGAGAAGACACACTCATGTTAGCACTCCCTGAGCTGGCATGCTAAACACAGAATGCAGCCATAGCAGTGTAAGCCATGGGATGGGATGGCAGCCCCAAGTACATGCCTAGGGTCTCAAATAGGTAGGTAGTCACGGAACCTAACCCCTCCTACAGCTGGCATTGCCCCAGCTACATTGTATGTTTAGCACACTAGTTCAATGAGAACTAGTGCGAGTATATCTACTTGAGCTGGGAGTCCTTTCTTATGGGAGGAAGGATAGACCTGTAGTTGAAACACTGTGTACCACAAAATCTAGTTCTAGTCTTGATTCAGCTACGGACATCCCTTAATAAGTTTGCCAAGTAATTTAAACTCTCTGGACTTCAATTTACCCATCTTTAAAAGGGAACTAAGTTTGTCTAAAACAACATCTTTTCAGCTTCATGAGCATCCTATATCTCATACAATTACTTTAAAGTGATGGACATCATTGGGGGTCCACATAATCTGCAATTCAATGGATCCAGAATTAGCAGTAGGATCTGCCCCTTTTGCAAAACCATGCTCCAAAATCTAAGCTTTCTTCTTTAAAAAATCTTTAGCCTTTATGGTTGCAAATACCTTCCAAAAATGAACCAAATGCAGATGGATGCAGTAATCTCTGCCTGACTCTATAAACAGACATCCTGAATCAATGCAACTAAACTGCCCAGTTTATTAAACTGGGTGCTAACCAAGGAATTGTACCAATAGAACTATCAATCTGATGCCTGTGACTTGTTTGTATGGGTGACTCAGCAACTGACCAACAACTACAAAGCTTGCTCCTGGTAGAGATAAGATGTACCATAAGTCTGTTTAGTTCCAGTGTAAAACCACTTCTTTGAACTAGTTCCAGTAATGAAACCAAAAGCCAGGTTCTGATTGTTTTGTGCATGAAAAGAAAGGTACAGAAGTTCTTTGTCATGTTTACTTTTATAATTTTAGAAGAACTCAAATACCATGGCAAAGGGGACAGCATAAGTGCCGAGAGATAGGCAAATGAGAGAGGTGGATGAGGTAATGTGTTTTTATTGGACCAACTTCTCTTGGCAGAAGAGACAAAGCTTTTGAGTTTCACAGACCTATTCTTCAGGTCTGGAAAAGGTAACCAAAGTGTCACAGCTAAATACAAGGCACACAGTTAGACTAGCTTAGTATCCTTATATTTTACTTTACAATGCACACAAGTACATTATGTGATTACAAACCATTTCCCCTGAAAGTTAAGATTCTGTTCAGGCTAAAAACAATGTACATTATTTAATGTTTTATAGTCGCTAACTCTTCTGATGTCAGGACATGCATACTTAAAAAAAAATGAGTTGTCTGCTTCTGATCACCAGAAATCCTGTAAAAATGTTGTGGCTCCTCAAATATGGAACTAATTCTACAGAGGAAAACAAAACCCTCAAAAGTTCAGGAACTTTGTGCCATTTGCCAGATAGACTTACTCAGTCTTTATCATCAGCTTGAACATGCAATGAAGATTGAGCCTTTAAACAACTGTTCTGAACAGATGGGAAACACATACCATACCGGGCTTGAATTCATTGGTTTTGAAATAAAAAGGTAACAACCAGTAGCCAACCCTCAAAACATAATTGTGATTCTCCTAGACGGTTTTCGGTTATGTTGCTGGACAATTCAATAGACTAGACCAACTGATAATATTATTTCTAGGGCTGTCAAGTGATTAAAAAAATTAATTGAGATTAATCATGTGACTAAAAAAATTGCAATTAATCGTGCTGTTAATAATATAATACCATTTATTTAAATATTTTTGATGTTTTCTACATTTTCAAATATATTTATTTCAATTACAACACAGAATACAAAGTGCACAGTGCTCAGTTCATATTTTTTTTATTACAAATATTTGTACTGTAAAAAAAACAAAAGAAATAGCATTTTTCAATTCCCCCATTGCAAGTACTGTAGTGCAATCTCTTTATCATGAAAGTTGAATTTACAAATGTAGAATTATGTAAAAAAAAAAAACTGCATTCAAACATAAACCAATGTAAAACTTTAGAGCCTACAAGTCCACTCAGTCCTAGTTCTTGTTCAGCCAATCGCTCAGAAAAACAAGCCTGTTTACATTTGCAGGAGATAATGCTGTCCACTTCTTGTTTAAATGTCACCTGAAAGTGAGAACAGGCATTCACATGGCACTGTTATAGCCAGCATCACAAGATATTTATGTGCCAAATGCCCTAAAGATTCATATGTCCCTTCATGCTTCAACCACCATTTCAGAGGATATGCATCCACACCGATGAAGGGTTCTGCTCGATAACGATCCAAAGCAGTGCGGCCCGACACATGTTCATTTTCATTATCTGAGTTTGATGAGGAAACTACAGAACCCAAACCACCAAAAAAGAAAATCAACTTTCTGCTGGTGGCATCTAAGTGTGCTCTTTTAAAACTTCTGAAAGCATGCTTCACACCTACTCCCTCTCAGATTTTGGAAGGCACTTCAGATTCTTAAACCTTGGGTCAATTATTGTAGCTATCTTTAGAAATCTCACATTGGTACCTTCATTGCATTTTGACAAATCTGCAAACAAAGTGTTCTTAAAACAAGCACCATGTGCTGGGTCATCATCCGAGACTTCTATAACATGAAATATATGGCAGAATGTGGATAAAACAGAGCAGAAGACATAGAATTCTCCCCCCAAGGAGTTCAGTCATAAATGTAATTAACATATTATTTTTTTAACAAGAGTCATCAGCATGGAAGCATGTCTTCTGGAATGGCAGACGAAGCATGAAGGTTCATACGGATGTTTAGCATATCTGACATGTAAACACCTTGCAATCCCAGCTACAAAAGTGCCATGTGAACAACTATTCTCACTTTCAGGTGACACTGTAAATAAGAAGCGTATAGCATTATGTCCCGTAAATCTGAACAAACTTGTTTGATATCACGATTGGCTGAACAAGAAGTAGAACTGAGTGGACTTGTAGGCTCTAAAATTTTACATTGTTTTGTTTTTCAGTGCAGTTATGTAACAAAAAAAATCTACATTTGTAAATTCCACTTTCATGATAAAGAGATTGCACTACAGTACTTGTATGAGGTGAATTGAAAAATACTATTTCTTTTCTTTATAATTTTTAGAGTGCAAATATTTGTAATAACAATAATATAAAGTGAGCACTGTACACTTTGTTTTCTGTGTTGTAATTGAAATCAGTATATTTGAAAATGTAGAAAAACATCCAAAATATTTAATAAATTTAAATTGGTATTCTATTGCTTAACAGTGCAATTAAAACTGTGATTAATTGCGATTCATTTTTTAAATTGTGATTCATTTTTATTTTGTTAATCGCATGAGTTAACTGTGGTTACTCGACAGCCCTAATTTTTTCTCAACTGGTTTTAAGTTAAGCTCTTGGTACTGATGAAGTTATATCACTAACATTAGACCTGTGTGAAAAACATTTTCCATTCTGTGAAAAATTCTGACATTTTGAAGTTAGTTTTCATGCTGAATTGGAACTTTCCTGTGGAATAAAAAAATCCAACAAATTTTCACTTGAAACCATTAAAACATCTTGTTTGATATAGCAAAAAGTATTTTGTTTCAATAATTTTGAAAAGAATATAATACAATATTTAAAATATTTAATATAATATAAAAGTCTAAACAAAACATTTTACCTTATGAAAATAAAATGTTTCAACAATATCAAAATGAGGAAGTTTAAACAATTCATAGTTACTTTTTCTTGTCAAAGTGGACATATTCCTGGGAAATGCTTCAATTTCGAAGAAATTGCATTTTTATGGAAAAACTATTCAACCTCAAATATTTCAACCAGCTCTAAATAATATATTTTCATAGATAACAAACAAACATTTATTTTCACTTTCAAGGTGTTATTTAAGAGAAGGAAAAGATCAAATATAAAGTATGAGAAAGTGCAAGACTCCCTTGAAACAACAGCCATTTTGAAATATCTCACAGGGAGTGCTCTGCAGTCCGGCCAGGGGCCAATGATGCTCTAGAAGGTGCAATACAAAGAAAACAGCCTTAAACCTACACAGCTACACTAAAATATTATTCTCTGCCTAGCATAGTTCACACTACTGTATGGGCTAATGGCCAAAGTTGTGTTTATTTGTAAATCAAAGAGTATGTCTATGCATGGCAATGTTTCCCTGGAAGTCCATATTTTGCCCTCAGCTGTGCACTGATATCTAAGAGAACTATGCATGTGATTAGTGACCAAGATTGGCCCAGTGTATTTATGATGTTCTAGAGATCACTCAGACTAGTAAGGGGTTCTGTCTCAGGTGGCCACTGATGCATCCCCAGAATACAGGACATCCCTGCGCACACCTGCATGGCCCAACCTGTGTCAGCCAGCCTACATGGGCCTGCCCCAGCATGTCACTCCCCCCCCACTCACAAAAAAAATTGGACTTTAAACTAGACAAATGGCCTCCCTAGTTCTGTCACTCCCTGCCCGGTAATCTTTGGTGCCATAATGCTGTGCTGCTATGGCTCAGAGTCCTGATTCAGTTAGCCTGCCCACAAGGCACATGTCTCACCTTTACTTCCACCTAGCCTAATTATTCCTTGCAGGCAGGGCCGGCTCCAGGCACCAGCTTGTGAAGCAGGTGCTTGGGGCAGCCACTCCGGAGAGGGGCGGCATGTCCAGCTATTTGGCGGACGGTCCCTCACTCTGGCTCAGAGTGTAGGACCTCCCGCTGAATTGCCGCTGCAGATTGCGATCGCGGCTTTTTTTTTGGCTGCTTGGGGCGGCCAAAACCCGACACCAGTAGCCCTTCCAGTACCTAGTCTCCAGAAATAGTTTATCCTGAGTTCTTAATTACCAGATACTCAGACTTTTCCCCTCTGTTTTTTCACCCCAGAGAGGAGTGAAGCCTGCCTTCAATTACAGTGCTCTACAACCAAAATACTTCTGAAATAAATGTAGTCAAACTTTACTAATTCTGGGTCACTGAGAACGAAAATGATGCTTAAAATTGTTGATTGGCTCTAGTTTTCAAGATATGCTATTGGGTCAGTATATACGACCCTTGACTTGGGAATGGCGGAGGATAAGTGAGTTATAAAGGGAAGGGATCTCAATTTAAACCAGAATCTATGAATAAATGTATAACTGGGTTGGACAGTACTTGCTTTTTAGGCAAAACAATGAATGATGCAATCTGAAGCTGGTATTGCGTCATACATGATATGAATTGCATCATGTTATTCCTAGAAGTCATGGATGATGCAATCATAATGAAGCTTACATCACTCTGCTGAACAAATTGCCCTATATCAGCTCTAGAAATCATACAGTGTCGTGCTCTCTTATTTGTCAGTTTTTGATTTTGCAGAGGGACACATTTCTGTTTAGCCAAAGTGAGCAGAGATGTCTCGTACTTGTGTGAACAGTGCAGATAACTTCTGCTATGTTTGTGGTGAAGTGACTTTTGCATCACAAAAGCGCGGTATAACCACTATGGTTAAGAAAGCTATCACCTTTATTTTGGCTGCAAAATTGGAGATCAGGACAAGAGGTGGGCCCCACACATATGCTGCAACACTTGTGCAACAAATCTTCGCCAGTGGTTGAACAGGAAAAGGAAATCTATGCCTTTTGCAGTGCCAATGATTTGGAGAGAGCCAACAGATCATACCGGCAATTGTTACTTCTGCATGGTGCCTCCAGTTGGGAAAGGTGTGTCAAAGAAGAAAAAGTGGACTGTGCATTATCCAAACATTCCATCAGCTATACGCCCAGTACCCCACGGAGAAGGACTGCCGGTTCCTGATGCACCAGAATCATTCTCACCTGAGTCAGATGAGGAAGAGGATGAAACTTCTGGTCCTGAACCATCAATGTCACAGGACCCACATTTTCTCCCATCCTCCTCCTCTGAACCACACCTCATAACACAAGGTGAACTGAATGACCTTGTCAGGGATTTGGAACTACCCAAGAGTAAGGCAGAGCTGTTGGGCTCCAGACTACAGCAGTGGAATCTCCTGGAAGGTAATGTTAGGGTTTCCATGTTCCGTGACCATCAAAAGGATCTTGTCCCATTCTTCTTCATGGAAGGTGATCTTGTAGCTTGCAACAACATCGATGTTGTGATGGCAGCTCTCAACATCGTTCACGATCCAGATGAGCGGAAAGATGAATCTTAAAGCTGTTTTACTGCATAATGGCAATGTTTTGCCATCAATTCCAGTTGGTCATGCAGTCCATATGAAGGAAACCTATGACAACATGAAACAACTTTTGAGGTGCATAAACTATGACCAACATCAGTGGCAGCTTTGTGGTGATTTGAAGGTTGTTGCTCTCTTGCTTGGTCTGCAGACTGGATACACAAAGTACTGCTGTTTTCTCTGCGAATGGGATAGTCGTGCAAGAGATTCCCAATACATCAAGAAAGATTGGCCACTCCGACAGTCATTGGAGCCTGGGAGGAAAGGTGTTCAGCATCCACCACTTGTTGAATCAAGGAAGATTTTGTTACCACCCTTACACATCAAGCTGGGTCTGATGAAGAACTTTGTCACGGCCATTGACAAAACACAAGCAGCTTTCAAGTACCTCCATGGAAAATTTCCAAGGTTAAGTGAAGTTAAGATAAAGGAAGGTATCTTTGTTGGTCCTCAGATTCGTGAACTTCTTCAAGATGATGCGTTTGACCATGCACTGCGTGGCAAGGAAAAGACGGCATGGAAAGCCTTCCAGTTAGTGGCAATACATTTTCTCAGAAACAACAAGGCAGACAACTACAGGTTGTTTGTGGAAAACCTCCTCAAGGCATACAAAAGCCTTGGTTGCAACGTGTCACTAAAGATACATTTTTTGCTCTCTCATCTAGATTTTTTTCCAAACTGAGGAGCAGTGAGCAACGAGCACGGCGAGCGATTTCACTAGGACATTGCAACAATGGAGAAACGCTATCAGGGGAAATGGAGCCCATCAATGCTTGCAGATTATTGCTAGACAGTGATAAGAGATGCTCCATTTAATGAATACAAGAGACAAGCCAAGAAGCGCCGAGTAGACACTGAATAGGACTAAACTATGTACATAATATTTTTTTGCCTTTTGTTTCCTAATAAATTTTATTTATATAACCCTTTTGCTGATTTTTAAAGTGTTACATAAACAGGACAGGTGAAATATTATCATGTAAAGCAACCATAAACACATGAAAAGACCTAGGTTTACAATTTATGATTAAAACTCTACTATCTACACACTATACATAGACATCAAATGTAAAAACTTAATTATCTTAGAAACAGTAGCCAATCAGTTGTTTTAATTGTCATATTTGAATTCAACACATCAAAATTCATAATAAATAGCACATTTTATCTCTGAAGCAGATGACTTCTCAAAAATTGTAGACCAGTGTTATCAGTTCACTTTGGCATACTCACTCAACACAGTTTGCACAAAGGAGACTTGCTTGGGTAAAAATAAACAAAAGTTTATTTAATAGAAAAATCACAGATTCAATGATGAAATAGTAAGGAAAAGCAAACACATGCAAGTTACACAGAAATTAAACATAAAGCTGCAACTTCAGACATTGCAGTTCTATATTACATAATTTCCCCTTTCTAATACCAACTACCTTTTGCCTTTGAATAGGTTCCCAGAATGCCCCCTGTCACAGACAGTCCCCCGCCTTCAAAACCACCACTCAGTTCTGGATACAAATCCAAAAACAAAACCCTGCTTTTAAAAGGCTTTTTACATTTTTTTCTTTCCTGGCATGGTGAGTCATGGTTATTCAGAGTGCAAGGAATTTCCAGTTGTCTCAATGTTCTTCCATTAACTCTATTAGTCCACCATTGTCTTTTCCTAGCTGGAGAATGGATGGGTACTTGAAGTTGGTGTCATATAAACAACTGGGTTGGGAGGTTCCCCTACGTGTCTGATTGCTTCACATCTTGTTGTGAGGTGATGCTGAAGTTGCACCACCATTACAATTACAATATTCTACATCTATATACACATACATACATTCATAACCATAACCTGTGTACATATCTCCTAATGACCATCAAGTTCAGAATATTACAAGCTTTCATAAATGACCTTACTTGACATATTTTCATACACAATAACATTCTATACAACCGGTTGATTCAACTACGTAGTTTGGGGGGGTTAGTCCCCCTGTTCTCCCTTTGGAGAAGATTGCTTGTTGACAGTCAATAACCTTATGGGAAATCTTTCCAAAATTACTTATAAAGCCTTGTCAATAAGTAACATTCAGAACAGATAGCTAACTATTTACATATATGGCCATCAGTGACATACAAGTCTCATACTTTTTTACCCAAACTTCTGGTGCTTTTTAACTAGAGTCAGGTGAAATATTTTTCAGTTGAATACTAAATTGATTGGGGTGATTGGAACTATCCATTAACTAGGATCAAATTTGGTGATTTTTGGCCAAATAGAAAATGAGGAAAAATATGTTTGAAAAAGTATAAATGAACAATCTTGAAATATCATTTCAAATTGACCTTTTGCTTAGACACTAACCACTTCATTTCTAAATGTCATTTTGAAACAATGTTTGAAAATGTTTCATTTGACTCAAATCATTTTGTGCATGTGTGTGTGAGAGAGAGAGAGAGAGGAGAGAGAGAGAGAGAAAGCAAGAAAAAAAACAAAAGAATTCCAGTTTAGTGCCAAATGAAGGTCTACTATTAAAATTTCCCCATTGCAAAAGCAAGAACATTACTTTCTAGACTTTTTTAGTACTTACTAAACTGAACCTTTTAATATTTGTTTTGATTCACTGGCTTCATTTAAAAGTGGACAAATCTTTTCTAAAATGTCAGACTCTGGTCTTAAGTATTTTATAGAAGTCAACCTGGTATTGTTTTTCCCACTCAATGTTCAAAACTTCAATTTTGCAAAAGCATTTCATAAAGTGAGCTGTGAGTCACCAAACTAAAGTAAAAATTCCTAATTTACACCAGGATGTTCTGAAAGACCATAAGTAGAAAACCAGTGAGTCATATGTCAGCATCACAGACAGGAAACAGAAATCAATAGAGTGTTAGAACTGCTAATGCTGTTGCAGGATAATTTATTTATATGAACTGAACCTGGCAGAAAATTTTCCACACAAAGCAAATGTTAGCTTTGTGGTAAATCAGAGTGAAATGCTCCCCTATGCAGAGGGCCAACACAAGGCCATGAAACCCTTAAGCCATATTTTCAAGATTTATGTAGAGCAAAGGTTTTGTGATGGCTCTCCAGTTGTGAATGAATATCATCCATTGTGAGTATGAAAATAGTTTGACTTTATACAAGAAAATGTTTGCCTGGCACCGGAATGACAATTCCGTTCCAGGTGAAAACTACCTTGAAGTGTGGTTGTGGTCTGAGAGGTGACGGAACAAATATTGCAAGGGTTCCATTTTCATTCATTCTCTCAATGACTCTATATGTAACATGCTTACTTTACAATTAAAAATATTCCTCCCTAACTACCAACCGTGCAAAGTCAGCATTGGTTGCAAGGATCAATCTGGGTCATTATATACATCACCACCAGGTCGGAAAGAAAGTTTGGAAGGCCAAATGAGGCTCACATTTACACCTATGCAACACATACAGACCAAACAAGGCCATGACTGGCACCTTTGCTTTATTGGTATTAGTGAGGTTGCACAGACATAGCTGATGGGGACTTAGCAACAATTCTGTTGCCAATGCAGAAGCAACAATAGAATCCATTGCCCTTTCTTTTAGCAATGCTGTGTTTGCATAGCAGTGCTAACAGAAGTAAAGGGTTTGTGGCAACAGATAGGACTCTGAATACACATAGGTATGTATACACAGCCCGTAGCAGCGAGCCTCCCAACCTGGGTTGACGGATTCAGGCTAGTGGGGCTCATGCTTGTGCTCTAAAAATATCTGTGTAGACAGCACTTTGAAGTTGTGGCTCATGCTGGAGCTGATGCTCTGAAGCTTAGGAAGAGGGTTGGGCTTCAGAGCTTGAGTTACAGCCTAAGCCACAACTTCAAAGGCACTGGTAGGCTAACTGCAGCAGGCTGCGTAGACCTACGCAAAAGGAACATAGCTGCTATTTTTACAGCATCACTCTCCAGGATGGAACCTTGGTGGTTGGGACTTCCTAGGATTAATCCTGTTAAAAAGAGAGAGAGAAATGTTCAGGGGTGAAGAGTGTTGTATGAATTCTTATATGCCAACTCCTAGGACTGTACAATGCTGGCCCATTGCTATGAATATGCAAGTTGTGTGTACAGTCCAACTCTTAGGGAGGAGAGAAATAAGAGCAGACATGATAAAGATATAGACTCCTAGAAATATAGGGCTGGAAGGAACCTCGAGAGGTCATCAAGTCCACCCCCCCTGCACTGAGGCAAGATCAAATATATATAGACCAGGCCTGGCAGGTGTGTGTCTAACTTGTTCTTAAAAACCTCCAGAGATGTGGATTCCACAACTTCCCTTGGAAGCCTATTCCACAGTTTAAATACCCTTAACATTAGAAAGTTTTTCATAATATCTAACCAAAATCTCCCTTGCTGCAGATTAAGCCCATTACGTCCTGTTTTATCTTCAGCAGACATGGGGAACAATTGATCACTGTCCTCTTTATAACAGCTCTTAACATATTTGAAGATGGTTATCAGGTCCTCTCACAGTCATCTTTTCTCAACACTAAATATGCCCACTTTTTAAGACTTTTCCTCACAGGTCATGTTTTCCAAACTTTCTGTCATTTTTGGTGCTTTCCTCTGGACTTTCTCAAATTTGTCCACATCTTTCCTAAAGCGTGGCACCCAGAACTGAACACAATACCCCACGTGAGGCTTTACCAGTGCCAAGCAGAGCATAACAATTACCTCCCATCTCTTACATACAATACTCCTGTTAATACATCCTAGAATTATATTCATCTTTTTTCACAACTGCATCACATTGTTGGCTCATTACATTTGTGATTCATTATAAACCTTCCATCCTTTTCCCAGCCAGTTATTCTCCATTGTGTATCTGTGCATTTGATTTTTCCTTCCTAAGTGCAGTACTTTATGCTGGTCTTTAATGAATTTCACCTTGCTGATTTTAGACCAACTCTCCAATTTATCAAGGTCATTTTGAATTCCTATCTTGTCCTCCAAAGTGCTTGCAACTCCTCCCAGCTAGGTATCATCTTCAAATTGTATAAGTATACTCTCTACTCCATTACTCAAGTCGTTAATGAAAATACTGAATAGTACCAGATGCAGGACAGAGATCTGTGGAATCCTGTTAGAAACATCCTTCCCGTTTGACAGTGAACCATTTTTAACTAGTTTTGCAGCTACTTTATAATCATTAATTTAGACTTTATTTCCCTAGTTTGCTTATGAGTTATGCTATTGTGTTGAACTTTGCCAAAATTCTTACTAAAATCAAGATATATCACATTTACTGCTTCCCTCTATCCACTCAGCCAGTAACCCTGTAAAAAAAGATATACTAAATTATGAATGATCTAGGAAAGATATATAGATTGGGCACAGCTGTTCACCCTCTCATAATTCAAGAATATGGGGAATTCAAAGAAATTGAAAGGAAGCAAAACTTAAAACTGTTAAAAGGAAATACTTTTTCACACAATGCACAATTTCCCTGTTGAACTCATAGCCACAATATTTCATTGAAGTGAAGAGCACACATCAAAACTCAAAAATACATTGTAATTGGCATCGATAACAAGAGTATCTAAAATTATAATAGTCGAGAATTAAAAAAATACGAAGGGATATATATCCTCAAGGGCACAAACCAACCTTTAATTACTAGGAGTTAGCAAGAAACTTTCGCTGTGAACAGATTATTCCAGAATTTTCGTATGTCAGGTTTCCTGTATCTTCCACTCAAGCAGCCAGTGCTGGCCACTGTCTAAGACAGGCTCCTGCAGTAGATGAGTACTTATCTGATTTAGTCTGACAAGTCCTAGGTTCCTCAACAGAGATGTGAAGGGAGCATGAGGAGGGAGAGATATTTTAGCACTTCTGTAGTGAATAGAAATGGAGTAATCCCTTTAAAGAGCTTGTGAGCCCTCTTAATGGCACTCACATTGTTCTGTTTTAGAAGTCTCACTGTATTATTTTTGATAATTACTATACTATCCAACACATACTTCTCCTTACAATTGTGAGGGGAAAATGGTCAGGGCCTAAACTTTGGTTAAGCAGTCTGTATAGTATGGACTGAAGGCAGAAAAGGGGGCGGGGGGGGGTAGAAAAAGAAGGGTAAAGAGAAGTCATAAAAACAGAACTAACTGTAGAAAGTATAAAAGGAGAACTAACCGTTTGTAACAGCTTATAATTAATAGCTGCCAGGTGACAAAGCAAGAAACCGCAAAAGTAAGGGAAAAACAGGAAAGGCTTGCTTTGCTTTATTCCTTATATGGATGTAAAATTTTAAGGAAGCATATGTAATTTTGGTGGTTTTATTCTATATAAGCTCTCACATTTTATCTGTCGGGGGGGTTCGGCTGCCTGGGCTGACTCCCCCATGCATGCATGTTTGATTGATCAATAAAGGAGCCAAAGGCTGTCTGATCCAAAATCAACTGTGTGGTCAATTTTCCACAACACAATCCAGCCACAAATGAATTAGTGGAAAGCTTTATCCAGACATTCAAACAAGCGATTCATACTAGGTCTCCACATAAACGTAGCCAATGACACAATTTTGTCCCATTTGACAAAATGTTTTGATTTTTTGTTTTGAAATGATCTTTCATTTTCATTTTTATTTTTTGTATGATATTAGATACAATATCAAATGTTAAAAAGTTCAAATGGAACATTTTGATCAATCAATATCTTCTTCTGAATTTTCATTGAGAATTTACATATTTGGGGATTTTGTTTTGATCAAAGCAAAACCAGATTTCAAAATCTGTAAGTTCTTTGCAAAACAGAATTTCTGTCCTCTGTACAGCTATAGCTAGAATCAAGTTTGCTCGGCTCCAGTCCCATAGTAAAGACCACTCAGAACATGGACCTGAATGCTGCAATAGTTTTAATGGGCCTATTCATAACTTTGAAGTTAAGCACATGCATTTAAATCTTGACAGGCTTGGGGTCTTAATGCTGTAAGAGTTAACATTACTATATAGATCAATAATTTGCAGTGACTGACACTCATAAAACACATTAACGGACTTCCAAACAGTTGCACCAGTGCCAGACTTCTCGGGAATTTTTAGACTCAGATTTTTTAACATAAATAGAACGCAAATTGTTTTAATTATGGCTGATTTTAATCTTAGTGCATACTTCAATCTGACATTTCCTTTGGACTATAAGGAGGCTGAAGCAAGAAACTTAAATAGCAGCACAACTATTCTATGGAGTCCTTTTGGGTGAGAGTTGTTTTTGTGGCTTTGTTCTTAGGCCATTCAGAGATCTCTCTGGAATTTTTGCTATTTCTTAATTTTCTTTCTTCAATGTCAAGAACATATTATATGGGCTACACTTTCACTGTATAACAATTTAGCCACATACTTATTATGGCTCTTCATGAGGCCCATGCAGCTAAATTACCATGAACAGCTCTGAAAATGTTCCCTTTGGGTCTCTATCATGATTAGTTTTCCCAGAGGTTAACTCTTGACTACAGAAAATAGTTGTACTGAAACACTAAAGCTCTCCTGTCTAGCAGTTACTTCAGACTTTAATGTGACCAGGAACTTGGATGTCATTCTGAATTCTGTTCTGTGTATGCACTTTTGATTATTACTCTTATTTCCCTGAGGACTCCTAATGCAAACTCTCAAATCTTTTGTCTTTTTACTAGCTGTGAACATCATCTTCCTTGCATTTTTTTCTCCAATTTAAAATGCTTCTAAAAACAATTTCTTGATGTCTACATAACCATCTTAAAATTTGTTGTTCCTCTGGGAGCTTTTCTTATGAGAGCTTTCTCAGCCTACTATTTATACAATACCATATACAGTGGGAATTTGTTTGTTCTCAATATTTCTCACACCATCCTTCGAGAACTGGCATGGGAATTTTAACCTTTAGGGAAATGTACAATTATAGAGGCCTCTCACCTCTAATAAAATTGTGATGTAGTCAGTCCTGTGTTTATGGGTGAATTTGATATTGCTAACTTTGCCTTTTCATTCAGCTGGTTACATTCGTTGGCTCCATCTGTTCATGGGGAGGCATTCACAGGTATTTTTACTATCCTGCAAGTAAGTTTCAATCCCACTTTAAAAAGGGCCACCTCTAAGGACCAAACAATTCTTATTTTTCATTTTATTCATAGTTCATATTCATTCAGATTCTTGGCCTCTCTGCTTAGAAGGTGCCAAATGATGGCAAACAAGGGGACCAAGTGTTAAGGTAGATTCAGTGACATTCTGGCCACTAGAAATTGGACTGAAGCCACCAAATCACTTAGCATCCAGCACTTTGTAGCTAACAGACCAACGGTTTTGGTCACTACTGATCTGGGACAGATTTAAAACTCTGACCTATAAGTGAAGAACTTCATACATTTAGTCCACTGGGCCATTAGTATCCCCACAGTGCTGCTTATGTTTGGGTCCCCAACACCTCTTCCAATAACTGATGGCAGTGTCAAAGTGCAGAAGATAGTTGGAGTCAGCTCATTTTAATTGGATACTCCTAATATCACATTTTTATAATTAACAGAATGAGTTAGACCCTGGGGCCTTCTTCAATGGTGCATAACTTGCTATCATGGGATTCCAGCATAGTTCCCAGTTTAAGGAAGGAGTCTGGTCAGGGGACATAGGCATTCAGGTAAAAACTTAGAGCATCCCCGAGGCTACTCTTGGATGCACCGAGAGCTGAACAAGACCCCAGCCAGCCCCAGGGCTTAAAGGTAGCATAAAGCCACCTTTCCCCTCACTCCAGTCCTTCACTAAGCCCACATCTGCTGTGAGAATCCTGCTCCATTGTCCCATACTGGTATGAGCTTGGCTATATGATGATCTGTTTAATGATAACACAGAATTTAGAAAGGAAGTAGTAGTTCTAGGGCTGCAACTAAGTTCAGCTGTGACTAGCAGAGCACAGAAGATTACTGCAGTATAATAAAATTAGCGAGGACACTTTGGAATTGACCCCAGTGAACTCCTATGCAGATAACTAAGTCTTACTTGTTCCCCTACTGCTGAGATTCACATGGAACCTGAGATACATTCACATAAGTAATATTTTGATGACTGGAATCCTTAATTCTATATGTTGTATAATTTTTTGGTACAATCGGCTTCTTTAAACATGTAGATAAGTTTCTAACTGAGCATCATATAAATTAAAATTAGTAAGGTGATGGCAGGGACTTGCCAGAGCTCAGATGTTAGAATTTCTAGGTAGATAATCCTTAGACCAGGACAAAATTAGAAGAATTTCAAGACAAACACAGAAAGTAGAAAGCAACAGAGGGTCCTGTGGCACCTTTGAGACTAACAGAAGTATTGGGAGCATAAGCTTTCGTGGGTAAGACTTGCATCTGAAGAAGTGAGGTTCTTACCCACGAAAGCTTATGCTCCCAATACTTCTGTTAGTCTCAAAGGTGCCACAGGACCCTCTGTTGCTTTTTACAGATTCAGACTAACACGGCTACCCCTCTGATACTTGACAGAAAGTAGAGGAGTTCTGAGGTTTTAGTAGGATTGTAAATAGTTTGATAGGGCTAAGAAATTATTTTAATCCAATCCATAATTAGGGTGCATAGTTACAACTCATGCTGATCTGTAGTTATCTACATGGGGAACTAATGGCTACAAGAAATTTGGGAAACTGTAAGGTACTCAAAGAAAAAAAATATTTATACACTGGCTCTACAAACACATAAAGCAACTTCATTAATAGAACTTGACTCTCCTGTCCCCCATCCCATCACTAAGTGACCATATTTATACAATAAGAAGCTGAAGTTCAAGGGTAGGATGCTGGCTATTAATAAGTCGCTTCCATGAAGACCATTCAGAATAGAGCAAGCTACAAAGCTTCCAGACACGGCCTGGGCTTTCTTCCCTCTGAAAGCAGCTGTCTTGCTAACCACTACTGGATTGCAGAGTTACTACTCTTTAGTATTCACAGGAACAGCTTATGTAACCAAAAAAGGATCATCAGTGAGATGCAGTTGTTGGTCTCATCAGTCTGTTTTTGCTTCAGGTTGCTGGGCAATTTCTTTTTTACTGCTGTTGGGTTTTTCTCTAGGGTGTATTTACTTTCCTGTTGCTCTCCAGCTTGCCCTACTGTGCTGCAGGGCCACTAATGCTTACCTGGCATTAGACAGTATACAGCCGCATCACACAAAGGTACTGAACTGAGTTTGTATTGAACATATTGTTCAGAATGGCAGGACTAAAACTCCCTTCAGAGATCTTGTTATTCTCGTCTTGCATTTTATAGGCATGAATTACACTCCTATGGTCAATTTCTTAGGACTTAACTATTAAGCCTTGTCATCATTAAAAGGATAAGAAGCCATTACAGAAGACTTTAGCAAACCTGATAGAAAGCACTGGATAAGAAAGCTGGTGGCCACTCATTAGTGGCAATAAATGACAGGAAGAGTAACTGATAGTATGGATTCAAACGATCTAATTGAGATTCAAGTGAGAAACTCAGAAGACTGTATAACACGTAATTATTAAAATTATAATGCACATAGTTTCCTTTCATTTTAGGGCCTTACCTCTGAGGCAACATTTTAATTTAATATTAATTTATGTCATGGCAACTAGCAATAGACCGGCAGTGGAGTGAGCTGGACTGCTTATGACATAAGGATCTTTGGATTAACCTGAGAAAATCAACGCTATGATTTTGCTGTTGACCACAAAGTTTGGCAAAAGGCTCATCTTGCAAAAACAGATATTTTTAAAAAGTTATGAGAGAAAAGCTTAAAGACTGAACACTCTTTGCAAAATGAGAAAAAAAAAACTACAACATTTGATTATCTCTCACAGGCACAGTTATAAGAATTCATAGGTAGAACCCTGCCCTGCTGTTCCTTTCACGTTGGTAAGGTGAAGCTCAAATCAATCGCTTTCTTACAATAAAACCACCCACATAAATCACTAGAAGATTTAAGAAAAATATCGTCCCAGTCTGGCACTTACCAGTCCCCTCATTGCCCTCCCACCAGTATGAGGACTCTCACTCCAGATTTTCTCAAACTGTAATCACTTCAAAAATATTCTGCTGTCCAATATGCCAGCGTCTCTCCTTCTCACACGATTTACTTATACTTCTTGTGACCACACAGCTCAGACGGACATGTTTGCCTGATTAAGATATTTGGCCCAAATGGAGACATAACGTAGGCAAATACAACTCCCATGAAAGTGTCATATTCAGTCATACATTATGGGATAAGTTACATGTCAAGAATAAATTGGACACAAAAGAAATGACAAAGTAATGTGACTTGCACCAATTTGGACTTAACGGGTGTACAACATGAGTATCAGTTAAATGTTGAAGGAGTAGAGAAGGAAAAGCAGCTAAGAGGAGAATTCAAGATAAAGAAGACAAGCCCAGCTTGCTGTCCCATTAGTCACTTCTCCTTCTACATACACCCACACTACTTTATACTCACACGAGGGTCACCAATTTTGGTTGGACATATTCCTGGAAACTTCATCACATGACATAATCTTTAATTAAAGATTGATCTTTAATTCCAGGACACTCCAGGACAATCCTGAAGGGTTGGCAACCCTAACTCACACTTGATGTGTAACTTACACCACCTTATATATCACTGAGTGTCCCCATAGCATCCATCCCAGAGAAAGGCTTTTGCACAACTCAGTAGCTGCAACTGTGTCAAACTTTTCGATTTTACATGAAAAGCAAGACATCAAAAATCTGAGGCCTGTGATGTGCTGTGAAGTGGATAATACCTAGGAACCTGGAGGTAGAGGAGTAGGGTTAGCAGAAGACTCTGATATCAATAAAGGCAAAGGTTTGGGGGTAGAGAAGGAGTTTCCATTTCATCCAGTGATCTTGACATTTTGGAGAAATGCTTTGGTTCTGATATGCACTGTGGCTGTACTACATGCAGCTTCAAAGGCACTGTACATACAGATGTATTTTTCCTCTATGTATTTAATCATTATGGGTAAAGATACACAATAACTCATCAAAAATACTAAAAATGAAGACTCCTTTCTGTCCATCATTTATGTTAAACTGCTCTATTTGAATATGTTTTGTTTGTAGAAAAACAGAATTGTTCAGCACTCTGTTCTGAGCTTTCTTCAATAAAGAATTTTTTTCATATCGACTATGAATTTAACATCTATTACATTAACCAGCTTATGTGTCCTCAACAGGAATTTTTTTACACTGGTAGAGATTGTGATCCATTGGGAAAAAAAGGACTACCGTGAAAAATTGAACAATATGTTACACTTTATATTTCAATTATGGAAAAAAATAGTCTCCCGATATAAATTATCATCATATTAGAAATATTATTTATAATACAATATAACACTTTGTGTTTTCAAAATACTGTATAAACATTATCTAATTGACCTCACAACTAGAGCTGGGCAAAGTTTGCCAGATAAATAGTTTATTTGCTGACAAATGCAGTTTTGGTCAACCTGAAACCCTTCATGGATTTGGTATAAATTTTCCAACCAGTTTTGGCCAAAAACAATATTTTTGGAAGGGTGGAGCTGGAGTCACAAGGGGATTGAGGCACTATTCACAATATGAAGGAGAAGCCTTTTAACCCTGGGTTAGGATAGTCATCTTGGAGTGGAAGATCTGGATTCAGTCTGTACCCTCCTGATGTAAAACATAGGGATTTGAACTTAGCTCTCACACACAACAGGAGCATGCCCTACCCATTGGGGTATTCAGGAGCAGTTCACTTGTCATTTCTTCTGCTAAAGTTGTTCCACTTTGCATAAATAATTAAATAGCCATTGGAGCAGAAAATTTGAGCTTGAATCTCCCATCACTCAGGGGAGTGCCCTCACCACCAGACTACAGAGTCATTCTCACTCACGCTAAATATTTAATTTTGACATCAAATTTTGGTTGACTTTTTGATTTGCTGAAATGTTCCATTTTCAGTTTGACACAAATCAAATTATTGCTTCAATTTGTAAGCAGGGTCTGAATGAGCTCACCCCTGACATCTAGTGATGAGCTCGTGGGGAAAAGACTTCAGGAGCAGATCATATTTGCAGAAATGCACCTACTCTGCCTAGGTATTCAGCAGACAGAGCTGTGTTGCCAAATAGGATCAATTTTGGCTCGTATTTGTACATTCAACACATTTAGTGTTGAATGTAGGGGTAGTGAAATATTGTTATCCTTATTGTATGAGTAAAGGGCAGCAGAACTGTGCTTAGCATGCCCTGATTGAGAGGGTCACCCTAGGGTTACCATATTTTAGGTTGCTAAAAAGGGACACTTTCAAGGGGGGTAGGTGGAGAGGGGAGGGGGAGCTGAGGGGTGTACAGTTGGGGTGCTGGAGGGGGTATTTGGGGATGGTGGAAGTGTGTGTGTACTGGGAGGGGCATTTGGAGGGTGCTGGAGGGGATACATGGGGGGGCAGGAGAGATGTGTGTATTGGGAGAGGTATTTGGGGGAGAGCTGGAGGGGCTACCTGCAGTGGGGATACTCACTGGAGGTGGGGGACAGTGTCATTCCCTGTCATGGTGGCAGGGCAGGTGGTGCAAATCCAGGATTCAGTGCCAGCCATCAGTCAGTGCCTCCCTGTGGGGTCCCCTCCTCAGGGCTAGGAGTGGGGGCCTGCATGGGCAGGATCCATCAGCTGTGGCTGCAGGGCAATAGACCAATCAGATGCAAATGCAGGGAGGGACAAATCGGGAAGCGGACCAATCAGGGCTCTTTCTGATCTGCAACGACTGATCTGCAAGAATCTGAGTCATTGCCTGTTATTTCAAAAATCTGTCTGGACAGAAGGCATGGGATCAAAAAAGAGGCAATATTGTGGAAAACCCAGATGTATCAGAGGGGTAGCTGTGTTAGTCTGTATCCATGAAAACAATGAGGAGTCTGGTGGCACCTTAAAGACTAACAGATTTATTTGGGCATAAGCTTTTGTGGGTAAAACCTCCCATTTCTTCAGATGCATTGATTGCATGCATCTGAAGAAGTGGTTTTTTTACCCACAAAAGCTTATGCCCAAATAAATCTGTTAGTCTTTAAGGTGCCACAAGACTCCTCATTGTTTTTCCAGATGTATAGTAACCCTAGGTCACCCTCACCTGAGCTGCATTCGCTAAGCATGGGTGCCAAATCCCAGTGAAAAGGAAAATGGCCTGCTTGGGGAGGGTGGGCTCTGTCTAAGAGTCCTGGACCCCATTTGATTCTCCCCCTCTCCACTGTTTAAAGGCAGAGCTGATTAGACTCAACTGAGAGTCTGTGTTTTGTTAAGGGATCACTACAGCTGAAATTGCTGATACCCAGGTCTAGCTGCTGAGCCTTAGACCTTCTGTGTGACACTGTTGCAGTGAAAGAGACTGACCAGTCTGCACTAGCAGTGAGGTTCCCCACTACCTGCTGAAATCACTGAGAGCGGAGTTAAGTGGTGGAACCTCAGAATGTGGCATCACAGTTGAGGTACTGCTTGATGCTTCCGCCCTTCCCCCCTCCGCCCCTGGGGATGGGAGGTGAACCCACATAAACACACCTCTGAACTCTGGGTTTTTGCTGAACAATGACAACCAGCTGTGAGTGGGGTGCAGTGGAGGGAAAGGGGACTGATGCACTAAAGGGACATTCATTCATTTGACTTTCACACCACAAAGTGGGAAAATGAGGCAAAGGACACTGCCCAATGCACTGTGTAGTCGAGTTGGCTTATGATAGCATATTTTTGTTGTGTTTTCCCAAACTAATGCTTGGTTCCCTTTCCCTTTTAATAAAAGTTCTTGTTTGTTTTAAACTGACTCAGTAGTTGTGAGTGGGGAAATATTGCCTCTTAGAGGTACCCTTAGAGGTACTTAGAGGTTAAGTTGTCCCAGATTACTGGGTGGGGGCTTGAACTGGTTCTGTTTTGTATTGTTAAGAGGAACCCTAGACACTGAACTCAGCGGTTGTTGCTGCTGACTTCCCCTGGCAGAAGGGTTATAGATTATTCACAACTGCCAGCAAACAAAAAAATCAGTTTTCCCTCCAACCCATCTTGACATAACCCTGTGAGTGAGATGTGCAAACATTATTTTCCCTATTTTACATCTAGCAATTGAGACAGAGAGGTTAAAGTTATTTCCCAATTGCCGTAGATTCTCCTTGTAAGTACAAGATCTAGAACTAGGGTTTACTGGCTAACTGCCATATATTCATTCCACTCGACCACACACATTTTGCCTGAAGGAAGTTTAAAAAATATATTTGTGCTGCATGAATTAGCATGTATAACTTCTATAGTTATACCACACTTCTTTTTTTGTTTTGTTTTCTCCTGCTCTGCTGCTTCCTAAAATAGAAAGTTAAACAATTTTGTTCAAGCTTTGATGCAGAACTGATATGAATCATTGGCAGAGGTGCCCTTCCCTGAATAGAGTTACATTTCTGTCTGCAATATTCTGTGGGAAAAAATAACAATAGCTGGGATTTGGTAGATGTTCTAGGGCCAGCCACCTAACAACCTATAGGTATTTAAATTGGATTCAGCCTAGGTCCTGGACTTGGAGCACCTGACCTCATCAAGAAAAAAAATCCTTCTCAACTGTAATATTCAGGATTTAGTAAGAAGTAATCCCTTCCCAAAGGGTTTGGTTTCAGATATACAGTGTTGTTAGCTAGATCCTAAAAAGAATTCTTCCTCTGGACATAGCATTTTTTCTAAGGGGGAATATCCAGCTACTTGAAGATTACACTAAGCTTGTAGCTGTGTCTCTTTTCACAGAAATCCATTCTGACTTGGGGTACATCTACACTACAGGGGGGAGTCGATTTAAGATACGCAAATTCAGCTACGTGAATAGCGTAGCTGAATTTGACGTATCGCAGCCGACTTACCCCGCTGTGAGGACGGCGGCAAAATCGACTTCTGCGGCTTCCTGTCGACGGCGCTTACTCCCACCTCCGCTGGTGGAGTAAGAGCGTCGATTCGGGGATCGATTGTCGCGTCCCGACGGGACACGATAAATTGATCCCCGAGAGGTCGATTTCTACCCGCCGATTCAGGCGGGTAGTGTAGACCTAGCCTAAGTGAACTTCTGATTCAGTACTTACTATGTCTCTCTGGGCATCAACTTTGTTAAATATTCTAACCATGGAGAGAGAGTCTGCTTTTATGGATAATATATTAGAGGATTTTTTTATACTGGACCCATTTATCAACCTTTTGCCTGTTTCAAATGCTACTCTAATTAAATTGACCAGTGATTTTCATTTGGGACATATATAATACTACCGGCACATGAACTTATTTGTTTCAGGAATAGCTATCTGTGAAACTTGATGTTTATATGTTATTTGTAATTTTTTATTTATGGGCATAGTTAAACTTTTTATATTGGACACCACTCAGGGTTTATGCAAGTACTTTCTTTTTTAGTATATTATTTTTACTTTTAGTGTATACTAAAAAGTAAATGATTTTAAAAGTATCAAAAAGTATTTTGTTTAACCCTTTCAAACTATTGTGGGGATTTTTATGTGTTGATGTTTCATTGGCATAATAAATCCAGAGCGTCCAGTCATTGCAACAGAATAGATTTAAGACTGCAAAATATTCAGCAGAAATCTAGTTCCTGTTTAAGGTGCCTGGTCAGGCTGATCTTCTCTTTGCAAAATATTTACTATCTATAGGTGTTTATAGAGGGCCGACCTAGTATTTATAGTAGTAAAAATATGGAAGAGCCATGCAATATATACCAGAATTAAGTCATATCATACCAGGTCTCAATCTTGACAGGTGCTGAGTGTTCTTGGCTCCTATTAACATCAATAGGAGTTGAAGGCACTCAGAATCACCAGGAGTTGTCCAGCACCTTTCTGGATCAAGGCCAAAAGTGTCTATTACCAGAGTATCTAAATATCTAAAAAAAAAAAATATGGAAAACTTCCAGGTAGTGAACCAATTTTACTGTCACAGCTTAACAGTTCATTGGTCTTTAAAGGCCAAATCTCCCTCTTCCATCTAACCTTGTCTTCTCTATCTACCATGACGTTATGCACATAAAGCAAGTAGGATTATTCTTGCTACAATACTGCTTCAATAATACAACTTACATCAGCTCCTATGGAACGTCTAACCTGACTTCAACTTCACACTCACTTCCCATGGCTTGCATGAGTCCTCCAGGCAGTAGGCCTAGGCTGGACTACCTAGAAGCTAGGTATTTGCCCATAGGCATGCCATTTTCTTGGGTACACTCTGCATTCTAGTGCCTCCCTTTTTCTGAATCTGCATGTGGAAGCAGCCAAGGCAGAAATGGCACCCTGGCTGGCTGCTGCTCCAGCCCACTGCTCCTTCCTTCATGATAGAGACTGCCAATGGAACACGCAAGAGGAGGAGGAGGAGAGGAAGCTAAAAAAGGGACTGTAATGGGGCAGGGCTTTTCTGTGGATCATCCTTTAGGCAGGTGTCAAAATACTGCATAACACTGCTCACAGGGGCCCCTGGAACCTCTTCCTCACTGCTCACTCCAAGCCACAGCAGCAGTACTGCAATTGGGGAAAGTGGCTAAATGAGGTGTAGGGTTCTGTTCACTAACCAGTTCTGATGGACCCTCCATCTGAAGCACTGAAACCAGCAATGCCAACCTCTTCAGGAGAGATGAACCCCGACGACCTAGGGAAAAAGACATTTGGTGAGCAGTAACTAGTGAACAATTGTTTGGGTTTTGGTAGCTGGGAAGAAGTGGGGTGCAGAAGACAGTGAAGGAGCTTGGTGCTAAGGGAAGGACTCCAGGTGTGTGATGGTGGGCAGGAGGGATTATGGGGAATGAGTGAGTTCAGAAAGGTGTGAGACTTAGAATGGGGAAGAGAAGAAAGTAATGAGAATCTATTGGGAATGAGAGGTGAGGGAGGAGTGAATAAATGTTGATAGAACAGAAGGAAAGAAAACGTACCTCAAGGACAAAAAGAGGAAGGGGAACAAGGAGTTGGAAGGAAAGAGAAGCAGAGAAGGAAAAATTTATACTGGAAGAGATTGGAGAGCTAAACCAATATACAGAAGAGGAAAAAGGGAATGAAGAGAAGTTATATTAATAGATATGTAATAGAATATTGAATACCAATAGAGAGGCAATAGAGAGACAAGGTGGGTAAGGTAATATCTTTTATTGTACCAACTTCTGTCCAATAATCCAATATCCGTAAGATTACCTCACCTACCTTGTCTCTCTAATACCCTGGGACTGACATGGCTACAACAAACACTGCATATAATATGTAGCAATAACATAAGAGTGTAGCTTCCAGCTACCAAAACCCAGCAGTGTGCCTACATGTTGACAGACAGATATACTTACAGTTGAAGGGATGGCATGAAGAGTCTTTATCTGGCCCTAACAGACTTCAGTTCAGAGGAGTAACCGTGTTAGTCTGGATCTGTAAAAGCAGCAAAGAGTCCTGTGGCCCCTTATAGACTAACAGACGTATTGGAGCATGAGCTTTCGTGGGCGAATGCTCACTTCGCCAGATGCATGCACCCACGAAAGCTCATGCTCCAATACGTCTGTTAGTCTATAAGGTGCCACAGGACCCTTTGCTGCTTTTACAGACTTCAGTTCATTATCCTTTCTGGAGCTCCTGTGACCCACCCTGTGATAAATGAAGGGGGGTGGGGGGAGCTCCCTTTTATGGACATCCAGACAGCCTGTTAGTTGAAGAACAGGATTGTATTTTTGTGTCCCTAAGAGGTTTGTGCATATGTTGTTTAATTAGCTGGTGGTAACAGCTGATTTCCTTGTTTTTTTTCTCAACTCTTCCTGGGAAGGGGGGTGAAAGGGCTTGAGGGTACCCCCACAGGAAGGAATACCCAAATGTTCCTTCCTGGGTTCTCAAAAAAGGGGAGGGAAGGGTTGTACTTGGGTGGTGGCAGCATCTACCCATCCAAGGTCAGAGAAAAGCTATGACCTTGGGAGTTTAATACCAGCCTGGAGTGGCCAGTATTAATTTTTAAAATCCTTGCGGACCCCCAACTTCTGCACTCAAAGTGCCAGAGTGGGGAATCAGCCTTGACATGGTGGCAGAGCGGTGGGATCATTTTGAACCAGAAGCACAGACCTCGGGATTTTAAAAGGACACATTTTTCCTTTTGCCTGCTTGAAAGCCAGGGAGTTTTTTTCTTCCTTTTCTTTTCTTTGCTGTCTGAGGGGAAACAGGGACGCAAAGGTTCAACCTGCAAAGCCAGGGAGTCCAATAAGCAGGTTTTTTTTTTCTTGCTTCATGGCAATGAAATAGCTAGGCTAGAGTAGGGCAGCCTGTGCATGAGGTTGAGGTCAGGCACTGAAACCTTAGAAAAAACAGATTTCAGAGTAACAGCCGTGTTAGTCTGTATCTGCAAAAAGAAGAACAGGAGTACTTGTGGCACCTTAGAGACTAACAAATTTATTAGAGCATAAGCTTTCGTGGACTACAGCCCACTTCTTCGGATGCATATAGAATGGAACATATATTGAGGAGATATATATACACGCATACAGAGAGCATAAACAGGTGGGAGTTGTCTTACCAACTCTGAGAGGCCAATTAATTAAGAGGAAAAAAAAAAACTTTTGAAGTGATAATCAAGCTAGCCCAGTACAGACAGTTTGATAATAAGTGTGAGAATACTTACAAGGGGAGATAGAATCAATGTTTGTATGGATGGATTGTAGTTTCCTCAGGAAGTCAGTGGTGTCTCGAAGATAGCTGGGAGTGCTGGTAGCGTAGGGTCTGAGGACAGAGTCTACATAACCAGACAAGCCTGATGTTAGGGTGCCAATGCCTGAGATGATGGGGCATCCAGGATATCCAGGTTTATGGATCTTGGGTAGCAAATAGAATACCCCTGGTCGGGGTTCTAGGCATGTGTCTGTACGGATTTGTTCCTGTGCTTTGTCAAGGAGTTTTTTTAGCAGATGGTGTAGTTTCTTTAGGTAATCCTCAGTGGGATCAGAGGATAATGCCCTGTAGAATGTGGTGTTAGAGAGCTGTCTAGCAGCCTCCTGGTCATATTCCAATTTATTCATGATGACGACAGCACCTCCTTTGTCAGCCTTTTTGATTATGATGTCAGGGTTGTTTCTGAGGCTGTAGATGGTGTTGTGTTCAGCATGGCTGAGGTTATGTGGCAAGTGATGTTGCTTTTCCACAATTTCAGCCTTTGCACGTCGACGGAAGCAATCTATGTAGAAATCCAATCTGTTGTTTCGACCGTCCGGAGGAGTCCACGCAGAATCCTTTTTTTTGTAGTGCTGGTAGGGAGGATTCTGTGGGTTAGTATGCTGTTCAGAGGTATGTTGGAAATATTCTTTGAGTCGGAGACGTCGAAAGTAGGATTCTAGGTCACCGCAGAACTGTATCATATTCATGGGTCTGGAGGGACAAAAGGAGCTATCTTCGAGACACCACTGACTTCCTGAGGAAACTACAATCCATCGGTGATCTTCCAGAAAACACCATCCTGGCCACTATGGACGTAGAAGCCCTCTACACCAATATTCCACACAAAGATGGACTACAAGCTATCAGGAACAGTATCCCTGATAATGTCACAGCTAACCTGGTGGCTGAACTTTGTGATTTTGTCCTCACCCACAACTATTTCACATTTGGGGACAATATATACCTTCAAGTCAGCGGCACTGCTATGGGTACCCGCATGGCTCCACAATATGCCAACATTTTTATGGCTGACTTAGAACAACGCTTCCTTAGCTCTCGTCCCCTAACGCCCCTACTCTACTTGCGCTACATTGATGACATCTTCATCATCTGGACCCATGGAAAAGAAGCCCTTGAGGAATTTCACCATGATTTCAATACTTTCCATCCCACCATCAACCTCAGCCTAGATCAATCCACACAAGCGGTCCATTTCCTGGACACTACTGTGCTAATAAGCGATGGTCACATCAATACCACCCTATACCGGAAACCTACTGACCGCTACACTTACCTACATGCCTCCAGCTTCCATCCAGGACACACCACACGATCCATTGTCTACAGCCAAGCTCTAAGATATAACCGCATTTGCTCCAATCCCTCGGATAGAGACAAGCACCTACAAGATCTCTATCAAGCATTCTTAAAACTACAATACCCACCTGCTGAAGTGAAAAAACAGATTGACAGAGCCAGACGAGTACCCAGAAGTCACCTCCTACAAGACAGGCCCAACAAAGAAAATAACAGAACACCACTAGCTGTCACCTTCAGCCCCCAACTAAAACCTCTCCAGCGCATCATCAGAGATCTACAACCTATCCTGAAAGATGATCCTTTACTCTCACAGATCTTGGGAGACAGACCTGTCCTCGCTTACAGACAACCCCCCAACCTAAAGCAAATACTCACCAGCAACAACACATCACTGAACAAAACCACTAACCCAGGAACCTATCCTTGTAACAAACCCCGATGCCAACTCTGTCCACATATCTATTCAAGTGACATCATCATAGGACCTAATCACATCAGCCATACCATCAGGGGCTCGTTCACCTGCACATCTACCAATGTGATATATGCCATCATGTGCCAGCAATGCCCCTCTGCCATGTACATTGGCCAAACCGGACACTCTCTACGCAAAAGAATTAATGGACACAAATCTGACATCAGGAATCAAAATACTCAAAAACCAGTGGGAGAACACTTTAACCTGTCTGGTCATTCAGTGACAGACCTGCGGGTGGCTATATTACAACAGAAAAACTTCAAAAACAGACTCCAAAGAGAGACTGCTGAGCTAGAATTGATATGCAAACTAGACACAATCAACTCCGGTTTGAATAAGGACTGGGAATGGCTGAGCCATTACAAACATTGACTCTATCTCCCCTTGTAAGTATTCTCACACTTATTATCAAACTGTCTGTACTGGGCTAGCTTGATTATCACTTCAAAAGTTTTTTTTTTTCTCTTAATTAATTGGCCTCTCAGAGTTGGTAAGACAACTCCCACCTGTTTATGCTCTCTGTATGTGTGTATATATATCTCCTCAATATATGTTCCATTCTATATGCATCCGAAGAAGTGGGCTGTAGTCCACGAAAGCTTATGCTTTAATAAATTTGTTAGTCTCTAAGGTGCCACAAGTACTCCTGTTCTTTTTTTAGAAAAAACAGTCTTCCCAAAGCGGCACGTCATGGAGAAGACAGACCCAGAACAAGCCCAGACATCCAGCTCCATGACAGAAATGCAGGGAGGGAATGGGGGACTGGGAACCTCCCAGGAGAAGAAGAAAGCTAGTAGCAGTTGGTGCGGATACCACAAGGGGTAACCTAAGACAACACCCCACCATTGGAATCAAACCAAATCCCCACCTTGCAAGGGGGAGCCCTCAACACAGCCAGGAAGACCCCAGATACCCTCTCGTCGCACCACCCAACTCTCCAACAGCCCACCTCACCCCAGCCCAGAGTCAGCTGGGCAATGCTTTAAATGCAGTACCAGATTTACCATGGCACCAGACCCACGGTCCAAAGGGGCCCCAAACGTGTCCCATAGGGGCCAAAGCTTAGTGCTGCTGGCTCCTGCTGCAGCAGGGCAGGCTCTGCCGGCAGCCACGCTCCTCCCCCGCCTCTTTCCCTAGCGTGCTACGTTCCCTCCCTCCCTCCCTGCCGCTGATCAGCTGGATCAGCTGCTTGCTGGCAGGAGGGAGGAGGAGAAGCAGAGCCTTAACACGCTCGCTGCTCCAGGGAGGAGGAGGAGAAGGGGCTGGGGCGGGGCCTTGGGGAAGGAGTTGGAATCAGGGCATACCCCCTCCAGCCCCCTGCCGTGAGCACCCCAATGACCCCAGCCCACACCCACAGCCTTCTGCCCACCCTGACCCCTGCACCCCCTCACACACTCCCAGCCCCCTGCCCTGACCCTTGCACCCCCTCACACCTCCCCATCCCCCTGCCCACCCTGACCCCTGCACCCCCTCATGCCCCCTCAGCCCCCTGCCCTGACTCCTGCACCCTTTACACACACCCAGCCCCCTGCCCATCCTGACCCCTGCACCCCCTCACACACACCCAGCCCCCTGCCCTGACCCCTTCCCTCCTCACACCTCCCCAGCCCCCTGCCCTGACTCCTGTACTCCCCACACACACCCAGCCCCCTGCATTCCCCCACACACACCCAGCCCCCTGCCCTGACCCCTGCACCCCCTCACACCTCCCCATCCCCCTGCCCACACTGACCCCTGCACACCCTCATGCCCCCTCTGCCCCTTGCCCTGACCCCTGCACCCCCTCATACCTCCCCAGCACCCTGCCCTGACTCTTGCACCCCCACACATACCCAGCCCCTCCACATCCCATGCCCTGACTCCTGAACCCCCCCCCACATCCCCACCCCCATCCTGAGCACCAAACAGGAGCTCCTGCACCCCCCGCATTCCCACCTGCACCCCTCGCACCAAAGAGGAGCTACCCCAGGTAAGAGGTCCACACCCCAACCTCCTGTCCCAACCCTGAGCCCCATCCCTCACCCTAACTCCTGGCCAGACCCTGCACCCCAATGTTATTTTACATTATTTGGAAAGATCATTAAGTGGTCCGTTGAGACCCTCCATGATTTTCAAGCAGTCTGTGGAAAAATAAGTTAGACTACAAGAACAATCAAGGTACCTCACTTTATTTTCATTTACTTGCTATTACTTATAGGAGGAGGATGAAGAAAAAAAGAATGAAAAAAACAGGGGTGGGGGGAGATAAGAGAGAATGTTCTTTTTCTTGCTGGGTCCCAAGGAGGGGCCCCAAAAATGAAGCTGAGCACAGGGCCGGGGGGGCCCACTAACTCTAAATCCATCACTGGCTGTCACGTCACCTGGGCTGGGGATACTGTGTCAGCTGATCCCCACAGTCTCCAACCTACCTGGGCAGTACAGCAGACATGGCCCTGCCCATTAGCTCCTCTCCACTCCCTAGCCCGCCCACCCCTTGCTTCCCACAGCTTAAGGCTTAGCCCTCTCACTTTTAAAAATGATTGCTTGCCCCTCCTCCCTCCCCCCCAGGCTTTGCTGGCACCCCTGTTGCCAGATATCCAGTTTTAGACTGGAAACTCCAGTAGAAAATGGGACCTAGGTGTCCGGTTAGCAGTGCTGACTGGAAACTAAAAGTCCGGTTATAGGAGTAACCACATTACCCTCTGCTCCTCCCACTCCCAACACCCACCCCAGAGGGCTGGAAGAGAACTTGTCCTGTTGCTGATGGATGTTGCGGAGTGTGGGGGAGTCAGGGTCCTGCACCCCCCACTTCCTGCGATTCACCGTGACTCTCAACCAGCCAGTAAAACAGAAGGTTTATTAGATGACAGGAACACAGTCAAAGCAGAGCTTGTAGATATGGAAAACAGGACACCCTCAGTCAGGTCCTTCTTGTGGGGAAGGAAGCCCAGACACCAGTGCTGGGCCTCCCTCCGTTTCCCCAGCCAGCTCCGAACAGCAACCCCCTCCATCCCCTCCTCTGTCCTTTGTCTTTTTCCCCTGGCCAGGAGGCCACCTGATCTCTTTGTTCTCCAACACCTTCAGTTGGCACCTTGCAGGAGAGGGGCCCAGGCCATTAGTTGCCAGGAGACAGTGTGTCAGCCATTCTCTGTGCAGACAGCATCACACCTGCCCTCTAGGGCTCTACAACAATCACGCAGCCTTATCCCACCACCTAGATCAGGGGTAGGCAACCTATGGCACTCGTGCCAAAGGCAGCACGCAAGCTGATTTTCAGTGGCACTCACACTGCCAGGGTCCTGGCCCCGGTCTGGAGGACTCTGCATTTTAATTTAATTTTAAATGAAGATTCTTAAACATTTTTAAAACCTTATTTATTTTACATACAACAATAGTTTAGTTATATATTATAGACTTATAGAAAGAGACCTTCTAAAAACATTAAAATGTATTACTGGCACGGGAAACCTTAAATTAGAATGAAGAAATGAAGACTCGGTACACCACTTCTGAAAGGTTGCCGACCCCTTACCTAGATACTTAAGAAATGCATAGGGGAAACTGAGGCACCCACACAGTATTCAGAGAAAACATTAAGAACATTCCCACTTTGTCACACTGGAGGAGGGACATCTCAATGCAGAGAGAGATGAAGAGAATGGGCTAGAACCAGGGAGAAGGTAGGTACCCACTCCATGTGGGCAGGGGTGGGGGGAATCCTATTTACCCCCTCCCCAGCCCTGCTGCACTTACAATTTACCCCTGCCCCTACCTTGCTCCAGGGACCAACCCTAGCTCCCGTGCCACTGTGCTTTTGCCCCCATCCCCTTTCACAATCATTCCCCGGGGGGGCCACAAATATGTTTGGAGCTGGGCCCACAAAAGTTAATCCGGCCCTGTCTAAATGTAATGAGCTGCGGCATGTGAAGGCCAACTGCCCCAAGAGCACCAGCCAACTGCAACTCATCACCCCGGAATCCCACTGAGAGCCTTCAGGCCCAGATGCCTCGCAAATACCCCCAGAGTGAAGGGAAACTGAGTGTGGGCGGGAGGAAGATGACTGCATGGAGAGACACTGATGCACAGATGTCAGCTATCCACCAATCCCCGGTGGACCCCAAATTCATCGACCAGTGGCCCAGGTGATGGTGCAACCCTTTAAGGCCAACACTTTTAAATTGCCTACAGCCAGGTTGCCTGTCCAGTACAAGGGCTGGTCAGGAATATAGACTTTTGCAGTCTATGACGATTATCCCATTCCCATGCTGCTTGGAGAAGACTTAGCCAACAATGTGAGGCTAACAAAAAGGGTAGGGATGGTCATGCACAGCCAGGCTAAACAGGCCTCACACCTAACTCCATTCCTGAGCCTTCCCCACAGCCAGAGGTGGGGAAACCAGACCCCAGATCAGAGTCTATGACAGCAGTTGTAGATCCAGTTCCTGGAACCCAGCCAGAACCAGCCCAAGGAACTAGCGGAGCAGTCAGCACCACAGCCCATGCTTGCAACCCCACCAGAGTTCGGGGAGCCAGCACCAAAGGGTGCCACAGAGCCTGCACCTGCAGCAGCAGCTAAACCAGTGCAAGAAGTTCAACCAGAGCCTGAAATACAACCCAGTGCCCCAATGGAGAGTGGTTCACAGTCGATGGAGACACCCCCATCACTGGCATCACTTCCAGTGGGACCAAGCCTAAGTCCACAACCCAGAGAGGAACTAATGTCTTCAGCATCAAGGGAGCAGTTCCAGGCAGAGCAGGAAATGGATGAAAGCCTCAAGGGAGCTTGGATGGTGGCATGGAGCAACCCACCACCCCTGAGCTCTTCCAATAGGTCCAGGAACTCTTATATAAGGAAACCCTTTCTGGTGGGCACAAGGAAGACTGGCATCATCAGAGACAGTTGGTAGTTCCAATTAAGTATAGGGAAAAGCTCTTGGGCTTAGCCCATGATCACCCCTAGTGGCCACGCTCAAGTGAACAGGACCAAAGGCTGTTTGGGGAAGTCATTTCACTGGGAGGGAATGGCAAGGACATTTCTACGTATGTCTGGTCTTGTGAGGGGTGGGAAAGCCCCAAGACCAGGTCAAGGCCCCTCTCCAGCCACTCCCCATAATTGAGGTTCCATTTCAGTGTGTAGCTGTGGATATTCTCGGTCCTTTCCCTAAGAAGACATGCAGAGGAAAGCTATACATACTTACCTTCATGATTTTGCCACCTGATGGCTGGAAGCAGTAGCTCTAAGTAACACCAGGGCTAAAAGCATGAACCAGGCATTGGCAGACATTTTTGCCAGGGTAGATTGGCCCTCAGACATCCTTACAGATTCAGGAACTAACTTTTTGGCAGGGACCATGCAACATCTTTGGGAAGCTCATGAGGTGAACCACTTGGTTGCCACCCCTTACCACCATCAAACAAATGGCCTAATGGAGAAGTTTAATGGGACTTTGGGGGCCATGATACGTAAATTTGTGAATGAGCTCTCCAATGATTGGGACCTAGTGTTGGAGCAAGTGCTCTTTGCCTACAGGACTGTACCACATCTCAGTTTGGGGTTTTCACCCGTTGAACTCGTTTATGGCCATGAAGTTAAGGGGCCATTACAGTTGGTGAAGCAATAGTGGGAGGGAATTACACCTTCTCCAGGAACTAATATTTTGGACTTTGTAACTAACCTGCAAAACACTTTCAAGGACTCTCTAGCCCTTGCTCGAAAAAACCTACAGGATGCTCAACAAGAGCAAAATGCCTGGTTTGATAAACATGCCAGAGAGCATGACAAAGTAGGTGACAAAGTAATGGTCCTGAAAGTGCTCCAGGCCAATAAGATGGAAGCATAGTGGGAGGGGCCATTTATGGTCCAAAAGTGCCTGTGAGCTGTTAATTACCACATAGCATTCCCAGATCCTATTCTAAAACCTAAAGTATACCATGTTAATTCTCTAAAGCCCTTTTATTCCCGAAAAATCAAGGTTCTCCAGTTTACAGCCTAGGAGAGAGGTGACTGAGTGGCCTGAAGGAGTCTACTATGAAGGGAAAAGCAACAGTGCCATAGAAGAGGTGAGCCTTTTCATCACCCTTGGGTGTAAGCAGTGACAGCAAATCCAGGAGCTGTGCACCAGCTTCACACCAATGTTTTCAGTCACCCCAGAACAGACGTACCATTCCATTGACACAGGTGATGCTCACCCAATTAGAGCCCAATCCTACCGGATGGCTCTGCAGGCCAAAACCGCAATAGAAAGGGAGATCAAGTACATGTTACAGATGGGTGTAATCTGCCCCTGTGAGAGTGCATGAGCTTCTCCAGTGGTTCTGGTTCCCAAACCAGATGGGGAAATCCGGTTTTGTGTGGACTACCATAAGCTAAATGCCATAACTCACCCAGAAAACTATCCAGTGCCATGCACTGATGAGCTAGTGGAGAAACTGGGACGTACCCAATTCATCTCCACCTTAGACTTAACTAAGGGGTACTGGTAAGTGCTGCTAGATGACCCCACCAAGGAAAGATTAGCCTTCATTACCCATGTAGGGCTGTATGAATTTAATGTGCTCCCTTTTGAACTGCGAAATGTACCTGCCACCTTCCAGAGACTAGTAGATAACCTTCTGTCTGTATTTGGGGAATTTGCAGTAGCCTACCTTGATGATGTGGCCATATTCTCAGATTCATGGGCAGAACACCTGGAACACCTCCAAGCTGTCTTCCAGCACATAAGGGAGGCAGGCTTAACCGTTACGGCCAAAAAATGTCAAATAAGACTAAACACGGTAACGTACCTTAGACACCAGGTGGGTCAGGGAACTATCAACGCCCTACAGGCTAAAGTAAATGCTATCCAAAATTGGCCTGTCCCTAAGTTGAAGAAGGGGGTCCAATCCTTCTTGGGTTTGGCCGGGTATTACCAATGATTTGTACCACACTACAGCCAATTGCCACCCCACTGACAGACCTAACCAAGAAGAAACAGCCAAGCGCAGTTCAGTGGACTGAGAAATGTCAGAAAGCCTTTAACCAGGTTAAGGCGGCCCTTACGTCTGACCCTGTACTTAGGGCCCCGAACTTTGACCAACCTTTCGTCGTAACCACAGATGCGTCCGAGTGTGGTGTAGGAACATTTTTAATGTAGGAAGGACCAGATCAACAATTCCATCCTTTTGTGTTTCTCAGCAACAAAAGTTCTGAGAGGGAAAGCCACTGGTCAAGCTCAGAAAAAGAATGTTACACCATTTTGTATGTTCTGGAAAAGCTATGCCCGTACATTTGGGGATGGCGTTTCCACCTGCAGACTGACCATGCTGCACTGAAGTGGCTTCACATAGTCAAAGAGATTAACAAAAAACTTCAGTGGAGTTTAGCTCTTCAAGACTTTGATTTTGAAATAGAATACATTTCAGGAGCTTCTAACAAAGTGGCTGATACACTCTCCCGGGAAGGTTTCCCAGAATCAGCCAGGTAAAAATGTCCCTGTATTCTAAGTCATTGTAGTCCTTGAAGAACTGTTTAGTTCTTCATGAGATTAGTAGTAAAATTAGAGGTGCATGTATCTTATTGACTCTGTCTCCTAAACCTCCAGGAAGAAATCCCAGCTGGTGTGGACCCAACCTGAACCAGGCTGGCCAGCACCATCTGTGATTTGGGGGCATGTGATAAATGAAGGGGGGAGGGTTGCTCCCTTTTATGGACACCCAGCCAGCCAGTTAGCTATAAAGTCCCTCTTGGTGGCTGTTCTCTGCTTGCTTTACCTGTAAAGGGTTAAAAAGTCTCTCTGGCCAGGTAAAAGAGAGGGAGTGGGCACCTGACCACAAGAGCCAATGAGAGGCCTAGAACTTTTTAAAATTGAGGAAAAAACTTCCCTTTGTCTGTTGTTGTTGTTCTCCAGAGAGAGGGACAGAGCAGGACAGGGCTGGAGCTATGCTGTAAAAAAAGCTTTAAAACCAGGTATGAAAAATCATCAAATCATACCTCAAATCTACTTATCTGAAACCCCATATATGTAAGTAATCAGGGAACGTGTAGGAAGACACGATTAGGGTTATTTATTTTATTTCTTATTGGCTTGTGGACTCCTCTGTGCTAACCCCAGAGGCTTTTGTTTTGCTTGTAACCTTTAAGTTGAACCTCAAGAGAATTATCTTGATGCTTAATTTTTGTAATTGTTTCTTTTAAGTGCTAGCAAAAAGCCTAAATTCCAAATGTATTTCCTTTCTTTTTGGGTTTAATAACATTTACCTTTTTTAAGAACAGGATTGGATTTTTGTGTCCCTAAGAAGTTTGTGCATATGTTGTTTAATTAGCTGGTGGCAACAGCTGATTTCCTTTGTTTTTTTTCCTCAGCTCTCCCCAGGAAGGCGGGTGAAAGGGCTTGAGTGTACCCCACAGGAAGGAATTCCCAAGTGTTCCTGCCTGGGTTCTCAAAAGTGGGGAGGGAAGGGTTGTACTTGGGTGGTGGCAGCATCTACCCATCCAAGGTCAGAGAGAAGCTATGACCTTGGGAGTTTAATACCAGCCTGGAGTGGCCAGTATTAATTTTTAAAATCCTTGCGGACCCCCACCTTCTGCACTCAAAGTGCCAGAGTGGGGACTCAGTCTTGACACACCCCTCTGAAGTTGACTCTGTAATCATTAAGATATATGAGAAGAGCAGGGTTTGTTCATTTTGGGTTGTATGTTTATTTGGGGTTTGCCTTCCAAATATACCAGAATGCATCAAAAGGCAGAAGGGCCTTCCCACTAGTCTGGAAATACACCTGAGTCTTGCACATGAGCTTTATTTTCCCTTCCCCACATATATACATTCATCAGTCTCATGGACTGATGCACTGTCACTGTAAAATCCTCTTATGCAATATATGGCAGTAAAATGGGATCGTTTCCTTCACTTATAGTATGTAGCTGAATGAGTGGGACAGCCAGCACCATATCACTGTCTCCTACCTCAATTGCATTTAGAGCCTTGATTTTCCCTTGGAATGGCTTCCTGCATTTTGATTTGTTCCTTTTACCCTTGAAAAACTGAGGTTTCTGTACTACCTCATCTAAGGAAAGTATTGAGAAACAGCACTGGATATTGCATATATCAATTTCAAGGCACAGAATATTTGCATCACTATGTCTTGCTATCACATTTTTCCAAGTATAAAGCATTGAAACAGCTTTTCTGCAGGGTTTTTAAACAACAGCAAGGGGGAAAAAAGCTACATGATACTTGTGAATAAGCTTACTTCCTCCATAGCCCAAAATAATGTTGTTTTTAAAATCATTATTGTAATGACTGTCTGCCTGGATCCTCTACCTCCTCCCAGGTTGAGAATTAATATATCCCTTGTCTTCTAGTTCTCTCATTATGTGCCTCTGAATAGTCAATTTTATCTTTAGAAGGTTCAGTGAAGAAAACAGTCTTTGTTCTACCTTCTCACTGTCTTAGGCAGTAGATCTCCAGCACTGTTAAAATATATATGCTGAATATTAATTCTTACATGACGACATCTCAAATAGAACAGAGGCAGACTATAAGGTGATAATAAAATTATCTTAACTGTCAGTAGCTGTCATCAATCACACTTTAAGAAATGGAGTCAGAAGTTCAGTGCTTGAGAAAAAAATGCCTTCCTTCAATCACTACAATGACTCTTCCTAAAATATTACTATGATTTTTTCCTGACTATTCACCTTTTGGTTTTGATGAAAACATAGAGCTAATATTTTCTAACCTAATGTTCATCACCTAATATTTTATTTAAGCACTTAATAAATCACCTGATTTCATGAGATGTTGAGAACATATAGGCATTTGAGTCAATGGGCTCTGGGGATGCTCTGCACCACTGAAAAAGCAGGTCTTTCATTTTAGCTTCCTAAATATGAATGTAGGGGTCTAACTTTGCTCAAGCTAGCTTGAAAATATTGGCCTAGATTCTCTTTGGAGAAGGTGCATGCATCATGAAAAGCTACTGTTTAACGGTTAGTATGATCATATTTTAGTTAAGGAAAGGAGTCTTCAAGTCCCTCAGAGACATGGGCTGCCCCTCTGACAGACCAGATTTTCTTTAACAAATCTCACAAGAGTGAAATCTTAAAATGGCAACAGAATGACTTCTGGGTTGTACTGTTACCTATTCACACTACAATAACTTTTACAAGAATGGACATATGTTTAAACACTTCCCCTTTGTACTCTCATCTTTGTTGTAAGAACAAAACATCAGCATTTGGAAGGCCCGTGTGATCTGTGAAAGACCCCATTGCTATGGTATATTAAACTATTACCTATCTAGTATATTCATTGGCTGATCATTAGTAATGTTGTCTGAACAGGTCTTTTTCCCCTCTGCAGCATTCTATGTGACCATTTAATACTTAGACCTATTTTAATCCTTAGATTTATGTTGGATGCCAAATGAATGAATAAGTTGTGTGTAGGCAGGGGGGAATTGCCTAGTGATTTGGCTGCATCTAAGGGCTTGTCCACATGGGGACATTTACCAGAAAAATTATATCACTATAGTTATATCAATAACACTCCTTGTGTAGCTACTCTTATTCCAGAATAAATTGTCCACAGCTCCTAAGGATAGATTTTTGTTTTAGCAATTGGAATAATTTTGCAATATTGCTTTGTCCTAGAATACTAAAGGAAGCCTATACTTGAAGGTGCAATGTAACTGTAATTATTTCTAATGTTGACTGAAATATGTGATTAGATATGTCCTTTTAGAATACATGTGATCTTATCAAAAATTCATTGTATATAATGTGACTTCCAATTAATTATCTTGGACTCTGACGATTTTTAAGAACATACAACATATGATCATCTGAGATGTTTGTTTTTATAATCTGAAAGTGTCTTAAGTGAAAATTTCTTGAAGCTGTATGAACAGGTTGAAATTAGTTAATAGATACATTTGTTACAAGTGTTTTTGTTCTGATACCATAATTAGTGCCTTGTAGCAACTCCCATGTGTTTCTCACATTGGTAATAAGCTACTTCCCCTTCTTACACAGGTGTTTATCTGGGCAGAAAATCCATCTGTTTGCCCTAGAACAATAACCTGGGAATATAGGGGGGAGTACTGCTTCATGATGAAGGCTATTTTACCCAACAAAAGTCCCTAGAACCAGATGCTCTACTGCCTTGCATGCTGTATTGTCATTTACACCTATGCAAAAGTTCATGCAAAACACAACAGTCCCAAATCTCTCTTCCATCCTGGCTGCTCTGGCAGCAAGAAGAGGTTGTTAAGCTGGTGGAACTGGCTCCATGAAATACCCTCCAGTGTAAGTGGTTTCCCTGGGTGGTATGAAGCCTGCAGAACAGCTCTATCACATCCTCCCCAATATGTTCTGTGTAAGGGGCACAACTGGAGGAAGGGAGGAATAATCAAAATACAGCTGCGTGCTAGCTGTTCTCTGCTGGCTGGACAGCCTATAAGGGGTGATTCAGCTGATCACAAATTAGAGCAGACCTGAGGCTGTTGTAACTTATGCCAGGAGCTGGACTGATAATACAAAGAGGTACCCAGTAGGCTTCAAGCTAACTTTGCTCCCCTTTCCCTCTATTTCTGTGCCAAATGGAAAGCTTAGGTGGAACAAATAACCAGGTTCTAGCATTCTGATTGGGTTTTACATCCATTCTGCATTCAATTTATATCAGAGCTAATGCCTACACACAGTGCATAGAGGGGAGAATCAGGCTTTCTGCTCCTAAATGTTTTACTCCCTCTTTATATCTAGAGTCCTGGAATTAGCGGTTTTCAGAAATTATGTAAAAATATGGGTGTTTGTACACAGTTAGGATCTATTGTGATAGTTCAAATAGGTTGACCAATGCAGGACTACCAGTAGTTCAAAACTAATGCATTCTAGTAATGAGTCAACCTGAAGGTTTACAGGTCTGGAGATACTGATTATTAGTACTATGGTAGAACTCATAATATGCTCAGCCATGTCCAAACACATATAGGAAGACAACTCCTGTCCAGAACAAAGGCAAGAAACACACAAAGGGAGGAGATAAGAATATAATCAAAATAGTTTTATATAAACGTTAAATACATACACATACAACTATTCCTTAAAAAACTTTCTATTGCTAAAAGAACAGGAGTACTTGTGGCACCTTAGAGACTAACAAATTTATTAGAGCATAAGCTTTCGTGGGCTACAGCCCACTTAGCCCACGAAAGCTTATGCTCTAATAAATTTGTTAGTCTCTAAGGGTATGTCTACACTACGAAATTAGTTCGAATTTATAGAAGCCGGTTTTATTGAAATCGGTTGTATACAGCCGATTGTGTATGTCCACACAATAAAATGCTCTAGGTGCTCTAGTCGGCAGACCGCATCCACAGTACGAGGCTAGCGTCGACTTCCGGAGCATTGCACTATGGGTAGCTATCCCACAGCTATCCCACAGTTCCCGCAGTCTCCGCCGCCCCTTGGAATTCTGGGTTGAGATCCCAATGCCCGGATGATGCAAAACAGTGTCGCGGGCGGTTCTGGGTACATGTCGTCAGGCCCCTCCCTCCCCCGTCACAGCAACGGCAGACAATAGATTCGCGCCTTTTTATCTGGGTTACCTGGGTTACCTGTGCAGACAACATGGAGCCCGCTCAGCACAGCTGAGCTCACCGTCACCATATATCCTCTTGGTGCCGGCAGACGTGGGACTGCATTGCTACACAGCAGCAGCTGCTAACTGCCTTTTGGCGGTAGACGGTGCAGTAGACTGGTAGCCTTCATCGGCGATCTGGGTGCTGGCAGCCGTGGGGCTTGCCTTTTGGCAGTAAATGGTGTATTATGACTGTTAGCCGGCCTATTACAAGTCGGGTCATCGCACATTAGCAGAGTCTTCCCTGAGCAGCAGCTCGTGCAATAGGCCTGAAGACCATCGTCATACACCGCCCCGTATTTGCTGCCAAGCACCCAGAAAGATGCCGAGGGCTATCAGTCACGCTGCACCGTCGTCTTAAGATGTAAAAAATAGATTTTCTCTGTATTCATTTGCTTCCCCCTCCCTCCGTCAAATCAACGGCCTGCTAAACCCAGGGTTTTCAGTTTAATCTTTGGGGGGGGACCAGTCTGTGACAGTTGTTTGTGTCTCTCCCTGATGCACAGCCACCGTTCTTTATTTTAATTCCCTGTGCCTGTACGCCATGTCGTCACTCGGCCCCCCTCCCTCCTTCCCCTAGGCCGTCAGATACTACGTTTGCACCACAGCTCGAGCCGCGAAGCGGTTCACGCCTTTTCTTTGAATTCTGGGTTGAGATCCCAATGCCCGGATGATGCAAAACAGTGTCGCGGGCGGTTCTGGGTACATGTCGTCAGGCCCCTCCCTCCCCCGTCACAGCAACGGCAGACAATAGATTCGCGCCTTTTTACCTGGGTTACCTGGGTTACCTGTGCAGACAACATGGAGCCCGCTCAGCACAGCTGAGCTCACCGTCACCATATGTCCTCTGGGTGCCGGCAGACGTGGGACTGCATTGCTATACAGCAGCAGCTGCTAACTGCCTTTTGGCAGTAGACGGTGTAGCATGAGTGATAGCCGTGGGGCTGGCAGCCGTAGGGCTGCATTGCACCAGCCCCTTCCAGGCGATGGTATATTATGACTGGTACCCGTCGTCGTCGTACTGGAGTGGCTGTCAATCATGGCCACCTGGGCAGACATGCTACTGTCTCGATGATGACGGTTACCAGTCATAATGTACTATTTTCTGCCAATTGCCCAATATTGTCTGCTAAGCACCCAGAAGAGGCCGAGGGCGATGCTGGGTGCTGGCGGACGTGGGGCTGGCAGACATGGGGCTGCATTGCTACACAGCAGCAGCCCCTTGCCTTTTGGCAGATGATGGTATATTATGATTGGTACCCATCATCATCGTACTGGTATGGCTGTCACTCATGCTGCAGCGTCGGCTGCCACCTTAAGATGTAAAAAATAGATTTATTCTGTGTTCATTTGCTTCCCCTTCCTCCGTGAAATCAACGGCCTGCTAAGCCCAGGGTTTCCAGTTTAATCTTTGGGGGGACCATTCTGTGTGACAGTTGTTTGTGTTTCTCCCTGTTCCTGTACCTGTACGCCATGTCGTCACTTGGCCCTCCCTCCCTCCCTCCCTCCCTCCCGCCCTCCTTCTCCTGGTCCATCAGATACTACTTTCGCACCTTTTTTCTGACCAGGCGCCATAGCTAGCACTGGGATCATGGAGCCCGCTCAGATCACCGCGGCAATTATGAGCACTATGAACACCACGCGCATTGTCCTGGAGTATATGCAGAGCCAGAACATGCCAAGGCGAAACCCGGACCAGGCGAGGAGGCGATTGCAGCACGGCGACGAGAGTGATGAGGAAATTGACATGGCCATAGACCTCTCACAAGGCACAGGCCCCAGCAATGTGGAAATCATGGTGTCACTGGGGCAGGTTGATACCGTGGAACGCCGATTCTGGGCCCGGGAAACAAGCACAGACTGGTGGGATCGCATCGTGCTGCAGGTATGGGACGATTCCCAGTGGCTGCGAAACTTTCGCATGCGTAAGGCCACTTTCATGGAACTTTGTGACTTGCTTTCCCCTGCCCTGAAGCGCCAGAATACCAAGATGAGAGCAGCCCTCACAGTTGAGAAGCGAGTGGCGATAGCCCTGTGGAAGCTTGCAACGCCAGACAGCTACCGGTCAGTCGGGAATCAATTTGGAGTGGGCAAATCTACGGTGGGGGCTGCTGTGATCCAATTTGCCAGGGCAATGAAAGACCTGGTGATAGCAAGGGTAGTGACTCTGGGCAACGTGCAGTCAATAGTGGATGGTTTTGCTGAAATGGGATTCCCAAACTGTGGCGGGGCCATAGACGGAACCCATATCCCTATCTTGTCACCGGAGCACCAAGCCACCGACTACGTAAACCGCAAGGGGTACTTTTCAATGCTGCTGCAAGCCCTGGTGGATCACAAGGGACGTTTCACCAACATCAACGTGGGATGGCCGGGAAAGGTACATGATGCTCGCGTCTTCAGGAACTCTGCTCTGTTTCGAAAGCTGGAGGAAGGGACTTTCTTCCCGGACCAGAAAGTGACCATTGGGGATGTTGAAATGCCTATCGTGATCCTTGGGGACCCAGCCTACACCTTAATGCCATGGCTCATGAAGCCGTACACAGGCAGCCTGGACAGGAGTCAGGACCTGTTCAACTACAGGCTGAGCAAGTGCCGAATGGTGGTGGAATGTGCATTTGGACGTTTAAAAGCGCGCTGGCGCAGCTTACTGACTCGCTCAGACCTCAGCGAAAAGAATATCCCTATTGTTATTGCTGCTTGCTGTGCGCTCCACAATATCTGTGAGAGTAAGGGGGAGACCTTTATGGCGGGGTGGGAGGTTGAGGCAACTCGCCTGGCCGCTGATTACGCGCAGCCAGACACCAGGGCGGTTAGAGGAGCACAGCAGGGCGCGGTGCGCATCAGAGAAGCTTTGAAAACGAGTTTTGTGACTGGCCAGGCTACTGTGTGAAACTTCTGTTTGTTTCTCCTTGATGAACCCTCCAACCCCCCCCCCCCGACCCGGTTCACTCTACTTCCCTGTAAACCAACCACCCCACCCCACCCTCCCCTCCCCCTTGCAGAGGCAATAAAGTCATTGTTTTTTCACATTCATGCATTCTTTATTAGTTCCTTACAGAGGTAGGGGGATAATTGCCAAGGTAGCCTGGGATGGGTGGGGGAGGAGGGATGGAAAAGGACACACTGCATTTTAAAACTTTAACTCTTATTGAAGGCCAGCCTTCTGATGCTTTGGCGATCATCTGGGGTGGAGTGACTGGGTGGACGGAGGCCCCCCCACCGTGTTCTTGGGCGTCTGGGTGAGGAGGCTATGGAACTTGGGGAGGAGGGCTGTTGGTTACACAGGGGCTGTAGCGGCGGTCTCTGCTCCTGCTGCCTTTCCTGCAACTCAACCATACGCTCGAGCATATCACTTTGATGCTCCAGCAGACGGAGCATTGCCTCTTGCCGTCTGTCTGCAAGCTGACGCCACCTATCGTCTTCAGCCCGCCACTTGCTCTGTTCTTCCCGCGATTCAGCCCGCCACCTCTCCTCTCGTTCATATTGGGCTTTTCTCATCTCCGTCATTGACTGCCTCCACGCATTCTGCTGTGCTCTATCAGCCTGGGCGGACATCTGCAGCTCCGTGAACATCTCGTCCCTCGTCTTACGTTTTCTCTTTCTAATGTTCACGAGCCTCTGCGAAGGAGAAACATTTGCAGCTGGTGGAGGAGAAGGGAGAGGTGGTTAAAAAAGACACATTTTAGGGAACAATGGGTACACTCTTTCATTACAAGGTCGCATATTTCGGCTTGCAGGCAGCCATCGTAGGCCACAGTGTTTTGGCTTTTTTAACCTTCTTAACATGCGGGAAAGGTTGCAAACAGCAGCGCATTTCCCATATCAAGGATGAATTGGGTTGTCCATTTAAAATGGGGTTTCAATGTAAAAGGAGGGGGCTGCGGTTTCCCGGTTAACATGCGGCACAAACACAAGTAAACCACCCCCCCACACACACACACACACGATTCTCTGGGATGATCACTTCACCCCTCCCCCCACCGCGTGGTTAACAGCGGGGAACATTTCTGGTCAGAAGAGCAGGAACGGGCGCCTCTGAATGTCCCCCTTAATAAAATCACCCCATTTCAACCAGGAGAGCTTTCTGGAGATGTCCCTGGAGGATTTCCGCTCCATCCCCATACACGTTAACAGACTTGCTTGCTTTTTTTTTGTAATGTTTACAAATATTTACAAAGTTACACTCACCAGAGGTCTCCTGTGTGCCCTGAGGGTCTTGGGTGAGTTCGGGGGTTACTGGTTCCAGGTCCAGGGTCACAAACATATCCTGGCTGTTGGGGAAACCGGTTTCTCCGCTTCCTTGCTGCTGTGAGCTACCTACAGTACCTCCATCGTCATCTTCCTCGTTCCCCGAACCGTCTTCCCTGTGTGTTTCTCCAGTGAGAGAGTCATAGCACACGGTTGGGGTAGTGGTGGCTGCACCCCCTAGGATCGCATGCAGCTCCGCGTAGTAGCGGCAAGTTTGCGGCTCTGCCCCGGACCTTCCGTTTGCTTCTCTGGCTTTGTGGTAGGCTTGCCTTAGCTCCTTAATTTTCACGCGGCACTGCTGTGTGTCCCTGTTATGGCCTCGGTCCTTCATGGCCTTGGAGATCTTTTCTAATACTTTTCCATTTCTTTTACTGCTACGGAGTTCAGCTATCACTGCTTCATCTCCCCATATGGCGAGCAGATCTCGTACCTCCCGTTCGGTCCATGCTGGAGCTCTTTTGCGACCCTGGGAGGACTCCATGACGGTTACCTGTGCTGATGAGCTCTGCGTGGTCACCTGTGCTCTCCACGCTGGGCAAACAGGAAATGAAATTCAAACCTTCGCGGGTCTTTTCCTGTCTACCTGGTCAGTGCATCTGAGTTGAGAGCGCTGTCCAGAGCGGTCACAATGAAGCACTGTGGGATAGCTGCCGGAGGCCAATAACATCGAATTCCGTCCACACTACCCCAATTCCGACCCGCAAAGGCCGGTTTTATCGCTAATCCCCTCGTCGGAGGTGGTGTAAAGAAACCGGTTTAAAGGGCCCTTTAATTCGAAAGAAAGGGCCTCGTTGTGTGGACGTGTCCAGGCTTAATTCGGTTTAACGCTGCTAAAGTCGACCTAAACCCGTAGTGTAGACCAGGCCTAAGGTGCCACAAGTACTCCTGTTCTTTTTGCGGATACAGACTAACACGGCTGCTACTTTGAAACCTTTCTATTGCTAGTTGGCCTTTTTGTATGAATCACTAAAATAGTGCTTCTTGAGGGATAAGTCAGTTCAGGGAGGTCATTTTACACATAAGAGCATGTGTAAAAGAGATCTCAGAGCTATTTTTGGAGAAGGAGACAAACTTTAAAGTGACCATGAGAACTCTTTTGGTATGATGTCTCTTGCCAATATTGGTTTCGGGTACCATTTGCAAAGTTTCTACTTACCACAAATATTCTTGCAAATAAAAGCTCACTCCTCAAATGTTCATGTATAAGAAAAGTGAAAAGGACCATGAATACAAATTGGTGGGTTCTACTCAATGATATTCACCAACCAACTCTAGTTGCAATATACTTAGTAACTAAATTGGTGTTTATATCTGCCTTGTATAATCAGACAACAGGCTCTGGAGAGAAATACAGACAATTAGTGTCCACACTCTGATACCTTGCTGATGATGATTTCAAAGGGATTACTCCTCAACATCAGTAAGGTTGCCAGAAATAGGCCCTCCCTCTTCACAAGGTCCCAACCCAGGGCCCGGTCTGTGGTGGGGTTGCCTGCCAACAGCTCAGCAGGGATCCAGCCGAAACACAGATCGAGCTAACCTCCGGTTGTCCAACCAACTCCCCGCAAAGACTCCCTGGGTTACTTCCTACCCGCTTCTCCGCATCTCGTGGCTTCCTCGATCCCTCGGTTCCTTCTCCCTCAGTCGCATCCAGCACCTGGGGTTAAGGGTTGCTGTTAGCTGGCTGGCCTCTGCGTCATGGAGTGCCCACGGCCTTTCAGCAGGGGCCAGCAGCACACATCCTTCCCCTACAGTGGTCCACCCAGTCTCAGCCATGCTGCTCCCTCTTATACTGGTGTTGCACTTTGAGCATGCCCAGTAGGGTCGTGGCTTCCTCAGCCCACAGTGATGGGTTAACCCCTGCAGTCCCAGTGCGGGGCATGCATGCCCCGTCACAGAGTTTTTTTTTCATGTTTTTTTTAAAGAAAACAAAATATGTGTTCCACCCCATTTTAACATACTATAAAAAAAACCCACCCCAATTGCATTTGATAAACAAAAACATATTTACTCAGCTTTCAAAGCATTTATTTCCCATGTATTACATCATATGCTTTGTCTCATCTTTTAGAACCATGGCCATAGGTTATGGCTGCACTATCTGCTGACAGTTTTTTCCTCCATTGGGCTATACTGACCCATTCACCTTCACCAGCTGAGTGACAGCCAAGGATAATCTATCCTCCGTAGTATGTCTAGTAGTCATTAGGCATATGTTCACTACCTCTACAAACCCATTGGCACAGTACCTGAGAGCAGTCTGATAATCTGTGTTGCGACTGATCACACACACCAAACCTAAGGTGTTGTGGTGCTTTAGGCGGACATCGAACATGAGCCGCTAACACGGAGTTTCAAGAGGGAGTTCGGAAGGGGAGTGGGAAGGGGGCAAGGGACACGTGCCATTCTTTGAAACCTTTAAACTGAACTATAATCAAAACATCTTGATTTAAACAAAAACCCTATCATTAACCTAGGTAGCTGTAGGAGAGAATGCAGGCAGAAGCCCAGCAGCAGAGTGGGGGCTATCCTGTTTATTGTGCTCAGTGTAGCATGTCTGATTACCTGCCCTGTGGGCAGGTGGCATATGTGTGCATTCAGTGCAAGAAACTCCTGGCCCTCAGAGACCGCGTACGGGCTTTGGAGGCCAGGGTGGCAGAACTGGAGGAGCTAAGGGAGGCAGAGAGGTATGTTAATGAGTCTTTCTGGGACACTGTAGATTTGTCCCACCTCCGGTCAGACAGTCCCTGTGCTGTTAAGGAGGATGAAAGGCTCAGGGAAGGAGAGCAGTCAAAGGGAGCAGAGGAAAATTTTCCCATAGTTGGGACCCTCCTTCCAGATGATGTTGGGGTATCCTCTCGCACTGAGGTTACTTCTCTGGAGGAGGGAATTCCAGTCATTAAGAAAAGGCAGGTGTTAGTAATGGTAGATTCAATCATTAGAAAGACAGATAGCTGGGTTTGTGATGACAGGGAGAACCGTATGGTGACTTGGCTGCCTGGTGCAAAGGTTGTGGATCTCTCAAGGCATTTAGATATACCTAGGTATAGTGCTGGGGTGGAGCCGGTGGTCATAGTACATGTAGGTACCAATGACATAGGGAAGGGTAGGAGAGATGTTCTGGAGGCCAAATTTAGGCTGCTAGGAAAGAGACTGAAATCCAGGACCGCTATGGTGGCATTCTCAGAAATTCTTCCAGTTCCACGTGCAGGGCCAGGTAGGCAGGCAGAGCTTCAGAGTTTCAATGCCTGGATGAGACAATGGTGTAGGGAGGAGGGGTTTAGATTTATTAGGAACTGGGGAAACTTTTGGAATAGAGGGAGCCTATAGAGGAAGGATGAGCTCCACCTAAATGCTGGCACTTAACATTAAAAAGGTTGCAGAGCAGTTTTTAAACTAAGAAATGGGGGAAAGCTGATTGCTGCAGAGGAGCACATGGATCGGACAGAGACTTCTCTTAGCGGACAGTCTATTGATAGAGAATCCTTAGGTTTTAGTCAGGAGGAGAGGATGGAAGAGGATAATGTAAGGGCCAGATCAGACGAGAAACATTCACATAAAAAAGGATCTGACACATCAGAAAAGGGCAGACAAATAAACAGTGACACGTTTTTAAAGTGCTTGTACACAAATGCTAGAAGTCTAAATAATAAAATGGGTAAACTAGAGTGCCTCGTGTTAAAGGAGGATATTGATATAATAGGCATAACAGAAACCTGGTGGAGCGAGGACAATCAATGGGACACAATGGGGTACAAAATATATCAGAAAGACAGAACAGGTTGTGCAGGGGGAAGTGGGGGGAAGTGGTACTACATGGGAAAAAGAATGTAGAATCAAATGAAGTAAAACTCTTAAATGAATACACATGTTCCATAGAATCTCTATGGATAGTAATTCCATGCTCTAATAAGAATATAACAGTAGGGATCTATTATCGACCACCTGACCAAGACAGTGATAGTGATGATGAAATGCTAAGGGAGATTAGAGAGGCTATCAAAATAAAGAACTCAAAAATATGGGGATAATTGAAATCCCCCACTATTGACTGGGTACATGTCACCTCAGGATGAAATGTAGAGACAAAATTTCTCGATACTTTAAATGACTGCATCTTGGAGCAGCTGGTACAGGAACCCACAAGGGGAGAGGCAATTCTCGATTTAGCCCTGAGTGGAGCGCAGGACCTGGTCCAAGAGGTAACTATAACAGGACCGCTTGGAAATAGTGACAATAATATAATAACATTTAACATTCCTGCGGTAGGAAGAACACCTCAACAGCCCAACACTGTGGCAAAAATGAGGAGGTTAGTTAAACAGAAATTAAAAGGTACAGTGACTAGAGTGAAATCCCTGCAAGCTGCATGGACACTTTTCAAAGACACCATAATAGAGGAGCAACTTAAATGTATACCCCAAATTAAAAAACACAGTAAAAGAACTAAAAAAGAGCCACTGTGGCTTAACAACCATGTAAAAGAAGCAGTGAGAGATAAAAAGGCATTTTTTAAAGAGTGGAAGTCAAATCCTAGTGAGGTAAATAGAAAGGAGCATAAACCTTGCCAATTTAAGTGCAAAAATGTAATAAGAAAAGCCAAAAAGAAGTTTGAAGAACAGCTGGCCAAAACCTCAAAAGGGAATAAAATGTTTTTTAAGTACATCAGAAGCGGGAAGCCTGCTAAACAACCAGTGGGGCCCCTGGACGATTGAGATACAAAAGGAGCACTTAAAGATGATAAGGTCATTGTGGAGAAACTAAATGAATTCTTTGCTTCAATCTTAGAGGAGGTTTTGGAATTAATTGATAAATTTACCAGTAACAAGTATGACAGGGTCAGGCCAGATGTCTACAGAAGAGTGATCCAATTGGAATCCAGGAAGTGGGCGGGCTAAAGGATCTCCCCCTCCCCCCGCCTAACGCGGGGGGGGGGGGAAACACAGCACCTGGAAACCAAATGATTATGGGGGACAACTAATGAAATAATAGGGGCAGGAGTGCGGTTAAAGGGTCAAATGAAGGGAACCAGATGGGGACACCAAGCAGAGAACCCCGGACAGCGCCCACTGCTCCTTGAAGGCATCAAGGGAGTCAGTGGACACCGCCCAGAGGAACTCTGCCCAGATACGTGAATGGACGGAGGATCGGAAATAGGCCCCACAGTCACAAGAGACCCCATCGGCCAACCTCCTCACCCTGGTTTTATAGATGGCCATTTTAGCCAGGGCCAGGAGGAGGTTGACCAGGAGGTCCTGTGACTTTGTGGGGCCACAGATAGGGAGTGCATAAATAAAAAGGTGAGGGGAAAAGTGCAACCAAAATCTTAACAAGATGTCTAAGAGAAGCCAGAATAGTAAGTAAATGTGCGCCAGTGTTTCCCTCATGCCGCAAAAGGGGCAGGTGTCAGGGATAGAGGTAAACCATGCCAAGTACACGCCCATGCTCACGGCCCCATAAAGGAGCCGCCAACTGATATCCCCGGTGGGCCTCAGGACCAGGGTGGAATATAGGCTGGCCCACTGGGGCTCCTCACCCTCTAGAGGTGGCAGAAGGTCCCGCCACTTTGTGTCAGGGCAGGACGCAAGGGTGAGGAAGTGAAGGGTATGGAGCACAAGCATATATAGATGTTTCCTTGGTGCGGACTGGCTGCAGATCGTGCAGCCAGCTCACGATGAAGGGGCAGGGGGGGCCGATTGGGTCCACGGCATAGGGGCCCAATGAAAAGGTCCAGAGGGCCTGGGGTGGAGGATGGGCAGGGTTTGTCCTCTCACAGGATCCGGTCAAGGTAAACCCGAGCATTGGGTGGCAAAGCGGCCCTCACCTCCTGAAGGACGCACCAGGGAGTACGAGGCCGGGAGAGCCCCTGCACTGAGCAAGCATCAGGGGATCCAGCCAGTCTCCCCAGTCGTAGTCCAGGAGGTCTCTGACTCTGGTGACTTCTGCCAGGACCAACCTCTGGCGCACCGAGGGGGACTCTGCCACCTGCACACCGAGCTGAGGGTTGTGTAGCAGGGGCTCCATGAAGAGATCTGCCCCCATGGTGGCCGCCATGGGCCTGGTCACTGAGAACAGTTTCCAGGTCCGAGGAGGTCCTGGTAGAAGACCAGCAGCCTGGAGAGGTCTTGTGGAAGGCCTCTCGGGTGGAGATAAAGGAGCTGCCGCTCATATCGGAGCCCTCGGAAGCAGCGCAGGAAGGCGTGTGCCAATACGCTCCACGCCGGACTACCTGCACCATTAAAGAGCCTCTGCAGGGCCTGGAGGCAGAAGACATGGACCTGGGTGTGTAGACAATTAGGCTCTGCCGTCCCTCCTCCAGGGGTAGATGGAGAAACCCTGCAGAGATCCAGTGCAGTCCTGACCAGAAGAACTCCAGAATTGATGTCCGGAGGTTGGCCAGGAAACCCAGGGCTGGGACCATGGTGTTGAGCCGGTACCAGAGCATGGACAGGACTAGTTGATTAAGCACCAGTGCTCTCCCTCGAAGGGAGAGGCACTGGAGTAGTCCTGTCCATTTCCGGAGCTGCTCTGTCATCCTGCCCTCTAAACCATGCCAGTTCTCTGGTGGAGATGGATGCGTGGCAGAAAGGTCAACGCTGAGATACAGCAGCGGACCCGTGCTCCACCAGATGGCCTGGAGCGCAGGTGGGAGCGAGCTCGCCTGCCACCCATCCGCGACCACCAGGCCAGAGCTCTTGACCCAGTTAACCCATGTGGAGAAGGCTGCTGAGTAAATGGCCTGGCAAGCCTCCACCCGCGCCCAGTTGCCCTGGTTCTGGACCACAAGGAGCACGTTGTCGGCGTACGCTGACAGGACCAGCTGCAGCTCCAGCTCTTGCAGCACCAACCCCGTCAACAGAGGAAGGGCTTGATCGCCAGAGCATACAGCTGGCCCGAGAGGGGGCACCCCTGCTGTACTCCTTGCCCGAAGCTCACCGGTTCGGTCAGGGTCCAGTTGAGCCTGACCAGACACTCTGTGGAGGCGTACATCACCTGGAGAAAACCCACAAACTGGGTCCCAAAGCCAAACGCTCGCAGAGTGCTCAGAAGATACCCATGGTCCACCCTGTCAAATGCCTTCTCCTGATCCAGGGACAGGAGGGCGAATAACAGACCATCCCTACACCCAAGTTCCAAGAGATCCTGAACCAGATACAGGTTGTCAAAGATGGTACAGCCTGGGACGGTGTAGGTCTGGTCTGGGTGGACCATGTCCGCCAGCACAGACCCTAGCCGCAGCGAGAAGGCTTTCACTATGACTTTGTAGTCCATGCTGAGGAGCGAGACGGGACACAAATTCCATAAATCGCGGATGTCCCCCTTCTTCATCAATAAGGCATGCACCGCTCGCCTGCACAAAAGAAGGAGGACCCCACTCTGCAAGGACTCGGCCCAGATGGTGACTAGGTCTGGGCCAAGGACATCCCAGAACACGCAGTAGAACTCCATGGTCAGCCCGTCCATGCCTGGAGATTTATTGGTTGGCATGCGGCGGAGGGCTTCCAAGAACTTGGCCAGAGTAAAAGGCAGCTCTAGCCAGTCTCGGTCACCCGCGCTGACCACCGGGAGTTCGTCCCAGAGCACTCTGCAAGTGTTGGGATCAGTCAGATCCAGGGAGAAAAGGCCTGTGTAGAAGGCCGTGGCCCTCCCGCACATCTCCATCAGATCCGTGAGGGGGGTGCCGTCCTCTGCCAGAAGGCAGGTGACATGTTTCTTGGCCCCCCTCCTTTTCTCCAGGGCGTAGAAGAAGCAGGAGCCACGATCCATCTCCCAAAGGAGACGGATGCGGGATCGAACAAAGGCGCCCTGGGCCCGATGGTCGTCTAGGGCCTGGACCTCCTCCCGCTTCTCCCAGCACGCTCCGCATAGGGATGGATCCTCGGGGCTGGCGGCTCTAAGACCTCCCGTTCCAACTGCTCTATCGCCGCATCCCTCCGTCGGCTGGCACCCCGGGTGTAGTCATGGCAGAAGAGCCAGGCGTGCGCACCTTTCCACCGCCACGCCGAGGGAAAGGCACACCGCTGCCCTCACCAGGCCAGCCAGAATTCCCGGAAGAACTCCATGGAGTCCACATCCTCCAACAAGCTGTTGTTAAAATGCCAATAGGCCGGCCCCGGCCTCTGCGTGCTAAGAGAGGCCGTCACAGTGGCCAAATGATGATCAGAGAACAAGGCCGGCCGGATGCTGGAGGAGTTGGCCCATGAGAGGTGGAAACGTGATAAGTAGGTACGGTCCAATCGGGAATGGCACGACCGATGGGCCTCCACCCGGACAAAAGTGAAGGTTGAAACGTCGTCCGGGTGGTGGTTGTGCCAGACGTCCACCAGGGAGTGATGGTTGACTACCTCCCCGAGCGGTCCCGTTCCTCGAGGGTGGCATAAAAATCCCCACCCAGGACCAGGCACTCGCGAGGATCCAAGGTACCGAGGAAGGCAGACGCCAGCTGATAGAAATGCAGCCGCTCCAAGCCCGATGTCGGGGCATAGACATTAACGAGGTTGACCACGAGCCCCTCCATGTGGAGCCGGAGGTGCAGCAGGCGACCCGGCACAGCCTCGGTGACCCCCAGCACCTCAGACCATAGGTCGAGGGAGAACAGGGTCACCACTCCAGCCGTACGAGCTGTGAGATGGCTAAAGTAGATCCTGTCCCCCCATTCCAGCTGCCAGCTGTCTTCAACAGCCGGATCCGTATGGGTCTCCTGCAGGAAAACCACAGAGTACCCCACCTCCCAAAGGAAGGAGAGCACCTGGCTCCTGCGGAGACCCATCCTACAGCCCTGGACATTCAATGTTGCGAAGATGATAGGTGCCATGAGGAGGGCTGGGGGGATCCTCACCAATAGGGATGCTCACGGCCCCCGTAGCAAACCGTGACCTACCCCGTAGGTGAGTAAGGAGTCATGGAAGAGGCGGACCCGCTGGTAGGCCGTGGCGGCCTGCTTCCCAGTCCTTTCACCATCCCCCATGAGGGCCCTCGCGGCCCAGAGGATTTGATGAAAGTCCCCCCATCGCTGGAGAGTGATCTGCACCTTGTTATGGGAGCCACGAACGTCTTCAAGGAACTCACTCAGCTCTTCTTGCAGCATATGGGGGGTCGGGGTCACTGGCCCCCGGCTATCCTCTGGACAGGCCCCTGACACAGTCTCATGGCCCACCAAGATGGGCAGGCAGGGGGCGGACCCCCAACATGGCATCCGATGGGCCGGTGCCACGCGGCCCACCTCAAGCCCGGTTCAATGGGGGGCGGCGGAGGGAAGAGAGCAGCCCCTGGTGGGTCGGGATAGGTAAATACAAAGGCCATTCCCTGGGGGTCATCCTCTGGGAAACAGAAGACGTCAGCCCCAGGGGCAGCAATGGCATCACAGGAGATAGAGGGGATAAGGACGGGGTTGGCATCAGGGGCAGGGCAGGGACCAAGAGTAGGGGCAGGGCAGGGGTCAGGAGTGGAGTCGGGGAGAGGGACAGAGGCAGGATCCTGAGCCCCAGCAGATGGGCCGCTGGGAGGTGGCCCCTCTCGGTTTGGCTCAGGGATCTGGGGGCTAGGTAGGGGACCCTCAATGCTGCCGGGCTCAGGCTCAATGGCTGGTGTGGCAGCCGTGGCATCGGGACGTGGTCTTCAGTGGGGTCCCTGGCCGGGAAGGAGGTCGGTTGCCCCACACCTATGAGAGATACCCCATGGAATCTGGATCCCAGCCATGTGGCACCAGCTGCCGCCTCAGGGTGCCACCTGGGGCCGAGCAGATGGAAGACCCCAAGGGACCCTCGGAGGCGGGAGCAGAAGCAGCGGTTAGGGGGAGGGAGCATGAGGAAAGGGGGGATGGGGTGAGGTCGCTTAGCTTGAGGCCCACTGGCAGAGGGTCATCCTCCCCCTGGGTAACCAGGGTCAGACCCAGGGCCTCAATCTCCTCATAAATGGAGGGGAGATCAGCTTCCACCACCCCGGGGTTCTCCCTGCCGGCACCTGAAGCGACACTCGCTTTGGGGCTCGCTGGGGCCTTAGGTGGCAAGGGGGCAGTGGGGCCTCCATCAGGGTCCTCTGAGGGAAGAGACTCCAGGGGAGGGACGGTGCTACGCTCCAGAGCTGCCACGTCTTCCCCAGCTGGCACCGGTGGACAAAATCCACCCGGGGGCAATGCGGAAGTCTCGGCATTGGTGCCTCCCTTCCTGGTCTTCCGGAGGGCTTCTGCAGCAGTGGGAAGGAGCGGAGCATGAGCCTTCCGCTTGCCCCACTTCCTTTGCACTAGGTCCCAGCCCTCCATGCCATAATCTGGGGGCTGACTAACAGGGGTTGGGTCGGGGGGCTGGGGCGATGGATCAGGGACTCGGGGAGGTAATGGTGGGGCGGCACAAGGGAGGGAAGATTCCCCCTGGGGCGGGCCCTCTCCCGTGCCCGGCGGTATCCCCGCTGCACCCTCTTCCACAGGCCCCGCCAGACTGCAGGTGGCGGAGGTGGGGCTCTCCCACTCATCTGGGCGTACTGGGGGAGATACCCCCTGGGCCCGAGCAGGAACAGTGGTGGGCTGGGAAGGAGGAGGGGCAGCTCCGGGCAGCCAGGGGCGCCGATGCAGCTCGGGGGTCCCAGACGCTCCTCTGTGCTGGGCCATAGGGCAGTCCCTCCGGACATGCCCCATCGCCCGGCAGAGGTAGCACCGGGCTTCCCTGAGGGACGGATAGCTCAGTGGTTTGAGCATTGGCTGCTAAACCCAGGGTTGAGAGTTCAATCCTTGAGGGGGGTCTCTTAGGGATCTGGGGCAAAATCAGTACTTGGTCCTGCTAGTGAAGGCAGGGGGCTGGACTTGATGACCTTTCAAGGTCCCTTCCAGTTCTAGGAGATGGGATATCTCCATTAATTTAATTTCAAAAATAATGCACCCGGTAGTGGGCCCCAGATAGGGGACCAGGTAGGACCCCTCGAGCGCCTCTCCATCATGTGCCACTGCACCTGCCGGCAGAACGAGAGGACGTGACGGAGGATGGGGTCTTTGCAGCCCAGTGGGAGCGAGTCAATGATGGAGATGGGTTTCCCCAGGGTAGAGAGGGTGGGTAGCAGGGCAGCACTGGGAAGGAAGGGAGGAACAGAGGTCAAGACTATCTGGACTCCCAGGTCCTCTAGGGGCTCCAGGGGGATGAATACACCCCCCACCACCAGGCCCTTCTCCACCACCTCCTGGGCAGCGGCCTCCAATGCTAGGAAGAAGACGACCTTTCCGTACATCTTGAAGACTGCCACGATGGCCGTGGGCCCCATCACCCTCGCCAATGCCCGCACGTAGGTCTCCACGTGGGGCAAGGTGGGCACCAGGAGGCAACGGCCGCCGTGCTTCCTGGTCAAGGTGGGGAAGGGGCCCCGGCCACTATAGATGGTAGCAGAGGCGGGTGGTCGGGAGAAATGATGTAGCAGCAGGTGGGGGGGCCATCACCACCTGGGCATATGCCCTGGGGGTTGGGGGAGGGGCACTTGCAGAGCTGGTGAATGGAGCAGCGGGGAGGAACACCGCAGCCACGGGAGCAGGGGCAGCCCCTGCCATGGAGAGCCTGGTCTTTTTGGCAGGGTCCTTACCCTTCTTTTTGCCCTGGCCCTTCCCGCCAGCTGGGGGGACTCCTCCAGAATTGGAGGGGGCGAGGGATGTGGCAGCAGCAGAGGGCACTCCATTGTCCGCTGCTGCCGGCGCCCCAAAGGGGGCAGTATCAGATGGTTCGGCAGCAGCGGTTGAGGTGGAGACCTGAGGGGGTCGATAGGGGGACAGGCAGAGGGGGGCAGTGGGGTCTGTCTGAGGGGTCTCACCTGCCATGTTCCCCGCCTGGCGCACTCCAGGTAAACATGCGCCAGGGTCTCCCTCACGCCGCAAAAGGGGCAGGTGTCTGGGATGGGGTAAACCGCGCCAAGTACACACCCGTGCTCATGGCTCCATGAAGGAGCCACCAACTGATGTCCCCGGTGGGCTTCGGGATCAGAGTAGAATAAAGGCTGGCCCACCGGGGCTCCTCACCCTCCAGAGGTGGCAGAAGGTCCCGCCACTTTGTATCGGGGTGGGACGCGAGGGTGAGGACATGAAGAACATGGAGCACGAGCGTATATAGATGTTTCCTTGGCGCGGTCCGGAACAGAACCGGCTGCAGATCGTGCAGCTGGCTCATGGCGAAGGGACGGCGGGGGCGGTTGAGTCCACGGGGCAGGGGCCCGATGAAAAAGTCTGGAGGGCTCGGAGTGGAGGGTGGGTGGGGCATGCCCTCTTGCAGGACCCGGTCAAGATAGTCCCGAGCAGTGGGCGGCAAAGCGGCCCTCACCTCCTGAAGGACGCAGCGGGGAGTACAAGGTCTGGAGAGCCCCATGCACTGAGCGAGCGTCAGGGGATCCAGCCAGTTTCCCCGGTCGTAGTCCAGGAGGACTCCGACTTTGGTGATTTCTGCCAGGACCAACCTCTGGCGCACCATGGGGGACTCCACCACCTGCACATGGAGCTGAGGGTTGTGTAGCAGGGGCTCCACGAGGAGCTCTGCCCCCACGGTGGCCGCCACGGACCTGGTCACTGAGAACAATTTCCAGGTCCGGAGGATGTCCTGGTAGAAGACCGGCAGCCTGGAGAGGTCTCGCGGAAGACCTCTCGGATGGAGACAAAGGAGCTGCCGGTCATATCGGAGCCCTCGGAAGCAGCGCAGGAAGGCATGCGCCAATACGCTCCACGCCGGACTACCTGCACCATAAAAGAGCCTCTGCAGGGCCTGGAGGTGGAAGACGTGGACCTGAGCGTGCAGACACTTCGGGCCCTGCCCTCCCTCCTCCAGGGGTAGATGGAGAACCCCCGCAGAGACCCAGTGCAATCCTGACCAAAAGAACTCCAGAATCAACGTCCGGAGATGGCCAGGAAACCCGGAACCGGGACCAGGGTGTTGAGCCGCTACCAGAGCATGGACAGGACTAGTTGATTGAGCACCAGTGCTCTCCCTCGAAGGGAGAGAGAGACACCGGAGCGGTCCTGTCCATTCCCGGAGCCGCTCCGACACCCTGCCCTCTAAACCTAGCCAGTTCTCTGGTGGAGACGGATGCGTGGCAGAAAGGTAAATGCCGAGATAGAGCAGCGGACCCGTGCTCCACTGGACGGCCTGAAGTGCGGGTGGGAGGGAGCTTGCCTGCCAGCCATCCCCTACCACCAGGCCAGAGCTCTTGACCCAGTTGACCCAGGCAGAGGAGGCAGCCGAATAGATGGTCTGGCAAGCCTCTACCTGCACCAAGTCACCCGGGTCCTGGACCACGAGAAGCACGTCATCGGCGTACGCCGACAGGACCACCCGCAGCTCCAGCTCCCACAGCATCAACCCTGTCAACCTCCTATGGAGGAGACAGAGGAAGGGTTCGATCGCCAGAGCATACAGCTGGCCTGAGAGGGGGCACCCTTGACGTACTCCTCGCCCGAAGCTGACCGGTTCAGTAAGGGTTCAGTTGAGCCTGACCAAACACTCTGCGGACGCGTACAGCACCTGGAGAAAACCCACAAACTGGGGCCCGAAGCCGAACACTTGCAGAGTGCCCAGAAGATACCCGTGGTCCACCCTGTCGAACGCCTTCTCCTGATCCAGGGACAGGAGGGTGAATGACAGACCATCCCTACACCCGAGTTCCAAAAGGTCCCAGACCAGATACAAGTTGTCGAAGATGGTGCGGCCCGGGATGGTGTAGGTCTGGTCTGGGTGGATCACGTCCGTCAGCACGGACCCTAGCCGCAGCGAGATGGCCTTTGCTATGACTTTATAGTCCGTGCTGAGGAGCGAGATGGGACGCCAATTCCATAAATTGCGGAGGTCCCCCTTCTTTGGCAATAAGGCGAGCATGGCTCACCTGCACGAAAGAGGGAGGATCCCGCCCTGCAAGGACTCGGCCCAGACGGTGACAAGGTCCGGGCCGAGGATGTCCCAAAACACGCGGTAGAACTCCACGGTCAGCCCAGAGATTTATTGGTTGGCATGCGGCAGAGGGCTTCCGAGAACTCAGCCAGAGTGAGAGGCAGCTCTAGCCGGTCTTGGTCACGCACACTGACCGTTGGGAGTTCATCCCAGAGCATTCTGAGAGCGTTTGGATTGGTCAAATCCAGGGAGAAAAGGCCTGCGTAGAAGGCCCTGGCTCTCCCACACATCTCCGCCGGATCTATGAGGGGGGTGCCGTCCTCTGCTAGAAGGCAGATGATGTGCTTCTTGGCCCCCCTCTTTTTCTCCAGGGCATAGAAGAAGCGGGAACCACGATCCATCTCCCGAAGGAGGCGGATGTGGGATTGAACAAAGGCACCTCGGGCCCGATGATCCTCGAGGTTCCGGAGCTCCTCCCACTTCTCCCGGCACGCTCCGCAGAGGGATGGATTACCGGGGCTGGCAGCCAGACGCCTCTCCAGCTCTAAGACCTCCCGTTCCAACTGCCCTATCGTCGCATCCCTCCGTCGGCTGGCGCCCCGGGTGTAGTCACGACAGAAGAGACGGGCGCGCACCTTCCCCAGGTCCCACCACCGCCGCGCCGAGGGAAAGGCACACCACTGCCCTCGCCAGGCCAGCCAGAGCTCCCGGAAGGATGCCACGAAGCCCACATCCTCCAACAAGCTATTATTAAAGTGCCAATAGGCCAGCCCCGGCCTCTCCGCGCAGAGAGCAGGAGAGGGATTGAAGGGAGAGATAGTAGCCCCAGATTAAGCAGATCCTGTTCTCTGGATAAGGTAACAGGGGTGGTTCCAGAATAATCAGGAACTTGCTGGAACCAATTAAGGCAGGCTAAATAGGGCACCTGGAGCCAATTAAGGAGCAAGAGGCACTAGGAGTTGAGAGTAGGAAGGTGTACTGCCGGAGGATTGAGGAGTACAAGCATTATCAAACACCAGGAGGAAGGTCCTGTGGTGTTGGGAGGGAGCCATGGGGAAGTAGCCCAGGTAGTTGTAGCTGTCACGCAGCTGTTACAGGAGACACTCTAGACAGCTGTAATCCACAGGGCCCTGGGCTGGAACCCAGAGTAGAGGGCAGGCCTGGGTTTCCCCCATCCCCCCAACTCCTGATTAGACACAGGAGGAGTTGACCTGGACTGTGGGTTCTACCAGAGGGGAAGGTCTCTGGTCTGGTCCCTGACCCACTTGGTGGATCAGCAGAGACTGTGGGGATTGTTATTCTTCCTTTTCCCCATGCTGGCCAGTGATGAGGTTAGCTGAGTGAATGGCAGATCTGAGAGACGAAAGTGGTCAAACCGAGGGTTGCAGTGAATCTCTGAGGTGAGCAAATCCGCCAATAAGCGCAGGACCCACCAAAGCAGAGGAGGAACTTTGTCACACAAGTCACTGGGACCAGATGGCATTCACCCAAGAGTTCTGAAAGAACTGAAATGTGAAATTGAGGAACTATTAACTATAGTTTGTAATCTGTCCTTTAAATCAGCTTCTGTACCCAATGACTGGAAGATAGCTAATGTAAGGCCAATATTTAAAAAGGGCTCTAGAGATGATCCCAGCAATTACAGATTAGGGGTTTGGAACAGGTCCCATATTAGGAGAGATTAAAGACGCTAGGACTTCTCATCTTGGAAAAGAGGAGACTAAGGGGGGATAAGATAGAAGTATATAAAATCATGAGTGGTATGGAGAAAGTGAATAAGGAAAAGTTATTTACTTGTTCCCATAATATAAGAACTAGGGGCCACCAAATGAAATTAGTGGGCAGCAGGTTTAAAACAAATAAAAGGAAGTTCTTCTTCACACAGTGCCACAGTCAACCTGTGGAACTCCTTGCCTGAGGAGGTTGTGAAGGCTAGGACTATAACAGGGTTTAAAAGAGAACTAGATAAATTCATGGAGGTTAAGTCCATTAATGCCTATTATCCAGGATGGGTAAGGAATGGTGTCCTTAGCCTCTGTTTGTCAGAGGGTGGAAATGGATGGCAGGAGAGAGATCACTTGATCATTGCCTGTTAGGTTCACTCCCTCTGGGGCACCTGGCATTGGCCACTGTTGGCAGACAGGATACTGGGCTGGATGGATCCTTGGTCTGACCCAATATGGCCGTTCTTATGTTCTTATCCAAAGCCAATGTGGAGCCTCACTGGGCCATCCCACACTGCAGAGGCCCAACAGCCAAATATCTGGGCTTTTTATGAAATGTGTTTTATGGGGTATTATTTATAAGCACAATAGCTATTAAAATGTTCTATAATAGTGTTTCTGAATGATGTTGGACTACTTTCATTATCCAATTTTCATTGGTATAAAATAAATAGATTCTGAAGCAACAAGGTATTCTGAGTATAAAACCAATTTTTCTTAAATATATTGAGCCGAAGGAAGTTGTTAGGGTTACATATCCATGATTACTTAAAATTTATAATTAATTATTTGTAAAAAAAGTAATAGGTATATATTCAGCAGAATTGGGATTCTCAAAGAAGCCTGTGAGAGTTAGGTACTCAAGTCCCATTGAAATTCATCTTTAGGTGCCTGTTAAGTATGGTAGACTCTTGATCATTCATATCAGTGACTGTGAGACCCTGAAGATAGCTATTTTTTGTGAATTTGCAAGGAGGGAAACAAACAAGGGATAATGGATCACAAAATAGACCATATAGTGTGAACTTCAATTTTGTTTTAGTTACTTAAAATATTTCATATCTTACTATACAAAATTATGTAAGCAATGATGTTTGGTAACAAAATCTCTTTAGAGGATCTGCTTTAAGGACTAGATTTCCAAACATAGGTGCCTAAAATTAAGCACTTAAATCCATATTTAAGCACCTCAACTGAGTGGTTCTCAAAGGTGCTAAGCATCCCACAGCTCTCTGACCTCTAGGTGCTTAGTGTTTTTTTGAACTCAGACTAATTATTTAGGCACCTAAATATAGATTTAGGAAACTAACTTTATGCTTTTATTTTTTCAAAAATAGAACCAAATATTTGAGAAGAGGAGTGAGACCACTATTTTTTGGTTGTGTGAATTGTGGTTTACCAAGGTTCTTTTGCATTATGGTCTGTCTGCAACTCTATAGGTTTGGAAAGAATGTTTTTGTGAAAGCCTTTCACATTGGTCAGTTTAATTACATTTTGTAATTTTTGGAAAATTAAGGTTTTTTAAAAAAAAATTCTTGTAAAGTTGTTGAAGCACATCAACTGGCTCAGAAACAACAAAATGTCTTTGAGTCAGCAAGTTTTCACCATTTTTTAATGCAGTGGTTACAAGTAATATATATTTTACATAAACTGAAAACAAATAAAAGTGGCAATTCTTCAACAGAATACTTCAAAAACAGACTCCAACGTGAAACCGCAGAATTTGCAAACTGGACACCATCAGATTAGGCCTGAATAAAGACTGGGAGTGATTGGGTCATTACAAAACCTAAACCTAATTTCCCCAATACTAATTTCCCCTTACTGTTACTCACACCTTCTTGTCTTAAATGGGCCATTCTCATTACCACTTACCACTTCAAAAGTTATTTTTCCTCCCTTGGTATCCTGCTGTCAATTGAATTGTCTCGTTAGACTGACCTCACACTTGGTAAGGCAACTCACATCTTTTCATGTATTTATACATTCTCTTGTATTTTCCACTCCATGCATCTGATGAAGTGGGTTCTAGCCCACGAAAGCTTATGCCCAAATAAATGTGTTAGTATCTATGGTGCCACAAGGACTCCTCATTGTTTTTGCTGAAAACAAATAGAGAAACCTGTTGCACTACTTAGCCTTATAAAATGTAGGTGATTAGTTATGCCTTCACCCGTCAGGATTACTAAATATTTGTACTCAATATTTATTTTTACAGAATTGTCTCCTTCTGAACATCTGAGTGGGCTTCAATTCTCCACTCAGCCCTGTTTAATTACTTCAAAATGAATGCCTGTTTGAGACCAGAACAGGAAGTTAACTCCCTGCCTGCTGGTAATAACACAGAGCATCTGTACATTTTCAGATTAGCAAAGAAGTTCTGAGTTAAGGAGCAAACTTATTGCCAGATTCATATGGAAGCTTTGTCTACAGCTGAGTTTCATAGGTCAATCATGAAAAGAAATAACTTCCTATCCTGTGAACTTCCATACCATTGGACCCCGTGAAATTAGGTTTTCTTTTATTAATTAATTTTAAGAGCAGTCTCTATTTTGATACTACCATAAATATGTGTATTACATTATCATTTTTAAACCTGTAATTATGACCTGTAATAATTAGCAGCAAGTAATTAGGACTTTGCAAACAGAATTCTACCTTCTCATAACCTGCAGAGTTCTATATGATTTTAAAATGACCATCTCAAATTGTTTTGGCCTCATCTTTTCAGAGGCCTAATTTCTGCTTAAATTTATCCACTGACATAAACATCTTGACACATCATGTCAGAATTCATCAGTCACACACCACAATACACTATTTGAGGTGACATAATACAAGATGATGAACACACCATAAACTGACACATCACAAAAAGACCTATCACCTGAAAATCCAAATGGTTTCTTCTCCTTAAACAAATAAAAAAGAAACAGTCTACTCTGAAAAATAAAAGAACTGAACTGTGGTACAGAACCTGCACAAAGATTTATGATGGAGTTGGGCGATTGGGTCACTTCAATCTTCCTGAGCCTGCTCCATAGGAGTTCCTACTTTATAATTGGAAACAAACATGCTTATGTTCTGATCTACAGCTGGTAGGGTGACCAGGTGTCCCGATTTTATAGGGACAGTCCCGATATTTGGGGCTTTGTCTTATATAGGTGCCAATTACCCCCGACCCCCTGTCCCAATTTTTTCACACTTGCTATCTGGTCACCCTAACAGCTGGTCACCATACCTGAGTCCTTGCCTGAATAATTATTCAACTAGGTGGGAAGATTCCTCTTCTCAATGATTGCAGGTTCACAAATTTTCTCTCAAGCCATTGACCAGATCTCTAGCTTAAACCAGTCACAAACACTTGTCTCCTCATTCATTCCTTGTAGATAGTATCAAAAATAATAATCACAGATAAGCAGTGGTATTTTCTTGTGATAATAATATAGTGTGATATGTGCATGGCATTTCAAAGTCAGATTGTGCCAATCAGGCAAGAAGCAAATGTGTATCTCCTAACCTCATAAGCTGACATTCCAACTGATTAATAAATGGGTAGTCTTTGTGGTGGTGTTCACTTCTTAAATGAGCACATGGTGGGTTAAGCACATACCACATATACCTGAAACTGGATGAGCTGGGATTTCTGTCTGTACTACTGCTTGCCAATATAGAAGAGTCTTGTATTGTCAAAACAAGGATATTGGACAAAAGACCATTTATTTGTATAGGGTCCGCAATGTATGCATCTTTACATGTTAAAACAGTTTTAAAAGTGTACATGTGCAATTAGTATTGCGTTCAAAGTCTGAAGGCAAACTGTAATTAACACAAACAACTTTAGGCACATCTTCCTTTTATCTATATTTACAAATGAAATGTGTTTATGGCCTTTGTTCATTGAACAAATATGCTGCAGTGTTCCCAACATGGAAAATGAATAGGCTTTATACTAAAAGTAGATCTAGTGACTTCAGGGGCTTTTCACTTTCAAAGGGAAATGTAGTTAAATGTAGAAACTGCAGTGGCTGTCTGAGTAGAACTGGAATGAAAACAGCATAAGGGCAAGGGTGAAATTAGAATCAGAGCCATGATAATTCATTAATTTGGTGGAGTTTTGCAAAGCAAGATTTCATGGAGTCCAGCTGAGTTGTAACAACAATGCAATGCACTTTTCTAGTGCCCTTTACAATAGTCCCTGGATGCTTTACAATTCAGCACAATTAAGAGCGGCTTCAAACAGCCCTTTTGATAGTTTTTAAAAGAGAAGATACAGCCTTTTGAATGTAAAAATCAAGTTCTTTCAAACAAACACGGAGTGGCAACACTAATGGCCCAAATTCCAGACATGTCTGAATTATACCCATGGCAATTCAATAAATGTATAGACTTTGACCCTTTAAAAAAATGGCTATCTAAACATGGGGCAGGCAAAACAGAAAGCAATTTAGGCACAGTATCTTTACGCACTTATAGATAATCAGCAACACTTCAATGTCAATGAAGACATGTTAACACCAGGGTCAGGGCCAGATTAACTCTCCTGTGGGCCCGGGCTGTTAGATTTTGTGGGGCCCCTGTATACAAGTCTTTTTCCTTGGAAGGAGTTTGGTGCAGGAGGGGTCTGGGGAAGGGTATTGGGGTGCAGGAGGGGGTTCGGGGTCTGGGAGGGAGTTTGGGTGCAGGGGGGGGATTCTGATCTGGGGCAGGGGGTTGGGGTGAAGGAGGAAGTGCGAGGTGCAGGCCCCGGACGGGAGGTGCTTACCACATATGGCTCCTGGCTGGCAGCACAGCCGGGCTCAGGCAGGCTGCCTGCCTCCCACAGCTCCACGCCGCTCCAGGAAGTGGCTGGCTTCTGGTACATGTCTGTGGCCCCTGGGGGAGGGGGACAGCATGTCTTTGTGCACTGCCCTCACCCACAAGCGCCACCCCTGTAGCTTCCACTGGCCAGTTCTCTCCCCCCCCGAGCTGCGCCAGGGGCCGCAGAGACATGCCAGCAGCCAGACGCTTCCGGGAGTGGTGTGGGGCCACGGCATGCAGGCAGCCTGAGTGCCCCTTTTAGCACCCAGAGACGCTGCCTGTGATTTATTTTTGCGGGGCCCCCTTGAGCCGGGGCCCTGGGCTGCAGCCCCTAAAGCCCCTGCCTTAATCCGGCCCTGACCAGGGTAATGTAATCCAATACACCCAGACCTCAGTAATAATTGGAATTGTAGCACTGAGTGTCAGCCGTAGTCTACAAACAGAGGAGGATGGAAGAAAAGTAAATAATTAGTTACAGTGATCAATACTAGAAGGGATGAAAACATTAAATAACCTGTCCCTATACTTGGGGATCGAGTGTAAATCTCACATGAAAACTCACTTTCCACAAAGTCTGAAATCACCACCTCCACTCAATGAGGAGTTATAATTATGACATTAATCTGGAGATCAAGTTTAGTAAATCCCAATCCTTTCCCCACTTTCTAGTTGACGTGGGGGATGGGAGAGTGATGCTCTGATGCTACAAGCAGGAGATCAGAGCAGCAGCCCCACAGACTCTCAGCATCTGCTGAGACTCTGCCTGTGGAAATAGGGGATTCCCCTCTCTACCATCTCTAAAGTTACAGCATAGGGATGGGAAATGTAGAGTCATAGGAAGGGTGGCTTCTTAAAAGTCGCCAGGAAAGAATGTTTAGTTTCCTAAGCACCCTGCTTCCTTCCCTGCCAGTTCAACCTAGAGTCAGCTTCCAAAGTTTTCACTTACCAGCCTCTTGTTCTATGTGACTTGCTTTGTCTTTCCTGCACCACAAGCATGTCTTTGATTCAGAAGAGTGAAAGGGTGGCTGGGTAGGTGTGGTGTAGTGGGGACTGAAAATTGCAAGCTGTCACTTTAAGAGTGTGTATGTGTTTTCTTGGTCCTGCTTGCAAGTTAGAGGGCTCTGTAGCAAAGCATGCAATTAGTCGGTCTGGGGAGAACCAGCATAAATCAAGGTGAGGTACGTTGTGCCTGTCTGACTTTGGGTGCAGCCTGTTTTCTCTCTCTCTGTTTTTTGTTCTTGTTCTTGTGTCTTAGCATTTTAAATTCTGAGAAATAAAGTAGTATTATGATGCAACCTTCTCGAAAAAGTATTTATATGTTTGTTTTTTTAAACGTAACAGTAGGCAGCAGCTGGCAAAAAAACAGGAAGTTAGGTATTAAAAGCTTTGACAGCTACTGGTGCTGCTAGAAAGAAAATAAGGCATTATGAGATTAAAAGCTTCTTCTGCTTTTCCAGCATATTTGAAGCAGCAGTCAGAGTCACAGAGACAGAGCCAGCTGTTAATTCCTGCCTTTTTCCTTGCACCTCCTGCCAGTGCTTGTGCTCCATGTTTTTCCCTCCCTCACAGATCATTGTGCCTCCCTGCCACCTCTACCTCCTTTCTTCATAGACAGAGAAAATCAGTAAGGGTTGGGAGTGGGACCCAGCCTTGCATTTTATTGTGTGCCATTTGGGCCTTGTCTACCCTGGTGGCAGTGTGTACAGTATGTCTAAGTATACACCACAATGGAAAAAAAACTTCATCCACAATGTGATGTGTCGCTACATGTCATTGAAAGGCTCCAGCAGAGGTCAAAGGCTCTGGCAGTGTGGACCTGCCAGAGCCATTCCCAGCTACCAGAGTCTTTTGCTGCAGTGGGGAAAGGCTGCAGTAGTTCCCAGTGGCAGGGAAAGGCTCCAGCAGTGGGGAGACAGTGGGACACTACACTGCTAAAACTAGCGGTGTAGATCAGAGAGGCATGGCTTGGGTGTGTAAAGAGCTATGTAGGATGTACACCCTAAGGCTACGTCTACACTATGGGGGGGGGGAATCAATTTCAGATATGCAAATTCAGCTACGGGAATAGCGTAGCTGAATTCGACGTATCTGATCCGACTTACTCCGCCGTGAGGATGGCGTCAAATCGACCGCCGCAACTCCCCCATCAATGGCGCTTACTCCTACCTGGGCTGGTGGAGTACGCGCATCGATTCGGGGATTGATTATGGCGTCCCGACGAGACACGATTAGTTGATCCCCAAGTGATCGATTTTCTACCGCCAATCCGGGCGGGTAGTGAAGACCAGTCCTAAGGTTCCGGAATGTCTTTACTCTTCTTGTCTAAGCCATGCCTCACTGTCTACACTGCTATTTACACCTGTGCTATGGGGACGTTCAGCGTATATATTCTACACGACTCCATAAGTGTAGACATAGCTTGGACATGCTGCTTGTGGTGTTATCAGAATATTAATCTCCCAATCCTACCAGGAAGTGCGGTAGAAAGGTTTGGATTTATTAAATTCAACCTCCAAATAATCAATTTTAAAATTAAAAAAAAAACAAAAAAAAAACCCAAGCTGAAGCCCCTTGTTTCCTGGAAAGTGTATTGCTTGTATAGGTGACACTGTAAGTGCAAGTCTCAGTTTGCTAGCATTAACAAAGTTACTTTTTCAAAAAGCTGGTAAGGTGATAAATATAAATTTGCCATATGGTATCACAGAAGTTAGAGATGGAAAAGGCAGAGCAGGCCAGCTACACTCTCCCTATCAGAGTAAGACTATTTCCTATCGTACATTTGTTCATGCCCTGGCCACTCTTATTTTAAATGTACCAAATGATGTCACTTCCACCATTTCCTTGAACAGATTATTCTCTAGCCTACTGGAGCTCATAGGAAGTTTTATTATTTTCAGCCTAAATTTCACTTTCTTAATTTCATCACGTTACTCCCAATTTGACTTCTACCAACCTAAATATTTTGTCTTCTACCTTGTAGTTTAGACTGTTGAAATAGTTTTACGCACTTATGTCTTTTCTTCGTCATCACTTATAATGAATAAGTCCCACCAGTCCCCCAAGTAGTTTTGTTGCACTTTTCCCCAGTTTATCAATTTTTCTGGAGCGGTGCTTAGAACTGAATACAGCGTTCCATTCCATGTACAGTCACACTTGGGACAATCACTGGGCACAATGCAATCCAAAGCTACGTTGGCTTTTCTTTTACAGCCACTCCATATGCAAACTCATGTCCTATACCTCTTTATACATTACTGTTTTTTAATGCATTTAGTAAGGCAGAGAGAGAGAGAGAATGATGGGGTGGCTGGGCAAGAGTGATGGATGGAAGAGCACAGATAGAATGGAAGGAGAAAGAAAGAGGAAGAAAAAGCAAAGAAGAAGTTATGGGAAAGTACAAAGAAAAAGGAAATAAAGGTGGAGTTGCCTACAACCCACGGCAAGCTTCTTAGTTAATTTGTTCAGCAATGGGAAGTTAGATATTAGGTGGCAACTGTAGAAGTCAATTGTGTTAAGCAATGGTTTCTAAAATCCCGGGGTTAAAACTGGAATAATTCAATGGTCAATCAGGCCCATGGTATTCAAGGAGTGGTCCTTGGCTTTATTCTCTAACTTTCTGTGTTCCACAAGGTCCTGCAGTTTGGGAGTGGATCTGATGTGCAGCTGAGGAAGGCAGTATGATGACTGAATAAAGCCATTTGAGGAGAAGAATGAGGGGGGATTTGATAGCTGCTTTCAACTACCTGAAAGGGGGTTCCAAAGAGGATGGATCTAGACTGTTCTCAGTGGTACCAGATAACAGAATAAGGAGTAATGGTCTCAAGTTTCAGTGGGGGAGGTTTAGGTTGGATATTAGGAAAAACTTTTTCACTAGGAGGGTGGTGAAGCACTGGAATGGGTTACCTAGGGAGGTGGTGGAATCTCCTTCCTTAGAGGTTTTTAAGATAAGGCTTGACAAAGCCCTGGCTGGGATGATTTAGTTGGGATTAGGTCCTGCTTTGAGCAGGGGGTTGGACTAGATGTCCTCCTGAGGTCCCTTCCAACCCTGATATTCTATGATTCTATGACTATGACAATATCTGATTAAAATATGACCATATAGGTCATTGTTGCAACCACTGTTATATATTGACAGCAAATATTGTACAAAGGTTGTTGAGTAAGATGTCTATGAAAAAGTTATGATGTGCTGGTTATGATTAGGCTATCTGTATGCATGTATCATTTTTGTATTTAAAGTTAGGAGTATTGGCGCTATACCTGCATTTCAAAAGTTGGCTCCTGGGGTAATGCCCCTGAAATAATCAGCCAGATATGCCATGTAAGATATCTGCAAAAATGATATAATTTGCCAGATATGATGATCTGGTTTATATGTTTGTATCACCTTTGTATTATAAGTTATAGATATGTATATATGTCTGTATTTCAAACTTGTACTATGTTTCTGGGTGACACCCCAGACAGTTTGGCATCAGCACTGCCTAACCTGCTTGATGGCCCATTAAGGACCATCAACTAAACAACTGACCCATTGATAGAAGGCAGATACGCCTTGTGACTCAGCAAGGTATGCAGTGACATGCCTGTGGAGAGAACTCTAAGGCTTCCAAGCTATGTGCTGGGCAGCTTGTGTGTGAAACAAAGGAAGCACAGGCCGCATGGCAAGAGACTATAAAAGGCAGCTGCATCTTCTCCATTTTGTCTTCAATCCTGCTTCTTACCTCTGGAGGAACTTTGCTACAAACTGAAGCTCTGAACAATAGACTGAATGACCCATCCAAGCTGTGGATGTACTCCAGAGACTTGACTTAAGCCAGCAGTTTATTCCATCACTGCTACAAACCTGAGCCAAGACCTTTCCCATTACTGTATGTAATTGATTCCTTTAACCAATTTTAACTCTTGCCTTTCTTTCTTTCTTTCTTTCTTTCTTTCTTTCTTTCTTTCTTTCTTTCTTTCTTTCTTTCTTTCTTTCTTTCTTTCTTTCTTTCTTTCAGTAAACCTTTAGATTTTAGTTAATAAGAATTGGCTGTAGCAAGTATCTGGGTAAGATCTGAAACATTCATTAATCTGGGAGGTAATGTGTCCGATCCTTTGGGATTGGTAGAACCTTTTCTTTTATATGATGAAATAAGATTTACAAATTTTTTCATCATATTTGACATGGCTGGAGGCCTGAGGCTGGATCACTTTAAGGGAACTGTGTTGTTTGGACTTCTGAGTAACCAGTAAGATAATAAAGAAGCTGTTTTATGCTGGCTTGGTGAATCTAAGTATTGGAATATCCACCAGCTTTTGGGGGCTTGGCTGTCCCATTCTTTGCAGTTCACCCTAATTGAGTGACCATAGCTGGCTCCCCACTAGGACCCCAGTCACAAGGACATTGCTGATAATAGAATTTTGATTACACTAAGAATTCCCTTTACAAAATGTCTGTTAAGGGAAACAAATGCTAATTTATTGGAAACTGGGTGTTTAATCAAGAAAATGAAGATTGGCAGAAATGCACTGAAAGACTGCATTGTTGTTGTTTTAGTGCAAAAAATTATATAAAGGGTCAAACGAATTAATCTTCCCCTCAGTATCCTTAGTAATAAAGACCTTCTCTCCCAAAGGTGTACTGCAAGGGGGAAAATACTTTTTATTGCTCCTTTATGAGGCATAAGACAGCCTCTATTTCTTTTCTTCCAAAAATTAAACAGATATAGAAACGTCCCATTTTTTTCTGTTTAGTTGTATAACTTAGTAATGCAAAAGGAAAGTCACTCCTTTGTAGTTAGCCCATACAAAGCCTTATGCACCATTTGAGTCCCACTTAAGATGGGGCTTAAGTAGAACTGAAAGGGAGCATAGATCCTTGTGCCGACCTACTGCAAAGGGTTGAATTTCAGCCATAATGAGGGATATCCAGTCTTCATTTTCTTAGTTTGCTTGAGGATTAGCATAGGAATAGCTGCAGCACAATAGGCTGAAAGCTGAATGAAACGGTACTTTCTCTGGCTTTAACTGAAGGAGAGGGGATTTTTAAGAGATTTCTTCCCCCTAGCTGTTTGGATTTAGATCTAAACTGGTTTTAACAACAACAACAAAAAAGCAAAGAATTGTACAGGCTGCCTAACCATCCCTTCTCCCCTTAACTGAGGACTAGGAAGATGCTGTTCAGGTTTCAAGATAGTGTAACATCATTATCCCACTTGTTCTACACTCCCTCAGCACAAACCAGGGCCGGGTCCAGGCACCAGCCTAGCAAGCAGGTGCCTGGGGCGGCCAATGAAAAGGCAGGCGACATGTCCGGCCGTTTGCGGTGGGACTGTCACTCCCTCTCAGAGCGAAGGACCTTCTGCCAAATTGCTGCCGTAGAATGAAGCGGAGGTAGAGCGGCTGCCGCTTGCGATTGCGGCTTTTTTTTTTTCCTTTTTTTCTTTTTTTCTGCTTGGGGCGGCAAAGACGCTAGAGCCGGCCCTGGCACAAACAAACAGAGACCTCTCTCAACATGATATTACTAATCTTATGATAAAATCCTACTAATAAAAAATCAGGAAGAAAAAAACTAATTTTGGAGAGGAAATGAATACAACATAAGGAAACAAAGGGCACAAACTCCATTTTCTTTAGCTTTCCAGGTCACCTTTAAGGAGTTTCTTGCAACCTCATAAACTATGCGAGACAACTTCATAAGATTTGAAAAATACCTTAGGAGACCACTACAAACTGAAGCTAAGCATTTTGTACAATGATTCAAATTCCATAGAAGTGGAAACATGCAAAAGGAGCTATCTATGTGGCAGAACTCAAGTGTGAATGGAGAGTGTGTTCTTAGACGTGCTCAAATACATTCTACAGGATAGATTGATTTGTGGCATCAATAATCATCTAATTCAAATACTTTTGCTGTCAGAGGTGGATTTTATCTGGAAAAAAAGCAGAATTAGCAAAAGCAATGGAAATGGCAGCAAAAAACTGTGACTCAAATAGAGTCAGTTAAAAATAAAAGATGCAAATCAAATCGGAGGCAGCAGCTTAGACTTCTGCAAAGCATTTCTGGTGAAAAGAGGCTTGTTTTGCAATTATTTGTAAATTTAGGCTGGCATAAAGCCACTTAGCCAGAAAATGCAAGAGGCAACAGGACTTGGAATAACAGTCTCAAGATGTTGCTCTATCTAGAAATATTTGCAAAATATAAAAGCAGAGAAACCTTGATTGGAGTTGGAATGCAGACAGACTGGAAATGATACACACTAACCATTATAAGAAGCTTAGTGCTAATGTAGGTACCTAAATAGGAATTTATATATTTCGGTTCCAAAGGTCTTGTTTTTGTCTGATGTGGAATGAAAACAATTTTAGAAAGCTCAAAATTTTATTGAAACAAATTTATTGTTTTCCAGCCTGTGATGGGGTCCCCCCCTTTGGGGTGCCACCTGGGACTGGGGTACCACTGCCCCCCCCCCCGATCCACCAGCCTGGGCTCCCACTCACCCTGTAATGCTGTGACAAGCTGCAGACACACTCCTGGTCTCAAACTTTCACCAGCACACAGATAGGGACACACCCAGCTTTAATAACATGCAGACAGGCTTTCTGGCCAGCCCCTGCATGGGAAGGCTATACAGTTAGGGCACTAACCAGCTTCACAGGTGCACACCCTCTCTGGAGGGTAAAGCCAAAATTATACCATCTTGGACTGCACAGAGAACTGTACAGCATAAGTTCATGAAATTCACCCCCTCCCTCAATGTGCAGGAAGATATGCAATAGCTTTCTGCCCCCAGTTATGACTTCCACACACTGGTTTTAGACAAAACTAAACCAAGTTTATTAACTACAAAAGGAAGATTTTAATTAATTATAAGGGATAGCAAACAGATCAAAGCAGATTACCTAGCAAATAAAACAGAAACGTAATCTAAGCTTAATATACTAAAGAAATCAAATATGAGTAGCAAATTCTCACCCTAATTGTTGGTTAGTTTGTTAGTTGGCAGTTTGCAGAGATTCTTGAGGGTTAGCTGCACTTACTTGCAGCTTAAATCCCCAGGTATACCTTTCACAGGCTAGAAATCCCTCTAGCCTGGGTTCAGCCCTTCTCCCTCAGTTCAGTCCTTGTTTCTCAGATGTTTCCAAATGCCTCCTTTGCATGGGCAGTCAGTGAAGAAGAAGAACAATGATATCATTCCCCTGCCTTAAATAGCTTTTGCATATGGAGGGAATCCTTTGTCTCCACCGTTAGTTCTCACACCTTTCAGTGGAAAAACACTAGTACTCTATGATAGAGTCCAGAACCAGGTAACTTGGTCACATGTCTCTGTAGGGCTATAACAGAGTCATGAGTCAGAGGATGTTTGTAGCATCCCCAGGAAGGCTCCTTGGTGGGAGATTAGCATCTTCTAAGACCTATTGTTCTCCCTATTGGCCCTTCCCAGCCAGCCATTTAGACTGATTGTATTCTGTCTAGTGGTCGTTCCCCAGGTGTAAACACATTTGTAATAGATGCATAGACAATATTCCTAACTTCAGATACCAAATGATACATGCATACAAATAGGATAATCCTAGTCAGTAAATAATAACCTTTTCAATGATATCTCACATGCTTTATCTTGCACAAAATACATCATAGTGTGCCATAATCATATCATAATAATATTACTGTGAAGAATATGGGGCATAATGCCACCCAGCCAACTGTACAATTGACTTCAGGAGAGCAGTTCTAAATTTATACTGGTGTAAGAGAATTAGGCTTGTGATTTTATAACACTGAGTTTTAATATGGCCAGGCATGCTTATATCCCATAGTATTTGATGTTTCAGAAGGTTCTGGGGTTTTGTCATTACTGTTGCTGCTATTATCTACATTTCAAGTAAACCTGCATAATTAGGTTTCAATTCCAGGTGGAAAAAATATTTTCAGGAATTATTGTGAGTGGCATATTTTGTTGCACTGACAATTCCCTTTTACAAAGTGCACCTTTTCCTGTTTACACTCTTTTGGTCTTCCAATTGCATGTAGTTTTCCCTGTCAAGAGCACTCTGAGTGACATAGCTATCGGGGTTTGATTACAAGACAGCAGTTCAACAAGTACTCTCTTTGCTTCTAATGAATTGCTTAGAGAACACTCTTTCATTCAGTCTCTCCAAACAGCTAAAAAAAAAACTAGGGCTCCATTGCTTTCCTGAAATCACAGAAGTCTTTACTCAATGCTTAAGAGTGTTTTAATCTTATAAGATAGAAGTCTTCAAACTGGGGTTACAGGGTTTAAACATGTTTCTTCATTCACTGCATCACTATTTTGAATTTTCCATACATAGCTTCTGTACATACATGCTGACTGATCTAGAGTGCAGCAACCTATAATCTCCTAAAGCAAATATGTTATTTCTCACAATCCCTAACAGATTGAGTGCACATGATTTTGTAGACGTAGAGCCAGAATGTCCCAGCCGTAATGTGGTGGCATAGGTAGGATAAGAAATGTTGAAAAAAGCCTTCCCACCCTCACCCCCACCCCATTGCGCAGCACATGCAAGGGCTATAGATTGAAGTCCCTATGCATCCCCAGGGATACATATTGCCACAAGTGGAGAGGAACTGCAGAGGGGAACTGGACAAAGTCATTGAGGGTATGGGGAGGTAGGCAGCACTATCCCTGAGAGGGATGCAGCTTGTACAACTAACTATCATCCAAGAGCTATCTCTGTTAGACATCAGAACAGCCACTGAGCTCTGACTTAGCTAGATGAGATGGAGATCCAAGAGCTCAGTGTCATCCATTCACACACTGGAGACACCATAGCCCAGTCCACCATAACCTAAACACATTGAAAAGGAGGTGTAACAAAATACAGGAATAATTTTGGGGAAGTTCTATGGCCTGGGTTATACCGGAGGTTAAACTAAATGATCACAATTGTACTTTCTGGCCTTGGAATTTGTGAATCTAAAAAAACCCAGTCCTGTACTGGTAGGAGCAAAACCATATTTTCAGATTAAAGAGATTCTGAATGTGCAGGATGGCTTTATACTCCAAAATTATTCCTAGAGCAGATCTTGTAGAAAAAACATCCAATCTTGATTTAAAAATTCTTCTAGCCATGCTGCTAGTGTTGATTTCTTGACAGTCGCTAGCTGGATGTCCTTTTCTGTAGTCTTTGATTTTCATTAACCTTGCACCAGAATTTTCCTTTATGGTAAAAAGAAGAACAGGAGTACTTGTGGCACCTTAGAGACTAACAAATTTATTAGAGCATAAGCTTTCGTGGACTACAGCCCACTTAGTCTCTAAGGTGCCACAAGTACTCCTGTTCTTCTTTTTGCGGATACAGACTAACACGGCTGCTACTCTGAAACCTGCCTTTATGGTAAGTACACAGGTTCCTCTGTGGGGTCTACTTCCAGGTGCAGCTTTTCTTCGAGGCACCCATCACTTATGCTTCTAAAATTGTCTCCATTGTCCATGGAATTCTCCCTTTTGCTTCTTGCACAGAAATTATAAAATTCTGATATTGCTTCCTGATCACATCCATGGCTTGTATGGCATATGCCCCAAGAGGGATCCGTGGTTCTTACCATCCACCACCACAAATTTCAGTTGGACCATCTGCTGTGTTTTGGATTACTTACTATAAGGGTCACATTTTCCTAAGGGGTGTATTATGCTCTTATTGTACATTATTAGATTATGCCTGCTGTTTTTCATGGAAGTGTGTGACAGAATGCACCTCTTTATTCATACCCTCCACACTAGTGCAATAATCTTTGTGCAAAATATGTCTTGTGAGGTATCATTTGAAAACTAATAACTCACTGGTCAGTAATATCATGGTGAAATGTACATAGCAACATTCTTTGTAAAGTTATGAAATTCCCTGTATAATGTTAAAGGGACCTGTTCAAACTCACGTAGCCCCAGTTAGACACAGCTGGTCAAGTAAGTCTTAAACAAAGGGATGTGTGGTTGCCTTAATTTGCATTTAGCGGTAAACAGAGTTGTCATGCAGAAAGGGAGCAAACAAAAGAAAACCTGTATGTGAGCATACACAGGTGAAAGAACCCAGCAGGAAGCATTCTTCCACCATCCTCGCTGTCTCCTTATTCTCAGCTAGAAATGCTTTTCAAAAGGGGGACTGAAACTATTAAAAGGAGGGGCAAACAACCCCTATTATCCCTCTATCTCCCTGTCCATCTCTCTCTTTGTACTTGAGAAGACAAAAGAAACAGCTGTTGGACTTCGGGCCATGGGTCCTGACCTACAGATTGGTCAGTAAGGCTGCTGGAGGTATTTCATAAGAATTTCACTTTAAACCAAGTTGAGTTTGTTAAGTTTAGTAGTAGGAAGCATTTTATCTTTATTTTTCTTGTAAACCATTTCTAACTGTGTTGCCAATGCTTATACTCACAGAAGAGCCTATCTTCTTTTGTAAATAACCTTATTTGATTGTTTAATGAAATCCAGTGTGCTTGAGTTAAACTGTTTAAGATGGCAAGCTGTTGTGTATTGTACCCTTAGAGGGACAATGGACCAGGGGAGGGCTAATCAGTGCAGAATACATGCTTTGTGGGGGAAATTTGGGACTGGGAGTGTGTTACAGTTACTTTGCAAAGAGCAACCAAGGCTGGTAGGAGCCCAGGTGTAACTAGTGTTTGCTGACAGGCTGCTGGAATCAGATCAGGATGGTGGCTGCACACAGACACTTAGTGAGTGAATTACATGCTAGCAGGCTATTTGTGAACAATTCAGGGAAGAGCTACAACAGAAGGGCATTGTAAGGCACCCCTGGTTGCTGGGCAGGCGGTGACACAGAGCCTCACTGGTTTGAATTGGACCCCACAATGTCACAGTATGTTTGAGTGCAATTCATCCCTTTTACCATTGTTGCATGCACATTGTTGCTTTCCTGTCCCAACTGCCTGAATCTGATATGCTCTGACTGAAGGAGAGAGTCATATTGACATCCCTGTTGTCTGATGTGGCCTCCCCCTCCTGCACAAATCTGAATGAATCGTTGTGAGGCTTTCCTCTGCTTTTGCACAAACTGTTAAAATGGTTCGACTTGCCACATTCCTTGCAATGGCTGTCCTACTGTGGGGCACTTCTTTCGCGTCTCGTGTTGTATCACACTGTAAATGCACCTCACTGTGGTTATGGAACCCTGGCCACCTGCTCTCCTTTGCTGTTGTCCCACTGTATGCACTTCTGTGGGTGTTCTGTCGCCTAGGGATTTCATCCTTTTTCTTGTCTAAGAATCTGCTAATGCAAGATCACCTTCCCAAAGCAGCTGCTTCCACAGGGGGTGATCCCAAGTGCCACAGATTATACTGTCCCAAACCAGGGAGTCTGTCAAGACCCCAAATAGCATGCAGCAGCCATTGTGTGAAAGGCAGTAACATAGGAGTCTATCCCCTCCCTTTTGGATTGGTCTCTAGTGAAGAAACTGTGTTGCTCCACAGTTTTGTTCTGCTTTGGGGAGCAATAGGTCCTCATGGGTCCTATGACTGCTGTGAGGCTTAAGGTAGTGGTGAGCATCTCTCTGCCTTGTTCCTAATAAGGCACAAGGGAAACAGTTTTATCATCCTGCTGTTGGTGGTCTCCTGCATAGAGGCAGATTCAGTGGGTGCTCTGGGACTGGAGCATCCATGGGGGAAAAAAAGGGTGCTTAGCACCCACCAGAGAGATCAGCTGTTGACAACTGCCCATCAGCTATTTGGCATGTGCAGCAACCCCCATCAGCTCTTTGGCTTGCTGTGGCCAATCAGCTGTTTGGCACAAAGTCACTGCCTATCAGCTGTTTCCCAGCGTGGGGCTGCTGACGTTCCCAGCTGGACTTTGCACTCCTGCTAGCTGCTGGGGTCTGGGGGGAGATGGGTGGGCATCTTCTCAGGTGGCCACAAGGGGCTGCTGGGGGAGATAGGGCAGGCAGCTCCTGGGCTGGCCATAGAGGGCTGCTGAGGGGGAGATGAGGGTGGGCAGCTTCTCGGCTGGCCGCAAGGGGCTGCTGGGGGGAGTATGGGCTGGGGGGTTTCTCGAGGACCGAGCCCCCATTCTCAGCATACCCTGGTGTCTCCCCCAGGACACAGGACCACCTCCAGCCAGGAGGAACCAGCTGCAGACCCCCTTAGTGCTGGCCTGGGGGAGGAAAAAAGGATGTGGCTCCTTTAAGAGAAGTTTTCCCTTGTGTCTGATGAGTGAACTTGCAGCTTCGCTGCAGCCTTGGCCCCAGGTGCAAATGAGCAGCCACCCCCTCCCCCAGCTCGGACCTGCCCATGCCCACACTCCTCCCACGCAGGCTCTGGGAGGTCCCAACTCCCTCCCGATCCCATTCCTCACAGTTCCAACCCAGGTCCCAGTTCAGAGTGGGACCTGGGGCCCCAACCCATCTCTTCCCCGGTGTGTGGGGGAACAGGAGGGGGCTACACTCCACCAGTACGTCTAGCTGCATCCTCCCTGCGGGCTCTCCCTCATTCCATGTCCAGCTCTCACACCTGGGAAAGTAATGCTTGCCCAGCTCAGAGCTGTCCCTTTCCCCAGATCAAGCCTGCCTGAGAAGCTTTTCCTCCCATAGAGGAAGTTTATCTCTGGTCACACTCAGATCAGCGCCCCCTCAGCTCAGGTGCATCTCTGCCATCAAGACTCTGAAAGGCATTTATACCTAAATCAAGCACAAGTTTCCTGGAGATCTGGGCAACTACGTCATAATTCCGAAAGGTGTAGCATATAACCCTAGGTGGGATGATCTATGGGGTAATGCGGGGGGCAAGGTATGGCCCTATATCATCATTGATACCTTTGTGGAGCTTAGCACAGGAGGACAAGGACTGATTTTTTTTTTCCAGACCCTGCAAAGGATGTCCGTGGAGGGATGGAGGTATCATTTGGATTTCTGCTGTCTTGCATATTCCCTTGTCTGTGTGGGTTCTTCATATGAGCCAATGGTCATCAGAGAGATCCTGAATCTGTTTGGGGCCAAGACTAGGAGAGAAGTGATGCAACATTGAGTAATGAGTTGGCTTTTGGAAGTGGCTGAGCACAACAAACTAATGTGAGAGGTGGTTTCTGAAAATCAGAAAGGTGGCTGAGCATGTAGCTTGAAGCAGCATCCACAGATATAGTGGAGGGTGAATTTTCTAAATTCCCATGAGGCCTACTCTTACCTTTGAAAATTCCTGCAGCTCCCAGTGCATCCAAGGCTAAGTGCTCACATTTCCTGCTACACACTCAAACTGTCTCCTTTGAATATGTCCCTGTATCCACCTAGAGATGCTGAACTGCACCTTGAAAACAGCCCAGCAGCAGACTAGAGGAGTTGAGACAATGACCTCACTAAGGCCTATCCCTGTCATCAGACCAGTGAGCTCTCAAGGCCTTTTCCTAGTTATCAGCTGATCATGCAAGACACGCTGAGCCAGGAAATTTACAAAAGTCTTCAGAGAAAGCCTACTAAGTTTATAATGGCCTTTCCATTGACATAAAGTCTAGAGGCTAGCTGGTACTGAACAAGGAGTCCGCCAAAGGTCAAGACCTGACATCACTCTAGGAAGCTAGAGGTGCTGTTTCATTTACCTTTCATAAACCTACAATTTCACATAAACATAGAACACTAGAGTAGCTGAGACAAAGATATCGCAAAGGCCTGGACCTTGACATCAGCTCAAGCCAGTTTTGCTGAGGCTGTGAACTACTCACAAAGGCCTGAGCCTTTACTTCATCCTAGCAAACTCAGATGCTGCTGCTGAGAAGAGAAAACCAATGCTGGGACCATGAGTGACCTCCTGTCTGAGGAATCAAAAGTGTATTTGGGGATAGGGTTGCAAGGGAGAACTAATGGACTGTGCAAGAAGGGAGAAAATCAATACACTTTAGTGGAAAATAATGACATGAAAGTAGTGGAGCACTGATGGATTTGAGTGAACTAACAATTTCAAGGGGTAGCTGGGGCTGGAAAGCATGTGGAGTTTTATTGCTCTGAAATACAAGTCTTCTCCTTTAAGCTCATTTTCCCCCTCCAGCTTCACTTGGATGTAAACCAGCATGTCCTTATGCCAAAAAGCCTAGTGTATAAAATTTAATAGGGATGAATCCAAATAGAGTTCTGTACAAATCAAATAGGATTCTTAAGAAATTAGTCTCAAACCCAATAGAACATATAGAGAAAGATCTTTTTAATCACATTTTTAAACCAGCTTAGACAAAGTATTAAAAATGTATATCTTGTTTGAAATATATGTTGGCAAGCCCTTTGTCTGAAAAGATGGATTTAAATTTGTACAATGCTTAAAACTGTAGGATCCAAGTCTATGATTGGTTCTGTATGTGCTCCTGCAATTCAAATAATAAATAATAAATATATGTGGAAACTCCATCTTCATTACATTGTAAATAAACCCTCCTACTCTGGCAGAGAAAAACAAGCATGAACTTTTGGGTGGTGGCTGTCTTGTGAGTCAGGTTTTATTCATTCACTACTCAAAAGATCCCTATAACAAGTCCACTACTCTGATAGGCTAAACAAAATCTGGATAATTCTAGGACTATGTCTGTGTTTCTAAGGCATAAGGTAACGGGGCAATTTAGCTACTTCCTAAGTCTTCTGAAAAGACTTAGCACTGCCGTTTTTGTAAAGTCATCATCAGAGGCCCTAAAACTCAGAGCTCATCAATCAATTTGAAGCATAAGAATATAAACTCTGAGTATCATCAACAGACCAATGGATCAGAAAAGGAAGATGTAGATATGACTTTACTTTAAAATGAAATCTGTATTTTCAATTGGAAATTAATATTTGCATTGCTTTATTAAAGTCAGTCTCATCAGTCTTAAAATGGCACAGGAATTAGCTTCTGATGTGATCACAGCTTTCAAAGATCTTTTCTCATATTTTAATACTTGAAGTTGAAAGCAATTTTTTCACCAGCAGTTCTGATCAAACTTCCCCTTAAACAATGTTATGGGAATGGCTAGGAACTAGAAAATTCCTTCTGAAAAGCTGACGTTCTTAAGTGATGTCTTAATGAGCCAGTTGTCACAATTTTCCACCCTCCCTGCCATGGAGTGACTTTTGTTGTTGCATCTCCAGGCAATTATGGATGTTTACCAAAGCCAACAGTAAACATACCCTGGAGACCAAGGATTTTAAAAGCTCCATTAGTAGGATTGATTTAAAACCGGAATGTTTCCTTTACCATCTCATTGAGGTTAAAACCTGTATTACTATTCCTTCAGCTCAAGCTCACTCTCTTCAATGAGTAGCTGGAACAGAATAGCTGTAAGTGAAATTGCATAAATTAGGGAATTTATTCATAGACTGAAGACAGGGTAACCCTGCTATCTGGAATTCACTTTAACTCATAGTTAAAACATCGGTGTCTATAATTTGTTGTAAACCCTAAAACATACACTATAGCATAGTATGGGTATTATGCCTGAATTCAATACAAAATTTTGCCTCACACATTTATAATTAAATAATTCAATTCAGTGATTTTTTTCAGGGAGCAAAAGATTTTGCATTGATTTTGCAAAGCTGGTTCAATGTAACCTTTAATTTTTGGAATTCTCAAAAAGCGATCATTACATAAAATGCCAAATGCAAGCAGCCAAGACTTAACACTTGTTTCAAGACCCTTGGCATGTAGTATCATAATTTTCAAAAATGACTTCTAACACTGTGTTGTCAGTGGCAGAGGGTAATAATGCTATTTGTATAAATTCACTTACATTCCCAGGGGCCTCTCATTTTGTAATCACAGTCAACTGTACATGTGTATTTGTTGTACAGCTACCTCATTTTGGGAAGCACACCGATAAAGCAGGTAGTTTGATGTTAGGTGCCTTTCATTTGTGCCCACAATAAATAGTTCCTGAAAACTTACTTGCACAAGATTACATGTCAAGTTTAAGCCCTTCTGAAAGCATGTCCCTTAGTTTAAATGGAACACCTCATTCAAAAATGGAACAGAAGATTAATAATTGTTGTCATTCACAATTATTTTTCTTCTGTTTATTGATACACAGTGACAGACTTATTTCCAGACAGTTTTCTTACACTGTAGTCTATTCTCCTATCAATTGTATTAGCAACTTTACTCTAAACTCAAATTACACAAGGCATATGAAAGCTGTGGTTGTTCATATGTGCATGTGTTGCAGAGCGCAAGTAGCACTTCAAGATGTGTTCTATATATTGCACAGTCCACTTAGTACTTGATTCATGTATTTTCATTTCTATCTCTGATGTGTTATAACTCTTTTAGGGAGGAATGAAATCCAGCCCTGGACAGATCCAGACATGAGCTGGCAGGAAATAAGCTAATGTCATCAGAAATAAATGGTTGTTTTGTGTTATGGACTTGACTTGTCATTGATTGGTAAGTCTCCTCTTTTGAATCCTATCCTCGCCTCTCAGATGCATCATGGATGGATATGACAGTTTCTTGCCAGAGTACTACTTGACATCTAATGCCAGTTTGTTGCTGGGAGGATGTCCTCTCTTCTGATGTTTAATGAGGAAGTTTATATTTTTTTCTGACTGAAAATGTGAACCTAGAAGGTGTGGTTGAGCCCAAAGAGGGGTGCCTCATGTTCATAACGGTAATGTAAACACCTGGCCACTATTTGGAGAGGTTGAAATCCTGATTTTAAGTTGGTACATCCCCTTTCTTTTTGGAAAGTGCAGTGAGTCCTAGTGCTGCTTGGTTCAAGAATGTGTATATGGCCTTTCATCTGAGGATCAGCACTGACCCAGTTGGGTTTACTGTAGCTATTTCATGGAGGCACAGAAAGGATAAGTGCTTAAGGATAAGGAGGCAGCGAACAGGGCTGCTAACAGGGGAGTTTGAGTGGGAGTTTGCAGGGGGAGGTGTCTTGTGTGCTCTGTTTCCCCAGGTGCAGTGGGCAGAGACTACAGCAGCCATGAGCCAGGCAGCAGGGGACACAATGCAGATGATTGCATGTGGGAGCTGTGGTATGTACATGGTGCTAGCGGGGGTGCCTGAACAGAGGTATGTCTGTATGAAGTGCCGCCTAATAGAGCTGCTGGAAGAAAAGATCCGAGGGTTGGAGATGCAGGTGGATACCCTGGTAGAGTTTAGAAGGGGGTTCAAGCAGCTGATGGAGCAAAAGCAAGGAGGGGCTGAAGGGGAATGCTCAGGGGTACAGGTGGAAGCAGGGGCTAAGATCTGTGAGGGGGGAATATCTGAGGGAGAATAAGGGCAGTGGAAGCATGTGACCATGAGAAGCAGGCCAAGGACAAGGAGGGCTAGTGAAGGGGGAATAGAACTCAGGAACAGGTTTGGGTGTTTGGATAGCAAGGAGGGGGGGCAGCAGGTGGTAACTGAAGGTGGGAGGGTGAGGAAGAAGAGAAGAGCAGATAGTTCAATAGAGAGAGGGGAGGAGTTGATGGAGACAGCACCAAATCTGGGCCCCGGGAGGATACAGGATGGCACAAGGGGGAGTATAAGGGAAAATAGAAACGGACAAGGGTTGCGACTAGGGGGAACAGGGGATAGATTAATAGATCGCACTGTCACCAGGCAAAGGCAGGTTTACGTGATTGGGGACTCCTTACTGAGGAGGTTAGATAGGCCTGTGACCAAGGCGGACCCAGAGAACAGAAGGGTGTGCTGTCTACCGGGTGCTAAGATACGGGATGTGGACCTACGGTTGAAAAGGATCCTAAAAGGAGCAGGTAAGAACCCCTTGATAATCCTTCACGTAGGAACAAATGACACAGCTAGGTTCTCGTTAGAGAGAATCAAGGGAGATTATGCCAGACTGGGGAAGACGCTCAAGGAAATCGAGGCTCAGATCATCTTCAGTGGGATTCTGCCTTTTCCTAGAGAAGGGCAGCAAAGGGCTGACAGGATTGTGAGGATAAATAGCTGGCTAAGGGAATGGTGCTATAAGGAGGGCTTTGGGATGTATGGCCACTGGGAGGCTTTCAGGGACAGACAGCTGTTCTCACGGGATGGACTTCACCTGAGTAGGGAAGGAAATAGACTTCTGGGAGGGAGGCTGGCTCATCTCATCAAAACAGCTTTAAACTAGGAATCTGGGGGAGATGGTTGGGAGATGTCCAGTTAATCTCCATGCCAGATTCCAACATTGAAAAGGAGGGTGATGAGATAAGAACAGATATAGCCGGGGGGAAGGGATTGGACATAAGAAGGAGAGGGGGGATGAACAGCAAGGGGTTCGTACCAAATTGCATAACTAATGGGAGACAGGCTAAACGGCATACATTAAGATGTTTATACACCAATGCGAGAAGCCTAGGTAACAAAATGGAGGAATTGGAGCTCCTGGTCTGAGAAATGAAACCGGATATCGTAGGAATAACCGAAACCTGGTGGAACGATAGTCATGACTGGAGTACAGGTATGGAAGGGTATGTCCTGTTTAGGAACGATAGGAACAAAGGTAAAGGTGTGGGGGGGTAGCATTGTATGTCAATAATGAGGTAAACTGTAAAGAAATAATAAGTGATGGAATGGATAAGATGGAGTCTGTCTGGGCAATACTCACACTGGGTAAAAGAACTACTAGAATGTCTCCTGGGATAGTGCTTGGGGTGTGCTATAGACCGCCGGGATCTACCCTGGATATGGGCAGAGAACTATTTAATGTTTTTAGGGAAGTAAATACTAATAGGAACTGTGTAATCATGGGAGACTTTAACTTCCCGGATATAGATTGGGGAACAAATACTAGTAACAATAATAGGGCTCAGATGTTTCTAGACGTGCTAGCTGATGAATTCCTTCATCAAGTAGTGGCTGAACCGACGAGGGGGGAGGCCATTTTAGATTTGGTTTTGGTGAGTAGTGAGGACCTCGTTGAGGAAATGGTTGTAGGGGACAACCTTGGCTTGAGTGATCATGAGCTAATTTGATTTAAACTAAATGGAAAGATTAACAGAATTAAATCAGAGACTAGGGTTTACAATTTCAAAAAGGCTAATTTTAATAAATTAAGGGGACTGGTAAGGGAAGTGGATTGGGCTAACATATTTATGGATCTAAAGGCGGATGGCACCTGGGACTATTTTAAGTTGAAGTTGCAGGAGCTGTCGGAGGCCTGTATCCCGAGAAAGGGAAAACAGTTAATAGGAAAGAGATTTAGACCAAGCTGGATGAGCAAGCGTCTCAAAGGGGTGATTAAGAAAAAACAGAAAGCGTACAAAGAGTGGAAGAGGGGAGGGATCAGTAAGGAAACCTACCTTATTGAGGTCAGAGCATGTAGAGATGGAGTGAGAAAGGCTAAAAGCCGTGTAGAGTTGGACCTTGCGAGGGGAATTAAAACCAATAGTAAGAGGTTTTATAGCCATATAAATAGGAAGAAAACAAAGAAAGAAGAAGTGGGACCGCTGAAGACTGTAGATGGAGTGGAGATAAAGGATAATCTAGGGATGGCACAATATCTAAATGAATATTTTGCATCGGTCTTTAATGAGGCTAATGAACAGCTTAGGAATAGTGGCAGCGTGACAGAGGGGAATAAAGGAGGGGGGATTGACATTACTGTATCCGAGGTAGAAGCAAAACTTGAACACCTTAACGGGACTAAATCGGGCGGACCGGATGATCTTCATCCGAGAATATTGAAGGAACTGGCACGATAAATTGCAAGCCCGTTAGCGATAATTTTTAATGAATCTATAAAGTCGGGGGTGGTACCGTTGGACTGGAGAATAGCAAATGTGGTTCCTATTTTCAAGAAAGGGAAAAAAAATGACCCAGGTAACTACAGGCCTGTTAGTTTAACATCTGTAGTATGCAAGGTCCTGGAAAAAAATTTGAAGGAGAAAGTAGTTAAGGACCTTGAGGTCAATGGCAATTGCGACAAATTACAACATGGTTTTACGAAAGGCAGATCGTGCCAAACCAACCTGATCTCCTTCTTTGAGAAAGTAACAGACTTTTTAGATAAGGGAAATGCGGTGGACCTAATATACCTCAATTTCAGTAAAGTGTTTGATACGGTACCGCACAAGGAATTATTGGTTAAATTGGAAAAGATGGGGATCGATATGAAAATCCAGAGGTGGATAAGGAACTGGTTAAAGGGGAGACTGCAGCGGGTCATACTGAAAGGTGAACTGTCACGGTTGGAGGGAGGTCACCAGTGGAGTTCCTCAAGGTTCGGTTTTGGGTCCAATTTTATTTAATCTATTTATTACTGACCTCGGAACCAAATGTAAGAGTGGGCTGATAAAGTTTGCGGATGACACAAAGTTGGGAGGTATTGCCAATTCGGAGAAGGATCAGGATATTCTGCAGGGAGACTTGGATGGCCTTGTAAATTGGAGTAATAGAAATAGGATGAAATTTAATAGTGAAAAGTGTAAGGTGATGCATTTAGGGATGACTAACAAGAATTTTAGTTATAAGCTGGGGATGCATCAGTTGGAAGTAACGGAGGAGGAGAAAGACCTCGGAGTCCTGGTTGACTGCAGGATGACTATGAGTCGGCAATGTGATGTGGCCGTGAAAAAAGCCAATGCAGTCTTGGGATGCATTAGGTAAGGTATATCTAGTAGGGATAAGGAGGTGCTGCTTCCATTATACAAGGCTCTGGTGAGACCTCATTTGGAGTACTGTGTGCAGTTCTGGTCTCCCATGTTTAAAAGGGATGAACTCAAACTGGAACGGGTACAGAGAAGGGCCACTAGGATGATCAGAGGAATGGAAAATCTGTTGTATGAAAGGAGACTCGAGGAGCTCGGGTTGTTTAGCCTAACCAAACAAAGGCTGAGGGGGGGATATGATTGCTCTCTTTAAATATATCAGCGGGATAAATACCAGGGAGGGAGAGAAATTATTTCAGCTCAGTACTAATGTGGACACGAGAACGAATGGATATAAACTGGCCGTGGAGAAGTTTAGGCTTGAAATTAGACGAAGGTTTCTAACCATCAGAGGGGTGAAATTTTGGAACAGCCTTCCGAGGGAAACAGTGGGGGCGAAAGACCTCTTTGGCTTTAAGATTAAGCTTGATAAGTTTATGGGGGGAATGGTTTGATGGGATAACGTGATTTTAGTCAATTAATCAACAGCGTGCCATCGCTGGTAAATAGTATCAATGGTCAATGAGGGTCTGGCTGGAGAATCTTGCCTGCATGCTCGGGGTTCTACTGATCGCCATATTTGGGGTCGGGAAGGAATTTTTCTCCAGGGTAGATTGGCAGAGGCCCTGGAGGTTTTTCGCCTTCCTCCACAGCATGGGGCGGGGGTCGCTAGCTGGAGGATTCTCTGCAACTTGAAGTCCTTAAATCACAGATTTGGGGACTTCAACAGCTGAGTCAAGGGAAAGGGGGTGGGTCAGCTTTTGTGGCCTGCATCATGCGGGAGGTCAGACTAGCTGATCATACTGGTCCCTTCTGACCTTAAAGTCTATGAGTCTATATGGTCTCTCAGTGACTCACTGTTGGGAATAGAACTTAGAAGCCTAGACTCCTGGATCTTCTACTTTAAAGCCCAATCCAAAGCCAACTGAAATCAATGGCAGGGTTTCAACTGATTTCAACAGGCTTTGGACTAGGCCCCTTATCAGCAACCACATGCTTTCTGTTCCTTCCTCAATCCCCAAACCAAATGTAATACAGATATAGCAAAGCTATAATTAAACTTCATATTACAATTGGTTAATGTTGAAAATCCTTTGTATAGTTATTTTGAGTAGAAGTTTGGTCAAAGCTCCTTTTTCATATTTCACACTTTTTAAAAATCTGTTTAAAATCTACATTAAAGATACAAGTCATGTGTAGAACTCCAAAGAAATAGGGACCTGTCTGTGACAGACTTGGAGCAGCTCTGTAATTTATAAAACAACGAGAAGTCTGGTGCCACCTTAAAGACTAAATGGACATAAATCAGACATCCGGAAAGGTAACATACAAAAGCCAGTAGTAGAACAATCAATCTCCCTGGACACTCAATAACAGATTTAAAAGTAGCCATTCTTCAACAAAAAAATTTCAAAACAGACTTCAAAGAGAAACTGCAGAACAACAATTCATTTGCAAACTTAACACCATCAATTTGGGCTTGAAGAGGGACTGGGAGTGGCTGGCTCACTACAAAAGCAATTTTCCCTCTCTTGGTATTGACACCTCCTCATCAGTTATTGGGAGTGGACCACATCCACACTGACTAAATTGGCCTTCAACATTGGTTCTCCACTTGTAAGGTTACTCCCTTCTCTTCATGTGCCAATATATATTTATGCCTGTATCTGTAATTTTCACTCCATGCATCTGAAGAAGTGGTTTTTTTTTACCCATGAAAGCTTCTACCTAAATAAATCTGTTAGTCTTTAATATGCTGCCAGACTCCTCATTGTTTTTGTGAATACAGACTAACACAGCTACCCCTCTGATACTCTGTAATTTATGAAATGGTATGTTGACAAGGTAATTAGGGTGTTTATTGTATGAGTATGTTGGGTTAAATAAACAGGGCTGCTGAGAAAACAAGTAGGGAAAGGCAGCAAGGGCCCAAGATAAGCTACACTACTGTAAATGTTTGAGGGTTGTTAAGGGACAATGACACAGGCATTGGCTCTGAGGAGTCTGACTCAATGGCCTGCAGAGTCTACCCAACTGGTTTTGACAAAGCTGGGCCAAGAGCTGAAAGGAACAATGGTACTCTGGCTGAATAAAAATGATCTCTCTCTTTCCAGGGGAGGCAGTTGCTGGGGAGCTGTTTGGGAAACCAGGCTGACACAGGCAGTGGTGTGTGAAGAAGCTTGGCCTACCCTGGCCACCATCAAAGGATGGTAGAGCTTCAGATAGGAGAAACATACTAGTATAGATTGTTTGTTGTTTTAAAATATGTTTCTCTAAATGCTTTGTTCCTACACATAAAATAAACAATACTTTGCTCAAAGCAGGCTATATGGTTGTTGTAGACACCACTGGTAACAGACTCCTGAAGGGAAGAAATGGAAGTGCTGAAACCTGCTGGGTAAGCACGATTGATACGCAAGATACTGTAGCCTGATGTAAGAGCAGGAATACTGTGAATTCCACCCCAGGGAAGGTAAAGGCATTAGGCCTGACACCTGAGCAGGAGCCCTCAGAGACCCCAAAAGGGAGCAGAGGTGCAGATAGTCTTGTAACTGTGACACTGCCTAGATGTGTAATTTCACTAGGAATTACACCATCTGCTAAAAAAAACTCCCTGACAAAGCACAGGAACAAATCTGTAAAGACACATACCTAGAACCCCGACCAGGGGTATTCTATTTGCTACCCAAGATCCATAAACCTGATAATCCTGGACGCCCCATCATCTCAGGCATTGGCACCCTAACATCAGGCTTGTCTGGTTATGTGGTCTCTCTCCTCAGACCCTACGCTACCAGCACTCCCAGCTATCTTCGAGACACCACTGACTTCCTGAGGAAACTACAATCCATTGGTGATCTTCCAGAAAACACCATCCTAGCCACTATGGATGTAGAAGCCCTCTACACCAATATTCCACACAAAGATGGACTACAAGCTATCAGGAACAGTATCCCTGATAATGTCACAGCTAACCTGGTGGCTGAACTTTGTGACTTTGTGACTTTGTCCTCACCCACAACTATTTTACATTTGGGGACAATATATACCAGTCAGTGGCACTGCTATGGGTACCCGCATGGCCCCACAGTATGCCAACATTTTTATGGCTGACTTAGAACAACGCTTCCTTAGCTCTCGTCCCCTAACGCCCCTACTCTACTTGCACTACATTGATGACATCTTCATCATCTGGACCCATGGAAAAGAAGCCCTTGAGGAATTCCACCATGATTTCAATAATTTCCATCCCACCATCAACCTCAGCCTAGATCAATCCACACAAGCGGTCCATTTCCTGGACACTACTGTGCTAATAAGCGATGGTCACATAAATACCACCCTATACCGGAAACCTACTGACTGCTACACTTACCTACATGCCTCCAGCTTCCATCCAGGACACACCACATGATCCATTGTCTACAGCCAAGCTCTAAGATGTAACCGCATTTGCTCCAATCCCTCAGATAGAGACAAGCATCTACAAGATCTCTATCAAGCATTCTTAAAACTACAATACCTACCTGCTGAAGTGAAAAAACAGATTGACAGAGCCAGACGAGTACCTAGAAGTCACCTCCTACAAGACAGGCCCAACAAAGAAAATAACAGAACACCACTAGCTGTCACCTTCAGCCCCCAACTAAAACCTCTCCAGCGCATCAACCACACATCACTGAACAAAACCACTGACCCAGGAACCTATCCTTGTAACAAAGCCCGATGCCAACTCTGTCCACATATCTATTCAAGTGACATCATCATAGGACCTAATCACATCAGCCATACCATCAGGGGCTCGTTCACCTGCACATCTACCAATGTGATATATGCCATCATGTGCCAGCAATGCCCCTCTGCCATGTACATTGGCCAAACCGGACAGTCTCTCCGCAAAAGAATTAATGGACACAAATCTGACATCAGGAATCATAATACTCAAAAACCAGTGGGAGAACACTTTAACCTGTCTGGTCATTCTATGACAGACCTGCGGGTGGCTATCTTACAACAGAAAAACTTCAAAAACAGACTCCAACGAGAGACTGCTGAGCTGGAATTGATATGCAAACTAGATACAATCAACTCAGGATTGAATAAGGACTGGGAATGGCTGAGCCATTACAAACATTGAATCTATCTCCCCTTGTAAGTATTCTCAAACTTCTTATCAAACTGTCTGTACTGGGCTAGCTTGATTATCACTTCAAAAGTTTTTTTCTCTTACTTAATTGGCCTCTCAGAGTTGGTAAGACAACTCCCACGTGTTCATGCTCTCTGTATGTGTGTATATATATCTCCTCAATATATGTTTCACTCTATATGCATCCGAAGAAGTGGGCTGTAGTCCACGAAAGCTTATGCTCTAATAAATTTGTTAGTCTCTAAGGTGCCACAAGTACTCCTGTTCTTTTTATAAGAATCCTAGGTATTGGTGACCCTTTACAAAATACAGTTACAATAATTGCTGAATAATAATCCTTCCCTGAGTCATGTTCACTAAATAACCTTAAGTTGGGCTGTAACAAAAATAAAGTTTAATAAACTTAAGAATGAGCTGGATGAGCGACTGACTCAAAGGGGCGATTAGGAAAAAACAGAAAGCGTTTAAAGAGTGGAAGAGGGGAGGGATCAGTAAGGAAATGTACCTAAGTGAAGTCAGAGAATGTAGAGATAGAGTGAGAAAGGCCAAAGGCCGTGTAGAGTTGGACCTAGCGAGGGGAATTAAAAGCAATAGTAAGAGGTTTTACAGCCACATAAATAGGAAGAAAGCAAAGAAAGAAGAAGTGGGACCGCTGAAGTCTATTGCCGGAGAGGAGATTAAAGACAATCTAGGCATGGTGCAATATCTTAATGAATATTTTGCATCGGTGTTTAATGAGGCCAATGAAGGTATTAGGGATACTAGCACCACTATAGAGGGGCACTCGGGATGGGGGATTACCGTATCCGAGGTAGAAACAAAACTTGAACGCCTTAATGGGGCTAAGTCGGGAGGACCGGACGATCTACATCCGAGAATATTGAAGGAATTGGCGCGGGAAATAGCAGGCCCGTTAGCGATAATATTTAATGAATCTGTAAACTCGGGGGTGGTCCCGTTAGACTGGAGAATAGCTAATGTGGTTCCTATTTTCAAGAAAGGGAAAAAAAGTGATCCGGGTAACTACAGGCCTGTTAGTCTAACATCTGTAGTGTGCAAGGTGTTAGAGAAAATTCTGAAAGAGAAACTAGTGGAGGACCTGGAGGATAGTGGCAATTGCGATAAATTACAACATGGTTTTACGAAGGGCAGATCGTGCCAAACGAATCTGATCTCCTTCTTTGAGAAAGTAACGGATTTATTAGATAAGGGAAATGCGGTGGACCTAATATACCTGGATTTCAGTAAAGCGTTTGATACTGTACCCCATGAGGAATTATTGGTTAAACTGAAAAACATGGGGATCGATATGAAAATCCAGAAGTGGATAAGGAATTGGTAACTGGGGAGAATGCAGCGGGTTGTATTAAAGGGTGAACTGTCAGGTTGGAGGGAGGTTACTAGTGGAGTGCCTCAAGGTTCGGTTTTGGGACCCATTTTATTTAATCTATTTATAACTGACCTCGGAACCGATTGCAGGAGTGGGCTGATAAAATTTGCGGATGATACGAAGGTGGGAGGCGTTGTAAATTCGGAGGAGGACAGGGATATCCTGCAGGGAGACTTGAATGAGCTTGTGAATTGGAGTATCAGAAATAAGATGAAATTTAATAGTGAAAAGTGTAAGGTGATGCATTTGGGGATGACTAATAACAATTTTAGTTACAAGATGGGGACGCATTGGTTAGAAGTTACGGAAGAGGAGAAGGACCTAGGGGTTCTTGTAGACCGCAGGATGACTATGAGTCGACAATGTGACGTGGCGGTGAAAAAAGCCAATGCTGTCTTGGGATGCATTAGGCGAGGTATATCTAGTAGGGATAAGGAGGTCCTGCTTCCGTTGTACAAGGCGCTGGTGAGACCTCATTTGGAGTACTGTGTGCAGTTCTGGTCTCCCATGTTTAAAAAAGATGAACTCAAACTGGAACGGGTGCAGAGAAGGGCCACTAGGATGATCAGAGGAATGGAAAAGCTGTCGTACGAAAGGAGACTAGAGGAGCTTGGGTTGTGTAGTCTGACAAAGCGAAGGCTGAGAGGGGATATGATTGCTATCTTTAAATATATTAGAGGGATTAATACAAGGGAGGGAGAAGAATTATTCCAGCTTAGTACTAACGTGGATACCAGAACAAATGGATACAAACTGGCCGTGGGGAAGTTCAGACTTGAAATTAGACGAAGGTTTCTGACCGTCAGAGGGGTGAAATATTGGAACGGCCTACCGAGGGAAACGGTGGGGGCAACGGACCTGCCTGGTTTTAAGATAAAGTTAGATAAGTTTATGGAGGGAATGGTTTAATGGTAAAACATAGTAGTCAAGGAAAGCCAAGCAATGGTGGGTAAATAGTATAATGGCTAACGGGGTCGGGCTGGAGACTCTTGCCTATATGCTCGGGGTCTTACTGATCGCCACATTTGGGGTCGGGAAGGAATTTTCCTCCAGGGCAGATTGGCTGAGCCTCTGGAGGTTTTTCGCCTTCCTCCGCAGCATGGGGCAGGGATCTCTAGCAGGAGGGTCTCTGCCGATTGAAGTCACTAAAAACAGGATTGGGGACTTCAACAGCAGAGTCCAGGGAAGGGGTAGGGACGGTTTTATGGCCTGCAGCATGCAGGGGGTCAGACCAGATGATCATAATGGTCCCTTCTGACCTTAAAGTCTATGAGTCTATGAGTCTAAAACTCAGAATTTAAAAAAGATTCCCATTTTAATTCAGATTAGGTCAACAGAAAAATTCAAGATTGTTTTCTGAAAAAAAAAGGAAAAAAAAGAACTTTTCTATCCTGTTAAACGTGAAACGCAAGTGTGTACACTGAAGAAATGTTTTGGATAATGTGGTCCCTCTGATACATCTTATATTTCCTGCAAGCCATTGCCATAATTAGATTTCATTTGCTTTTATAAAATACAGTTAACCAATTCCATTGAATGACTTGTTTTGACTTCAGGAGCCTTGTACTTTTGTTTTGCAGATGGGGAAACTGTTTACGTTAAGTGGCTTGTCCAAGACCACAAGGAGATTCTGTGTCTGAACTGGGATCAGAACTCCGGAATTTCTGGCTCTCAGATCTGCGATCAGACCATTAGATTGCAGCTTTCTCTCAACTAAAAAAATAGTGCCATGAGATTTTCTTTTTTAAACTGTATACACAATTCACATCAATTGTCAAAAATGGCAGATTGTCTTTGCAGCCAAAATGAGCACATAAAAGGAAAAAATACTTTTTATAGTATAAAAAATGGAGGCATACATACTGGGCAAGATAAATTATTTAAAAAGACAGTGGTATTGTTAGGACAAGGAAGGCATTTTAGTCCTGAGTGATGAAAAAGTGGATAATGCCAAGATGAGCAGGAGGACAGGTCATGTTGTTCCTATTAAGAGTTATAATTCTATTATCTTTTCTTGTTGCTCCATCATTTTAGAAAGTGACACGTATTATCACTAGCATTAGTCAGATGACTATCTACATGTTTCACACAATTTCTTAGGCAGTAATGCATCAGAGATAATCATGTTCATTTTCCCATGGTTATAAATGGAGAGCAGAAAATGAAGAGGAATGAAAGTGTGCTTCAGTGCCATTGAAAGTTTCCCATATGCATCATATGACACAAATGGCACACATGTATTGCCTCTTTGCTGTTCATGGTTAAAAAGCAGAACTTGCTTCCAAAAAGGAATATGTAAATCATCAAATATCACTCTGGCAAATAATATAATCACTAGTTTTGAATTCTTTCTTTGCATTCAGGGTATTATTAAAGGGTTACAGCTTCAGCACGCGCTCAGAGCACTGCTTGATGATAGCAAGCTGTTAGTTCATAGTCCAGGCAGTTAAGTGTGTGGAAGCAGAGAAAAGAACTGACAGAAGGGAACTGCAATGCATGATGGTTGTTAGCAAGAGTCAGGCTTCGTTAGCAAGAGACAGTCTTTGTTAGCAAGAGTCAAGCTAGCTGTGACCCTGATAACCCTGATAACGCGAGATTTGTAGAAGCGAGGATTGTGTGAGGATTGTGTGAGGATTGTGTGAGACGGGTGAGAAAGAGCTGTGTAAGAAGTCATTGTGACCTCAGTATAGATAAGGTGTAGAAGACCTTGTGTAGATAAGGTATAGAAACTAATTGTATGTAGGCAAGAGTCAAAACAAGTAAGGAAATGAGATATCAAGATGGCCTATGTATAAACAAAATGCAGCTGTCCCTCATTATTTCTGTAATGAAAGGTATAAATGCTTGCTGTAATTAGTTACCAGAGAGAGACCTACTTGCTCTCTCCTCTGCACATGTGAGAGTTAATAAAGCGTCTGACTTGCTGCACCTAAACAAAAACAGTGAGAACTCAGTTTTTCTCTGACAAGTGTCATGCGAACATTTATCAAAAACAGGATAGACTGATTTTCATTTGTCTATCTATGCATCATAGTGAGTGCTGCATAGCACTGGGGCTGGCTAGGAAACAAGAATTCTGTTTCACACACACAAAAGAAAGATTTCCAGATTTACTTTTGTTCCACAGTGGAATGAAAACAAGTCCTTTAGAAATGTTTCATTAAAAAAGCATGAATGAGACCAAGCCACTTGAGAACAGCAATAGCCTGTTGTACAGGGCACTCACCTGGGATGCAAGAGACGCAGCTTCCCTGCTCTGCCTGATTCAGACATCCCAAGTGAGTGCCCTGATCACTCATCTATTGGACTTTTGAAGGGGTAGGAGGTAGGTGAGAGGCTTTCCCCCTCCTCCTCCTTCCCAAATTCCATTCTGGACCTTAGGGCTGGTACACACTGAAAAGTTAGGTCGACCTAGCAACGTTGCTCATGGGGTGTGAAAAATCCACACCCCCAAGTGACATTGTCAAACCACCCTAAACCCTGGTGTAGACAGTGTTAGGTTGATAGAAAAATTCTTCCCTCTACCTAGCTGCCACCTCTTGGGAAGGTGGATTATCTAGAGCAGGGATTCTCAAATCGGGGGTCGGGACTCCTCAGGGGGTCAGGAGGTCATTACATGTGGGGATCGCGAGCTGTCATCCTCCACCCCAAACCCCATTTGCCTCCATCATTTATAATGGTGTTAAATATGTAAAAAAGTGTTTTTAATTTATAAGGGGGGGGTCGCACTCAGAGGCTTGTGATGTGAAAAGGGACGCCAGTAAAAAAGTTTTTGAGACCCACTGATCTACAGTGATGGGAGAACCTTTCCCATCGCTGTAGCATCTACACTGAAACACTACAATGATGCAGCTGCAGCTGTGCTGCTGTAGCATTTTAAATGTAAACATAGCCCTAGAACTCTTCCCAATGACATATTGTTGAAACATTCTTTTCTGTAAAAAGTTACAGTTTTGACAAATTGGCATTTTCTGACAAAAGTGTAGTCAAAAATTTCCCAATGAGCTCTAGTGCTCACTGGAGATGAAGGCCTCCACTCTTTTAATTATACATCTCTGGTTTCATATAGCCAGAACATTCTGAAATGTTTACCGACAGCAAAATAGATTTCAAGGTTCAAACTTCAACCATGGTGGACATAGGCCTATTAAATTAGCATATATGTAAGAGTTGCCAAACTGCATGAATATGTATTACACACACCACATTAATGTTTGTGGGCATTAATATTATTATATACATATAGCCAGAACATTCTGAAATGTTTACCGACAGCAAAATAGATTTCAAGGTTCAAACTTCAACCATGGTGGACATAGGCCTATTAAATTAGCATATATGTCAGAGTTGCCAAACTGCATGAATATGTATTACACACACCACATTAATGTTTATGGGCATTAATATTATTATATACATTATATCACCTATGGATGTTGAGTAGTTGTGTTAAGTGACTTGCATTATGCTTTCCACAGAATGCTGTTCTGATAGTGCTAATGTATGTATCATACAATGCTTTGCAAAACTGAATTCAGTTCTTGTCACAGGCAAATACAAACCTATCAGAGAGAAGATACATTAATCCAATGCCCTGGTACAGGTAAAGAGTGTTTGCCAGCCCATTGTGCCTGGAATGTGGTATCAAAAAACAAAACAAAACAAAAAGATAGGAAAGAAATGTGTTGAAATAGAAAAATAAGATAAAAAGCTGATTGGTGGGTTAAGGCCTAGGTGATGTTTAGAATGTTCTCTAACTTGTAAACAACCATTATGAATGCATATTTTAGTATGAATACATATTTTCAGAGCAAAATTGAATACTGTGAGACTGTGGTCTCCGGATCAGATCAGTAAAATATTAACTACTTTCTGTAATTGTACTGCTTTGTCTTTGACTAATACATTTGAATAAGCTGAACTTTTGAATAATTTCAATATTGAATCAAAAGTGTAGTCAAGCAATTGGCTATAACCATTAGTTAAAAGGCTTCAGTTAATGACTTGGGTTGATTAAAAAAAATGAAACTGGCTTTAATTCAGACATATCTGAACTATCTGCAAATTGCACACAGAGCATGCACATTAGAACATTTTCTGCAGTGTAAAGATGGGCAGGTGAACAAGGGCCTGTTGTGGTAACTAGGCCTACATTTACTCTAATTTTGAGCTCAACAGTAAAAAGTATGTGAAAGTTCATAAGATGTCACAATAGTTTATAGCAACAAATATTGATGGAAAAATATATGAAAAGGAAGCAGATCGAATTAGTCTAAACAAAAAGGCCTACTGGTATAACTCAGGATTGTGTTAAGTTCATGCCTGACAAACAGGAAAATGTGGGTCTGGAAATTAATGTGCCAAAATAGGGTGTGTTGGATATTAGGCCTAATTGGTGGAAAAAATAATGAGAGAATAGCCTATTCTGCCCATCACTCCCATTGTGGGTACTTAAAGAAAGAGACCTTGGGGGAAAAATAAGAAAAGATGGAGGCTGCTGAAGCAAACTTTGCCATCATGGTTAGGGTTGGAAGGGACCTCAGGAGGTCATCTAGTCCAACCGCCTGCTCAAAGCAGGACCAATCCCCAGACAGATTTTTGCCCCAGATCCCTAAATGGCCCCCTCAAAGACTGAACTCACAACCCTAGGTTTGGTTGCTACCCCCTCCATCTCCTGGAGCCCTGGAATGTCTTTGTCCTAATTTTGAGAGATGCCCTGACCAAAGAAGGCCAGAGAGAGGAATCCAGATGACTGTGACAGTCTACACTGTTATGGTCACCACTTTTACAAAATTATGATAAATGTTGTACAAAGTATGCCTTGTGAGATATCATTGGAAAAGTCATAGTCTGCAGAGTATTACTGTCCATTAACATGTGTGCATTATCATTGCATATGGAGTTATGAGGTTTTGGTATATGTTTGTTACTGAAACATGTTGTGAGTCAGGGGAATGCTCACAAACTAGCTCTTTAGATAACAAAAGAACTATAAACCACGGACTGGCATGTCATCCCCAGAGACACCTCAAGCTGCATGTATACAGAAGGTGCAAGCAAGAATTTGCAATTCATATGAAGGACTGAGTGCAGGAAATGGGGCTGCTTGATCCCATGACACATCAAGGACTTTTCCAGTAAAAAGGATCAAGATATAAAAAGGGAGAACAAAGCCCCCTGGCCATCTCTCCTCTCCCACCTATACTGAAGGCAACAAGATCATTTGGAAGACAGAAACATCATTGAAGTGGGGGGATTAGTCCTAACTGGAAAACTTTCCAGTTAGCAAAGACTGCTGTGGGCTTTTGGGTAAGCAAAACCTTATTGCTTCAACTTTGACTAAGATTGTGTAAGGTTAACTTTTATTTCTTTTTGCAACCAATTCTAACTTTCTATGCCTATACCACTTATAATCACTTAAAACCTATCTTTCTGTAGTTACTAAACTTATTTTAATATTTTATCTAAACCGTTGTTTTGGTTTTTTTTTACTCAAGTGGTTGGGACATCTCTTCTCAAGTTAACAAGGGCTGGTGCATATTCATTTTCTTTGATAAAATGATGGACTTTATAAGCCTGTATTGCTTAGTAAATAACTGAGCAGTACAAAACAGAATATTTCTGGGGTGCAAGGCTGGGACTAGGGATATATGGGTGTCGCCCTATATGTAATTCAAGAGTTGCTGAGCATAGCATTCTGGAAGTTGTCTGGGGGTGACTTGCATGTTGGGGGCTGGGGTGAGCGGGCAGAATGGCAGCTCACACAGCAAAGTAGGGCATAGTGCACATCAGACTGGAAAGTTAAGAGGGCACAATGATCCAACAGTACAAATTATACCCAGGGACATGTAATGATGACATTGCCAGCCTACCAGCTCCAGCTGAATCCCAAACATCACCTGAGATGAAATGGGGTCAGACTTTAATAACAGCAGTATCAATAATTCCAGCTCATCTCAACTAATTGCTTCTCTTTTTCCCCAAAAAGACAGCCATTACCATCTTTGACGTCATCTAGAGATTGTCAAACAAGGAGGGTTTCCTTCTAAAAACTCTCTCCAGCTAAAGGGGAAGGGAACAAAAATACTGTAAAAATGAAAGACTAGTTTAATACCTTTACATTTCAAATGTTTTAACTGTTTTTCTTTCTTTTCTGAATCTTTATTAAAAGATTAAAAGGATTTTTAAGGATTTGTTTGCCATGGTACTCAGCAGGGCCGGCTCCAGGCACCAGCTAAGGAAGCAGGTGCTTGGGGCGGCCAATACAAAGGGGCGGCACTCCATCTGCTATTGGGGCGGTACGTCCGGATCTTCAGTGGGAATTCGGCGGCGGGTCCCTCAGTCCCTCTCTTCCCCTTTGAGCTGCCACCGAACTGCCGCTGAAGAGGAAGAGAGGGAGTGAAGGACCCGCCACCAAACTGCCGCCGAAGAATGGAGCGATTATCATCAGAACTTTAGCAGAGTAAAGTATTACATAGTGTGAATAAAGGTAGTAGAATCTGGTCCTAGGGGAATAAGGAGCATAAATTAGTACTATCCATGGAATATTTATGAGTTAACAAACAAATATCCGTGAGTTAACAAAGAATGACTAGATTAAATTACACATCAGCAAGGTATGCATGTGCTTCTAAAGGACAATAAAGCTAATGAAATTAGGGCCAACTTTTAAAACCATATATCACCTAAGCCTATGCAAAGGGTAGTTACATTCTCTTCTACATCCCTTGGTCATGTGTCTTTTCATTCTCTCACTCAGACAGTAATATCCAGGGACATTCCAACTGATATCATTCCTAATAATGGAAGATTTTTTTCACCAGCCAAACAAAATTAAAACAAAATTTAGCTCTCTGAATGTGAAGCTGACCGAAAGACTTTTGTCTAAAGAGACACAGCCTTCTCTGGGGTATGTGCATTGTCTGGTCTTCATGTTGATGTTCTGCTAGGCATTCCTAGGAGGTGATTGACTAACAAACAGTTGCAATTGCAAAAAACAAATGTGCTTGCGAATAGCACAGTTGTTCTTTGCAAAGCCTTCTGTAAACATTTTTTAACCACTTTGGCCTAGATGCATGAATTTCCTGGCTAACTCTCACTTGTGCAGTTTTTGATCAAATACCATGCAGTTAATTGTTTTAATAGTGTGTTTGCTGTTTTAGTGCAAGTAAATTAAAAGTAACAACCTCTAATTACCACTGGCAATACAATTGTAAACAGATGTAGCTTAACTAACACCACTTCTAAAAATGTCATAAACACAAAACCCAAATAAAGCTATTACAGTGAAAAAAAAAACCCACTAAGGTTGATAACTTCTGACACTTGGCAGTGAATTTTAAATACTGGGGGGAGAGGGGGCATTCTACATTGACTTACAACCTGTGGATCTCCTCTGACTTCAACTTACACCTGGTTCAATCCTGTTGGGACAAAATTTGGACCTATTTGTTTACATTTTCTTTTCTTTCCTTCAATAAATCCACCCCTGTGTTGTTTCCAGACTTAGCTCTCAGTGCTGCTGATCACATTCTTCCATTTTTCACTGTGACTTGCACTGTGAGATTCACTTCCGCTTAGAAAACAACACAGTTGGGTGGTAGCCCCTCCCCTTTACTTTCCTCACTTCTCCCCTTCCTTTTTTCATTGTTCAAAGCAAAACTAAAGGCAATCAGAATGGTGATGGGGCGGAGTTACCTCTTTTGGGGGAAGGGAGTATTATGCAAATAAAATTGTTTTGCCTTTATTCCAGCAGAAACAGTATTGTTTCCTGTTATGATTGTTAGTGATGATAATGTAGTATTCAAGCCTGTATATTTGCCTGAGATAGAATTTTGGGTCTTGTTTGCCCATTTGACTTTTGATATTTTTATATTCTTACTAATATGTATGAACAAAGAACAAAGTTTATGGAGGGAATGGTTTAATGGTAAAACATATTAGCTGAGGAATACCGAGCAATCGTAGGTAAATAGTATAATGGCTAACAAGGGTCAGGCTGGAGACTCTTGCCTACATGCTCGGGGTCTTACTGATTGCCATATTTGGGGTCGGGAAGGAATTTTCCTCCAGGGTAGATTGGCTGAGGCCCTGGAGGTTTTTCGCCTTCCTCCGCAGCATGGGGCAGGGATCTCTAGCAGGAGGGTTCTCTGCCAATTGAAGTCACTAAAACACAGGATTTGGGGACTTCATCAGCAGAGTCAAGGAAAGGGTAGGGATGGTTTTGTGGCCTGCAGCATGCAGGGGGTCAGACCAGATGATCATAATGGTCCCTTCTGACCTTAAAGTCTATGAGTCTATGAGACACCGGGTGAAGAGCAAAGAACAGAGACATCTGTCCACAAGCAGATGGGGGAAACAGAGATAAGAGATAGAGCGAAAGTGTTGCTGAGCAGAGTGGCAGTTTAATATAGAGGATACACTTGAAGGACAGTCCTGCCTCAATTCCTCTCCCAAGATAAGGTCAAGCCACCAGTCAGGAGGGGTGAGGGGGATGGGAAGGTACAAGAAACACTAAAAGCCAAAGAAATGCCTGTCCCTGACCAAAGCGCAGCCTCACTTCTTACCTCTCCTATGGGATACAAAAGAGGTGGCACCAAAGACCCCAGATCCAAGACCCTCCAAAATGGAACATGACCATAAGTTGTATGTGGTGGGATCAAGGTCATGCACTATAGGTATAATTATGCCTGCTAAGGAAGGGGAACCTGGGACACTGGGAAAGGGCTCTGCTGGCATGCAAAGCTATGGATATGCTTTGCTTGACTAACCAGAATAAACTTCGCATTGCCTGCCCTTTGTACTTCTGGTCTTCTGCTTTCTGTCTGCATGACAAGAACTGGGAGGGGCGAAGGGAAAGCCCCTAACACTTCCATATAAACACTAAATGGGAATTACACTCTTATGGTTCACAGATAGATAGTTAATTGACAATGTAGGTTTCAGAGTAGCAGCCGTGTTAGTCTGTATCCACAAAAAGAACAGGAGTACTTGTGGCACCTTAGAGACTAACAAATTTATTAGAGCATAAGCTTTCGTGAACTACAGCCCACTTCTTCGGATGCATATAGAGTGAAACATATATTGAGGAGATATATATACACACATACAGAGAGCATGAACAGGTGGGAGTTGTCTTACCAACTCTGAGAGGCCAATTAAGTAAGAGAAAAAAACTTCTGAAGTGATAATCAAGATAGCCCAGTACAGACAGTTTGATAAGAATACTTACAAGGGGAGATAGATTCAATGTTCAGCAGCCATTGAATCTATCTCCCCTTGTAAGTATTCTTATCAAACTGTCTGTACTGGGCTATCTTGATTATCACTTCAAAAGTTTTTTTCTCTTACTTCTTGTAGCACATGCATGTCCTTTTTCTATATACCGCAAATCTGCAGGAATGTTACCGTCTTCAGTGTTAGATCTCTTATTTTTATCTCATTTTACATTAATGCTTCAAAGAGTTACTGACTGATATTTATCTCAAAATGCACCGGGTCAAGTGCAGATATCACAAACTCCCCATGTGTGCATACATGTGCATGCATACACACACAGTTTCCAGTGCTTCTCAGTTTCAGCAAATGATCAACTCTTGCTATCCCAAAGACAAATCTGTTCATGGCAGAGGAATTTTTATTCCAAAACACAATTAAGAATCTTAAGTTCCTTATGAATTCTCTGTCAGTCTGCATCTAGAAACTCATTACTTAATCCTTGCAGCTCCTCTAGAGTTGGTAAGGAATTTTTCAAAACATTTTTCTGTTTGAAAATACTGATTCATCAAAACTAAAACTTTTTGCAGCAATATATCAGTTTTGACAAAACTTTCATCAGAAAGATTTCTGGTCAAAATGAGAGAGAGGAAGAGTTAATACCCACTGAATAGCTAATAACTCAGTAGTTTGGCCACTCACCTGGGATGCAAGATACCCTAGCACAAGTCCCCATTCTGAATCAAGTAAGAAAGGGACTTGAACCTGAGACTTGCCTATCCCAGGTAAGTGCCCTGACTAATACTGGCTATTATGTGGTGGGTTTCTCTGTGCTCTTTTGAGAGCAATTTTGAAAGGTCTCAGCTTCATCCCTATAAAAAATGAAACCAAATGCTGAATGCTCATATTTTTTTATGAACCAGGATTCTTCCAGCTAAAATTGGAGGATAATGAACTGAAACCCCAGATTACTTTAGATTGATTTAACCTTGGAAATATATTTAATTGCAAATATTATGGTTGTGCAGGTTCTCTTTGTAGCTGTGCAATCACAGTAGACTTCAATAGTACAGGAATAATTTAGAGCATAATTTAATCTACATAATACATTGTACCCATAATTCTGTAAGGTCCTCCTTCTTAGGTATTGATGCTGTTTAGGTGGGTTAATGACTACAAACCTCTGTGTATTCAGATTTCAGAGTAGCAGCCGTGTTAGTCTGTATCCGCAAAAAGAACAGGAGTACTTGTGGCACCTTAGAGACTAACAAATTTATTAGAGCATAAGCTTTCGTGGACTACAGCCCACTTCTTCGGATGGCTAAATTTAAAAAAAAATCATGGGTAGGTTATTTATCCTGATTAGTGTCTCAGAAAGACAATCAGGTGTATTGGGGGGAGAGATACCTCTGCAACTTTAATAGAAAATCAGGATTTTGATCCTGAGCAAATTTGCACTACAGGACGTGACCTGTACTCCTAGCTTTTCAAAGTTTGTAGTTTGTTTTAATCATACATTCTCTCAGCTCCTATCCATGCATTCCTTATATAAAAGTCATTAGTATCCAGCATCTTAAAACTTTCTTCCTTGGGTGTTTTGCAGTATTCACTCAGTAACCTAGAACTATAGTGGACTGATTTGCTCTATGTCTCATCTAATTAGCACCTGCAGTTCCTGCATTGCACATACACATAGGGTGATTGCACACAGGTAGGCAGTTAGATGTGTGACTATTCATTGGAGCTCACAGTAATAGTGCATGCAAATAGGTGTTTTTGATATGAGGGACAATGTGAGCCATTATCAGGTGCTAAATGTGCAGTCATTAAAAAATAAGCACTATTAAATACAAAAATAAAATTGTATTAATGGTTAAGATCTTGAAAGTCAAGCACTCAAAAGTCAATAAGAGTGTGGCAAATCAAGATTGCAGAGGTAATGCTATCTCAACCACAGTGCATTTATAGTACTGTATGCATTAACAACAAAGAGGAATATATAGTGGGTTTGGGTTTTTTTAACTTAACAAGGGAAAGAGAATTTTTAAAAAAATCATGGTGCATGTGTGCAGCATGGCTGCATTAGCATTGCAGGAGCAACCTTAATTTGCTGGAATTTTCTGGCTATTGAATGCTTGACTTGAACTTTAAGGTAGCAGGATCTTTTTTTAAAATTTAATTCCCTTGTGGTTTTGTTTAAAGGAGAAAGAGCAAAAACATGATGGGAGCAAGAACCTGGATATAACAGACTTGCTAAGCTCATGGAGCATGTAAATTCATCTCTCTGCCCCTATATGGCCTATATCTTCACAATGATTATCATCAGAACGTATACAATCATGTAACCCCAAAATGTATGTTCCTGAGAGACTATGTACCTAATTAGTTGCAAAATGAAGCTGAAGTCAATGGCGTTCCATGTATACCTTCAGTCCTCCCATGTGCTTCTCTTTGCCGTATGGGACCAGTTGTATTAATTTAGATGGAATATATGGGCCAAAGGTGTTAACATAACCTAGTCACTGTCCAACATTACACAGTATTAAACAAGGTCTGGAGCTGGTATACAGAAACCTCAGAGTGCTTAGTACCAGGGCCGGCTCCAGGTTTTCTGCTGCCCCAAGTGGCAAAAAAAAAAAAAAAAGCCGATCGAAGGCACTTTGGCGGCAGCTCAATCGCAGGGAAACAAAGCCCCCAAAAATCGCTTTACTGGGCTTATGTGATGTAAATAAGGGCAGAATTTCCTCCTTCTTTCAGGCCTTATTTTAATATATTGCATGGATATGTGGGGCACCTACTCTGTTCTTCCTGTTACAGTTCCTGCTGCTCCTTTTTGCTGTTCTCTGCCCTTCAGCATTTGCCATTTTTTTCTCCAAATGCCTTTGTACTTATATTCTACTGTTTTTCCTCTTCTCCCCATTATCTACTGAATTTATTTCTTACCTATACAATGACTTTTTCCCTACGATAAATCTCAGTATACGTGTTGTGTGTTATAGACTCTTCTCTTTTTCTTTCTCCTGAGTGATTCTGTCTCTTTTTCATTTCCTGTACAGTTCACATCCCATTCTGTCATAGCAGAGCTTTATCTTGTGATTGCTCATTTTCAGGCTCACTGATTTTACTCATAACATTATTTTTCCACCCCTCCTTTTAAAGGGATATCACACGTATTTTCATTTTGCGTTGTTACTGTTCTTGAATCTGTGCAGATTATGTTCTGAGAGCAATCTAACTTCTCCTATTATCTTTCATAGATACTCAAATATTTCTCTTCAACTGAGCCTGTGCCTTTGCATCTTTCAATTTTAAAGTAAGATGGTTCTTAAGTTCTAATGTAGTATTTGGAGCTCAGAAGCATACTGGAATTTGTGGGACACTCAATATTTCAGCTGAATCAGGCTGACTGTTCTGCAGTACCATCAAGTCAGACAATGTTCCCAAGGGAAAAGAGAAGGTAGAGTCTTTTGTACAAAAGATCCCTTATTCTAGGGCAGTGGTCTCCAAAATTTTTGATCGTGCACCCCTATCAGTAAAAATTTTTTGAGCATGCACCCCCTGCCGCGCCAAAGCAAAAAACCAAACCAAACAAAAAAACCGCTCAGACTCCCGCCTGACGAAGCAAAAAAAAACCCCCACAACAACCCTTCTCCTGCCGCGCACCCCCAAGGATCATCTTGCGCACCCCCTGTTCTAGGGGATGGGGCAGAGGACTAGGATCCAGAAAACCATAAGTTGAAATCTAATTTTTTCTACTCATTGCTTCTTATATTTTGTGCACTTTATGGGTCTTATTACTATTCTCCCATTCCTCCTCCCCCTTTTTGAAAATATTCACACAACTAAGTTAACTGAACTTGCAAGCAGAGCTGGGAATGTGGCAGACCCAAGTCTCAAGAACTTAGCCTTTCAGTCTGAATATACCAAATGTATGTGCCTGACTACCGCCTGTAACTGCTGTTTTAACAACCTGATCATACACTCAGTGTATGATCAGGTTGTTAAAACAGCAGTTACATGAACACAATCCAGGAATTTTGACATAAACACAATCCAGGAATTTTGATCCACTACTTTCTACTACTATTGAGCAAATTGTTGTGTGACACCCCCCTTGGCAGTCTGTGTCAGGTCCTGTTCTAGTTATTAGTACACAGAGAGGATAAAAGTCCATACTGGGTATCTGAAGTTCCAGGTTACTAAACCCAGCTGAAGTCCCATGTGGGAGGTCTTTATATTTGCACAGAATGGAATTTATTGTTCCAGTTTTCTTTGTGGGGGAAAAAATGTATTTAGTGAGAAAATATACTTGCCCTAAAACAGTTACATGTAAATGCAGCTAACAGCAGAGTTTTTGTGGGAGTAGAGCCTGACAGGAGAGTGGTGATTTTGTATTCTGAGAGTGTAATGATTTGGTCTAGCTACATGGCTTGATTCAGTGTTTGCCGACATCCCATAGTGAGGGGGAAGTGCTGACCTCATTGGCTAGGTTTAAAAACCAGTCACTGGCAATCAGTGGAGCAGTGAACAGCTAGCAGTGTAGTTTCTGTAGGAATTTGGGGAGTATTCTTCCCCTGTTTTTTATTTCCCAGAGGAATAGGGTCTAGGAAGAGAAGACAATGATGGCTACTGAAGCAGCACTAGAAGTGACCCAAGGAGGAGAGGAGACAAAAGATATAATCAGATGCAGAAGGTTCAGGAAGTACATCATGCTTGAGTGAGTATCTTATGGAAGCTGCAAAAGCATGAAATGTCACCTCATAGAGCTCATGGCAGAGAAGATCCAAGGATTAGAGATGCAGCTGGAGATGATGATGGAATTCAGATGGGAATTTGAAAATATAATGAACGAGAGGAGGTTTTACAGACAACTCAAGATTTGCAGAAACCTGCCAAACAAAAGGAGCTGGAGGGCGGACTCCTAGAATAGGAGGGTGATGTAGGAATAAATGAGAATTGCTAAAAGTCAAGATGAATTAGCACTCATCCAGGAAACTAAAATAAAGACTTTTTTTAGTTACATAATTAAAAATAGAATAAGGAAGGATGAGGTTGGCCTGTCATGCAGTGTGTTTGGGACTGAAATTCAAGATAATCTAGCTATAGCCCAAAAACTAAATCAATACTTTGCCTTGGTTTTCAATGGGGATGATAATATGGAATGTGTGCATGACAGCAGTATGGCTGATAGAAATGAATGTCTAGAAATGGAAAATACCACTTCTGAAGTGGAAGAAAACTTAAAGAGCTCAATGCGCTCAAACTGGGCGAGAGGGGTCTGGATAATTTCCATCCTAGAATACTAAAAGAACTGGAACATGACATTGCTAACCCAGTAGCAAGAATTTTTAATAAATTTGTCTATTCAGGGGTAGTACCCTAAGACTGGAGAATAGTTGACATTGTACCTATATTTAAGAAACGGAAAAAGAGGTGGTCCAGGCAATTACAAACCTGTTAGTCTGACCTCAGTAGTATGCAAGGCTTAGAACGAATTGTGGAGGAAAGACTAATTAAATTCCTGGAGGTAAATGATAAAGTGGGTGTAATGAAACACAGGTTTGCCAAGGGAAATGAACTAGATCTAATATACTTAGACTTCAGTAAAACATTCAACAAGGTACAACATGAGAAACTATCAGCAAAATTAGAGAAGTTGGGGATCAGTACAAGAATTGTAAGGAACTAGCTAAAGGGGAGGAGGTAACGGGTTATGCTGAAAGGTGAATTATCGGACCAGAGAGAGGTTATAAGTGGAGTCCCTCAAGAATTGATCTCGGGACCAATCTTAATCAATATTTTTATTAATAAACTTGGCACAAAAATAGGAGTGTGCTAATAAAAATTGCTGATGATAACAAGCTGGGAGGCATCATCAATACAGAGGAGGATTCAAATGTTATTCAAGAAGATCTGGATGACCTTGAAGACTTGAATTTCAGCCCATTAATGTGATTCCGTAGTACAACATGCAAAGTCATGCACTTAGGGTCTAATAACAAGAATTTCTGCTACAAGATGGAAGTTCATCAGTTGGAAGCCACAGACGAGGAGAGAGAGCAGAGTGTATGGGTTGATTACAGGATGGCTGTGAGCCACCAATATGATGCGGCTGTGAAAAAGGGAAATGTGATCCTAGGATATATGAGGCAAGGCATTTCCAATAGAGATAGAGAATATTAATGGCACTGTACAAGACCTCATTCAGAATACTACGTACAATTCTGGTCTCTCAAGAAAGATGAATTCAAACTGGAACAGGTACAGAGAAGAGCTACTGGGCTGATCAGGGGACTGGAGGGCCTATCTTGTGAGAGGTGACTGGAAGAGCTTAGCATTTTTAGTCTAGGAAAAAGAAGATTGAGAAGAGATATGAGTGCTCTTTATAAATATATGGCCGGGGATAAATACTGGAGAGGGTGAACAGCTATTTAAGCTAAAGGACAATGTTAGCACAAGAACAAATGGATTTGAACTTATCATGAACAAATTCAGGCTGGAAATTAGAAGAAGGTTTCTAACCATCAGAGGCGTGAGGTTCTGAAACAGTATCCCAAATAGGAGTTGGGGGGCAAACAACTTAATTACTTTTAAGAGAGAGCTGGACACATTTATGAGTGCAATTGTATAATGGGGTTGGATATGATGGTAGAGGCCAGGACTAAGCAACACTGGGGCTTACTTCCAGTTTATGTCTTAATAGGTCATGTTTCAATGTTTCAGCCAGCCACCTGCTGGGGTCAGGAAAGATTTCACCACTGTCACCCCTAGGAATTTTTATTTCCTTCCTCTGAAGCATTAGTGAAAACCCAGATGGAGATGGGACATTAGCCAGGGCTTTGATGTGGCACCAAGCAGTCTCTCTCTCTCAGGTATTTGGCTGGCTGGTTCTTGCTCAAATGCTCATGGTGTAACTGATTACCGTATGTGGGGTTGGGAAGGAAATTTCCCCCAGATCAGATTAGCAGTGACCTTTGGGTTTTTTCACCTTCCTCTAGAGCATGTGGGTGTGGTTCACTTGCCAGGATTATTTCCCAGCCATTGAAGTGTCTTCTGCCATTGGTGCACTTTGGTCCCTCCTTTTCTCTGCCTGTGACACATACTAATTTAGTCACCAAAGGGCTATAATATTTTGGTCTGATTTTGACTGTTCGGTTTAGTGTGCAGATGCTGAGTGGTGTTGGTGACCAGTGATATATGGGAGGACAGGCTGGATGAATTGGTGGTCGATTCTTGATTTAAACACTATGACAATACTAGACCACTAGGGAAATTTCTCATATTAATTTTTTGATACTTTTTCCATTCTCCCTATGTGAGTTAATAGAAAAATAGCATAATTTCCAGGAGGTTAAATGATTTTCCTCAATTTGTATGGCTGTTAATCAGCCATCAGAGCCTAGTGGGTGAAATAGTTTTCTCTCATATTTAAAAGGTGTGATGCTGCACCACATATTCTTCATAGTGATATTATTATATGATTGTAGCATAATTATGATGTATTTTGTACAAGATAAGTCATGTGAGGTGTCATTGGAAAAGTTATGATTTGCTGAATATGACTGTCCTATTTGTATGCATGTATTGCTTTTGTATCTGAAGTTATAAATACTGACTATGTATCTAGAGGGTTGGGCCAAAAGAAATCTGATGAGGTTCAACAAGGACAAGTGCAGAGTCCTGCACTGAGGACGGAAGAATCCCATGCACTGCTACAGACTAGGGACCTAATGGCTAGGAAGCAGTTCTGCAGAAAAGGACCTAGGGGTTACAGAGAACGAGAAGCTAGATATGAGTCAACAGTGTGCCCTTGTTACCAAGAAGGCTAACGGCATTTTGGGCTGTATAAGTAGGGGCATTGCCAGCAGATCGAGGGACATGATCATTCCCCTCTATTTGACATTGGTGAGGCCTCATCTAGAGTACTGTGTCCAGTTTTGGGCCCCACACTACAAGAAGGTTGTGAAAAAATTGGAAAGAGTCCAGCGGAGGGCAATAAAAATGATTAGGGGGCTGGAGCACACGACTTATGAGGAGAGGCTGAGGGAACTGGGATTGTTTAATCTGCAGAAGAGAAGAATGAGGGGGATTTGATAGCTGCTTTCAACTACCTGAAAGGGGGTGGTTCCAAAGAAGATGGATCTAGACTGTTCTAAGTGGTAGCAGATGACAGAACAAGGAGTAATGGTCTCAAGTTGCAGTGGGGGAGGTTTAGGTTGGATATTAGGAAAAACTTTTTCACTAGGAGGGTGGTGAAGCACTGGAATGGGTTACCTAGGGAGGTGGTGGAATCTCCTTCCTTAGAGGTTTTTAAGGTCAGGCTTGACAAAGCCCTGGCTAGGATGATTTAGTTGGGAATTGGTCCTGCTTTGAGCAGGGGGTTGGACTAGATGACCTCCTGAGGTCCCTTCCAACCCTGATATTCTATGATTCTATGATCTGTACTTCAACTGTAGTTACACTTTGGTAATGTCCACTAGACAAGATGCTTTCAGTCTAGATAGCTGGTTGGGAAAGGCCTATTTATGGCAATGAGCCATTAGGGAAAACAATAGGTCTTAGGAGAAGCTTATCTCCCACCTGGTGTGCCTTCCTGAGAATGCTACAGACTGTGAGTGATGGCTCCTATGACTCTACAAGGACATGTGACCAGGCCACATGATGCTGAACTCCATCTTGGGATGTCAGTATTTTTCCACAGACTGGTCTGGGAACTAAGTTTTAGAACAAAGGTTTTCCACCATATGCAAAAGCTATATAAGGTAGGGAGTGACATCATATGTGGTTCTTCACTTCCCACACAAGAAGACTCCTAAAAATAACTGAGGAACAAAGACTGAACTGCGGGAAGTGCTGGACCTGGGGCTTCCAACCTGTAAAGAATGGGAAGCTTTCCCCTTAAGAATCTGCAGGCTGCTTGTATCATCTCTTACGGTGAGAATCTGCTAATTCATATCCAATCTATCTAGTATATTAAACTTAGTTTGTGTTTTTTTGTTTATTTGCTAGGTAATCTGCTTTGATCTGTTTGCTATCCCTTATAATTACTTTAAATCTATTTTGTAGTTAATAAACTTGTTTTTCTTTTAATCTAAACCAGTGAGCTTTGACTGGAGTGCTTGGGGAAAATCTCTACTTGTTTGCCACAAGTGTACATAGTTCTCTTCACTCTGAGGGAGAGGTGGATGAGGTATTAAACCCATATATTGGCCAGATTTGACCAGGGCACGACGGTACTGCTCTGGGGGTCCCATGCTGGGAAGCTGGTGGTTAGAGAGTCTGCCCTGTGTATAATTGCAGCTGGGTGTGTCCCTACCTGTATGAATGCTGGTGAAAGTGCAGGCTGGAGGGCTTTGCATCTTGTCACAGCAGTATAGTGTGAGAGGGAACCCAGGCTCGTGGGTCAGGGAGCTCAGTGGTACCCCAGTTCCAGGTGGCACCCTGGGAGGACCCATCACAAAAAGTTTTAAACTTGAAATCATGTTGGGGTTGTTTTTATGTAATTCTTTGCATCTTTTCTTCCCTGTGTCAAATGGATCACTGCATTGCCAACATTTAATTATCTTTATAATCCTCACATACTCTGCATTTAATGAAAATACTTAATTTGTGTAGAAGAAAATTCCAATAAACAGTATTGAGTCTAATTTTCATAACATTTTAACTGCATATAGATATTGGTATGAATTAATCCCATATTTCTGTTGCTTTTATTGCAAAATATGGCAACATTATAAATGATGAAAATTGGGATTGGGAGAGCTAGGAAGGCAGATGGAGTCCTAAATGTTCCTTAACTTGACCATTATGCAACTTTGTCCTGTATTGTTTGCAAACACACACACACACACACACACACTCTCTCTCTCCCCCTCTACTCCCCCCAGTGCAAATGATCCATCCAACAGGGAGACACTGCAGTACTTCCTGTCCCCTGCATAGGGTTGCCTCCTATAGGGATGGTATGACTCTATGCTAAAACATTTTGCATTTTTTAATTTGTCAAAAACAAGGATTTTTAATCCACGTCAATGTAACATTTTGGTCACTCAGGTGGGGGCTGTAAATTTGAGGAAACTAAAAAAAGCTAAAAATAATTTGAAATGGCAAAAGGTTAATCAATAATATGCAAATGTTCCATGATAGAGAAAAGCTGGAAAAACTTCTAACATGAATTAAAGGATAAGAATTAAGAAGGCAAAAGGTTAATTAATGTGTACTTAAGTGTTATACAGTATAATTGATCAGCTCTGTAACTTGATGAACATTTTTTTCCTAATATTTAATAAGCAAATGAGATGGTATTAAATGGAACTTACTCGGAGAGTAATTAATGGTGAAACACTGAGACAGCCTGTTGATTAATTCTTTGATTATTGATTAACTTGGGGTTTCAATGGCGAACGTGTAACAATGAGGACCCCGCCCTTCCTTTCTAACTTCTTGGATGAAAGGAGGAATATGGTTACAATCCAATGGAATTTTAAAATACAAAAATAAGGAAATGAACAAGCTATGGTTTGCAAAATACAATGAATGAGATCACACTGCAAACATTCATTTCCAATGAAAGGCTAGGAACAAGTGTACCTAAACTTAGACTCAGAGACTTTAAGGTCAGAAGGACCATTGTGATCATCTAGTCTGACTTCCTGTACATTACAGGCCAAAAAATGTCACCCACCCACTCCTGAAATAGACCCCAAACCTCTGGGTAAGTTACTGAAGTCCTCAAATCATGGTTTAAAGACTTCAAGTTACAGAGAATTCACCATTTACAGTATTAGATATGGGCCTGAACCAAAACTATGATTGATCTCAAGATCTTGACCGTTTCATTCAGGGCCCATCTCTAAAGATATCCCATGGATTTATTAACATTAGGGGAAATAAACAACTTTTATTTGTCCTGACTCCTGTATAGTAAGCTTAATGACTTACAAGCTGCATTGATAGAGTTTCTTGCTTTTATTCCCTTTTATTATTTTTTTAAAGAAAGAAAAATAAAGTGAAAAAGAAACCCGTCCCCTGCTTACTAATGTTAGCACTGAAAAGGCCCACGCAAGGATTGAAAATTATATTTGCTTTATCAAAGTGGATGGGATAGCATAGCTGCCAATGACCCCAGTTTCACTAAGACAGCTCTGGGGTTTAGCATCTCCAGGAATCTATGGCCCAGGTCAGTATTCACAACACAGGCATATATTGCAGTGCTGTGCTCCGAGCACAGCAGCACACCTTCCAGATTGCCAACTGCCACCTAGTCCACTCACTGCCGCTCTCAGCATCAGCAACTCCCAGCTGTATTTATTCCCCTCTTAGCAGCCTCTTAGCTGGGCTCAGCAGAAAAGCAGCTGCCAATTACAGCACCATGCAGGCAAAGAGGATGTTAGTTCCTGCCAAGGGGGAGAGAGTGGGAAGATGTGGAAAGGGGAAGTCATTAGTGGGGCGTGGGGGGGAGGGAGATGCTAGGCATAGAAACCACTCAGGAAATACACAAAGGATGGAGATTGTCCCTAACTATGCATAGGTGCTGAAACTAGGGGTGCTGGGGGTGTTGCCACACCCCCTGGCTTGAAGTGGTTTCCATTATATACAGGGTTTATAGTTTGGTTCAATGGCTCTCAGCACCCCCACTATACAAATTTTTCCAGCACCCCTGCTAACTATGCACAGGGTTACAGTTCCAAATGACGGTTCGATGCTTTGCATACAAATGGAATAAAATCCGTATTTACACACAGTGCTTGACAGCTGCACAGAGTTAGCTGTAGTTTGCTTAAATACAGCATTTTCTTTCCTCTCTCAGCCCTTAGAAATGTATGAGGAAGACAAAGCTGCTGCTGGCCGTCTCCATAGTGACACCCTGACAGTATCCTGAGAAAACATTTTTACTTCAGCACCTAATGGATTTGCCTCCTGAACAAAACCACTCAATAAAGGAAAGTGCCAGGAATAGAAAAGTCATTCATTATGGTGCACAGCTCATTGTGATCGGCTTTGGCCTGGACTGTGATAAGTGATTTTGCATAGTGTTCTGAAATGGTGAAGAAATAGATTTTTTTCCTCCACATTTGTTTAGCTTGCTGAATTCAGGGCTCATTTAAGTTCAGATCTTGATTTAAATGCCACAAAAGAGCCCCTCATTTCTCTTTTATTTCAGCAAATGAGTATTTGGCTTGGCATTAGAATTAAACTTGGTTTAAAACTGTAACTAATTATTTGTGGAAATAGTTGTCATTTCAGTAACAAAAAGTCAAAGGGGTTTATATTTCAGAAAGTGCTTGAATATAGGACTCTACATTTCTGGTCGTTGCTGGTGTAGAACCTTCAAGTCAGAGCTCTGAGTTTGCAGCCTCTAAAAGTAGCATCTCATCCAAGCAACCTTTAATGTTTCACCTCTTTAAGTTCACAAACAAGCAAAAAGTGCATCACATTTAGGTGCCCTGATTGAGACACATGTTTATCCTCCCATATAGTATCCTCCACTGACGTGACATATTCTATTTATGGTTAACAGGTCAGTTCAATACCTGAACAGGTGAATAAAGCTCACCTAGTGAAATTCTGATAGAATTGAAGCAATGCAGCAGAGACTTTTTGGTTTTAGTTTTTCCAAATCACCAGTTCATGACATTTTAACTGGGTTTCATATGTTTGAAGTCTAAAAAATCACTGACTGGATATTTGATCATCTTGAGAAATGTCACTAATTCTTTATTTGCAAGAATTTTCATGTAGTTAGGAATAGAGCTAGGTGAATCACTGACTTTTTTGGTTTGCTGGCAGATTTGTAAAAACTGAAAAAAGAAGAATTTTGGTTCTGGTAGAACCATATATGAACTTTCTTAGAATTTTTGGCAAATTGAAAAACTCCATTTTGGAGAACTGAACATTTCGTTTGATCTGAAACATTTTGTTTCTGTGCATTTGTAAAGGATGAGATTCACAAAATTTCTGGAAGAGGTGGTCGCAGTGCCCCCGCTCCTTGTAACATTATGCCCCGTGGTTCAAATCCATGTTCCACATTAGGCAGAAGGGGGAATTGAACCCAGGTTTTCCACATCATCGGTCAATGTCCTAACCATCAGGCTAAAAGTTATAAGGGACAGCACCTCCTCTGGCTGTTTTGTGAATGGCTCAAAAGTCAAAGTGAATCTAGGCTCCCTCCTCAAGTTGTTTTTGTTTGAAGCTATTTGGTGAATTCACATCAAATTCATGAATATTTCTGAATCAATGGAAATGACATTTTTCAGTGAATAAACTATTTATCTGAAAAATTTCTTCTTCCAGTCTCCTGATTTTTATTTCAACTTGGAACCAAAACCTCCAGGACTGGTCTATGCCCAGCTCACTCAATCCACTCAGAAAATTAAGGAGAGAAGACTTTATCTCTGAACATCCATTTTTGTCTCATCAATGATAATAAAGAAAAAAGAAAAGAAAAGAACAATTATTCATTCAAAAATACATGAGAAAAGAAGCCTCTCGTTCTTGGGATATAACAGTGTGATGACTTTCCAGTGTGTTTTCTATGAAAGTGTTAAGAAACTAAAACAACGCTGCCCAAAAAACCCAACCCCCAAAAACCTACAGAATTAGAACAGACTCCAGAAAGTGAATGTAACTTTAATGCAGTGTCATCTACAAAGCTGAAAAAAATGGAGCATTTTGATTCTACATTTCAACAGCAGAGTCCTTTATTTTGTAGATTATTTTTCAGTGTAAAGTGTTCAGTTGTCCAGTGACAAAAATCAATAACCTGAGTCATTGCCCTGGAGGCAGAAGAAGCTAAGGGTTACATACAATCTAATTTTCAGATAAAAGGTGATTTTGCCAGTGATAAAGTACAACATAAATTTTGGTTATACACCTAATGCTCATGACCATCGTTTCTACTGTAATGAATAACTATAAACCACTGTAATACCCTTTTAAAAGAAGCAGAATCTGAATGTTTCTGTTTGTTCAAATTATTTCTAACTATTTACTCCCAGTTCTGAATATGAATGAATGTTATTTATTTGCACCAGCTTGGATCCAAAGTCTCAAAAATGCAAATTCTAAAGTATGCATGTGCTTTTGTGGTCCCTGTCTTGTACACGACACATCTAACGAGTGTGAGTGAAGTCAGAAGATTTGCCTCCCCATGTGTGATTTGCCCATGCATGACTTGCATGCACACTTTGGATATTGGCAGATATGCAGGTCTAGGTGCACCAAATTACACTTGAGATGCCTTGAGAGAAAACAGTGTAAGGGTTTTCCCTTATCTCTCACATTCATCTTGGCCTGTGCTGCCTACTTTAGTAATACATGCATTTATACGCATATACATTTAAAGTATAATAATAACAGGTTTAATGTTATAAAATACAAGATTGAGATTTTTTTCAAGTTATAATAATAATTTTAATTTATAAAAATTGCATTTAGATATTAGAGTTTTCTATTTTTCCTGTCTAATTTTTAAAGAGTGATTTAAAAATAGGATTCCCCTTTAAGAATAGAATCCTCAGTCAAATGTAAGAACTAGAAATAGCCACAGCTAAAATGTATGAATAGCTGCAATGCCTGTCAGCATGATGAGACTCCTCTGAACAAACATCAGAACAAATACACAAATTTAAATTGAGCAATCCAGTACCACTCCTCTGCCATTTTGAATAGAATGCAATCATCTCTGCACCCGAGTTGCACTAAAAGTGGGTGTGACTCAGATTCCTTACTGCATTGCCAAGAGAGCTGTTCATTTCATCAATAAGTAACTACTGGGCTTTGATGTACCATTTTATGAAAGCTAAAGTAGGAATCAATGTGGACTTTAATCCAGCACAGTATTCACTGGACATAGAAGCGAAGGACCGTGTCTCACTTTCTGAACTGAAAGCACAGAACAGTGTCACTGACAGAACAGAGCCAGGACCTCACTTTGTGGACCACACCAATTCCAACTTTTATCCTGAGAATGAAAGAAAACAGACCTTCTTTAGGCCTTCGAAAACAAACTCAAAGCCAAGTTATGAAAGAAAACTATAAAACAAGGACTTGTGCATATCAGTATTCTACATAAATGGATAAAACTTAGATCTGTCTGTCCTCTTATCTTCTCAGGTTGTGAGGGATGGTAAAGTACAGTCCAGTGAAAACCAATAAAGGTAACACTCATTTAGCATTGGAGATTCGTTGATCAGTCTGCATCTTGAGAACAAGATTAGGAGAAATAGCATAATGCTTTTATTCACAAGTGAAACCTAATGCAGGTTACGTTGAACAAGTAGAACATTATTAAATCCTATGGACTACTCTGTCCATTTGGCTGAGTTGGTTCCAGCCTAACTCCCCACATTCCAAGTTTCCACTCGTGTCCCATCTGTTGACTAATATATGCTGGCTAGCATATGTACATAACATATTAATAATATGTATTATCCATTTATATTAGAATACATTAAGCACAAACAGCATCAAGCACAAATATTACAGCAGTTATATAGCATAAATTGGCCTATAATTTTCATAAAATTCTGTTCTCTTATACTCAGTATCATAACCCCTTGCATTCACTGAGGTAAGTTTTTGCTTGAGCAAACAAGGAAGCTGTCAAGATCAGGACAGATCTTTATCATAGCAAAAGAAAAGGAGTTAATTTCACAGGTCTGTAGTGGAATGTCCCAAAGGAAGAGGACAAGACATACGATTGTTCTATCCTAGTACAGACCTAGGAGGTGCCTTCATGCCCTTTGGTTCCTGAAACACGTGTGTTCAGAACAAAGGGATAAGGGGTACACCATATCAGAAAAACAAGGTAGAAAGTTGATTGGCTAAATCTAGTTTCAGATAATGTACACAGAATTTTTTACTTGTAAACAGGTAGGACCTGTTTAAAAAGGCATTAGGGGTGTAACTTTGGGAGCACACCTTCTGCGTTAAGGTGAACATAATGACACTGTACGAGATGGCCTTCTTCCTGTACTATAGTATTATTGGCTTATAGCAATAAACCTGACTGACATTGGTTATTTGGTCACAGTATATTACATAACAAACCAAAGGGTTATCAAAGCAATTGACTGTACTATTTATCAACACATCCATAACTGTCCCTCCAGGGAACATGGACCTGCTGACTCCAGTTCCACTGATCATGATATATCATCCCTATTTTACAAACATTTTAACATTACAAACAAATGATTGGTACTCAGACGCCCACCCTGTTTTCCTTCAGCCAGAGGTTGCTAGCACATAGCCGAGATGGAATTTCATCTTTACCATAGACTCAGCTGGTTACATGGTCTTTGAAATAGTTTGGTCTCCTCAATAGGCAATCACACCAGGAACGACCTCTCTGTCACCATCATCTTTCTCTGAGTCTAGCAAACTCTCTCTGTGGAGTCTACTCCTTCCCCGTGGGGTGTGTCTCCAGATGGTTCTCCATCTCTCCATTCTGTGGAGATCTCTGCAGGCTCTCCCTGGGTGTTGTGTCTGCTGGCTCGTAAATGCCTCCTGTTCAAATCACTTGCCCCCATGCATAGTCATCTCATATGACCTGGGTGCCAATGCACCTCTCATGACCCCTTTAGTCAACTCATTCTGGTGTCTGTGTAATGGCTGGATCCTCAGAGCAGTGCCTGTCTCCAAGACTGATAGGTCCTTGGCTGAATTGTGGTATTATAGTACCTGCTTTCTCTGATTGTTGGCCATCTCCTTTCAATGGTATCTCCATCCTGCTGGCTGCAATAGGTCTCCCCTCACTGGGTTTTGGTCCTTCATCACACCAGTGCCTATTCTGAATTGTTTTGCACACCTGTGATGAGGTATTCCTGTGTGCCAAAAATGTTGGCCAGGTTTCTGAACAAGAAAGAACAGCCATATGTAACAATCTTTTATCTGTTTTCACAGCTGATTTCCACCTAACCTTTACTTTGTGGGTATGCTGAGGTGGAGGGGGGAGGTGTGGTGGCTAAGCTCCCATTTGTGTGCAAATTCCTTGATTTCTTCAGACAAATTAGGATCCATTGTCAATGAATAATGCATCTGGGCCTTCAGTTTGCCAATCACTGACTTGCTCCTTGTATTAGGCAGGTGTTTACCTCCCGGTAATTTGAATACTAGCCTACTGTAAACGATACAGCTTTGACTTGGAACTAAATATGTCTGCTCCTACCTTTCCCAAAGTTGGGTGTGCAACACATGTGATAACAGTCTCTTTCTACCAGCAACTTTCACATGAGTAGCAGGTATCACATCCTTTTATCAAGGAGTGGAGTTGTGTATTCACTTCCAGCCAGTAAACACATTCTAGAGCCTGTTTAAGAAAGCTGTCAATGTCTAGGTGTGAAGCATGTATTTTTTTTACATGAAATCTTTATGTAATGAGGCAGGGATAACTGCTTTCTGTCCTTGAAATATGATTCCATCCTCCATATTCAGCTCAACTTTAATTTGAAAATATGGTTCTGCTCCTACAGGTATTTGGCTTTTGTTTCCTGACCACCCTGCAGTAGTATCTCTTTCTTGATTGCTTGTAGTTGGATGTCCTTTTCCACAGCCTCTCTGATTTCCATCGGCTTTGTTGTAGAAATGGGAGACAGTGCACTATGTTAATGTATTCAGTGTCCTGATCCCTTCCCCAACTTGCTTATGCTGGGTATATATGCCCTGCTCAGGGTGTCAGCGGACACCAGTAATCATCCTGGACAAGGTCTGATCTCTACCTGGGTGTATATCAACATGTGCTGCAATCTCTTTGGAACACAAAAAGGGGCTTTGTCATGATTGTTACTAGGGGTTTATGGGTCTAACTGCACTATTGGTGCGTGGCCAAAGATGTACTGATGGAATAACTACACTCAACATACCATAGCGAGAAGCTCTTTTTCTCACTGGGTGTATCGCTGCTCAGTCTCTGATAGGGCTGTGCTGGTATAACCAATCAGTTACTCATGGTATTGTCTCTTGTTGCTTTCCTGTCCTTCGAGACTGAACCTGATATGCTCTCAGACTACAGGAGAGAGTCACCCTGTCTGATGTGTTCTCCCCCTTGTACCTAGGTACAAGTCTCACTGAATCTTTCTGAGACCTTCCTCTGCTTTTGCACACACTGCTAAAATGGTTTGAGTTGCCACATTCCTTGCAATGCTGTCCTACTGTGGGGAACTTCTTTAGCTTCTCATGCTGTTTCCCATGGTAAATGCACCTCATGGTAGGTATGGAACCCTGGCCACCTGCTCTCCTTTGTACTTCTGGGAGTGTTGCATTTCCTAAGGCTTTCATCATGTCTCTTGAGGCTTCTGCTCCAAGTCCCATGTCTAAGCATCTGCTAATGCAAGATCACCTTCCCGAAGCAGTTGCTCCCACAGGGGGTGATCCCAAGTGCCACAAACTATTCTGTCCCAAACCACAAAGACTGTCAAGTCCTTAAATTGCATGTAGCAGCCATTGTGCATAAGGCAGTAATATAGGGGTCTATCCCTTCCCCTTCGGATTGATCTCTAGTGAAGAATGTGTGTTACTCCACAGTTTTGTTCTGCTTCAGGGAACAATATTTCCCCATGGCTCTTACGACAGCTGTGAGGCTTGAAGTAGTGATAAACAGCTTTCTGCTTTGTTCCCCAATAAGGCACAATAACAGTTTTACTTTCCTGCTCTTGTCGTCTTGGTGCATGGCCAGGTCTATGTAAATGTAAACTCTGCTTCCGCTGGCTCCATCACTGGGTTAGGATTGTACCTCCAAAATCCAGAACTCCAGGAGGCTTCATACCAAGTTCCATGGCTCATACTACCACCTGCTGCACAGCAGAGAACTCATTGCTCAGATGCTCCTACCATGTTTCATTCACTCTGAATGAAGCTGAATGCAGATTAAGTTGAACAAGTCAGAACTTTATTAAACCCTGTGGACTGCTCTGTCCATGTGGCTGAATTGCTTCCAACCTAAATCTCAGGCCTTATTTGTTTCCATTGGCATACTGTCAATATTAGTCTCTCCAGGGAACAATAGCCCTCTAACTCCAATTCCACTTCTTGTAATTTTGGATAGTAGATAGTACTAGTTTATACAAACCCTTTCTTTCTGTTTAAATGTTCTGGTATCAAATAGTCACCAATCAAAAAAAAAAAGTTGTTGAAGATTTTTTCATCTGTTAATGTAAAGAGTACAATATTATAGCTAGCACTATATACTTGAAAACTCTTAATCCCTGCTTTAACTCTTGTTTTGAAGAAATATATATAATGCTGCTTAGATACATATAAAAGTACTTTTAAAAATTAGGTAATCAACATTGCCCATTCACAAAAAATTCTATTATATTTGGCAACTTACTCAAATTATAAATCTTAAATAGCAATGCTTAATCTTATCCCTAGAATATGGTACTTCTAGGGATGAGAAGTAGAAAGAACAGGAACAGAATTTCCATTAATTTTTTTAAAAAACAGAGTCGTGATCTGTTAAATGTATCTAGCATCATTGTAAATGAGAATAATTTTACAGGGAAAAACAATCCTGCCTATATCGAATTTGGAGAAAACTCATACTTTATCCCCTACTTTTGCGGTAGTGGGATATAAGGATAAGAGGGCATGAGCAATCCTTCCTTTCCTCCACCCTTCATATGTCTTAAGCTAGGATATTAAGTGTTTCATATACTTGAAATACATCATGTAACCAAAGCAAGTTGTACGTTAGCATGTGCTAGATAGTTGAGTCGAAGCCTAGGCTGCATGTTAGTTAGCCTAGGCTAGCCATCATATGCTAAACCCCCATCTTTTATCCTAATCTAGACATACCCTCTAAATGCAGCTGTGCAGAGGGCAGCCATAATTTGGCTGACATGCTGTGAAGCATAGCATAGATTTGGAGGAGTTGCCAACTAGTGCTCTAGCAGTGACAGTGCTCTCATACAAAACGGATCTGGGTAGGTCAAAGCATGGCTGAGGAGAGAGAAACGGTGATTAAATCAGATACTCATAAAATACCATCTTAGACTCAGACTTTAACGTCAGAAGGGACCATTATGATCTTCTAGTTTGACCTCCTGCACAATGCAGTCCACAGAATCTCACCCACCCACTCTTGTAACAAACCCCTAACATATGTCTGAGCTATTGAAATCCTCAGCCTGTGGTTTAAAGACTTCAAGGTGCAGAAAATCCTCCAGCAAGTGACCCGTGCCCCACGCTGCAGAGGAAGGCAAAAAAAACCCACGGCCTCTGCCAATCTGCCCTGGAGGAAAATTCCTTCCCGACCCCAAATATGGCAATCAGCTAAACCCTGCGCATGTGGTCAAGACTCACCAGCCAGACACCCAGGAAAAAATTCTCTGTAGTAACTCAGATCCTACCCCATCTAACATCCCATCACAGCCCATTGGGCATATTTACTGCTAATAGTTAAAGATCAATTAATTGCCAAAATTAGGCTATCCCATCAGACCATCCCTTCCATAAACTTATCAAGCATAGTCTTGAAGCCAGATATGTCTTTTGCCTCCACTGCTCCCCTTGGAAGGCTATTCCAGAACTTCACTCCTCTGATGGTTAGAAACCTTCATCTAATTTCAAGTCTAAACTTCCTGATGGCCAGTTTATATCCATTTGTTCTTTTGTCCACATTAGTACTGAGCTTAAATAATTCCTCTCCCTCCCTGGTATTTATGCCTCTGATATATTTAAAGAGAGCAATCATATCTCCCCTCAGCCTTCTTTTGGTTAGGCTAAACAAACCAAACTCTTTGAGTCTTGTAGCGAAGTGACGACTCACCGGTGCGGCGCCTCCTGCTGGTTGTCCAGGGAATTAGCTCTTTTCAGCCAGGAGCGCCCTCTGCTGGCTGCCATCTCAACTGCCGCTGGCCCCGTGTCCCTCCCAGACCCCAGTGCCCTTCTAGATGAGGGTTCTGTCCCCTGGCAGTACCCCCTTAGTCTGGGTCTTCCCTCCCCAGGGAACCCCCACCCCCATCCCTCCCTTGCCTCAGTGGCAACTGTCAGTGACCATCTAGCCCCCGCTCCCTGGGGCAGACTGAAGTCTGTACCACTCATCATCAGCAAGGGGAGTCGGACCAGCTGCCTCTGCCTAGGTCTGGGCTGCCCCTCTGGAGCCCTAGTACACTTTTGTGGGCCCTCACCTCGGTCTGCAGTCTGGGGCCCTGCTAGGCTGGAGCTCCCCAGCTTCCTCTGCCCTTCCCCAGCACTGCTCTGCCTTACGTATCCTCCTCAGCTTCTCAGGCAGCCAGATCCTCCTCTCTCCATGTAGCTAGAGAGAGTGCGTCTTGGCTTCTGGCCCCAGCCCTCTTATAAGGGCCAGCTGGGCCCTCATTAAGCCAGCCACAGCTGTGGCTGATTTCCAATCAGACCAACCTTTCCCCTGCCACAGCCCTCTCCCAGGGCTGTTTTAAGCCCTTCAGGGCAGGAGTGGGGTAACCACCCTGCTACAAGTCTCCTTTCATAAAACAGGTTTTCCATTCCTCGGATCATCCTAGTAGCCCTTCTCTGTACCTGTTCCAGTTTGAATTCATCCTTCTGAAACATGGGAGACCAGAACTGCACACAATATTCCAGATGAGATCTCACCAGTGCCTTGTATAACGGTACTAACATCTCCTTATCTCTACTGGAAACACCTCGCCTGATGCATTCCAAGACCGCATTAGCTTTTTTCACAGCCATATCACATTGGTGGCTCATAGTCATCCTGTGATCAACCAATACTCCTAGGTCCTTCTCCTCCTTTGTTACTTCCAAGTGATGCGTCCCCAGTTTATAACAAAATATCTAAATGCATGACCTTGCACTTTTCACTATTAAATTTCATCCTATTACTATTACTCCAGTTTACAAGGTCATCCAGATCCTATTACTATTACTCCAGTTTACAAGGTCATCAAGATCTTCCTGTAGGATATCCCAGTCCCTCTCTGTATTAGCAATACCTCCCAGCTTCGTGTCATTCGGAAACTTTATTAGCACATTTCCACTTTTTGTGCCAAGGTCAGTAATAAAAAGATTAAATAAGATTGGTCCCAAAACCAATCCCTAAGGAACTCCACTAGTAACCTCCTTCCAGCCTGACAGTTCACCTTTCAGTATGACCTGTTGTAGTCTCCCCTTTAACCAGTTCCTTATCCACTTTTCAATTTTCATACTGATCCCCATCTTTTCCAATTTAGCTAATAATTCCCCATGTGGAGCCATAATAAATGCCTTACTGAAATCAAGGTAAATTAGATCCACTGCTTTTCCTTTGTCTAAAAAAATCTGTTACCTTCTCAAAGAAGGCGATCAGGTTGGTTTGGCATGATCTACCTTTTGTAAAACCATGTTGTATTTTGACCCAATTACCATTGACCTCAATGTCCTTAACTATTTTCTCCTTCAAAATTTTTTCCAAGACCTTGCATACTACAGATGTCAAACTAATGGCCTGTAGTTACCCAGATCACTTTTTTTCCCTTTCTTAAAAATAGGAACTATGTTAGCAATTCTCCAGTCATACGGTACAACCCCTGAGTTTACAGATTCATTAAAAAATCTTGCTAATGGGCTTGCAATTTCATGTGCCAGTTCCTTTAATATTCTTGGATGAAGATTATCTGGGCCCCCCGATTTAGTCCCATTAAGCTGTTCGGGTTTGGCTTCTACCTCGGATGTGGTAATATCTACCTCCATATCCTCATTCCCATTTGTCATCCTACCATTATCTCTAAGCTCTTCATTAACCTCATTAAAGACTGAGGCAAAGTATTTGTTTAGATATTGGGCCATGCCTAAATTATCCTTAACCTCCACTCCATCCTCATTCTTTAGCGGTCCCTTTCTTTCTTTGTTTTCTTCTTATTTATATGGCTATAGAACCTTTTACTATTGGTTTTAATTCCCTTTGCAAGGTCCAACGCTACATGGCTTTTGGCCTTTCTCACTTTATCCCTACATGTTCTGACTTCAATAAGATAGCTTTCCTTGCTGATTTCTCCCATATTCCACTCCTTGTAGGCTTTTTGCTTTTTCTTAATCACCTCTCTGAGATGCTTGCTCATCCAGCTTGGTCTACAACTCCTGCCTATGAATTTTTTCCCCTTTCTTGGGATGCAGGCTTCTGATAGTTTTTGCAACCTTGACTTGAAAAAAATCCAGGCCTCCTCCACCTTTAGACCCACAAGTTCTTCAGTCCAATCCACTTCCCTAACTAATTTCCTTAATTTTTTTAAAGTTAGCCCTTTTGAAATCAAAAACCATAGTCACAGATCTATTTTAATTTATCCTTCCATTTAGTTTGAACTGAATTAACTCATGATCGCTCGAACCAAGGTTGTCTCCTACAACCATTTCTTCTTTGAGGTCCTCACTACTCACCAAAACCAAATCTAAAATGGCATCCCCTCTTGTTGGTTCAGCAACTACTTGGTGAAGGAATCCATCAACTAGCGCATCCAGGAAAATCTGATTACTATTATTACTACTAGCACTTGTCCTCCAGTCTATATCTGGGAAGTTAAAGTCTCCCATGATCACACAATTCCCATTAGTATGTACTTCATTAAAAACCATTAAAAAGGTCTCTATCCATATCCAAATTGGATCCCGGCAGTCTATAGCACACCCCAAGCACTATCCCAGGGGAGGCTCTAGTAGCTTTCTTCCCCAGTGTGATTTTTTCCCAGACAGACTCTGTCTTATCCATTCCATAACTTCTTATTTCTTTACAGTCTATCTCATCATTGATATGTAATGCTACTCCACCACCTTTGCCTTTATTTCTATCTTTCCTAAATAGCACATACCCTTCGATGCCTGTACTCCAGTCATGACTACTATTCCATCATGTTTCTGTTATCCCTACAATATCTGGTTTCACGTCCTGCACCAAGAGATCTAGTTCCTCCATCTTGATGAGAATAGCCCATGTTTTTATGAGGAATTATATTTTTAGCAGTATATATATCAATGTTGGGCATGGTGGCATGTGCCTGTAATCTCAACTACTTGGAAGGCTGAGGCTGATAGATCACTTAGGAGTTCTAGGCTGCAGTGCACTATGCTGATTGGGTGTCCGGTGCCACTGACAGCCTAGCCAGTGGGTGGCTGAAGGACTGGCTAGAACAACATGAATGACATGTTGTGATTTAAGCTCTCTCTGTGAGGGCTGGTGGACTGATCAATCAAGGGGATATATATCAACCACAGTTTATTAAAAAGCATATAGCTAAAACAAGGATCATTAAAACAAAGATACAGTTTCAACCTTAGAACATGCTACTAAGCGTTTGTCTACATGGTGAGGAAATGCGCTCCAGGAAGGTGTGATCTCTAAAATGCATCAATGTGCTGAGTGTCAATTCATCCATGTAGACCCTGCTGGTGCTTACTAAAGATTCCCTCGAGAGCTTTAACATGGTACTGTTTCAAACAGCTCTATGTTAAAGCCCACCAGCAGGGTCTGCATGGACCAATTAATGTACAACATGTTCATGCACTTCAGAAGTCCCAGCTTTGTAGAGCACATTACCCCAACATGTAGACAAGCCCTCAGATACATGACATTTAAGAGGTGATTAAAAACAAAAACAAAATTGCAGTAAGACTGACCCAGGTACTGATTGGTTTTGATCAAGTTTTTATAAATCTTTCTCAGCCACCATAAATCTAATTATATGTAGGGTCTTCAAATCTGCTCCAAACATACAGAATGAGTAAATTGCTTCTTTCTATGGGAGAGGCTGTGATCACAAAAAGGATGAAATATTGCACCTTAGCTACTGTCAGTATAGATTTTTGTTTTGAAGTTCATGCAAATTTCTACAGTGAACATTTCACTAAAAATCCAAACTCCATTTAGAAAAGTCCTGCATAGAACTTTTGAGTTCACTACAATTTACATATCGGGTTCAAATCTGTCTTAGCTTGATCCTTTATATGTACTGTGACAGACCCAGACTAGTGAGGTACAGGAGTCTGGTAGAGGGCAAATATATTGGTCACTGGATGAGTAGTTTTCTGTTCCCTGAGTGACCAGAGCAGGGGCTGCACTAGAGTAATCAGGAACCTGTTAGAACCAGTTAAGGCAGGCAGGCTAATTAGGACACCTGGAGCCAGTTAAGAAACTGCTAGAATCAATTAGGAGAGGCTAGCTAATCAGGGCACCTGAGTTTAAAAAGGACCTCACTTCAGTTTGTGGCATGCATGTGAGGAGCTGGGAGCAAGAGGCACAAGGAGCTGAGAGTGAGAAGACATTGCTGGAAGACTGAGGAGTACAAGCATTATCAAACACCAGGAGAAAGGTCCTGTGGTGAGGAGGCCATGGGGAAGTAGCCCAGGGAGTTGTAGCTGTTGCGCAGCTGTACCAGGACGCACTCTAGACAGCTACAGTCCACAGGGCCCTGGGCTGGAACCTGGAGTAGAGGGCGGACCCGGGTTCTCCCCCTAAACCTCCCAACTCCTGATCAAACACAGGAGGATTTGAGCTGGACTGTGGCTTCTCTACCAGAGGGGAAGGTCTCTGGGCTGTTTCCCAACCCACATGGTGAATCTGTGAGGCGAGCAAATCCGCCAATAAGCGCAGGACCCACCTAGGTAGAGGAGGAACTTTGTCACAGTACTATCACTGCATGGATAGCAATTTTTTGTGTTTTGTCTTACTTCATTACACCATTGTGTTAATGAAGTTTTCAATAAGGAGAGATGAGGTGTCAGGGTACAGTGGTCTAGAGAACTGGAGTATGAAGAAGACTGGAGCTTGATTGCACTCCAATTTGAGTAAAACCAGAATTTCCACAAGGCTTGGCACTTATCAGAAACCAATTTCTGAGATGGCTGTATATGCAAGACAGACCGTGTCTCCTGTACATGCTCTTGGGCTTTTTATGTCTATGCTCAGGGCCGGCTCCAGGCACCAGTCGACCAAGCACGTGCTTGGGGTGGCACCTTGGAGCGGGGCGGCACTAGGATTTTTATTTTATTTATTTATTTAGGTTTGGCGGTGGGGCGCTCGGGGGGGGGGGAGAAAGGGGCTTGGCATGGTGCTTGGGGGGGGGGGGACGGGCTTGGCATGGCACGGCGCTTGGCGGGGGCAGCGCTTGGAGGGGGTGGGGCTTCGGGCGGCGTGGTGCTTGGAGGGGGTGGGGGCTTGCGCGGCGCACAGGGGGTGGGGGTTTGGGCAGCATGGCGCTCGAAGGGGGGCGGGGTCTTGGCGCTTGGATGGGGGCGGGGGCTTCGGGTGGCGCAGTGCTGGGGGGCGGGGGCTTGCGCAGTGCTCGGGGGTGGGGCTTTGGGCAGCACAGCGCTTGGAGGAGCAGGGGCTTGGCATAGCGCTCGGAGGGGGGGCAGGGGCTTGGCACGGCGCGTCACTCAGGGGGGCGCGGAGCTTGGAGGGGGCAGGGCTTCGGGCGGTGCGGTGCTGGGAGGGCGGGGGCTTTTGCGGCGCTCGGGGGCGGGGCTTCGGGCGGCGTGGTGCTGGGGGCGTGGGGATTTCGGTGGCGCTGCTGGGAGTGGGTTCAGATGTGCATTGCACATGGGGAGGGTATGGGGGAGTGGCGCTATTCTTTTTTTCATGGGGCGGCAAAAAAATTAGAGTCGGCCCTGTCTATGCTAATGCACATGCTGATCATTTCAGGAAAGTCCAAGACAACTTGCCCTATCATAGAACCAGTGTATGCAGGGTTCAAACTGGACAGTGCACCTCACATACTAATATCAGCTAAACGGTGCAAATTCAAACACTTAAATGAATGGCCTGTCTTTCAAAAATGTAGAGCAACCTACAGCATGCACAGACTTCAGAGACAAACCAGCTGAGTATTCAATACATTTGAAAATCATGCCACTTATTTAAGTACCCCAATTATGGACTTGGAGTTTAACTTTAATCACATATTTCTGACAATTTTGATTTGAGGGCCTGATTCTGACTTTGATGATACACCTATTGAAATCTTCCTTCTTTGAAGGAATACTGTAGTAGGGTCGCGCCGGGGCTCTACCCTCCGAGACGGAGGGGTGCCACACCGGCTCACTATAGCTCAGACAGTCAAAGCTCAGGTCCCCTTTATGCAGGGGCAGAGCGCTAATCAAGGGCTTAAGCAGGCCTGGGTCCTGGGTCAGGGCGCGGCACAAACAGTCACATCTCAGGCCCTCTGGTGCAGGGGCTGAGCAGACAACAGTTGGGGTAAGCCCAGGGTCCTACACCTGAGGGTTGGGTGAGGGGGAAGCCTGCCACCCGTGAGCAGGGTGGCAGGGGGGATGCAGGCCCACCCACTCCACTGCGTTCCAGCCCAGGGCCCTAGCAGCGGTTACTGCCGCTGCTGGTCAGTCGGGTATCCTGACCGAAACCCACTGACATCGGCTCACAGGCCTCTGCAGCCGGACCGGGGTCGGCTACCGCCGGGCTACTTCCGTTTTCCCCCTTCAGGGCCTACCTCGCTGGCGATGCCGGGTACAGGCCAGTCCAGCAGCATCGGCTCCTCTGGTGCAGGGCTTGGAGGCCGGTCCGGCAGCTCTCCCCCAGGGTAGCTGGCATGGGTCAGGCTTGGCCAGTCCTCCTCGGGGTAGCTGGCACGGGTCAGGCTTGGCCAGTCCTCCTCGGGGTAGCGGGTCCGGGGCAGGCTTGGCCAGTCCTCCTCGGGGTACCTGGCGAGAGGTAGGCTCGACTGGCGCGGGCAGGCAGCCTGCGGCTGTCTCCCAAGCGGGAGCTCAGCCCGGGACGTCTGCTCTCTCTGGCGGTCTGGGCCTCACTGAGCTCTGCCGGTGGGCTTTTATACTTCCGGGACGGGGCCGTGACCTCGGAGGGGCGGGCCCCGGACCCGGTGGCTTCGCCTATGCTGGGGTTGGAGGAAGCTCGGCCCTATTGTAGACGGAGGGGCGCCACACCGGCTCACTACAAATACACATAACAAAAAGGTTACTACTACTAAAAGTTGTATATTTCAGACATTGTTATTGACATACTTATGGGTAAGAGAAGCTGTTATTTGTATCCCCATGGCCATATAGATAAGAAAGTCAACTACTTACTGTATTTCAGTCAAGGGTCTTAGGAGAGAGTTGATTAAAATGAAGGGAAAGCCTTGTATTTTATGATATTTTAAGACGGTACAACCTCATTTGAAATACAAAATACACTGGCACTACACATTACCATGTTTATTCAAGATCATCTGGTCAACTAAACACTTATTAAATCTAGTTTTTGACTTGCCTATCACTGAGGTTGCATACCTTAAAATGTTGAGTTCAAGTCAAAGTTTTTAAACTTTGGTACCTAATGTTAGAAATCTACACCCAGGGTGAGGCACAGTTTGAAAAACTGGGTCTTAATAATAAGAGTCAGGTGAGGTCCAGAAACTCTGTGTGACATAATCAGATTCCAAATGAAGGATGTAGCTAAACTGAAACCAATGAGTATGAAAAGCAAGCTATTCTGCTGGGTAGGAAAGATAGAAAATGTGGCAAAAGACCACGTTGGCTTAACCACGAGATCTTGCATGATCTAAAAAATAAAAAGGGAGTCATATAAAAAATGGAAACTAGGACAGATTACAAAGGATGAATATAGGCAAACAACACAGGAATGCAGGGGCAAGATTAGAAAGGCAAAGGCACAAAATGAGCTCAAACTAGCCTCAGGAATAAAGGGAAACAAGACTACTTTTTATCAATACATTAGAAGCAAGAGGAAGACCAAGGACAGGGTAGGCCCACTGCTCGGTGAGGAGGGAGAAACAGTAACAGGAAACTTGGAAATGGCAGAGATGCTTAATGACTTCTTTGTTTCGGTCTTCACCAAGAAGTCTGAAGGAATGCCTAACATAGTGAATGCTAATGGGAAGGGGGTAGGTTTAGAAGAAAAAATAAAAAAAGAACAAGTTTAAAATCACTTAGAAAAGTTAGATGCCTGCAAGTCACTAGGGCCTGATGAAATGCATCCTAGAATACTCAAGGAGCTAATAGAGGAGGTATCTGAGCCTCTAGCTATTATCTTTGGAAAATCATGGGAGACGGGAGAGATTCCAGAAGACTGGAAAAGGGCAAATATAGTGCCCATCTATAAAAAGGGAAATAAAAACAACCCAGGAAACTACAGACCAGTTAGTTTAACTTCTGTGCCGGGGAAGATAATGGAGCAAGTAATTAAGGAAATCATCTGCAAACACTTGGAAGGTGGTAAGGTGATAGGGAATAGCCAGCATGGATTTGTAAAGAACAAATCATGTCAAACCAATCTGATAGCTTTCTTTGATAGGATAACGAGCCTTGTGGATAAGGGAGAAGCGGTGGATGTGGTATACCTAGACTTTAGTTAGGCATTTGATACGGTCTTGCATGATATGCTTATCAATTAAACTAGGCAAATACAATTTAGAGGGGGCTACTATAAGGTGGGTGCATATCTGGCTGGATAACCGTACTCAGAGTAGTTATTAATGGTTCCCAATCCTGCTGGAAAGGTATAACAAGTGGGGTTCCGCAGGGGTCTGTTTTGGGACCGGCTCTGTTCAATATTTTCATTAACAACTTAGATACTGGCATAGAAAGTATGCTTATTAAGTTTGCAGATGATACCAAACGGGGAGGGATTGCAACTACTTTCGAGGACAGGGTCATAATTCTAAATGATCTGGACAAATTGGAGAAATGGTCTGAGGTAAACAGGATGAAGTTTAATAAAGACAAATGCAAAGTGCTCCACTTAGGAAGCAACAATCAGTTTCACACATACAGAATGGGAAGAGACTGTCTAGGAAGGAGTACAGCAGAAAAGGATCTAGGGGTTATAGTGGACCACAAGCTAAATGAGTCAACAGTGTGATGCTGTTGCAAAAAAAAAAAAAAAGCAAACATGATTCTGGGATACATTAACAGGTGTGTTGTGAACAAGACACGAGAAGATATTCTTCCACTCTACACTGTGCTGGTTAGGCCTCAACTGCAGTATTGTGTCCAGTTCTGGGCACTGCATTTCAAGAAAGATGTGGAGAAATTGGAGAGGGTCCAGAGAAGAGCAACATGAATGATTAAAGGTCTTGAGAACATGACCTATGAAGGAAGTCTGAAAGAATTGGGTTTAGTTTGGAAAAGAGAAGACTGAAAGAGGACATGATAGCAGTTTTCAGGTATCTAAAAGGGTGTCATAAGGACAAGGGAGAAAACTTGTTCACCTTAGCCTCTAAGGATAGAACAAGAAGCAATGGGCTTAAACTGCAGCAAGGGAGGTTTAGGTTGAACATTAGGAAAAAGTTCCTAACTGTCAGGGTGGTTAAACACTGGAATAAATTGCCTAGGGAGGCTGTGGAATCTCCATCTCTGGAGATATTTAAGAGTAGGTTAGATAAATGTCTATCAGGGATGGTCTAGACAGTATTTGGTCCTGCCATGAGGGCAGGGGACTGGACTCTATGACCTCTCGAGGTCCCTTCCAGTGCTTGAATCTATGAATTGCCATTTGCTTGAAAATCACTGGGAGACTTTGACTTTTTATTTCTGTTACCCAAGAAGAAAATCAGGATCACCATGAAATTCTTCAGCTGAGACACCAATGGGAGAGGATTGTTTGTTTTTAATTAATCAAACAGGGCTGCGGTCAAATTTTGTTTCTGGAAGATGATCCATATTTTTGAGCCAAATCATAGAGTTAGGTCAAAATCCTGTTTGCCTTTTCAATGTTCTTTGCAAACTTTATATAAATTGCATGACATTTGTCATTAATTTGCTATTTTTCACTAAATAAAAAAGGAAATTGCAGTTTTAAGATCTGGAAAGAAGAGATCTGTTTTCATGTTTTGGGCATGAGCAAACTGAGAGATTGACAAACTCAAATAGCAAGTATGAATATATTTATATAAAATCAAATGGAATTGACAGCAATAATGATTGGGCAACACTTAAATAAGAGTTTTTATGAGGGTGAAAAACAGCAGCCAGTCAGATCAATTTGATTTTCACCTGTTGATTTTATATTTCATTATATAACAGATTAAATTAATAAAAGACTAATAGATGCAAAGAAGGCACAAACCACTGATTGAGGAAAAATATAAGAAATGCTTTTATACATTACAGTGGAAAGGAGGCGGGGGGGGGGATCACTATAACTAGTCAAATATGAATGATGCAAAAGCACAAAAAACCCTCCACAGAAATGGCTCCTTTTTAAAACATAGCAGAGAAAAAGAGGTGACAGATAGGGCCCAAAAAGCAATACATCAATGAGATAAACAAAGATTGAACTTTCCATAATGGGAAGGAACAAGATGGCTGCTGTTTCATATTTAACAGCAATTGAGAAGAAAACCTAAATTAACTTAGAAGCACCAAAAATAAAAGGCTTTTCCCATCCAGACTTGGACAATAAACTAGTTACAAAACCAATAGCATAAGCTGCCAGTTGGTCAGATTATTCAGTAGATTCAAATATTCTGTGCACCTATCTGTGTGTGCAATACCAGCTGGATGCATGGAAAGTAGACATTTGCATGTGCACATGGGCAGGTAGATGCATGCCTGACCTTGAAAATCTACATTTTAATTGTTAAGCACCCATTGAAAAAAATGATTTTTACTGATGCTTAATATGTAATGGTCCTGGACACCCCTCATGCGGACGAAAGCTCACCAGTCCTGGGGTCAGTCAGGCTGCCATGTGACATAGAACAGAGCTCCTCCTTCTATGGTTGTGGCCTATGAAGGATAAGGGTGAGTGATGCACACAAATGAGATCTGTATGCCCTCCACTGGCTCTATATGGATCCTGACTCCTCCCCCACGCAGGAACCCTGGAAACTATTATTGCCTGATATCGTAGCAGTGGCAGCAGCTCCTGCAGAGTAACCTGTGTATGTGAGTGCATGATTGGAATGCAAGGTGATTCCCCCCCCCAAACAAATGTTTGTGGGTGAATGGCTGGCTGTTGCTTGAGACTCAGCAGCTCTTCCTCCACTACCTTCTCTGGAGAGGCCCTGTGGGTCTTGTGTCAGCTAGCACCAGGGTGCAAGGGGGACTACTAAATCCACTCACTGTCTCCCCAGCCATCAGTCAAGCAGGAAACCTCCACCTCCCACATGCTGAGGGAGACAGTGACTCCCCATTTGTTCCTGCATCACTGGACCTATCCAGTAGCACATTACGAACTTCTTTCCTGCTAAATGAGCAGCATTGGCCTCCCTTTATTAGGGGGTCAGAGCCAAGACTCTGATCATGCCCTGTCCCTCCCCTTAAGTTTCCTTCCTGTACTGGTAAAAATACCAGGGACAGTCCCTACTTTTCTTCCCCACACCTGCAGTGGAAACCCAAGGTGATCACACAGGGACATGGGGACTCCTGCACCCACATATGGATGCACAGGGAAGTGCCACAATCTGTCTTGATGGTATATATTCATTAAAGTATTAGACATCAGATCAGTAGTCTAGTGGCAATGCTAGCAGCTGCACTTACAAATGATATCCCTGTTTGGGTCCTCTGCTCAGTCCCATGCTGTTTTGCAAAGATTCAGAGAGAACATTTACAAACTTTCAATGCTTTTTTTAGTATGTTCAATTTTATTTTTCAGATGCATTTATTTTCCTCATGAGGGATTCTTTTTTATGTATTGAAAACTGAATCTCTTTAGTCTTAGCTTCTTTGTCTAGACTGAGACATGGCTGTCTCGGGTGATGCTGTTCGTTAGGCTCCTGGCTGTTGCTCTGAGAAAACCCATTTTATTTCTAGCAATAAATGAAATATGACTCTCAACTCAATAAAAGTAAGCACTAGATTTAAGGTTTAGGTTCTGCATAATCATATATAAATGCATAATTGGCAAATTACATTCTTCTAATTTCCATACACTTCAAATGCATGCTATTGTCTCTTCTGATTAACAGCACATAGTTGTACATTGAGTGCGATGCAGCATAGCTCTAGATGAGAGCATTGGAGGTGGACAACAAGATTTAGTTTTAAGTCTGTAAACAAAAGGAGGAATATTATCTTCATTTTTCAGCACTCTTTGTAGCTTTTGCAATTTGAATGGCCACTGGCACCTTGCAATTTGAGCTGCACTTCAAAACTGTATAAAGACTGTAATCTTCAGCCACTGTTCTGGCAAAAAAAATATAGATTTTTTTTTTTTTTATACAGGACATTTTGTTTGTTTTACATGTAATGATAGCACTTCAAAGAAAACTAAGTATTTTTATTGTTGCTTAAAATATATCCACTTTTCATTTAGAAACCGTACTATTGTAGGTGTTTATTATCTAGTAGTTCAAATCTTTTTTTCCTCATCTTTGTCAGTGTAATGGTGCGGAACTCACCTCTGCGACGCCTCCTGCTGGTGTCCTGGGAATTCGCTCTTTTTTTTTCCAGCCTTGGAGCGCTCTCTGCAGGCCGGTGTCCCACTGCCGCTGGGCCCCCGCATCTCTCCCTGGAGTCTGGTGCCCCATTATCTGGAGTGCTGCCCCCTGGCAGTAACCCCTCGCTCTCAGGGTCTCCCCTCCCCAGGGAACCCCCAACCCCTATCCCCACCTCACCTCAGTCATAGGCTACTGCCAGTCAACAACTAGCCCCCCGCTCCCTGGGGCAGACTGCAGTATAAGCCACTCATCACAGGCAAGGTTGGGTTTGGACCTGCTGCCTCTGCATAGCTTTGGGCTGTCCCCTGCAACCCCAGTACCTGTTTGGCCTTAAACTAGGCTGCAGCCTGGGGGGGGGGAGGGTTCCAGGCCGGAGCTCCCCAGCACCCTTGACCTTCCCCCAGCCCTGCTCCGCTCCACTCCAGGTACCTACTCTAGCTCCCCAGCAGCGGTGACCACCCCGCTACAGTCAGCCATATTTTTTTTATGAAATAAAGAGCAGTTATTTAGACAGTTCTAAAATATCTGATGCCAGTAAGGTATTTATATTGTGAAACTCCAAACCAAGCCACAATTTGAAATTCATCCTTTCAGAATTTATAAAATATAATTTTAAGAACTAAAGTAGATGGAAATGTTTTATACTGTATATAGAGTATAAATCCAATGAATTTGGGAAAAAATATTTTATAGTTTTAACCTGTCATTGATCTATACCCTAATGATAAGGAAGTGTACAACTCTGAAATCATGGCAAACTCTACCAATAAACATATTACATAGCATATATATATATGCTAACTAATAAAACCATTTGCAAATATTATGAACACTAGGTAGCATAAGAGCACTTAACACAAAGCACCTTTAAAGTCTCAGTTATTAATTATGAATTATTACTATTATCATTATTTTAGAAAATAGAAATGCAGGGTAGTTTGGCCATGATCATGAAACAAGTTAGAGTTTGGGCCAGAAACAGAATCCAGTTCTTGTGATTTCTAGGCCTATAGCCTGTCCTCTGGAGTGTGCTGCCTCTAATGAAAACATAGGGCAAATATCAGGACAAATATAATGGGTTCTATTATATGGCAGAACAGATTAATAGAGCTGCCCAAAAAATTTCGGATGGAGCAGCTGGAGTGGAAAGTTGAACATTTTCAAAGCAAGCAGACACTTTCTGCCAAAAAACAAAACAAAACAAAAAAAAACTTTAATTAAAAAAAAAACAGTTTTCTATCAAAAAATCTGATGGAAGTGTTGTAACCAATCCTACTAGTTTGTGCATGTGCATACCCACTGGTGTGCACAAATGTGTACATCCCCCTCAAAAACAGATTTGCTTATTCTTGAAATCAAAGCTTATCTGCTTATATAATTTAGGATGAACATCATGTTGTTTTTCCACCAAGGGCAATAACAATTAATAGTGGTTTCTCACAGCTGTAACACTTCATTTTTTGATATATAAATATTTCTAGTTCTGTTTGATAAAAGTCCAGCCTCTGGACCAGCAGGCTTCAGAGATAACTGTAGCTATGTCACAACTCTGCTTGACTTTCATAGAAGTGGATGTCCCCAAAACCTGTATATCTGATGAGAAATTTAATTCAACACTGATTGTACAAGGACCTGCAGTTGTAACAAAAGAGAGATTCTAGACCCATCCCTATGACACTGGGCCTTTCAATGTACCTTTTATGTAAGAAGGGAAACACATTCCTGGCCCCTACCTATTTAAGAAAATAAAGCACAGTCTGGGTGTGTGTCCATCCTTTCCCTTTCTTTCTGACTAAATGGGAAGGGTGGTCCTGAAACCTTATATTAATGGCACTCTTAACTTGCAATATTGTGGAAATTGCTGAATCCACTGCAATTTTGACAGTGGGAGCCCCCACTCTCAGCCCTGGGTGACCAACAGCAGAAAAGTAAGAATGGACTTTATTATGGCAAATAGTAAGATCCATTATTACTTTCCCACAACTTGGCTTGTCTGCAACTCACCCCCAATTATTTGGCAATCATCCTGCAATTAAGTACGGCTGTATTTATATTATAATATGGAGTTATAGCACAGAAAAATTGATAACCTCTGATCTAAAGTATTACAGGATGAAGGCCAATCTAGAGAAACTTACAGGTCTGTCTCATCTTACGCTGGGGTTACGTTCCGCAGTCAGTGCCTAAAGCGAAAATCGCCTGTAGTCAAAATTACATTGAGTGTAATGGCGGGCGGAATCTCTCTTTTTTTGTTTTGTTTTTGCCGACCGTGTAAAGCTGAAATCACACATGTTAAATGCGCCTAAGATGCGACAGACCTGTATATTCTTTATTATTCTCTCTCAGCCAGGACTCATTGGCTTTCAGATGAACCAGTTACGACCCCTTGACCGAGTAGCAGAAAAGCTAGCAAACACAGCATTGTGCCAGGTAAGTCTGTCAAGATTCAGGAAGAATTCTAACTAGGGAATCTAGCATCTGAAAATAAATCTGATAAGGAGTCAGTTACGATAAGGAGGCAGTTTGATAGGTATGCTAAATTCCCTAACTCTGGTAACTCCAGTGAAACCAATGCAAGGCACATAACTGAATGGCTGGTGGACTTACCATCTGCTACTACTCTGGCTAAAGTCAGTGATTAGGTGTTAACTACCACAAGGGAATTTTTAAACTTTCAAACTGATACAACATGTAAGAGATTCCTTTTTCTTTCAGTCTGAAAGCAATAACTCCATTTCAGTCTCTTTCACAAAAGCTACCTGAGACCAGACATGCTATCAAAGAATCCTACACTGCACAGTTATCTCATTGCAAATTTGTCACTTTGCCCAGCCTTCTTGGGACATGTGTAAAGGATCTGGAAGACAGAAAGAAATCATGATCTGGACAGCCAGTAATGGAGTATCAAGAGGCATCTGCCTGGTTTGTCATTCACTGTTCACACTAGTAGTGAGTGAATTATTTAGAAGGGTGATAACAGGTACTGAAATTGACAGCCCAAGAATTGAAAAAGCATCTCTCTCTGATAGATATTTTAATCCTCAAAGGTATTAGCAAGGCCTTCTATACTGATCTCTCATCAGGGAGGTGGCCTGACAGAGGCCAGGCTAAAGACAAAGCAGTTTGCTGTCACGGGATCTTTCATTTCCCTACAACCAAACAAAAATCTGCAAGGAAGGAAATGTCAGAGACAAAACATCACAAGCCATATCAAGATGCAGGGTGAATTTTCCATGCAGCTAGTCAAAGTTGGCATCCGGTTAAAAAAAAATCAGAGGAGAAAGAAAGAAGTCCTAATTATAGGGAACTCCAGCAAAATTTTCTGGGTGTAAACTTACTTCCTTCTACTTGCTATCATTTAGAGAGAAAGGTGATAAGATAAACACCTTTTCTTGGGGATGTGGTGGGGAAATGAAAAGCTACAATTGAGTCATAGGAACAACAAGAGGGAACACTGGGGGTCAGGGAATCTGCTCAACATCTTAGACAATGTGGTTGGGATAATATCGTTTATTAGACCATCTTCTGTTGGTGAGAGAGACAAGCTCTTGAGCCACACAGAGCTCTTCTTCAGGTCTGGGAAAGGTACTCCAAGTATCACAGCTAAACGAAAGGTTCAACGAATTGTTTAGCAGAAGTAGTTAGCACATATTAAAAGGGACCATTCAATGTAGAGAAGTTCTTTAATGATCTGGAAGTCAAAAAGTAATCCTACACAAAGATGGAAACATAGACAAATTGCTAAAGATGAGTACAAAAGAATAGAGCTAAACAGGCAGGCACAAAATCAAAAAGAGTAAGGCCCCAAACGAGTTACACCTAGCAAGAGCCATAAAAAGCAATAAGAAGAGGTTCTATAAAAAGCATTAGAAGCAAGAAAAGATGAAGGAAAGTGTATGCCCACTACTTAGCAAGTAGGGAGAGTTAAAAATGGAGGTGACCAAAGAGGCTGCAGTGTTTAATACCTATTTTGCTTCAGTCTCACTAAAAATGTTAATTGTGACTATATGCTTAATACAATTATATTAACAATGAGGCAGAAGGTACGTAAGATAGAATAGAGCAAGAACGGGTTAAAGAATATTTAGATAAATTAGATGTATTCAAGTCAGCAGGGCCTGATGAAATTCTCCCTAGGGTACGTAAGGAACTAATTGAAGCAGTCTCGAAATATTAGCTATTATCTTCAGGAACTCACGGAGGATGGGTGAAATCCCAGAGGACTGCAGAAGGACAAATATAGTAACTATAATTAAAAGGTGGGTGCACAACTAGTTGAAAAACTGTACTCAAAGAGTAGTTATCAATGGTTTGCTGCCAATCTAGGAGGATGCATCTATTGGGGTCCAACCGGTGTCTTTCATGGGTCCGGTACTATTCAATATGTTCCTTAAATAATTGGATAATGGAGTGGAGTGTATGCTCATATAAATTGCAGATGACATCAAGCTGGGAGGGATTGCTAATTTCTTTGGAGGACAGGATGAGAATTCATATTGGATCACAAATTGAATATGTCAACCATGTGACACCGTTGTAAAAAAGGCACATATCAGTCTGGGGTGTTAACAGGGGTGTCTTATTCAAGACACGGCAGGTAGTTGTACCATTCCACTCAGCACTGGTGAGGCCTCAGCTGGAGTATTGTGTCCAGTTTTGGGCACCACGCTTTAAGAAAAATGTGGACAAACTGGAGAGAGTCCAGAGGAGAGCTACAAAAATGATAAAAAGTTTAGAAATCCTGACCTATAGGAAAGGTTAAAAAACCTTCCACATGAAGCCTTAAGAGATGAGATGATTGGAGAGGGACCTGATAAGTCTTCAAATATGTTAAGGGCTGTTATAAAGAGAATGCTGATCATTTGTTCTCCATATTTATTGAAGGACAAAAAGTAAAGGGCTTAATCTGCAGCAAGGGAGATTTAGGTTAGATATTGGGAAAAACTTTCTAACTATAAGGATAGTTAAGTTCTGGAGCAGGGTTCCAAAGGAGGTCATAGTATCCCCATCACTGGAGGTTTTTAAGAACAGTTTACACAAGCACCTGTCATGGATGGTCTAGGGATCCTTAGTCCTGCCTCAGTGCAGGAGGCTGGACTAGATGGACTCTTGATTTCCCATCTATCCCTACATTTCTATGACTCTGTAGTCCCATCAGTAGATGGATGAATCTTCCTCTAGTTGGAATTGTCATTTTTAGAACCTCTTTATGCTGCTCTGGCCCTTTTGTATGGTGTAGAGAGGCTGAAGCAAGGATAAAATGAATAGTCAGAATGAAAATTATGGTTCAGAACAAGAGCTGATAAAATTGATTCAGACAACTAGTTTACTTGCCAAGAAATGCAGCTTGGGGTCAACCTGTACCTATATTCGGGAGTTGGAAATAAATGTGCCCAATTGTTTTGGTCTCCAGAAAAATTCTGGGCTATAATCACAAGGAGACTTAGGCACCATTCACAAAATGGCCAGAGGAGAAGCTCACTCTCTCTATGCAATGGAACAGCTCCAGCAGTAGAGAATCGGAAAGACCCAATACCCTGATGATTAGGGTCCTCTCTTTGGGGAGAAGGAAGACCTGGGTTCAAATCCCTGTGTCAAAGCAGGAATTTGAACCTGGGTCTCCCAGATCCTAGGTGAGTGCCCTAACCACCAGGCTAAAGGTAATAAGGGCACCTCTTCCTCCCAACTGCGTTTTTGTGAATCTAGTCCTTTAAAAATGCCCTGAAACAAAACATTCCAGGTTGAATTAAACGTTTCATTTGATCTGAAATGGACTTTTTGATAACTGTTTTTTAATTCACCAAATATTCAGAACAAGTTTGGATTTAGTTTGATCCAAACTGATTTTTTAAAATGATTTTTTTTTTGTTGGAACTGCCAGTGAACTGAAAAAATCAATTATTCAATCAGCTCAGGTGTCTTAAGTGCTTTTTGAAGAATGACAAAAGTAATCGAGCCATCACTTTTAGATGCAGAGAGACTCTACTGACTTGGAATTAAATTTCTTTAGCCTTTGAACTTTCAACTCCTTTCCCCCTTTTCCTTTCTTTTCTCTTTTTTCCAGATAAAGTTAACTTACTTGAAAATTTATTTTTTCCCCCATGCTTTGACAAGTCTAGCTAAACCTAACCTAATATAGCAGAGCTCAGTTTTCCATTCTTACGTATTTTCTCTTTTCCCCCTTCTCCCTGTATGTCAGCTTACAAACATTATCAGGGGAGGTTTCTTTTTTAAAAAGGAAGGGTTTAATTGACATCACTTTTAAAGTAATCACTGCTACATAAATGGTATGGTATCTATACAAATCCTGGCAGAAAAACTATTTAACACAGAGAGGAGAGACTAATCATTGATAGCCCTCTCTTGGGGGCAAAGATGATCAAAACATGAGAATTCCATGTACCTGTACTGCCAAGGATATTGACAGTGACAGACAAATTACAAAGCATCTATACTTGTGCAAGGTTTCCTTTACTTCTTAAATAAAAGGTGCATGTGTCCATTTTTTTGAATGTCACTGCATCCACATTACAAATGGAGAGGCACATATTTTGCTGTTGGAAAAGGCTTCAACTCATTCACATGATGCACTTAAAGGAGAACAGTCAGGATGCCCTATAACAGCACTTGGTTCACGCACACAACTTTTCATCCACAGATCTCAAAGTACTTTCCAAAAGGAAGGTGAGAACTTTTATCCCCCATTTTACAGATGGGGAAACTGGCACAGAAAGGTAAAGTGACTTGCCAAAGGTAGATCTATGAATCAATCACAGATATCCTAACAATGAGTTTGGTGCCCTATTTATTGGACAGCACTGCCTTGCTGTGCTTACTGGTGGCCACATAGGTGCCAACTCCATGGGGCTCCGGGATTCAAGCACTCTCAGAAAAAAAAATAGGGGGTGCTCAGTACCCACCAGCCACAGCTGTTTGGTGGGGCCACCAATCAGTTGTTTGGCAACTGGCAGAAGGTGCTTGGTGGATAAGGAACTGGTGGGTGGGGGGTCTCGGGGTGAGACCTTGGGGTGGAGCACCCATCAAGAAAAAGAAAAGTCAGCCCCTGTGGCTGGCCATATCTGTTCCTGAGTTATATTTGGAAGGATGAAGAAAAATGTGATGAGCAAGGAGATTAACTTGTCATAGAACATCTTCCTATCATCTGAGAGTTAGAGTTCCAATCCCATTCTACCATCATGCCTCTCTGTCCTACTTGCTGCCTAGCTTCTGGAAATGAAGAAAAATAATTTCTTATTCTGGCCTTGGATGGTCACAAATTGCTTCTACGTTTTGCAGTAAAGCAACATGAAGCCTTTGAATCTCAGATATTTAAAATGACCTCCAAGTTGTCAGGGAGGTTTTGAACTCTAGAAGTGAGTTATTTTTTGAGAGAAAGGACACTAATGTCAGTTGTTCATAGTGTGTTTCTGAATTATGTATATCTCCTGAGAATACAGTTTTGAAAACAGATATTACATAGGAAAAGAATTGGTCATTTAAATTCTAGTTTGCTCACATACTTCAGCCACCACAAAATCTACACGTGTTCAGAAATTATAGTATTCTCTCACTTGCAATCGCCAAAATTGTCAGAAATTGCCAGAATTCACTATTAATCGCCACAGCTGTGTTTAAACTCTTCCATCAATGAATGCACCTTGGACCCCCCAGCCAGCTATGATTTCTTGTCAGAAACCAAAACACCACAGTGCCTTTGTGGATGTACAAAATGGACAAGTTTAGCCTTTTGTTCCAAGATAGTGAACAAAAACTGTTCACCTATGCCAGCACTTTGTGGTGCATGGTTGATATGGTTTGTGATAGTACAGGGCTGGTAGCTGTAAAGAGTCTGTTAGGAGCCAGGAATAGCAGCACTTCTTTGCTATGTTAGTGTGGGACCACTCTTCCATAGACTTCTTCACTTTTCTTTATTAGGTCTTTGCTGTAGCTGCTGCTATTAGGTCTTTCCTGTAATGTTGGTCTGCTCACACTTCTGTATCTCTGAGTTTAGGGGTATGGTGACTATTTTATTGGCTGCACAGAGTCTCTGGGCAGAAGCCCTCACAGACTTGAGAGGAAAACTCAGGGGAGATTGCTAGGATCATTGGGGATGACTGTTCCAGGAGGAAGGAATGGGTGAAGTAATCACACTGATGCATGTTCCTGAAGAGCCGAGCCCTTAGACCTCAATACCAGGTAAGGATATCTTTCCAGGAAGAATGGAAACAGTCTGGAGACCCCAAAGATCTTTCTTGTATTCACCTTTGGCCTTTTGTCATGGTATGAAGTTGCAAGTCACTGTCTGAGGGGTTGGCATAGGTCTCATAAAGCTGATGCATTCTATCTCCGAGATATGTCTGACCCTTTTTGTGACCAAGCCCTTACCAGATCTGCAAGCAGTGTCAGTCAAGATGAATTAAAAAAAGAAGAAAATTCCCTTCAGATAATTCAGTCTCTTCCAGAAGTCTGAAATGCAGGTGTAGCCAATGTGGGGGGTGTCACTAGAGAAGGCACACCTGAGGGGATTAGGATTTTCTTCATGCAGCTGCATATCAGCTCAAGCAAAAATCAGTCATTTGAACATAGAACACTTAGAACATAAGCCCTCATATAAGAGAGGGGAATTTAAACATTTAAAAGCTAGGATTATTTGATACTCACCTGACATCAGAGCAAAGAGACAACTGATAGCTTAATCATAGGGAAAAGGGAGCAAGTACAACCAATTTCTTCAGTGTGAAGGAAGTGATTTTTCCTCCCTTGGTATTCTACTGTTGAGAATAGCCCACTTCCACCTTAATTGAATTGTCTCGTTAGCACTGACCCCCCACTTGGTAAGGCAACTCCCATCTTTTCATGTATTGTGTATTTATACCTGCCTACTGTATTTTCCACTCCATGCATCTGATGAAGTGGGTTTTAGCCCACAAAAACTCATGCCCAAATAAATTTGTTAGTCTCTAAGGTGCCACAAGTACACCTCATTGTTTTTGATGATACAGACTAACACAGCTACTTCTCTGAAACCTCTCACTGATAAGGTTTCTCAATATACATCTGAGCCTAGCACAGTGCAAGAAAAATGACCTCTCCTTCCTTATTACCACAGTGCTGATGACTGCTGGCCAGAAACAGAAGGGCAAAAGATGTTAAATTGTCATCACCTCTTGCCAAGATGCTATTCCATTAATTTCTTATTTTTTTAATCATGACTTTTTTTTTTAATTAAAACTGGCTTTAAAAACACATTAGTAGAAAATGTTTTGGGCAAATTAGAAAAAAGAGACAAAATCCTTTAACTTGAACAAACACGTTTTAGGGGAAGAGATGGCATATTTCTTGTTGCAGTAGAATGTAATTTAACATGACAAAGTTATAAACCCTAGAAAACAACATCTGATCCTTAAATACAGTCCTATTGTGTTGCTGTGCTATAAATATATGCTGTGCACTGACGGGATGCATTTTTGTAAAAGCTGCTCTCTAGCAACTTGTAATATGCTGTAAAATGTGAGATCTAGTAAATATGGTCTTTCTTTATATTTAGAAGTTAATATACCCTTCCAGTTTTGCTGAAGATAATTTTGTTGAGCTACAGTTCAATTTGGCTATCTCTTGGCTAGTGAGATAATATACATACTCTGTCATCCAATGCTACATTAACTTGGGGCTGTGAATCTTGTCAGCATGACAAATATTATTTTGGCTAGACCAATACCAGGAATGATAGATGACCTTGATAATGTAAATTTTGATCACTGCCTTACATTTCTAGCTAAGATAAAATAAGGTCAGGAAATCACAGCACCATTGATCACACGTTATAAATTGACAGAAATGAAGTTTTTTTGGAATATAATTTCCCTTCCCCATTGAAAAACTGGCAGGTTTTATTTATGAAAGGGTTAAGAGTCATTTTTTGAGAGGGTGCTAAAGATTTTTTAAACTGGGATACTTTTAGGTAAATCCCACACAAGCATATCATTAATTTTCTAAAATATATGTAAGAATCTCTGCCTCAGTTGGTTCCACGCTTCCACTTAGCAGTGAGCTGAGGTATTCCTCTCAACCTCAGAATTTCACAACATCCCTGGGCTTGTTGTCCATACCTTGCGTGAGCAAGGTTCCTCCCAGCCTCTCTGATGGGAGAGGGGAGCTTCTTAATCTCTGATAGTCCCTCCAGGCATGGTGGTAACAAACCAGGCACCCAGTTTAGTCTCTTCCCTCAGACCCTCAGTGCCCAAAAGGGCTGTTCACCCTGTTAGGTAGAGTTTTTCCTGTCCTTTGCCTCTGTACCTGTGGGGTTTTCCCTCCTGGTGCTTGTTAGTGTCTGCACCACCCAGCTCTCCAGTAGCACACATTCCTCCTACAATTCCTATCACACACCCTTATCTGGCTGGAGGGGCGACTTTTAACAGGTTCTGGCAGGCCCTTGGTTGGCCCCAGGTGTCCTAATTAACCTAGAGTAACCTCTGTTGAGTTACTAAGGAAAAAAGAACCTGCTTATGGTGGGGCTAACACGTTGACATTCCAGGACCCTCTTCAGGTGTGGAGTTGCTGCTGCTGGGCCCAGAGCTCTTTCGCTTCAGATTCTTGTCTGGGCCAGACCCCCTCTCTCTGTTATCTGGCCGGTGGAATCCCTGGTTGCTGCTGCTCCTTGGGGGGAGTCTGCTGGCCTGCTCCCTGGAGGAGGAGTGAGAGAACCTGCCCCTACTCTTGCTGCCACCACCTGAAGGGTCCCTCCTGCCTGGTTGTCAGACTGCCTGCTGGTGCTGCTGCCTGTGCTTCTTGGGAGCCTGCTTCTGCCATGAGGAGGAAGAGGAGGACCTTTGCTGCTTGGGAAGCATGCAGGAACCCTGCAACACCTGCAGGACACCATGGAGGGGCTCACTGCTGGACTCGGTGACTGTTTCCATCTCTGCTCTTGTGGTGGAGGTAATAACTGTTACTGTGGGGACATGGGGCGGATGGCATAGAGCCTGGTCTATGTCTCCCCATCCACCTACCATCTGCCACCTACCACCCAACCTACTATCTGACTCCTCTACTTACTCCAGGACTCAGCTGCTTGTCTCGCCCCACCCCCCACCACTTGGGCCTGTAGCAGCAGCAAACACAGACTGAGTTTTTGCAAGCGCACGTGGGCACACGTCACGTGCCTCCATTCCCCTTGGACTGGCCCTTATCTCTCCTGCTGCCTTTGGCTGGTGGACTATCCCATCCTCTGCTTCCCCCACCCTCAGTCCCTTGCAGCAGTTTGCACCCTTTTCCCTTGCTGCCTGCCCCCTGCTGCCTATTCCCCACCCCTTTTGCCCTAGTCCCCAGTTTGATTGCCTTCCTCACCCTTCGTCCTCGTGAGTCTAGTTGTTTGCTGGCCCTACCCTGGTCCCTGGATGATTGTTAGTTTGCCTGCCCTGCCCTAACCCCTGAAGCTAGTTCTTTCGGTTTGCCTATCCTGGGCATGGTTTGTTTCCAGCCCGTTTCTTTTCCCTCTTGACCTCCAGTGTTCCCTTCCCCCTCCCCAGCACTTGAGCACCTTTCCGTTGAGCTCACTGTTCACATCACTCCCCAATGATGATATAGTCCTTCTCTTTTCTCCAGTGCAGCCAGAGGAGCCGGTAATCTCACCTTGTGTCGGTGATAACCCCCTCCTTCCCTGCCCTGATAGGTGCCCCCGTGCCCTCCCCCCATCTCTTGGCACCCTCCTCTTTCACCTGCAGCCTAGCAGCGAGGCACAGTCGACCCTTCCCTTCCCCTCCCTCCCTCCAGTGTTCATTCCCATCCCCATTGACCATGGTGGGGACAAAGGTGGGTGAGGCCCCTCGGGTTGACTCTATGCTCCTCCTCCCCCCCCCACCCCCCGTATGGTCACCATCTCAGCCACTGCTTCTGGACTGCCTGTCATCGCCCCCACTAGGGCACTGGCGGCAACAAGCACAGGGGTGGCCTCAGTTGCTCCCATGCCTCCTGTACCCTCTAACTCTGGGGGAGCCCCCACAGCCAGCAGGAAGGGCCAAGGGACTACAAAGGGCAAATGCCCCACCAAGAAGGCCAAAACCTCTGTGGTAGGGGCTGCCCCCGCTGACATAGCCCTGCCATCGGCGACCGCATCCGTCCCTCCTCTCCCTGGTATTCTCTCCATCAGCTCTGGTGGTGCACCTCCCCTGACCCCCACAGGAGCCTGGGGCCTGGAGATGGGGCCCAGAGCCTGAAGCCCTGCCACCGCACAGCCAAAGCCCTGCAGCTGGATTCTGCCATCTGCCACTCCAGGGCTGAAGCCTGACCCCACTGCCCCTGGGAAGATGGTGAACTCACTGTCTGGCTGCTCCTCAAGTGTTTGTGTCTCCAGAGGGGGACAGGGGCCAACCTCTGCTGGTGGCCCCAGGGGAGGGGTCATTGCTTTGCTCCCCACCACCACCCGCAATCACCACCTAAGAGGCTGGGGCTGCAAGAAAATCCCCTGGTGGCCACATGCAGCTACGGTGACCACATTTTAAAATGCTGGCCTAACCTGTTCTCTGTTTCAGGACTTTAATTGGGGTAGGGTGGGGAGGACAAGTAGAGTACTCCCCCAAACTCCCCCCTTTAGAGAAGACAAAATGAGACACTGCTCAAAGGAGATTATGCATATTTGCAAAATGCATGCTCTGCATATTTGTAATGCATGCTCTGCTATTTCCAATGGGCTCCTCAAGCTGCCTTTGCAACCATAATTCTGTCCCTTGACAAATATGGCTTAGAATACATTCTTTAAATACATGGCCACATACCGTTTTTTCCATATGACTCTTGACTTCAGTCAGTGCACAGGATGGATGTTGAATGAGGGCAAGTCTACACTACAGAATTAAGTCAACTTAAGTTATGTTAACGTAGAACCATTGCAGTAATGAAATTACTTTTGCATGTCCATGCTATGGTCCTCATATTGATAGTGTGTCCTCACTAGCAGCGCTTGCATCAATGCAGAGAGCAGTGGAACTTGCCAATGCCTCATGGGAGCAAATGAGTTGCATAGCGGTGACTGGGAACACAGTTTCAATGTCCCATGATGCAATTTTCTTCATCCCATAATTTATCTGCATCCTATGATGATTTATGCCTCTTTTCAAAAGCCATGAAACCCCATGCCTATGCCATCTCTGTGAGAAGCATGGATCCTGCGCAGCTCTGCATTATTGTGATGAGTGTTGTGTGCACAAAGCACCTAATTCTGCAGTATTTGCAGAGCCACCAGAGGAACCATGAGGAACATGATGATTTCTTGAAGGCTAGCTTGCTGTGGGACATAGAAAGGTGGCTGTTGGCACTCAAGGAACAGCTGCAAACAGTGGAGCACCAGTTTTTGGCCCAAGAAACAAGCATTGGCTGGTGGGATCACATCATTATGCAGTTATGGAATGATGAGCAGTGACTGCAGAACTTTCAGATATGCAAGGATTCCTGGAATTGTGTGCAGAACTCATTCCAGCCCTCCAGTGCAGTGACACCAAAATGAGAGCTGCATTGACAGTGAAGAAACCAGTGGTGATCACTGAGTGGAATCAATTTGGAGTTAGAAAATTCACCAGGGGGGCTGCTATGATGCAAGCTTGCAGGGCCATTAATCACATCCTGCTATGAAAGACTGTGATTCTGGGCAACATGCAAGACAGTGGATGGTTTTGCACCAATGGGCTTCCTGAACTGCAGTGGGGCTATAGATGGAACACTGTGATGCTGTATGATTGAAACATGATTATCCATATACTTAATATGGCCACTGTTAGACAATTGCAACAAATCTTATACAAAGTATGTCATGTAAGGTATCAATGGAAAAATTATGATTGACTGAGTATGATTATCTTGCTTATATGCATGTGTTATTTTTATATCTGAAGTTATAAATATTGACTATTTATTGGCATGCTATCCATATGCTATATTCCTGGGCAACTCCCACAAGGTACTTTACATGCAGTCTAGCCTAATCAAGCTTGAATAGTCCATTCACAATGGCTGGCTAATTACCTTAATTAAAGGTAATTAACTCTCACAATGGGCCATAGAAGAAAATCATCCCACCCAGTGAGCCTTCCTGAGGATGCCTTAGCCAGAATATGTTTAATGGCTGCTCCTATGAGTCATCAAAGCATGTAAGGGCACATGACTTGCTCATATGACCCTGGACTCCATCTTGTGCCTGTAATTTTCCACAAACTAAGACTGAGGGCATTCCCTCCTCATGGGAGAAGGTCTAATAGACCCTGGAAGTATCTCCATTTTGTCTCTTTCCTGCTCTGATCTCTGGACTTGCACTAAAAGGCACATATTGACTATGTACTGAGGACCTTCCAGTCTTTTGGAAGTTACCAGAAACTTCACAAGGCAGCAGTCTGTAATATAATTGCTACAAACCTGATCCAAGAACTTTGCAATGATTGCATGTAGATTATTTCTTTGACCATTGTTTCTCTGTTTCCTCTTTTTCTCTTATAAATAAACCTTTAGATATTAGCTACTAAAGGATTGGCAACAGTGTGATTATTGAGTCAGATCTGAGTTAAATATTGACCTGGGTGTGTGGCTGGTCTTTTGAGATCAGAAGAACCCTTTGTTTGATTAAATTGGTTTTCAGTAACCACTCATGGAAAAAGTCTAGTGTCTGGGTGGTGAAACAAGGTCTGGGATGCCTAAGGAAACTGAAGCTTGGACTTCTTTTTAACCAGTATGGTGAGATAGAAGTTGATTTTTGTTGCTGGTTTGGTATATCTCATAATAGACTAACCACCAGTTTGAGGTAAGTCTGCCATATTTCTCAGCAGTTTGTCTTGAATCTGGCATTCTCAACTGTGACCCATTGAGCCATGGTGACACCCATATATCCCTAGTGTGGCACCAGACCACCTTGCCACAGAGCGCTTCAACAGAAAGGCCTACTTTTCTATAGTATTGCAAGCGCTGGTGGATCACCAGGGATGTTTTACCGACAGCAACATGGGAGGATGCATGAGGCACACATCTTTAAAAACACAGGCCTATTCAGAAAGTTGCAAGATGGGACTCTCTTTCCAAACCAAAAAGTGGATAAGGAAAAGTTATTTACTTATTCCCATAATTTCATTTGATGACCCCTAGTTCTTGTATTAATAGGCAGCAGGTTTAAAACAAATAAAAGGAAGTTCTTCTTCACGCAGCGCGCAGTCAACTTATGGAACTCCTTACCTGAGGAGGTTGTGAAGGCTAGGACTATAACAGAGTTTAAAAGAGAACTGGATACATTCATGGTGGTTAAGTCCATTAATGGCTATTAGCCAGGATGGGTAAGGAATGGTGTCCCTAGCCTCTGTCTGTCAGAGGGTGGAGATGGATGGCAGAGAGATCACTTGATCATTGCCTGTTAGGTTCACTCCCTCTGGGGCACCTGGCATTGGCCACTGTCGGTAGACAGGATACTAGGCTAAATGGACCTTTGGTCTTATGCGGTACGGCCTTTCTTATGTTCTAACCAGAGTATTACCATTGGGGATGTTGAAATGCCACTAGTGATACTGGGAGACCTAGCCTACCTCTTACTGCTGTGGCTCATGAAGCTATACACCAGCTACCTCGACAGCAGTAAGGAGCATTTCAACTACAGGCTCAGCAGGGACAGAATGATAGTTGAATGTTTCTTTAGCTATTTGAAAGGCCACTGGTGCTGTCTACTTATGAGATTAAACCTCAGTGAAAAAAATTACCCAATGGTTATAGCTGCCTGATGTATGCTTCATAATATCTGTGAAGAAAAGGGGAAAAAGTTTCTGCAGGGGTGGAGGGCAGAGGTGGAACATCTGTCTGCTGATTTGGAGCAGCTAGATACCAGGGCTATAAGAAGATCTCAATGCAGAACTATAATGCTCAGGGTGGCTTTGAAAGACCATTTAAATAGTGAGTCACAGTAATGTATGTTGCGGTAGTGTGCTCTACCTGGCATTTTTTTTTTTTATTCCCCAGTATGAACCTTGTAATGAGTGTTCTGTGTGTAGTAATATAACAATGCAAATGCACCTATTGTTATTATCTATGAATGATGTCACAGCCAACATATGTTGCAAATTAATAAAGATGAATTAAGTTTCCATAAACAGACTTTTATTCCGAACCCATGCAAACAGACATATTTGTAACTGAATGAAACTTTATAAATACACGGGAAAGAACAATTATATTTATTTCACAAACATATACACCAACCATGTCTCTCACAGGTTCAGTACAGGTGGCTATGATCATCTGTACTCTCCCTGGGGTGGAGTGGTAGGGGTAGTGCAGCAGCCATGGATATCACGTGGAATGTGGGTGTGTAGGGAGGTCCAAGAATGCAGTTCTCTATAGGCTGCAAAGGAAGGCAAATGCAGGTCTGTTGAACGTGAAGGTCAACAGAATGTCTGTTTGCTGCTTGAGAAGCACTAGCATCTCTTGCTGCACATCTCTCTCCTTTTCCTGTGCTTTTCTCTTCTCCACTCTATCCCTGTCCATTCTTTCTGCGAGTGTGATCCTACAGGCCCTGTGCTCAGTATACAAAGCACCAGAGACTTGCAGGATCTCTTGGAACATGCCAGCCCATGTCCTCTACCTTCTCCTCCCTGTCTGGCTGAGCTGCTCCACGGGTGTGGATAGAGACACCCTCAAGGCCACATCTCCAGCTGCAAAAGATACAATTCACAGGGGTACTGTCATGAGTATATTCAAAATATTGGTATACTTAGTATACTGAACTCACTCCCCTTGATCCACACAAGTTACAAGCACTACATTCTAATTTCTCCTTTTTTATTTCAGAGAGCATTGTGGCACTCCCAGCCATTTTGAGTATGGCCGGGGGAGGTGTGAGTTGGGACAATAAATGGTGGGGGGTAGCTCACTGGCATGAGTATATGCGGATAGGACAACTGAACTGAATACTGGTATTGTTTTCCACAGGCTTTTATGTAAGCAAAAGCCTAATGGGGAAAAATTATCTCAAGTAAAATTGTACTCCATTTTACTTATTTTGCTTTATACTCCATTTTGCTAGTTTTAAATTAGTAAAAAGAAATTGTACCCTTAAATTAGTAAGACATTTTTTTTCTGAGTTTATTCTTTACTGATTGTGTTAATAATTGTTCTTAAAAGAATAGAAGTTTTATGGCTGTAATTGCCTTATTTACTGTTTGTTGTGAGTAAAAATGTATGGTAACTAACTGAATAAAAACAGCTAGGCCGGATGGTCAAAAGGGAATGGCGAAGTCGAGAGGCGCCAACTTTCACCGGGATGGCAGATTGACAACCCTAAAGCAAAGGCATACACCCCAAGGACACGATAAAGAGTGGAGCCAGAGGAATGAGATAAAAAACAGCTGCAGATAACTCCCAGTAACAACGCAAATAATGCTGATTGGAGCAACCTTAAACAGCTCCGGTAACACAGCAAGGTCCAGAAACTTGTGTGGGAACTTATTACTATAAAAGAAGGGTGTGTTGCCATGGGACTTTGGATTCGTTCTGCATCAACATCGGAGCTTTGAATGTATTCGACAGAAGCCCAGCTCCCCTCCCTCGTGTGCAGTTTCAGCTGGCCACTGGAACTGACTGAGCAACACTAAAGACTGGTAACTATAAAATCCAGCTGCAGAATCTTTTGAGGTGTGTGTGTGTGTGTGTGTAAATGAAAGCATGCTGATTTTAATGCTTAAATTGTACTCTCAGTAAACACGGCATATTGCCTTATCCCCTTTATGTTATAAGCATAACAAGTAGTGATTTTAGTTGATATCTCACCCCTGAGGATAATGGAGGCTGAAAGGGAACAGTTCATGTACATGTCCAGCTACAGCCTCGGTCCATATGCTGCTAGCCTGTATGCTGCAGTGATGTCTGCTGAAGTAATTGCTGAGTGATGTGGGAAAGTGTCCTACCGCAGCAGAAGAAATAAGGCAGCCCTCCCCAGAAACATTTGGCAGAGGATTGCAGACTACCTCCAGGAAAGTTTACTCAAGATCTTTATGGAGGACTCACTTTATGGAGGACTGTTCTGCAGGGTCCCCTCACCCTAGCTAGACAGAGGAATGAGAAGCAGATAGCGACTCTGCCTCTACTTGTTATTTCACTACCTCTTCTAGCATGATTAAAAAAGAGTAAATGAACAGATGTGTCCCTGCAATATCACATCAAATTGCCTACTTACCAGAGGTTCCTTCTCCTGCATCAGGCTCACCCATGCTGGACTGTAGCGACTGGTTCAACTGTCTGGAGTCAAAAACAGGTCTTGGCTCACTGTGCCACTGAATCCCCTGGTCACTTGTCCCCCATGCTCCTCCTCCTCCTTTTCCTCTCCCAGTACCTCCTCCTCACTGTTCACTCCAGGGGCCTGTGACTCCAGTTCTTCCAAAGTATCCACAGGGCTCTTGGGGGTGGAGGTGGGGTCTCTGCTGAGAATAGCATGCAGCTCTTTGTAAAAGCAGCATATCTGTGGCTCTGCACCAGAGTGACTTTTAGCCTCCCTTGCCTTCCGGTACGCCTGCTGAGGCTCCTTGGCATTCACTCAACATTGCTGTGGGTCCCTCATGTAGCCCTTCTCCCCCATGCCCTGAGTGATCTGCTCATAGATATCGATGATTCTATGGCTGGATCAGAGCTGGGCCTGCACAGCCTCTTCTCCCCACAGACACAGGGGATCCTCTACCTCCTGTATACTCCAGGTAGGACTGAGTCTGCAGCATGGAGCTGGAATGGTCAGCTGGGCAGTTGCTAGGTGAGCTCTCCATGCCGAGCAAACAGGAAATGGAATTTCAAAAATTTGCAGTGCTTTAAAAGATATGGGATGTATAACTGTGTACTTCATGTAGCGGAGTCCAAAATCGTGACCAAAACAGTCACAGTGGGTCATTGTGGGACACCTCCTAGAGGCCACTAAAAGTTGATGTAAGTAACCAAAGTGTCTACACTGACACTGCATTGCACTAACTACATTAATCTAAGTGATAAAACCTATCATGGAGGCGGAGTTACTAAGTGAGTATAGCAGGTGAATTACTTCAGCGGGAGCGACATTTTAGTGTAGATGCTGTGACTTTCCCCTCTGGTGTTATCTGGATGGGTAATCTGCTAGGTCACTCCATTCCTTGACTCTGGGAGCCAGCCTTACCCTGCTCTGCTGTGAGAACCCCCACTCCTGGGCTGTTCATGCCCACTCTGGCATGTAAGCTGCTCCTTGGATTGTGCAACCGAATGACACTAGCCAATATACCCGGTCCCAGACACAACCCTAGGAACTTCCGTCTTGCAGTGTCCAGTTATCCCCACTGGACGCTGAAAGCTTATATGAGTTCGTCAATTTAACAAATAAATTGATATGTAACAGGCTGGTTATCCCAAGGGGAGTCTCTGACATACTTGAAACCAAACGCACTGCTTCAGGTAGAATAAATAAACAGATTTATTAACTATGAAAGATAGATTTTAAGTGATTATAAGTCAAAGCATAACAAGTCAGATTTGGTCAGATGAAATAAAAGCAAAACGCATTCTAAGCTGATCTTAACACTTTCAATGCCCTTACAAACATAGATGCTTCTTACCACAAGCTGGCTGGTTGCTCTTCAGCCAGGCTCGCCCCTTTGATCAGCGCTTCAGTCGCTTGGTGTGGTGTCTATAGATGTAGGTACAAGAGAGAGAGAGAGAGCATGGCAAACGTCTCTCCCTTTTATCATGTTCTTTCTTCCCTCTTTGCTTCCCCCCCACTTCAGAGTCAGGTGAGAATTACCTCATTGCAGTCCAAAACTGGCCAAAGGAAGCAGTGTGACTCTCTCAAGAGTCCAACAGATTCTTTTGTTGCTGCCTAGGCCAGAGTCCTTTGTTCCTGTGAGGCTGGGCTGGGTTTGTCCCATACCTGCCCTGATGAGGTGTGAACTGCTCTCTAATCTTGGAGAGTTTTTGCCTGGGCTTATTTTAAGCCATGAGGACACTTTTTCAGCCTCATAACTATATACATGAAATTATAACCTATAACATTACTGTAACAACAATGCCCAGTGCATCATGAGCCTTCCGGAGACACTCAACATGACAAACTTTGCATTGGATACCACACAATCATTTTACAAGGATGAACATGGGGGTGTTGGGTGTTCCCCCGAGGTACAGAGTGTCACAGACACTTACAAAGTTAGGTTGACATAAATTTCCTTGCATTGACCTATCTCTGTACTGTAGACCAGGCCACAGACAAGGTGATATGATATAGTGAAAGAGGGGCAAGTGCAGGATCCCAGAAGAATAGATAGTCCTTTGCTGAGACACTTGCCTGGGAACTATGATAATTGGATTTCATCGCTGCCTCTGCTACATAGTTCCTATTGTTAGTAGATATCAAACCCGCTACCAGTCTTTTATATATTAAACAGAAACCTTTATGTATCTAAACAAAGTGTTTTGGATCTATAAAATATAGCTTTCTGTTCCTATCAAAGTGAAAAGCTCTTTGTACTTAGACTGAACCATAGTAGGGTGACCAAATGAAGGAATGTGGATAATCTTTTACTTTGACTCTGTTGACCTATGGAGAATGCTGTCCACTTATTCAGAGAGGCAACTAAAAAAGGATGCCTGTCAGTGCAGTTGGATGTTGTAATGAACAAGACCGTGTGATAGATAAGGGTTAGTATTAATCCAAAAATATGGTCTCTGACTGATAAGGGATATTTGTTATTGCAAATGTTTTCTATGATTTGTGAAATAATGATCCATTGAAAGATGTTTTTAACTCATTAGGAATTGCTTGTTGCTACAGATGTTTTTAATAATAATGACTGGGTTAAAAACCCCTTTAGTTTATAAATCATGTACATTAAGATTACATATGGAGCTTCTTTTATGGTATTTGGTAAATTGAGATATTGAAAACAGAACACATAGTGGGATCAACTGTGGGAAAATAGCTTTTCCTTCCCCACAAAGGAATCTCTTTGTCCCATATTCTATAAAAGGAAAGAGTTTTTAATTTAAACTGGAAGTGGACTAGCTACTATTGCTTCACCTGTTACAGAGGGTTTGGTAAAGTATGATTTTCTTTCTGTATTCTGTATTGTGTTCTATTAAATTTTTGACTAATAATCTCTGATTAAATTATTCCAAGTGAGGTGATTATCCGACAATCTTGTATTATTATTATCATTCAATTTGAACATGTAACACTGCAATACTGGATGAGTCACTACAACCAACATTTTCTGAAGTTGCCACTAATGTGCATTCCTCTTTTTCAGGGTGCTCATCTAGGGCTGTTTTTCACAAGTGCTTTGCACTCACTACTCCACATTACTACAATGGAAGATGTCGGTTCTCAGTATCTGGGTACCCAGTTATTGATGAATCCCAAATTAGTGGAAATTTTGCAAATGTTTGCCTCAATCTGTGTCTCAGTTATTCATCTGTAAAATGATGATACAGTCCTTTCCCCCTTCACAGAGATATCGTGAAGATAAATGAACTAATAATATCTGTGAAGTGCTCACACACATAATGTGATGATGAGAATGAAGAAATATTAAATCCTTATTCAACTCTGGGTTTTATTATTAGATTAGATGTTCCCATGCCTTGTGACATGAGACAACCTAGTATTTCCACATCCATCTGTCTAGTGCCATATTTCTTGCTCCATTATAGTCTGTTTCCAAAACAATGACATCTTTCTCAGTGATTTTCTTATATGTGTTTTCCTTGTTCTGTCTTCCACTAAATGGTATCCATCAAGGGCTTGTCTGGGAGTACAGTGTTTTTGGGTTGGTTTGTTTGAGGTTTTGTAGGTGGTTTTTTTTTTTTTTTTTTTTTTTTGACATTTATAGAACATGCCCAAATCATTTCAGACTTCTTTCTCGAATCATTGAGTGTGGGTGGTTTGTAATAAATAAACTATGGGGCCTCACAATGAATGATAAGTATATAAAAGGGAGAGAGACAAGATAGGTGAGGTAATACCTTTTACTGGGCCAACTTCTGTTAGTGGAAGGAACAAGATTTTGAGCTTCACTGAGCTATTCTTCAGTTCTGGAGAAGGAAACAGTAGTGTTCAAGCTAAATACCAGCTGGGACAGATTGTTAAGCATAAAGTGTTCACACATATTGAAGGAGGCCACTTACAATGAAGTGGACAATTAACACCGCTGCATTCAGTGGAATGTTAGTATGCAGCAGCGTATGTTACAAATTGTTGTTTGGGTCATAAAACCAGTTTCTTTTAAGGCCATGTTTTTTAGTGTGCAGTAGAGTTGTGAATTTAATTCCCAGCCTCTTCTTTTCAAGGTGTTTGTGCAAGTTTCTTTAGAGGACTAGGACTGAGAGGCCAGATGTGGCCCACAATTGATAGGGTGTTTGTCTTTTATCATTTTTTCAGATAGTTCATTCAAGAGCAAGGTGATTGTTTTTTATTTTTTTATAAAAGTATAAAAATGAGGTATTGATCAGCTGCCTCACCATCTTGTGCACTAGTGAGACACAGGTCCTGCAGCGTTGGGGTAGGAGGGATGGAAACATATATGATCACGTAATTAAAGAAAAGGGTCAGAAATAAGTTTCATGGGCAATATTGATTCTGGCATTTCCTAACTTCTGAATGTTTGACTTCACGGTCATAATAGGGCTGTCAATTAATCCCAATTAATATTTGGGATGTTTTCCTACATGTTCATATATATTGTATTCTGTGTTATAATTGAAATCAAAGTGTATATTATTTTTGCTTACAAATATTTTCACTGTAAAAATGATAAACAAAAGAAATAGTATTTTTCAATTCACCTTATACAAGTACTGTAGTGCAATCTCTTTTTCATGAAAGTACAACTTACAAATGTAGATTTTTTTTGTTACCTGACTGCAATCAAAAACAAAACAATGTAAAACTTCAGAGCCTACAAGTCCACTGAGTACTATTTCTTGTTCAGCCAATCGCTAAGGCAAACAAGTTTATTTACATTTATGGGAGATAATGCTGCCCTCTGCTTATTTAGGTCACCAGAAAGTGAGAACAGGCATTTGCATGGCACTTTTGTAGCCAGCATTGCAAGGTATTTACATGCCAGATATGCTAAACATTCATATGCCCCTTCATGCTTCGTCCACCATTCCAGAGGACATGCTTCCATGGTGATGATGCACATTAAAAAAATAAGTGTTTATTAAATTTCTGACTGAAGTCCTTGGGGCAGAATTGTATGTCCCCTGCTCTCTTTTACCCGCATTCTGCCATATATTTCCTGTTATAGTAGTCTTGGATGGTGACCCAGCACATGTTGTTCATTTTAAGAACACTTTCACTGCAGATCTGCCAAAATGTAAAGAAGGTACCAATGTGAGATTTCTAAAGATAGCTACAGCACTTGACCCAGTGTATAAGAATCTGAAGTGCCTTCCAAAATCTGAGAGGGATGAAGTGTGGAGCTTGCTTTCAGAAGTCTTAAAAGAGCAATATTCAGATGTGGAAACTACAGAACCCAAACCACCAAAAAAAGAAAAATCAACCTTCTGCTGGTGGCATCTGACTCATAATGAAAATGAACATGTGTTGGTTCACACTGCTTTGGATTGTTATCGAGCAGAACTCTTCATCAGCATGGACGCATGTCTTCTGGAATGGTGGTTGAAGCATGAAGGGATAAGTGAATATTTAGCACATCTGGCACATAAATATCTTGCGACACCAGCTACAACAGTGCCATGAGAACACCTATTTCTCACTTTCAGGTGACACTATAAACAAGAAGTGGGCAGCATTATCTCCTGCAAATGTAAACGAACTTGTTTGTCTGGGCGTTTGGCTGAACAAGAAGTAGGACTGAGTGGACTTGCAAGCTCTAAAATTGTACATTGTTTTATTTTTGAATGCGGGGGTGGGGGTTGTACATAATTCTACATTTGTAAGTTCAACTTTCATGATAAAGAGATTGCACTACAGTACTTGTATTAGATGAATTGAAAAATACAATTTCTTGGTTTTTTTACAGTGCAAATACTTGTAATCAAAAATAAATATAAAGTGAGCACTGTACACTTTGTATTCTGTGTTGTAATTGAAATCAATATATTTGAAAATGTAGAAAACATCCAAAAATATCTAAATAAATGGTATTCTATTGTTGCTTAACAGTGTGACTACTTGCTTGACAGCCCTAAATTGTAAACTTCTTTTAACATAGCTTTTTTGCATGATTATATAGTTTTGTCATGTCAGTGCTACTGTTTGTATGGTGCCCTCTCGCCTCCTCACTTGTAGTTCTAGAAGCAGGAGAAACATTTTTTAAAATGGGGCAGGGGGTGATTTTTTCAGTTTGAAAGTGAAATATAAAGAGAACCTTGGAAAATAACCCATACTACCATCTGTGAATCTAAAGCTAACTGGAAATCAATTGTTTTCAACATTAAGTTATAAATTGCCCCAGATTCACTTAAACTATGTCCCCGTCTTTCCAAAATATTTATGAATATCAGTGTACCTGGGATGGGGCTTGAGCTTGTAACAAATGCTAAATCGTTTTGGTATGAAAAGTACAGCTCAGTCTGTATTTGGCAACACTCTATCCTCCCAGGAGTAAATCACCCCTTTACAGGATGCATGATGTCTCTGGCTGTGTTTCCTGATTTGAATCTTGGTTTTTATTTTGAATGAACTTTTCTGCTATATGTCATGGATCCCTCCCCACAACATTACCATTAAGCTAGGATATGGGACTTTGGCTAGATGTAGTTAGGAAATGTATTATTCATTTAGAAAAGCTTTGATGCCAAAATAGTGTTTTGAGGATCACATGAAATGATTTAGCCAGGCAAATAAAAATAGAGCAAGCTCAAAAATACCCTCTAAGTGGTAACACTATCTATAATTAGCATCCACTAAACTGAATGAAGTATTCATGTTACAAACACAGCTTCATTTCACTGTTTTTTTTAAATGTCTCAGTCAATTGCATAGTTTTTACATTTCAATAATGAAATCATTGGGAAAAAGCAGCTATAAGAAACAATTAAAATCCAGCACAATCTGGTGGATTTCAAACAGCCTGGGACGCTTTGGATGTGGTGGCGTTGTTTTTTAACCTTTTAAAAATATAATCCTTGCCATTAAAAATGGAAGAGAGCCTACAAGCTATATAGAGAGCTCTTCTCCCACCACTAAAACACAGCTGCCTCTTGGATGGAATATTACAGTTCTCTAATAGGGTACAGCAATGCTGTTCAGGAGTGAAAGGGAAGAGTTCTTATTCAGTTAAAACTTCAGGGGATTTTAGGTAGGCAGACAGTTCACCTGAATTGGAAATTGGTGAAGAGACATGGGCTAACTAGAGCATATCAAAAAAGTAGAATTTTGTTAAAAAAAAAAAAAAAAAATCCATTTCACAGCGTTCAAAATGGAACAATTTTTTGTATTTACATACTGAAAGGGTGTTCATTTTTTCAAAATAATTATGAAAAAATGTCAATTGTTTTAAATTTTCGTTTCTCCCATTTTGCCACCAAATACAATAAAGATATATAATGTCCACGGTTGATAACACAGACACAGACCCATTTTTCCCTCTTTACTTTTATATTCTTTCCCTCCTTTTCTATTCTACATCTACTTTGGAAAAGTTACACAACTGCAAACTGCAAGAGTTTATTCTTCCCTTTGCTGCTTTATAACATTTCCAAAGTCCAGGAAACACTGAAATGTTACTGAGTGGATAAAAGGGGAAAAAGAAAAAGAGAAAAAGAAGAAATGGAAAAAACAGACATACCCCAGATTTAGACATTCATACCTACTGCATTCAGTGGCAAAAAAAGATAAGAGGAAAAACAAAAATCCAAAAATTTGAATGTTTTATTTTTCAAAAAGTGAAAAGAAATGAAAATTGTTGTATAGTTTCAGAAAAAAATAATCAAAAAGGATATTTTCCTGCCAAAAAAAATCATTTTTGACAAAATCCTTTTTGGGTGAGACAATTGTATTGATCAAAATAATTTTGACCACTTCTAGCTAATTTTTTACCTTAAAAGTTGTTCTGTTGGATTTATAATAGCCATAGATGGACTATTTTCAGCACCTACAATGTCTCATAACACTATCTTGTATCCGTATTTGAGTTCTGGCTCAAAGGGAAGAGTGCTATTTACTAAACCATCAATACCATTTCCTGTAACACATGTGACCCTCCTTCAGTTGCAATCCCAACACAAGGCAGCTTAAGCATTTGAGATCTGACAGGATCACAGTACAAGGTGGATGCCTTGGGCCTCTTGTACAATCTCTTCCATTTCTTCTCTATACATTTCCTCTTTCTCAGTAACAGTAATGGCAGTTATTCTCCCAAGGCAAATCTCTTCACATCTTCATTTCCACCCCATCACAAAGCATGCTGTGTTCTGAGTATGTTTTTTATTTTGGTGAGAGCTTCAGATCCTAATTATCATAATAATCAGATGTTTTATGATCCCCAGTCACCTAAAGAGTTCTCATAGATCCCTGTAATAATCCTTTAACAATACTGACACACCATACCCCCAGTCCCTTACTCAGTCTCTCCCTCCCTGCACCTTTTGGCTAAAGATATTTAGCTCTTGAAGCCTTTCCTCTTAAAAGACTTTTTAAATCTCCAGATAAACCTAATTACCAAATGGTATCCCCACAGCAATTTTATAATTTCAGCAATTTATCAATTTTATTGTATAGAAAGGTCTTATTTGAGGCATATTTTAGCAGTAATACACATCTAACATTTGAATATTTGACATATGTTCCTTCTCTAATGAAACAGAATTTTTAAATCAGATTATGGAATCACTCAACCAGGAAATTTTACTAGTTACCATAAAAAAAGCACTCATCACTTCATGACATCACATGGTGGATTCTCCATTACATGAAGTCTTTAAATAAAGATTGGATGTCTTTCTAAAATAGATGCTATAGCTCGGTCAGAAGTTTTCGGTTTGATTAATGGGTGAAGTTTTATGGCCTACATTATGCAGGAGGTAAAAGTAGATGATCATAATGGACCCTTCTGGACTTAAATTCTGTGAATTATATAATGACTTTTAAAAGCCACACCCTATCCCCAACCTCTACTTGCCACTTAGCTTCCTTAGTATTCACATAACTTTTAAGTGCTTCTCCACACCTTTGATAAAACCTCTCGGCGTCCTCCACAGATGCAGAAAAAAATGAACTGAAATACCGGCCACAGACAAATCCCATTAAAGTCAGTGGGAACTGTGGGTGTTCAAAATCTTTGAAGAATTAGGTCCCTAATCTATTTCCCCTCATTGTGAGTGTGTGTATGTGGGGTTGGGGTGAGGTATGTTTTAATAATGTAGTGACAAATTGCTACACAAATTCCACCACCTTCATAGAAGAATAGACACCTTTTCAAATAATTTGAGGATTTTCTCTACAATTCCTAATACAGGGAAATGAAAATGTAGGGCAGGGGAGGGAAGATTTTTTTTCTGTATGTCCACTGCTGTGTGAAATTCAGTTTGTTTGATGTACATTCCCCCCAAAATCAGCCTTTTGGCATGAGGTTCAACCTTCTCAAATGTAGCTTTATTCACAGTTTCATACAAAAAGTGACTTTTTCATAGAAATCATGTGAAAACAAAATGTCTATTTTTACTGCAAAGAGTTTTTTGCTAGAAAAATGCATCCATTTTTCCATATGCTCACTGAAAACTGTCTCATTTTCACATGAAAATTGGCTTTTTCTCTTGACAATTTTGCATTACTTACTGTAGCAAGTCATGTTTGAGTCCATAACAAAACACAAAAATCCTTGGGCCTGATTCTCCACTGTCTTGTACCTCATACAGTCATTTTATACTTGTGCAAAATACATATAAAATGTTAGCATTCTGTTGAACTAAGTTTCTCCTGCTGAAGGGAGCTATCAAAGATGGCATTCATCCCTTCTGATTTGGTATAAGGCAGTTCCTACATGGAGGATACAAGGGCAAATCTTACACAGATTCAAGGTGGCTAGCATGCCTGCATTCAGCTATTGGCATGTCAGTCAGCCCAGAACAACTGGTGGATGCATAGTCAACGGAGTGCTCTAGTGTAGACAAGCCCCTGAAAAGAGGTACCTTGACATCATCTCCTTTCCTAGACTCCCTGAGGGTATGTCTACACTACGAAATTAGGTCGAATTTATAGAAGCCGGTTTTGTAGAAATCAGTTGTATACAGCCAATTGTGTGTGTCCCCACATAAAATGCTCTGAGTGCATTAAGTCGGTGGACCACGTCCACAGTACCGAGGCTAGCGTCGACTTCCGGAGTATTGCACTATGGGTAGCTATCCCACAGTTCCCGCAGTCTCCGCTGCCCATTGGAATTCTGGGTTGAGGTCCCAATGCCTGAATGATGCAAAACAGTGTCGCGTAGAGTTCTGGGTACATGTCGTCAGGCCCCTCCCCCTCCATCAGAGCAACGGCAGACAATCAATTTGCCCCTTTTTACCTGGGTTACCTGTGCAGACAACATACCATGGCAAGCATGGAGCCCGCTCAGCTCAGCTGAGCTCACCGTCACCATATGTCCTCTGGGTGCCGGCAGACGTAGTACTGCATTGCTACACAGCAGCATCTAACTAATTGCCTTTTGGCAGTAGACAGTGCAGTATGACTGGTAGCTTTCATCGGCGATCTGGGTGCTGGCAGACATGGGGTTGGCAGACGTGGGGCTGCATTGCTACACAGCAGCAGCCCCTTGCCTTTTGGCAGTAGATGGTGTATTAAGACTAATATCCATCGTCGTCATATTGCAGTTCAATCATGGGCACCTGGGCAGACATGCTCAGTCCTATCGAACCGTCTTGACAACGATGGCTATCAGGCTTAATACACTATTTTCTGCCAAGCGCACAGTATTTTCTGCCAAGCACCCAGAAGATGCCGAGGGCTATCAGTCATGCCGCACCATCGGCTGCCAGCTTAAGATGTAAAAAATAGATGGACCAGGTTTGTTCTGTATTCATTTGCTTCCCCCTCTCTCCGTGAAATCAATGGCCTGCTAAACCCAGGCTTTTGAGTTCAATCTTTGGGGGGGCCATTCTGTGTGACAGTTGTTTGTGTTTCTCCCTGATGCACAGCCACCTTTGTTGATTTTAATTCTCTGTACCTGTACGCCATGTCGTCACTCGCCCCTCCCTCCCTCCGTCAGATACTAGTTTCACACCTTTTTTCAGACCAGACGCCATAGCACTGGGATTATGGAGCCCGCTCAGATAACCGCGGCAATTATGAGCACTATGAACACCACGCGCATTGTCCTGGAGTATATGCAGAGTCAGGACATGCCAAAGTAAAACCAGGACCAGCCGAGGAGGCGATTGCAGCACGGCGACGAGATTGATGAGGAAATTAACATGGACATAAACCTCTCACAAAGTACAGGTCCCAGCAATGTGCAAATCATGGTGTTACTGGGGCAGGTTCATGCCGTGGAACGCCGATTCTGGGCACAGGAAACAAGCACAGACTGGTGGGACCGCATCGTGCTGCAGGTGTGGGATGATTCCCAGTGGCTCCGAAACTTTCGCATGCGTAAGGGCACTTTCATGGAACTTTGTGACTTGCTTTCCCCTGCCCTGAAGCGCCAGAATACCAGGATGAGAGCAGCCCTCACAGTTGAGAAGCGAGTGGCAATAGCCCTGTGGAAGCTTGCAACGCCAGACAGATACCGGTCAGTCGGGAATCAATTTGGATTGGGCAAATCTACTGTGGGGGCTGCTGTGATTCAAGTTTCCAGGGCAATCAAAGACCTGCTGATATCAAGGATAGTAACTCTGGGAAACATGCAGGCCATAGTGGATGGCTTTGCTGCAATGGGATTCCCAAACTGTGGTGGGGCGATAGACGGAACCCATATCCCTATCTTGTCACCAGAGCACCAAGCCACCGAGTACATAAACCGCAATGGGTAATTTTCAATGCTACTGCAAGCCCTGGTGGATCAAAAGGGACGTTTCACCAACATCAACGTGGGATGGCTGGGAAAGGTACATGATGCTCGCGTATTCAGGCACTCTGGTCTGTTTCGAAAGCTGGAGGAAGGGACTTTCTTCCGGACCAGAAAATAACCGTTGGGGATGTTGAAATGCCTATCGTGATCCTTTGGGATCCAGCCTACCCCTTAATGCCATGGCTCATGAAGCCGTACACAGGCAGCCTGGACAGGAGTCAGGACCTGTTCAACTATAGGCTGAGCAAGTGCTGAATGGTGGTGGAATGTGCATTTAGTCATTTAAAAGCACGCTGGCGCAGCTTACTGACTCACTCAAACCTCAGCGAAAAGAATATCCCCATTGTTATTGCTGCTTGCTGTGCGCTCCACAATATCTGTGAGAGTAAGGGGGAGACATTTATGGCAGGGTGGGAGGTTGAGGCAAATCGCCTGGTCACTGATTACGTGCAGCCAGACACCAGGGCGGTTAGAAGAGTGCAGCAGGGTGCGGTGCGCATCAGAGAAGCTTTGAAAACGAGTTTTGTGACTGGCCAGGCTACAGAGTGAAACTTCTGTTTGTTTCTCCTTGATGAACCCTCCGCCCCTCCCACCCAGTTCACTGAACTTCCGTGTAAACCAACCACCCCACCCTTCCCTCCCCCCCTTCGAGCACCGCTTGCAGAGGCAATAAAGTCATTGTTACTTCTCATTCATGCAATCTTTATTAATTCATCACACAACTAGGATAACAAAGAGCGATAAGTATCAGGGGGTAGCCGTGTTAGTCTGTATCTACAAAAACAACAAGGAGTCTGGTGACACCTTAAAGACTAACAGATTTATTTGGGCATAAGCTTTCGTGAGTAAAAACCTCACTTCTTCGAATGCATAGAGTGAAAGTTACAGATGCAGGCATTATATACTGACACATGGAGAGCAGGGGGTTACTTCGCAAGTGGAGAACCAGTTTTGACAGACCAAAGAGCGATAAGGAATGGATGTTGTCTGCATGCCAGCAAACACCGGGACCATATGCTGCCATGCTTTGTTATGCAATGATTCCAGACTACGTGCTACTGGCCTGGCGTGGTAAAGTGTCCTACCATGGTGGACGGGATAAGGCAGCCCTCCCCAGAAACCTTTTGCAAAGGCTTTGGGAGTACATGAAGGAGAGCTTTCTGGAGATGTCCCTGGAGGATTTCCGCTCCATCGCCATACATGTTGTCAAGGCTGTACCCCACTTTGAACTTTAGGGTACAAATGTAGGGGCCTGCATGAAAACTTCTAAGCTTAACTATCAGCTTAGGTCTGGTCCGCTGCCACCATCCCAATGGATTCCCTCCCCTGGGAAGCCTTGAGAAACCTTTCACCAATTCCCTGGTGAATACAGATCCAAACCCCTTGGATCTTAAAACAAGGAGAAATTAACCATTCCCCTCCTTCCTCCCACCAACTCTTGGTGAATACAGTTCCAACCCACCTGGGATCTTAAAACAAGGAGAAATTAACCATCCCCCCTTCTTTCTCCCACCAACTCCTGGTGAATACAGATCCAACCCCCTTGGATCTAAAACAAGGGAAAAAATCAATCAGGTTCTTAAAAAGAAGGTTTTTAATTAAAGAAAAAGGTAAAAATCATCTCTGTAAAATCAGTATGGAAAATAACTTTACAGGGTAATCAAACTTAAAGAGCTCAGAGGACTCCCCTCTAGTCTTAGGTTCAAAGTACAGCAAACCAAGATAAACACTCTAGTAAAAGTTGAGAAAACAAAGTAAAACTAAGACGCCTTGCCTGGCTATTTACTTACAAGTTTGAGATAGGAGAGACTTGTTTAGAAAGATGTGGAGAACCTGGATTGATGTCTGGTCCCTCTCAGTCCCAAGAGCCAAAGAACTCCCAAACAAAGAGCACAAACAAAAGCCTTCCCCCCGCCCCCAAGATTTGAAAGTATCTTCTCCCCTTATTGGTCCTTTGGGTCAGATGCCAGCTAGGCTACCTGAGCTTCTTAACCCTTTACAGGGAAAAGGATTTTGGAGTCTCTGGCCAGGAGGGATTTTATAGTACTGTACACAGGACAGCTGTTACCCTTCCCTTTATAGTTATGACACATGTTAACAGACTTTTCCAGTAGCTGTACTGCCCGCGATTGCCAGGGCAAATTAATCATTAAACACGCTTGCTTTTAAACCATGTGTAATATTTACAAAGGTACACTCACCAGAGGCCCCTTGTGTGCTCTCAGGGTCTGGGAGCACGCCTTGGGTGAGTTCGGGGGTTACTGCTTCCAGGTCCAGGGTGATAAACATATCCTGGCTGTTGGGGAAACTGGTTTCTCCGCTTCCTTGCTGTGAGATATCTTCATTGTCTTCATCCTCATCTTCCTCGTACACCGAACCCGCTTCCTTGTTGCGTGATTCTCCATTGATGGAGTCAAAGCACACGGTTGGGGTAGTGGTGGCTGCACCCCCTAGCATCGCATGCAGCTCACCGTAGAAGTGGCATATTTGTGGCTCTGCCCTGGACCTTCCGTTTGCCTCTCTGGCTTTGTGATAAGCTTGCCTTAGCTCCTTAATTTTCACGTGGCACTGCTGTGCGTCCCTGTTATGGCCTCTGTCCTTCATGGCCTTGGAGATCTTTTCTAATATTTTGCCATTTCATTTACTGCTACGGAGTTCAGCTAGCACTGATTCATCTCCCCATATGGCGAGCAGATCCCGTACCTCCTGTTCGGTCCATGATGGAGCTCTTTTGCGATCCTGGGACTCCATCACCGTTACCTGTGCTGATGAGCTCTGCGTGGTCACCTGTGCTCTCCACGCTGGGCAAACAGGAAATGAAATTCAAACGTTCGCGGGGCTTTTCCTGTCTACCTGGTCAGTGCATCTAAGTTGAGAGTGCTGTCCAGAGCGGTCACAATGACGCACTGTGGGACAGCTCCCAGAGGCCAATAACGTCGAATTCCATTCATACTACCCCAATTCCGACCCGCTACGGCCGATTTTATCGCTAAACCCCTCGTCGGAGGTGGAGTAAAGAAACCGGTTTAAAGGGCCCTTTAAGTCGAAAAAAGGGACTTAGCCGTGTGAACGTGTCCAGGCTTAATTCGATTTAATGCTGCTAAATTCGACCTAAACTCGTAGTGTAGACCAGGCCTGAAGCATGTAAGAATAAATACATAATCCATAACTTTAGAGATCTCAGAGCTACTTACTTTCTCTAAGTCTGTAGGGAATGGAGTTGTTTCAAAATCAAAAAAAGGTGACTGTAACAGGGCTGCCTTAGTCCTGCCTCTGTCTCAGTCCACAAATTACAGAGTGACCCTTTTGCTGCTTCAACACCCTGGGCAGTTTATTTACAGTTACATCCCATCACCTTCACATCCTACCTAAGACTTTTCCCAAGCAGAGGAGAGCAATTTCACTCTCCCTCTTACTACCTACTTCCCCCTATGTTCTTCCTTTCTGTGCCTATTTGTGGGATTTTGGCTAATGGCTTAATTGGCCTTTCTGCCCTGCTCCGCCAACTAATTAGGCACAGCCTTGCATAGTCAGCTCCAATCTGCTTTGCCTGATTTGGACTGCTGTGAAGAGTGCTGACTCAGGCCTTTGTACCTACTACTCTGTCACAGTGACTAAGGTGCTGTGCTCCAACAAATTTAGTACCTAATTTATATGCCACTCTTTCACCTCTTCTTTCCTCACTCCCTCCAGTGCCACAACCTACTTTGACCTTTGGTTTTCTACACACTTCAGCTATCACATTCAGAATGATATTGTGACATACTGAACTGCAAATTATATTTCATTTCAGCATTTCAAATCTCTCACATACAAAATATAGGTATTTCAGATAACTCACTGATGTGAATTCCCATGTTTTCTTGGGAAAATGCTTTTCAAAGTGAGCCTAATGGAGGTCTTATGGTTTGCCTTGAAGAGGCAACTGTACAAAACTCACAAGCTAGACTTCCAGAACTTTAACATGTCTGTTTATCCAAGTTTGCTGGTGGAGTGAACAGTGTGCTTCAGATCTTCTTCATATCCCCAGTACCTGTCCCTTTTCTGGCCCACCCTTCTGGCAGATGAATGATTCTCTTGAAGCAAATGTCAGTGCTGATTTGAGGATTTGCCACCTCTTAGACAAATGAATTTTTTTGCAGTCCAAAGTGCATGAAGCCTATAATTGCTATAGTACAATAGGTTGCTTTCAGGAGGCAGGCAAGTACTGTTATGATTCACAACAGAAGAAATATATCTGTGTTTACAGTCTCTCTCAGTCATAAAAAGGGGATTGTTTTATTGAAAAGTGATAAATATACACTGTATATCTCTATATGTATATACACTCACAAACACATACATATACTGGAATATATATTCCCATATTTATATATGTTGAAGAGAGGAGGTATGTTTTAAATTGTCACATCAAATGACAATGCATATAGATACATATATAACCAGAGGACACCATAGCAGAGGAAACTGCTAGCCAATAAGGCCATTATATCTAGATTTCAAATAGTACTTTATTCATAAAATTGGGCCCATTTATAATCTATTCTCCTCCTTAAAATTAAATCCAGAACTTTGTTAAAATGGCAGGTGTGATGGGCTGTCCCCCTTTAAGGTGCCACTTGATGTACTGGGATACCATTGAGACAGCCTGTTCCGCTAGCCTGAGCCCCTTTTACCCTGTCTTGCTGAGCCAGGCTCTTAAGCACACACACAGGCAGGGCCACAACCAGCTGCAGAAAGGCACACACACTGAAATCAGCTCTGGGAAGACTCAGCTTAAGGGACTTGCCTCAGCACTCAGGTGTCCACCTCCCTTGGAGGGCAGACCCAAAGGTATATTGTCTTGTGCTACAGATATAAAGATCTGCACAATGCAAGCTCATAAGAATTCGCCCTCAATGTGAAGTATGCACAGCTTCTCGCCCCCCACCCCCAGTTAGAAATTGCACAAACTGGGTTTAATAATAAACAAAAACAAGTTTGTTAACTATAAAATGCAGATATTAAGTAAATATCAGGGATAGCAAACAGAACAAAGCAGATTACTAAGCAAATAAAACAAAACAGGCATACCAAGCTTAAGATCTTAAAGAGACTGGTTTCAAGAAATAATTTCTCACCCTAAATGTTCTTTTAGGCACGTTGCAGAGTTTCTATAGCTTAGAGTTCCAGTTATCTCTTCTTATAGACTGGACCTAAGTCTCAGTCTGGACTCACCCCTGACTTTTCCCTCAGGTTAGTTTCTTTGTCTCTTCAGGTATTTTCAGCAGTCTTTCTTCTTGGGTAGGCAATGGAGGAGAGTCCAGTTTGCCTTACTCCCCAGCCTTAAATACTATTTACATAGGGCGGAAATCTTTTGTTTCCCAAACTTGATTTCCCCCTCTTGTTAGTAGAAAATTAGTGAGCGAGCACTGAGAGAATGTGGAATCAGTCAATGCTACGCTTGGCTGATGTGGCAACTCATGGTGTCAGATGCCATAAGGTAGTCAAGGGACATCTACATAGATCACATCCCTGGACATCGGCAATACCAGGAGGGATGAGCTGGACTGCCGATGAGAAGCTCAGTCAGGAAATACTTTCCTCATGGATTGTATTTTCTAAATGGACAACCAACCTAATTCTCAATTACTGAGGGACAATCTCCACAATTTCCACAACCAAATCTCTGTACAACTTTTCATGAGTGATGTACCTAAGTATTCGGATTCTAATATATAAACCATATTGTTAAATCTATTCACCTAAATTTGGTTAATTGCTGATTATGTAGTCTATGTATCATATGACTTTTAAAAACTAATTTTATATTTGTGAATAATCTAAGCACTATACCCAAATGTACAGACACTTTTCCCAACCTATGTATTATATATATATTTTTAACATTAGCTTTAATAAAATTTTTAAAACCAAGTGGGAAGATCACTTGACCTATTGTCACAGCTACGTCCCAGGATGACTCTCAGGAAGGAGAGAGATTAGTATCTTCACAGTCTTGTTGTTTATTCCTAATGGCCCATCAAGGCTGATGGCCTGTTGTCTGGTGGGTGCTTCCCAAATACACACACAGTTGTAATTGTTACATAGTCAGTATTCCTATCTTTAGATACAGCAATGATATGTGCATACAAATTGGATAATCACATTCAGTAACTTATAACCTTTCCAATGATACCTTGCAAGACCCATTTTGCATACAATATATATCAGTTATGCCATATCCATATCATAAGCATATTTCCATAAAGAATATGGAGTGTCATGCCAGAGCAGGTATACTTAATTTTTTTAAAGTGTTTGTAGCAGAGAAAATAATTCTAATTGAAATGCTGGCTTCATACTGATTAGCTGGAAACAATACCGATTTCTAAATTCAACTACAATATACATTTTAAAAGTGAAGGTGCTAACTAGCATAGAAGATATGCTAGTAGCTTATTACTCTTGTAGAAGTCTTTTCAAACCTGGCTTTAGTCACAATCAAACAGGAGCTTGGTGGCATCAGTCTTACCACTGGGACCTATTTATTCACATAACAAGCCTGATGTAATCCCATTTAAGTCAGTAGGTATCTTTCCATAATTTCAGTGGGCTGTGTAAGACCCACATAAATCACTACAAATCTGTCAGAGGCATAGGATTGATATAGGAAGTGAGTTACAACTCAGTACTGAGGTGCATTTGAGAGGTGCGTGTAAACAGTATTTGCCTGTGCTGCCCCTGTTTCTAGCATGATTTATGTCTCATTTTTTCTTGAAAACTAGAATTTACATCATAGTATTGTTGAGGCATGGAATACAGTCTTAATACATTTATGTATTACATAAATTAAGACAAATTGTATAATATGTATAAGGTGTGCATACAATGTACATTAAAATACAGAACAATACATCTCTAACATAACATTTGATATTTATTTAATAAAGCATAGCCCAAGGCTGTATGAGCAAGCAGTATATCATTAGAGAGCTGGCATTTTGTTCCATTATTTTAAAATATTATCACAGCTGCTTTGATGATAGATTACTGACCAGAAGCAGTACTGATTCACTCCACAGACCAAAAGATCTGAATTCTACCCTGATTTACACACACCACCAGTGTTCCAGGTGTAAATGAAGACAGAATCTGACCCAATGTTTGTAAATAGCATTAATGTATGTTGCTGATTGGCAATGTGTATACTAATTATAAATAATTTATTTTGAGGGCAGTAGCACTAAGGATAACAAAGACTGTAATTTTAATTTTTAAGTCACTGCCTCTATGCACACTATCAATTTAATCAATAATAATACCTAGCTCTTAAATTTGGAGAAGATGAGAACATTTATAAAATGTAATATAACTTGCCAATAATTTTCCTTGAAGTTATTGAAAGAAGATGTATGTTTGAATCAGACCTATTCCCAGATCTGTTGTTAAATGAATGGATCACTTCACGTGAAATTGCACAACTACTATCTGTAGTCTGTAACCTATCATTTAAATCAGCTTCTGTACCAAATGACTGGAGGATAGCTAATGTGATGCCAATTTTTAAAAAGGGCTCCAGAGGTGATCCCGGCAATTATAGGCCAGTATAAGCCTGACTTCAGTACCGGGAAAACTGATTGAAACTATAGTAAAGAACAAAATTGTCAGACACGTAGATGAACATAATTTGTTGGGGAAGAGTCAACATGATTTTTATTTACGGAAATCATGCCTCACCAATCTACTAGAATTCTTTGAGGGGGTCAACAAGCATGAGGACAAGGGGGATCCAGTGGATATAGTGTAATTAGATCTTCAGAAAGCCTTTGACAAGGTCATAAGAACATAAGAACGGCCCTACCTGGTCAGACCAAAGGTCCATCTAGCCCAGTATCCTGTTAACCGACAATGGCCAATGCCAGGTGCCCCGAGGGAGTGGACCAACAGGCAATGATCAAGTGATCTCTCTCCTGCCATCCATCTCCATCCTCTGACAAACAGAGGCTAGGGACACCATTCCTTACCCATCCTGGCTAATAGCCATTAATGGACTTAACCACCATGAATTTATCCAGATTTTTTAAACTTTTAAACGCTGTTATAGTCCTAGCCTTCACAACCTCCTCAGGTAAGGAGATCCACAAGTTGACTGTATGCTGCGTGAAGAAGAACTTCCTTGTATTTGTTTTAAACCTGCTGCCTATTAATTTCATTTGGTGACCCCTAGTTCTTGTATTATGGGAATAAGTAAATAACTTTTCCTTATCCACTTTCTCCACATCACTCATGATTTTATATACCTCTATCATATCCCCCCTTAGTCTCCTCTTTTCCAAGCTGAAGAGTCCTAAACTCTTTAATCTCTCCTCATATGGGACCCGTTCCAAACCCCTAATCATTTTAGTTGCCCTTTTCTGAACCTTTTCTAGTGCCAGTATATCTTTTTCGAGATGAGGAGACCACATCTGTACGCAGTATTCGAGATGTGGGCGTACCATCGATTTATAGAAGGGCAATAATATATTCTTAGTCTTATTCTCTATCCCCTTTTTAATGTTTCCTAACATCCTGTTTGCTTTTTTGACCGCCTCTGCACACTGCGTGGACATCTTCAGAGAACTATCCACGATGACTCCAAGATCTTTTTCCTGATTTGTTGTAGCTAAATTAGCCCCCATCGTATTGTATGTATAGCTGGGGTTATTTTTTCCAATGTGCATTACTTTACGTTTATCCACATTAAATTTCATTTGCCCCATTTTGTTGCCCAATCACTTAGCTTTGTGACATCTTTTTGAAGTTCATCACAGTCTGCTTTGGTCTTAACTATCTTGAGCAGTTTAGTACCGTCTGCAAACTTTGCCATCTCAGTGTTTAACTCTTTCTCCAGATCATTTATAAATAAGTTGAATAGGATTGGTCCGAGGATTGACCCTTAGGGAACACCACTAGTTACCCCTCTCCATTCTGAGAATTTACCATTAATTCCTACCCTTTGTTCCCTGTCTTTTAACCAGTTCTCAATCCATGAAATGACCTTTCCTTTTATCCCTTGACAACTTAATTTACGTAAGAGCCTTTGGTGAGGGACCTTGTCAAAGGCTTTCTGGAAATCTAAGTACACTATGTCCACTGGATCCCCCTTGTCCACATGTTTGTTGACCCATTCAAAGAACTCTAATAAATTAGTAAGACACGATTTCCTTTTACAGAAACCATGTTGACTATTGCTCAACAGTTTGTTTTTCTATGTGTCTGACAATTTTATTCTTAACTATTGTTTCGACTAATTTGCCTGGTACCGACGTTAGACTTACCGGTCTGTAATTGCCAGGATCACCTCTAGAGCCCTTTTAAAATATTGGCGTTACATTAGCTAACTTCCAGTCATTGGGTACAGAAGCCGATTTAAAGGGCAGGTTACAAACCTCAGTTAATAGTTCCGTAACTTCACATTTGAGTTCTTTCAGAACTCTTGGGTGAATGCCATCTGGTCTCGGTGACTTGTTAATGTTAATTTTATCAATTAATTCCAAAACCTCCTCTAGTGACACTTCAATCTGTGACAGTTCCTCAGATTTGTCACCTATAAAAGCCGGCTCAGGTTTGGGAATCTCCATAACATCTTCAGCCGTGAAGACTGAAGCAAAGAATCCATTTAGTTTCTCTGCAATGACTTTATCGTCTTTAAGCGCTCCTTTTGTATCTTGATCATCAAGGGGGCCCACTGGTTGTTTAGCAGGCTTCCTGCTTCTGATATACTTAAAAAACATTTTATTACCTTTGGAGTTTTTGGCTAGCCGTTCTTCAAACTCCTCTTTTGCTTTTCTTATTACATTTTTGCACTTAATCTGGCAGTGTTTATGTTCCTTTCTATTTGCCTCACTAGGATTTGACTTCCACTTTTTAAAGGAAGTCTTTATCTCTCACTGCTTCTTTTACATGGTTGTCGAGCCACGGTGGCTCTTTTTTAGTTCTTTTAGTGTATTTCTTAATTTGGGGTATACGTTGAAGTTGGGCCTCTATTATGGTGTCTTTAAAAAGCACCCATGCAGCTTGCAGGGATTTCACTTTAGTCACTGTACTTTTTAACTTCTGTTTAACTAACCCCCTCTTTTGCATAGTTCCACCTTTTGAAATTAAATGCCACAGTGTTGAGCTGTTGAGATGTTCTTCCCACCACAGGGATGTTGAATGCTATTGTATTATGGTCACTATTTCCAAGCAGTCCTGTTATAGTTACCTCTTGGACCAGCTCCTGCGCTCCACTCAGGACTAAATCTAGAATTGCCTCTCCCCTTGTGGGTTCCCGTATCAGCTGCTCCATAAAGCAATCATTTAACGTATTGAGAAATTTTATCTCTGCATTTCGTCCTGAAGTGAAATGTTCCCAGTCAATATGGGGATAATTGAAATCCCCCACTATTATTGGGTTCTTAATTTTGATAGCCTCTCTAATTTCCCTTAGCATTTCATCATCACGATCACTGTCCTGGTCAGGTGGTCTATAATAGATCCCTAATGTTATATTCTTATTAGAGCATGAAATTTCTAACCATAGAGATTCTATGGAACATGTGGATTCACTTAAGATTTTTACTTCATTTGATTCTACATTTTCTTTCACATATAGTGCCACTCCTTCCCACCCCCCGCACGACCTGTTCTGTCCTTCTGATATATTTTGTACCCCGGAATGATTGTGTCCCATTGATTGCTCTCAGTCCACCAGGTTTCTGTGATGCTTATTATATCAATATCCTCCTTTATAACGAGACACTCTAGTTCACCCATCTTATTATTTAGACTTCTAGCATTTGTGTACAAGCACTTTAAAAACTTGTCACTGTTTATTTGTCTGCCCTTTTCTGTGTGTCCAATTCTTTATGTGAATGTTTATCATCTGATCTGGCCCTTACATTATCCTCCTCCATCCTCTGCTCCTGACTATAACCTGGAGCTTCTCTATCATTAGACTCTCCCCTAAGAGAAGTCTCTGTCTGATCCACATGCTCCTCTGCAGCAGTCAGCTTTCCCCCATCTCCTAGTTTAAAAACTGCTCTACAACCTTTTTAATGTTTAGTGCCAGCAGTCTGGTTCCACTTTGGTTTAGGTGGAGCCCATCTCTCATGTATAGGCTCCCCTCATCCCAAAAGTTTCCCCAGTTCCTAATGAATGTAAACCTCTCCTCTCTACGCCATCATCTCATCCACGCATTGAGACTCTGAAGCTCTGCCTGCCTACCTGGCCCTGCGTGTGGAACTGGGAGCATTTCTGAGAATGCCACCATAGAGGTCCTGGATTTCAGTCTCTTCCCTACCAGCCTAAATTTGGCCTCCAGGACATCTCTCCTACCCTTCCCTATGTCATTGGTACTTACATGTACCATGACCACCAGCTCCTCCCCAGCACTACACATAAGTCTGTCTAGATGCCTCAAGAGATCCGCAACCTTCGCATCAGGCAGGCAAGTCACCATGCGGTTCTCCCGGTCATCACAAACCCAGCTATCTATGTTTCTAATGATCGAATCTCCCATTACTAACACCTGCCTTTTCCTAGCAACTGGAGTTCCCTCCCCCGGAGAGGCGAGAGGTAATCCCAGCACCATCTGGAAGGAGGGTCCCAACTATGGGAAGGTTTCCCTCTGCTCCCGTTGACTGCTCTGCTTCCCTGGGCCTTTCATCCTCCTCAACAGCACAGGGGCTGTCTGAACAGAGGTGGGACAATTCTACAGTGTCCCGGAAAGCCTCATCAACATACCTCACTGCCTCCCTTAGCTCCTCCAGTTCTGCTACCCTGGCCTCCAAAGTCCATACATGGTCTCTGAGGGCCAGGAGCTCCTTGCACTGAATGCACACATACGCCAACCGCCCACAGGGCAGGTAATCATACATGCTGCACTCAGTGCAATAATCTGGATAGCCTCCACTTTGCAGCTGGACTTCTGCCCGCATTGTCTCCTACTTAATGAAAGGGTTGTTTAAGCAAAAGGTTTTGAATGTAGTTTGGTTTATAGGTTTTAAGGGGAATAAAGGGACCCCCCCTTGCGAAACTCCCTGTTAGCAGCCCCTGTTTGCAAAAGCTCCCTGGTCGCTTGTGCACTGCTTTATAAAGCCCTGGCCTATGTGAATGCCCCGCCCACTGATTAAGGCTCAGCCACTTACCAGAGGCTTCTAGCTTTCAGACCTTCCTTTGAAGCTCACAGCTTCCAACTACCAGCCACAGCACACGGTCCTTCAAACAACCAAACAAACAAACAAACAGACTGACAAACACAAGCTCAGCACACAGCAAGTAACCCCCAAACACAAACAAACACACACCACACACAGTCACTTACCCCAAGAGTGCTGTATTGCTCCTCCTTCACCTGGAGAACTCCCTTGCGAAACTCCCTGTTAGCAGCCCCTGTTCGTAAAAACACAGTCTCTCACCAAACATTCTTAGAGCATGTCTACACTTGCCATTTAAAGCGGAAAAAGTCCCTTTTTTGCACAAAAATCATGGGAGCATCTACACTTGCCAATTATCAGGGGGTAGCCGTGTTAGTCTGTATCCACAAAAACAATGAGGAGTCCGGTGGCACCTTAAAGACTAACAGAGTTATTTGGGCATAAGCTTTTGTGGGTAAAAAACCCACTTCTTCAGATGCATCATGAAAGCTTATGCCCAAATAAATCTGTTAGTTTTTAAAGACAGGGAATCTAACATGCTTTATTAATGGTTAACATGCACTCAGGCAATAAAAGGGTTAAGCTTAAGTAACACAAAACAGGAATTAAATGAAATACTGTATAGTGTATGTAGAAGGGGAAAAAAGTCTAGAAATATTTGTGAAGATGAATCTGAATGTTTGAGTGTTCCATTATATGAGGAAACAGAGAAGCTAACAGACAACTGGGACAATAAATCTGTGTCATGCATGTTTCCAGTACACATTCCTCCTGATTTGAGTGCCCCACAATGTAATGTACAACTGAAGAACTGGAAGAGAAGATTCTCAGGTCCCAGTTAAATCTTTTGTATATCTCATGAGGAATTGGATCAAACCCTAGGATATAATCATAGAATCATAGGACTGCAAGGGTCCTCGAGAGATCATCTAGTCTAATATCCTGCACTCATGGCAGGACCAAGTATTATCTAGACCATCTCTGACAGGTGTTTCTCTAACCTGCTCTTAAAAATCTGTAATGATGGAGATTCCACAATCTCCCTAGGCAAGTGGTGGGCAACCTGCAGCCCACAGGCCGCACGCGGCCCATCAGGGCAAGCCGCCACTTTCCAGAGCTCCCATTGGCCGGGAACTGCGAACCGTGGCCACTGGGAGCTGTAGGTGACCATGGAAATGTAAACAAACGGTCTGGTGGCCTGCCAGCGGCTTTCCCTGACGGGCTGCAGCCACAGGTTGCCCACCGCTGCCCTAGGCAATTTATTACAGTGCTTAACCACCCTGACAGTTAGGAAGTTTTTCCTAATATTCAACCTAAACCTCCCTTTCTGCAATTTAAGCCCATTACTTCTTGTCCTATCCTCAGAGGTTAAGAACAATTCTTCTCCCTCATCCTTGTAACAACCTTTTATGTACTTGAAAACTGTTATCATATTCCCTCTCAGTCTTCTCTTTTGCAGACTGAACAAACCCAATTTTTTAAATCTTCCCTCATAGGTCATGTTTTTTAGACCTTTAATCATTTTTGTTGCTCTTCTCTGGACTTTCATCAATTTGTACACATCTTATCTGAAATGTGGCACTCAAAACTGGACACAATACTCCAGTTAAGGCCTAATCAGCGCAGAGTAGACTGGAATAATTACTTCTCGTGTCTTACTTACAACACTCCTGCTAATACATCCCAGAATGATGTTCGCTTTTTTGGTAACAGTGTTACACTGTTGACTCATATTTAGTTTTCCTTTCGACAGATCCCTTTCCACAGTACTCCTTCCTTGGCAATCATTTCCCATTTTGTCTGTGTGCAACTGATTGTTCCTTCCTACGTGGAGTACTTTGCATTTGTCCTTATTGAATTTCACCCTCTTTACTTCAGACCATTTCTCCAGTTTGTCCAGATCATTTTAAATTTTAATCCTATCCTCCTAAGCACTTGCAACCCCTCCCAGGTTGGTACCATCTGCAAACTTGATACATGTACTCTTTATACCATTATCTATAACGTTGATGAAGATATTGAACAGAACCAGACCCAGAACTGATTTCTGCAGGACCACACTCGGTATGCCCTTCCAGCATGACTGTGAACCACTGATAACTACTCTCTGGGAATGGTTTTCCAGCCACCACCCACCTTATGGTAGCTCCATCTAGGTTGAATTTCCCTAGTTTGTTCATGAGAAGGTCACGTGAGACACTATCAAAAGCTTTATTAAAGTCAAGATATACTTCATCTACAGCTTCCCCACTATCCACAAGGCTTGTTACCCAGTCAAAGAAAGCTATCAGGTTGGTTTGACATGATTTGTTCTTGACAAATCCATGCTGACTGTTACTTATCAACTTATTATCTTCTAGATTTTGCAAATTGATTGCTTTATTATTTGCTCCATTTTCTTTCCGGGTACAAACATTAAGCTAACTGGTCTGTAATTCCCCAGGTTGTCTATATTTCCCTTTTTATAGCTTTTCAATATCTTTGCCCTTTTCCAGTCTTTTGTAATCTCGCCCATCTTCCATGACTTTCCAAAAAAATCGCTAATGGCTCAGATATCTCCTCAGCCAGCTCCCTGATTACTCTAGGGTGCATTTCATCAGGCCTTGGTGACTTGAAGACATCTAACTTGTCTAAGTAATTTTTAACTTGTTCTTTCCCTATTTTAGCCTCTGATCCTACCTCATTTTCATGTCATTCACTCTGTTAAACATACAGTCACCACCAACCTCTTGGGAAAACCAAAACAAAGAAGTCATTAATCACCTCTGCTATTTCTACATTTTCTGTTATTGCCTCCCCACCCCCCGCCATTGAATAATGGGTCTACCCTGTCCTTGATCTTCCTCTTGCTTCTAGTGTATCTGTAGAATGTTTCTTGTTACCCTTTATGTCTTTAGCTAGTTTAATCTCATTTTGTGCCTTGGCCTTTCTAATTTTGTCCCTACATACTTGTGTTATTTGCTAATATTCATCCTTTGTAATTTGACCTAGTTTCCACTTTCTGTAGGACTCTTTTTTGAGTTACAGATCATTGAAGATCTCCTGGTTAAGCCATTGTGGTCTTTTTCCATAGTTCCTATCTTTCCTACGCAGTGGGATAGTTTGCTCTTGTGCCCTTAATAATGTCTCCTGAAAAACTGCCAACTTGTTTTTCCCCTTAGACTTGCTTCCCCTGGGATCTTACCTACCAATTCCCTGAGTTTGCTAAAGTCTGCCTTCTTGAAATCCATTGTCTTTATTTTGCTCTACTCCCTCCTACCATTCCTAAGAATCATGAACTCTATCATTTCATGTTCACTTTCACCCAAGTTGCCTTCCACTTTCAAATTCTCAAACCAGTTCCTCCCTATTTGTCAAAATCAAATCTAGAACAGCCTCTCCCTTAGTAGCTTACTCCACCTTCTGAAATAAAAAAAATTGTCTCTAATACATTCCAAGAACTTGTTGGATAATGTGTGTCCTGCTGTGATATTTTCCCAGCAGATGTCTGGATAGTTGAAGTTGCCCATCACCATCAAGTCTTGTGCTTTGGATGATTTTGTTCGTTGCTTAAATAAATCCTCATCCCCCTCTTCTTCCTGGTTAGATAGTCTGTAGTAGACTGCTACCATCACATCACCCTTGTTTTTACCCTTTTATCCTTACCCACAGACTTTCAACAAGTCTGTCTCCTATTTCCATCTCAACCTCAGTCCAAGTGTATATATTTTTAATATATAAGGCAAATCTCCTCCCTTTTTCCCCTGACTGTCCTTCCTGAGCAAGCTGTACCCTGCTATACCAATATTCCACTCATGCTTTTTATCCCACCTGTTATGTCAACTGTCATAGTTGTATTTATTTACTAGCATTTCGAGTTCTTCCTTCTTATTCCCCATACTTCTCGCATTAGTATGCAGACATCTAAGATACTGTTGATTCCCCACCCAGTTCTGTCTTGTCTTATCCCTTATCCCTGCTGTAACAGCCCACGCTCCCCCGGAAATTATGATCCTTCTCTCAGCTCTCCATGTTTTTGACTTCCTGTGGGCTTTGGTCACCTGCCCTCTTTGAACCTAGTTTAAAGCCCTCCTCATTAGGTTAGCCAGGCTGTATGAAAATAGTCTCTTCCCTTTCTGAATAGGTGGATCCCATCTCTGCTTAGCAGTCCTTCTTGGAAGCTGAAGCCAAAGCCAAAGCCCTCCTGGCGACACCATCCTTGCAGCCAGGCATTCACCTCCAGTATGCATGTGTCTCTGCTTGGGTCCCTACCCTTGACTGGACGGATCAAAGAAAACACCACCTGCTCTCCCAGAAAGCAGAGATTCCAGAAAGCAGAGATTCTACTTCTGCTACATCCGATTAATTTGGGACCTGTAAATCAATTTTACATATTTTGATTTGAATGATTCCAGTACTTGCATTAAAGAAGCTGGTTATTACTAGTGTTGGTATGGTTTATAATGTAACCCCATATTTTAGCATAGTATTTTTAATAGAATCACACATTTAAAATGTGTGATTTCACACTAGTATGGAAAATGTACTGACCAATCTTATTTCTGCATTTGTCAATGCCACTATATTTTGTCATTTTCATTTTATAGGATCTGAGGAGAGCAGGGATTGAAAGGATGGCAGGGAGTTTTTCTACGGAGTCATTGAGAGCAACAGAATAGAAACACTGAGTTATCACCATCTGTTCATCAGAAACTCTTTAACGAGAGGGATACGTGTCATACAGATTCCCTGACAAATCTAAGAAAGAAGAAAAAGGCAAAGAGGGTTTTCAAGCTTAAGAAGACAGCTTTCAAACTCAGAGTATTAGTTGAACATCATGAAGTAGGGCTGAAAACGAAAAGTGAAAGAGCCAAAGCAGAGAGAAAGAAACAGAGAAGCAAATTCTAGTGTAAGTCTGACAAAACTGTAGAGATGTTTCAGGGAATGATACACTTATTAACAAAACTCAATGCTATACTTTCTCAGGAGCTGTCAGAAACACTCAGCAATATGGATCTACGTTTGAATCGGAGTCCTATATATATCATGAAATATATTGTCTGTCCATTTTACAATAACTGAATATGGGATATTTCTTGTGGACGAGTCTTTGAAATTCCGGATAACAAATATTTCAGAGGAATTCTATTGTAATGCAAGCATAACTAACTCACAGGGCCGCCCGGGAGAGCGGGGGGGCAAGTGGGGCAATTTGCCCCAGGGCCTGGGTCTTGCAGGGGCCCCGCAAGCCCTGGCCCGGCACCAGTCCGGGTCTTTGGCAGCATTTCGGCGGCGTGTCCTTCAGTGCTGCCGAAGACGCAGAGCGAGTGAAGGACCCCCTGCCGCCGAAATGCCACCGAAGACCCGGACCACCGCCGGCTGAGTACAAGCACCGCAGCTCCCCGCTTTGCCCCAGGCCCCCTGAATCTTCTGGGCGGCCCTGCTAACTCATTACATAGAAGTAAATTAAATATGCTATTCTATGGGGTGTCCGTGTACATTAGATGTATGGATAAAGGTTGCATAATGGTTTCCATTCTTAACCCTTGTGCTTTCAGTCACTTACAACTTTCTGGAACTTACACCTTTCAGCCTGAAAATTGTATAAATAGATTTCTAAGGCAAATTTATTTATTCTTAAAAAGAAAGTCAGCTTAGTTTTGTCTGGATTTTTGTTATTTATACAGAGTTTTAACAGGAATATTATTAAGGTATCAACAGCAATATGAGACTTTAGTGGGGTCATATATGAACTTATTTACAAGATTTTAACCAATATACCCCAAATATGACACTGCTCTACAGCCAAAATGCATCTGAAATAAATGTAGTCAAACTTTACTAATTCTGGGTCACTGAGAATGAAAATGATGCTTAAAATTGTTGATTGGCTCTAGTTTTCAAGATATGCTATTGGGTCAGTATATACGACCCTTGACTTCGGAATGGCGGAGGATAAGTGAGTTATAAAGGGAAGGGATCTCAATTTAAACCAGAAATGACTAAAATACATCTTTGACTGGATCTACGAATAAATCTATGACTGGGTTTGGACAGTACTTGCTTTTTAGGCAAAACAATGAATGATGCAATCTGAAGCTGGTATTGCGGCATACATGATATGAATTGCATCATGTTATTCCTAGAAGTCATGGATGATGCAATCATAACGAAGCTTACATCACTCTGCTGAACAAATTGCCCTATATCAGCTCTAGAAATCATACAGTGTTGTGCTCTCTTATTTGTCAGTGTTTGATTTTGCAAAGGGACACATTTCTCTTTAGCCAAAGTGAGCGGAGATGCCTCGTACTTGTGTGAACAGTGCAGATAACTTCTGCTATGTTTGTGGTGAAGTGACTCTTGCATCACAAAAGCGCTGTATAACCACTATGGTTAAGAAAGCCTATCACCTTTATTTTGGCTGCAAAATTGGAGAGCGGGACAAGAGGTGGGCCCCACACATATGCTGCAACACTTGTGCAACAAATATTCGCCAGTGGTTGAACAGGAAAAGGAAATCTATGCCTTTTGGAATGCCAATGATTTGGAGAGAGCCAAAAGATCATACCAGCAATTGTTACTTCTGCATGGTGCCTCCAGTTGGGAAAGGTGTGTCAAAGAAGAAAAAGTGGACTGTGCATTATCCAAACATTCCATCAGCTATACGCCCAGTACCCCACAGAGAAGGACTGCCGGTTCCTGATGCACCAGAATCATTCTCACTTGAGTCAGACGAGGAAGAGGAAGAGGATGACACTTCTGGTCCTGAACCGTCAATGTCACAGGACCCACATTTTCTCCCATCCTCCTCCTCTGAACCACACCTCATAACACAAGGTGAACTGAATGATCTTGTCAGGGATTTGGAACTACCCAAGAGTAAGGCAGAGCTGTTGGGCTCCAGACTACACCTGCCAAGAGATTCCACTGCTGATGTTAGGGTTTCCATGTTCCGTGACCGTCAAAAGGATCTTGTCCCATTCTTCTTCACAGAAGGTGATCTTGTAGCCTACAACAACATCGATGGTGTGATGGCAGCCCTCAACATCGTTCACGATCCAGATGAGTGGAGACTGTTCATTGATTCATCGAAGACGAGTCTTAAAGCTGTTTTACTGCAGAATGGCAATGTTTTGCCATCAGTTCCAGTTGGTCATGCAGTCCATATGAAGGAAACCTATGACAACATGAAACAACTTTTGAGGTGCATAAACTATGACCAACATCAGTGGCAGCTTTGTGGCGATTTGAAGGTTGTTGCTCTCTTGCTTGGTCTGCAGACTGGATACACAAAGTACTGCTGTTTTCTCTGTGAATGGGATAGTCGTGCAAGAGATTCCCACTATATCAAGAAAGATTGGCCACTCCGACAGTCATTGGAGCCTGGGAGGAAAAGTGTTCAGCATCCACCACTTGTTGAATCGAGGAAGATTTTGTTACCACCCTTACACATCAAGCTGGGTCTGATGAAGAACTTTGTCAAGGCCATTGAGAAAACACAAGCAGCTTTCAAGTACCTCCGTGGAAAATTTCCAAGGTTAAGTGAAGCTAAGATAAAGGAAGGTGTCTTTGTTGGTCCTCAGATTCGTGAACTTCTTTCAGATGATGCATTTCACGATGCACTGCATGGCAAGGAAAAGACGGCATGGAAAGCCTTCCAGTTAGTGGCAATACATTTTCTCGGAAACAACAAGGCAGACAACTACAGGTTGTTGGTGGAAAATCTCTTCAAGGCATACAAAAGCCTTGGTTGCAACATGTCACTAAAGATATATTTTTTGCACTCTCATCTAGATTTTTTTTCACCGAACTGCAGAGTAGTGAGCGACGAGCATGGCGAGTGATTTCACCAGGACATTGCAACAATGGAGAAACGCTATCAGGGCAAATGGAGCCCATCAATGGTTGCAGACTGTTGCTGGACAAAAAGAAGAACAGGAGTACTTGTGGCACCTTAGAGACTAACAAATTTATTAGAGCATAAGCTTTCGTGGACTACAGCCCACTTCTTCGGATGCATAGAATGGAACATAGTTGTTCCATTCTATGCATCCGAAGAAGTGGGCTGTAGTCCACGAAAGCTTATGCTCTAATAAATTTGTTAGTCTCTAAGGTGCCACAAGTACTCCTGTTCTTCTTTTTGCGGATACAGACTAACACGGCTGTTACTCTGAAACTTGTTGCTGGACAGTGACAAGAGATGCTCCATTTAATGAATACAAGAGACAAGCCAAGAAGCGCCAAGTAGACACTGAATAGGACTAAACTATGTACATAATAGTTTTTTGCCTTTTGTTTCCTAATAAATTTTATTTATATAACCCTTTTGCTGATTTTTAAAGTGTTACATAAACAGGACAGGTGAAATATTATCATGTAAAGCAACCATAAACACATGAAAAGACCTAGGTTTACAATTTATGATTAAAACTCTACTATCTACACAAGATACATAGACATAAAATGTAAAAACTTAAATATCTTAGAAACAGTAGCCAGTTGTTTTAATTGTCATATTTGAATTCAGCACATCAAAATACATAATAAATAGCACATATTATCTCTAAAGCAGACGACGTCTCAAAAATTGTAGACCAGTGTGATTTATCACTGTTTTTTCATACAATACAAATTCTAATAACCATTTATGATCATTTTATAACTGTACATTGTAGCTAATTAAATATTTCTGTTGTATACGGCCTTTTCAGTTGTCAACTTTTCATCTTTCAGGCTGATATTTTCCATGTTTAGTCTCTGCCCAAGCGTAGGTAGAGACTCAACTGTTTGGTGTATAAAGTTTTCTCACACTGTTTGATTTGTAAAGTTTTAACAAAATATGGTTCTATTATTTTCAAATGTAAATAAATGAAAAAGTATCCTTTGGTGATTATAAATCAGTTTGTGCTACTTCTTTATAAAACTGTTCTAGCATCTCTGCTGGTTGATGTAGGACCTTAAAATCTATCGAAAAAATAGTTGTTAGGGCAAAACGTGCCTTTTGGTAGTCTGGTGAAGGTTGAAGAGGGAATGGACATTAATATGGCTATTAACAATATCCAAAATAATAACAGTAAAGTTAAAAAAGGATTTTAGAAGGAATTAAGCTTCAGGGTTTAAACCAGTTTCTAAATATTAGGGATTGGGAACAGATTATCTAGTTTGGAGACAGCAGGGTTTCTTGCATCTTCTTCTGAATCAGCTGTGGTTGACCACTGTCAGAAAAAGTAATTGATAGTTTAATCTGGTACGGCAATTCCTAAATTACTTTACATTTTCCTGGGTTATAATGAATTAAGAAAAAACCTAGAGCATGGTCACTATTTTTTAAACTCATGATTATAGAGTTGTTTGTTTTCTTCATTTTCAAACTATCTCCCATTGTTCTTCTGGCTATGTGCATGGACATATCAAAAAGAAATCTGAGTGGAAAATGTGACTGAACTGTGCCATTTGCACAAAGCCCCTGGGAAAGGGGGCAGCCAAGTGTATTGCCCTTGTAGGACCTCCAGGAGGCATTGTACTCTTCCAGGGCTCCCTGCTTGTGCTGGTGGGAGGAGGAGAATGTATGACACTTTTATTGAGGTTGCAACACAGTACCCCTAGCCGAAAGTATGTTTGTAGGGAGAGCCCCTATTCTGTCCATCCTCAGCTCAGCTGCTCTCAGGGGGAAGCATCTGAGAGAGATGGGTGAAATTTTTCAGACAAATTCTTTATTTGCTGAAAAATGCAGTTTGGGGTCAAACATAACTGTGAGTTTAATTTGAAGATGCTGATTAGTTAAGAGGAAAAATAATTGATAGTGGTGTCTCCCCACCTCCTCTTATAGGCCTGTGATTTGAGCACTGACTGGGCATGTGGGAAACTTCAGTTCAAGTTCCCATTCTGCTGAATTCAGAACAGGGTCTTGGACTTGGGCCTCCTATGTTGTAAATGAGAGCCATAACCACGGGCCTATAGGTATTCTGGGGTTCATCTCTGTCACCCCTTGGAGTAGGAACTGGAATCCACCTATTCCCCCCCTCATAGGTGAGTCCCTTCATCACAGGCTGAAGGGGGATTCTCTCTCTCTCTCTTTCTGGCCCAATGAGTATTATGTATAGAAACTGGAAGAGCTTCAACTGAAGAGATTGAGAGAGACCCACCCTTGAAAACCCCCATGTAGATGCCATTATAAAAGAGTGCTTTTGCTTATATAGTTTATTTCTCTTGCTGAAATCAGCATAAGCTCCACCAGTGTGACAGATTTGGAGCTGTTCTGTGAAAATTTATGAATACTGAATGTTGGCTGGACTGTTAGGGTGTTTTCTCTATGACAATTTTGGTAACTCAACAGGAATCTGCCTAGGGGGAAAAAACAGATAGGGAGAAGGAGAATAACACAGTATAAGCCACCCCTCTGCAAACACGCGAGTTAACAACAGACAACACCAAAGCTTGGGGTCTCAGGCTCAATCTTCGATCGTTTGGTTTTGAACAGACATGCCAAAGCACAGAAAAACAAAAGAACTATGTCAGGAAGCAGAAACAGTTGTTAGGGAGCACCAGACTGAGACACCACAGTGCTGAAGAAGTTAGACCCAAGTAGGCAAACAGGGCATGGGTGAGCCTTTGAGGTAAGACAGACATGCGTGCAGACTGTTTGTTGTTTTAATTTTTTTTTCCTGAAATCTTTATTCCTACTGATAAAATAAACAGTACTTTTATGCTAAGATGGCTGTTTGACCAATGATTACTAAAACTGTCCAAAACTCAGGGATGTCTGTTTTGGGGGAAATTTTGATATTTTAACATTTGGGTTTGTTCCAAATATGAACAAACCCACGTTTTTCTAAATTTACCACAAACCAGAAATTCCATACAATCTTCATTTTGGACACACCAACACCTGGTGTTTCTGAAATAAAATATGCACCCTGGGAGCCTGCCAGTTGCTGGGTGAAAATGACACAATGCTTGTCTGTTTCATTACTTATCTCCACTTAATATTTTGTTTCATCATTACATTTCCCATCCATTCTACTAGTCACAGACATCAGAAGGGAAGAATCACAGGGGCTGAACTCAGTCAGATCTGCTGGATAAGAATGGTTGACACACACAGTACTGTGGCCCAGGGCCAGGTCCAAGAATGTGAGAATTGAAAAATTCAATCCCAAGAAAATAAAGATATTAAGTCTTACATCAGAGGAGGCTCTTAGAGAGCAGAAAAGAGACAAAGGTGTAGCTCCACTGTCAGTGTGACAACCAGCAAAAGTACTTTTTTGCTAGTATAACTATGTCTACTTTAGGAGGTTTTTTTCCTAGTATAGCTACTCTCACAAAACTTTGAATGTAGACAAGGCCTAAGATACTGGGCGCTCAATTTGTGGCTATTATGATTAGTAAATCTGTATTTTGTTCCATAACAAAGAACTCTAGATAGTACATGATATTGAAAATGTATTAAGAGAAAATGTGTGGGTTTTGTCTGTACTTTGTGTTGAAGTATGTGTTCATTTTTGAAGATTTAAGGAAACCAAGTTAAGGCAGAGAGTGGTTTGAGTTATTTCAAATGGTTAATTAGCCTGTTCCCCCGTTGCTGTATTACAGATACCTCATCGGTGCGTTTGCAGACTTGACACAGTTTACGGTTTCTTATATGCCTGTGACAGGATGATTAAACCCAGTAATTTGACGGATTGCAACTTAACTTTAAACAGAATTTGGGTGATACAAATAAGATTTTGAATAGAAACCATTTGTATTTTCTCATAAGATTTTTTTTAAGTCACTTGCTTTCAAAGGAGCAAAATGAATATTGTAGCTTTAACTGGTATTTCCCTCTTAGATTAAAGCAGATGAAAAACTAAGTTAGGCAGAGTCTGCATGGCTCTTCCAGGAAAGTGCTGTGTAGGGGCATGTGAAGGCTTCTGCTGCCCTTACATGGCCCAGTTCTTGCACTACTGCTCTGTCCCTCCTATGACCCAGGGTGTGCAAAGTGCCCACCCACAGAAAGGGAGAGACAGGGCCATGGCTCCACACCAGCCTGCAGTGCAGCACCAGCGTACAGGAGAAACAGGCTTGTACTCCATAAAGAAATGTAGCAGGAGTGCTTTCCTGCCTACTGAGAAATTCAAGGAGTGATTCCCAATATTGTCCCGGGACAGCATGGGTCTACATTACTTGTAACTGTGCCCTGCATCTAACAGAAGGAATCTAGCTCCTAATGACTACAGTTTTAAGTACTGCTGACTAAATAGATTCTAAATCATTACCAGTATAATCTCCTGTAAACTCAGATCAGTGTCTTTACACGTAAAGCTAAGTGACACTGACAATATACATCAGCAGGACGCCTGAAAAAATTGATAGCAACACAGAGGTTTCACATACAGTCAATAGATCTAAATCCACATTCTCAAATTGTTTAATTAAAATTTCATTTGGTCTGGGAATTAACCTTTTTCCTGTGTCACTGTTTTACAGTGGTATGTAAGTGCGAAGAATGTTATGGGTGATATCTTCCCTGTAATTATTCTGAGTTCTAAGATGAAGTGCAACTCCCCATGTTCCCCCTCCAAAAGTGCTTTATTTCAGGGTTACTCTCCAGAAACAGAAGCTATGATTTATTTGTACAGGTTTGGCTATTGTTCTGATAGTAGAGGGAAAGTAATGCTTGTGTGTTAAAAATGTGGTTTTGGTAGAGTTTTGCAAAGGAAACACTGAGGAAAAGGCTCTATTTGTGAAGAATTTATTCCACTGTGGTCAATACAAAGGTGTTAAAAAATACAACAGGACACTACAAAAGGTGAATGTGGCCTGGTTTTCATAAGTGTTGAACACTCACAGGACACACTACCTTCAGTGAGAGTTGTAGCCTTAGGCTGACTCACCGCCCTGGCCACTTGGTAAGCAACCCAACAAGGAGCAAATTAAGGAAATAATCGGTTAAGGACTGAATGATTAATCAAGTAACAAGGCTTGTTAACAGAGCCAGGCATTGGTCCTAGTGAACAAGAATTCAGACTCAAGAAAAAAGTTTCTAACCCATTTCCATGTGAACATAGCCTGGAAACTGTAGATTGACATAGCATAGCATAACATAACATAACATAAACTGCTCTCTAGGGTTGAAGAAACATCCAGTTGGGTTCCATTTCTGCAGCAGGAGGCTAGAGTGGCCTGACTGACAGACAGACACATATGCCCGTGTGCGCGCATGTGTACACACACACACACACACACACAATGTAAGTTTTCACCACACAAGCACACTTCCTATTTAAAATTACACATCCCCCCCCCCAACCCCAATATTATTTAGGTTACAAAGTCAAACACTTGAAGGTAAAGAAATTTCAGATTTACAGTTGCCCACACACTCTCAATTGTGCTGCTATGTGCATTCATCCTGTGCACTGAATAAGACAAGGATCCTGTAGAAAATAAGAGTATGTGATTATGTATCTAAAACATTATTGCAACTACAACTGGGAAATTTTTTTTTGGACAAAACAGTGTTGCCAAAAGACGCAGATTCAAGTGAAATAAAATATTTTGCAATGGTGTGTTGATTTGTTAAATAATTTTGATAAGTTTTTTTCCCCAAAAAATCAAAATGGTTTTTTTCCCCCCTAAATTTCATTCATTAAAAAAAAAAATCCCTGAAAAATACCTTAAATCAAACAGAATGTTTCATTAATCCCCAAACTGTATTTTTTCTTTGACTTGTTGGTTCAAAGTGTTAAAAACATTTTGCTTCACTTTGACCCAGCATTTTTGGTATAGGCAACTAACCAAAAAGCCATTATTTGTAGAGCTCTAATCATAATAAATATGTGTAAGCAGAACAAGGTAAGGCTGCACAGGCAACTGTAAATCTGGCATTTCCTTAGAAGGCAATGGGCTGCTAGGGTCCAATGCTGGACGCAAGGGAGCCTACTCCTGCTCTTGTTCCAATACTGGGCATACCCCTCTTCTCCCTACACAATAGCAGCTCTGGTAGCTCCCAGATAATCTCAGTACAGCGCCTGCTTCTACTCTGGTGGTGGCATGAGCCCAGCACTTTGGAATATTTGTGAGTAATGTATATTATATTGTCCAGTTTCCAAAATTTTGTTGAGGAACAGAAATGAGACAAGGACAAATGGCAATTTAAACCCTTTTATAGCTTAGTGTGATGGGATCCCCAGGGTACAGCCTAGATCTGTCGGACGGCTGTGCCCCCTTAACTTTCCACCCTGTGTTGTCCCTCACGACACTTTGCCATTGACAAACAGCAACCCCTTCCAGGCACTGTTATCATTCAGCCATCAGCATGCAGAGACACACCCAGGTAAATTGCATGAATGCTCTCAAAGTCACGCATAAACTATACACAGGAAAACAGCAGCAAATCTCCCAAGTTCCCCCTCTCCCCCGAAATATACTGCCATACACTGTTCAAGACCTTCTCTAACAGTGCAAGCTCAATAATTAGTTCAATCCTTCATCAAAGGATAGGGGACATGCACCAGCCTTTGTAATCCGAGCAGATTCCCAAAGCACTTTAGACAAAAATCACTGGAAAGGATAAAACATTGAAATAAGTTTATTAACTACAGAAAGATAGATTTGAAGTGATTATAAGTATTAGATACAGAGGTCAAAGTTGGTTACATAAGAAATAAAAATAGATTCACAGTCCAAATTCGAACTTTAACAGACTAACCAAGATTTGAATCAAACAGCTTTTCTCACCGCACTGGATATTCCTGGCAGTTTATACACAGACTCAATTCCCTCTCAGCCTGGAACCAAACTCCCCCGTACAAAGTCTTTGTCTTCCAAACGATTTTCAAGGGGTTGACATGGGGGATGTGAGAGACCAAGTGGTGATGTCATCAACCCTCATTTATACTTCTTCTACAGGTGCTAGAAAGATTCTTGCTGCGATGCGGGGGTTAGGCAGCCCCCATTGTGTACGTGCCCATTCTGAAGAGTCTCTGGGAGAAGGGATTCTTCTTGACGGGCCATAAACATGTCCATCTGGTCCTGATTTAAATATGTCTTGTTATTTGCTCCTTTGTTACCGCTGAAAAACACCCAGAGCTAGCCTCCCACTTACCACATATATCAGAAACATACAAATCGCAATACTTTATAACTTCGTATAAAATGATAGTATGTAGAATGCAACAGGAATTGAATGTTCAACAGATCAAGATTTCTTAAATGATACCTCACAAGCCACGCATTGTAAAAAAACATATCATAATCATACCACAGTGGTGAATATGGGGGTTCAAGTGCTATTTTGAGGTACAGAGTGTCACACTGAGCAAAAGCTAAATGGAATTTCAGTGAAGAAAAGACAGTACTGTAGTCTGAGGGCATTTCACCAAGTATCCAAGTAGACCTTTGAACAAAGGAGGTGACAGCTTTTTAAAGAACAGCTATAAGGAATCCTTTATAATGGAAAGTGTTCAGCAACCTAAATAAGAGTTGCTACTGCAGCAATCTGCATGGAACTTGGAAGGGTACCTAGTAGTATCACTGATGCAAAGCCAGCAGCCCATAGCATTTGCTAGCAGATCCTTGGCAGACACCGGAAGGGGACATGCTCAGGTAGAAAAAGAGCTACTGGCTGTGCTCTTTAGAATGGAATGATTCCATCAGGTGGGTGTACAGATGAAGAAGCCACTGCTGAATACACCCAAGTGATTCCAATGCATGTTATTGAGATTCCAGCACCATAATATAAAGATAAGTTACTGCCCAGGAAAGTCAATGCTGGTGGCAGAACCATTGAGCAGGGCATTCCTTATAGAGTACAACACAGATGACTCTGTGGAGCAGGAGATAGTTTCTATCAACAAGCAACAATAGTTTCATATCTTTGATGGGTGGCTTCAGGCAACCTAGCAAAGTACAAAACAGGTAGGGGTGCTAAAGGCAGTACAACAATTCATAGTCCAAGGTTGGCCAGATCTCAAGGAGCAATTGCCAAAGAATGTTAACCCCCTACATCCTGCATGGAACTTGCAGGGAGGAGCACAGGTTGCAGGAGGGAAGAGTTTGAAGGAGGCACCAGAAAGCCAGTGCATTTGAATATGGCTAAAATGCCAGCTGCAGTTATGCCATCTCTCTAAATTGTTTTCTTAATGAGATCCAATTTAATTTTACAAGCATGGAGTCCTTTCATGTTGTTACAGTACATGAAACAGCTCCCAGCTCCTCCTACATTGAGTCAGTCAGTTAAGTTGGGATGTATCTCTCCCCGCCCCCCTACCCCCCAAAAAAACACCACACACACACACACACACACACACACACACAAAAAAACCCCTCACTAACCCTCCCTATAATCCTTAAAGTGGCCCTGAAACCAAACCAATCTGATAGCTTTCTTTGATAGGATAACGAGCCTTGTGGATAAGGGTGAAGCGGTGGATGTGGTATACCTAGACTTTAGTAAGGCATTTGATACGGTCTCGCATGATATTCTTATCGATAAACTAGGCAAATACAAATTAGATGGGGCTACTATAAGGTGGGTGCATAACTGGCTGGATAACCGTACTCAGAGAGTTGTTATTAATGGTTCCCAATCCTGCTGGAAAGGCGTAACGAGTGGGGTTCCGCAGGGGTCTGTTTTGGGACCGGCTCTGTTCAATATCTTCATCAACGACTTAGATATTGGCATAGAAAGTACGCTTATTAAGTTTGCGGATGATACCAAACTGGGAGGGATTGCAACTACTTTGGAGGACAGGGTCATAATTCAAAATGATCTGGACAAATTGGAGAAATGGTCTGAGTTAAACAGGATGAAGTTTAACAAAGACAAATGCAAAGTGCTCCACTTAGGAAGGAAAAATCAATTTCACACATACAGAATGGGAAAAGACTGTCTAGGAAGGAGTACGGCAGAAAGGGATCTAGGGGTTATAGTGGACCACAAGCTAAATATGAGTCAACAGTGTGATGCTGTTGCAAAAAAAGCAAACATGATTCTGGGATGCATTAACAGGTGTGTTGTGAGCAAGACACGAGAAGTCATTCTTCCGCTCTACTCTGCTCTGGTTAGGCCTCAGCTGGAGTATTGTGTCCAGTTCTGGGCGCCGCATTTTAAAAAAGATGTGGAGAAATTGGAAAGGGTCCAAAGAAGAGCAACAAGAATGATTAAAGGTCTTGAGAACATGACCTATGAAGGAAGGATGAAATAACTGGGTTTGTTTAGTTTGGAAAAGAGAAGACTGAGAGGGGACATGATAGCAGTTTTCAGGTATCTAAAAGGGTGTCATAAGGAGGAGGGAGAGAACTTGTTCACCTTAGCCTCTAAGGATAGAACCAGAAACAATGGGTTTAAACTGCAGCAAGGGAGGTCTAGGTTGGACATTAGGAAAAAGTTCCTAACTGTCAGGGTGGTTAAACACTGGAACAAATTGCCTAGGGAGGTTGTGGAATCTCCGTCTCTGGAGATATTTAAGAGTAGGTTAGATAAATGTCTATCAGGGATGGTCTAGACAGTATTTGGTCCTGCCATGCGGGCAGGGGACTGGACTCGATGACCTCTCAAGGTCCCTTCCAGTCCTATAATCTATGAATCTATGAGGACAGTAGTGTCATCAGAGTACATAGGACTTATATAGCTGTTGGGAGGTTGACAAATTAATTCACAGCCCCTCTCAAAAATGTGAAGAGTTGTCAAAAGTTTTAGCCCTCTGTGAACCTACCATTGGTATAGCAGCTGCTGCAACATCACCTTTTCTGCATCTTGCAGCCGTACTATTAAGAGAAGGGGGCACACCTCACAGTCTTCAAATCCATCAATCCTTGCAAATGGCCAATTGCAAATTATTGCTGGCCATTAGCAAATTCCTCTCAACTTTGAGTGGAGAAGGAAATTAATGGGACAAAGGAGAATAAGTAATACAGAAGAGTTATAGTATGCTACATCTGCTCAGGGGTGCAACCAGAATTTTCCTTAGGAGGGGGCCCATGGAAAGCTCCCCTCTCCAGTAGGGCTCCCGCCCCAGGGCGAAGAAGTCAGCGGGGTACTGGTCACAGCTCAGAATGACTCACAGATGGCACAACCAGCCACAGACAGGTCTGCAGCACTGCAGCCAGGGAAAGATACATTGGATCATGCTGAGCCTGGACCCGTCTCAGGAATGGCTGGGAGAGGAGGTGGTGGCTGCTGGGTCTCTGCTCAGAACCAGCCAAGGGGGCTGGGACCACTGTGCCATTTCCCCCCCACACACACATCTGCTTTATGCTCCTGAATCTGCTTACAAGGTCATTTTATGTTTCAACTTTGATTAATCTTTATTCATAGGGACATTGAGTGCCACAAAAATCTATACTTAATATACCATAGAAATATAACTGTTGACCCAAAAAAAGTTATCTTCATCAAGCTATTCCTGTTTGTGACTTAATTAATGTAACACTGTGAAGCTTGTTTAACCCATTTTTTTGTCTACTCAAAATTTATTAATTTTGCAAAGCATTGCTTGTTCACTATATTTAAATCAGATGTAGAGCATTTTCTTATTACTAGGAATAACATTAGATTTGCTCACTATTTTCTTTGCAAAACATAGGACCAGATCCTGAAAACTCTCTCACAAAAGTAATCCCATAGCAGGAAATCACCAAAGTAGAAGTGAAAGGCATAGTGTTACATTATAGAAGCATTACGTGATCATTCTGTAAGGTTAAGGAGCCATTTCAAGACTGAAAACAGAGCTCTGATTTAGGCTGCAATATGCATTATATTCTTATGCACAGTCCAGCCCTCCTAGCTTGACAGACTTCCACCTGAAACTGGAACTTGACTACCACAAACTTCTTTTTAGAAAGTCATGTTTGGACAAGAGATTGTTATCCCGAAAGTCACCCAATTAGACTAGGCAAATATAGCAAACAAAAAGAAAAAAGTCCATGAATATTCACTCAAACCATGATGTTTGCTTTCTGCAAAGATTCATGATACTGAATTTTATTAGCATGAATGTTAATGGAAATGAGGTTTTGAGACTGCATGTCTGAGTATGACGGAAACATACAGAGGCAGGACGGTCCAACTATAGGGCACTGGAAAAGGTCTACCCCTGCTGTATGTGTAATCTTAGGTAAATCAATTCACCTCGTGCCTCTGTTTCCCCTCTCACTATTTATCTGTATGTAGCACAATGAGGCCTTGGTTTAGGTCCTTAGTTGCTAGTGCAATACAGATGATTAATAGCTATACATATATACAAATATGCACACCGGAAGTCTTTATGCACTCATTCTGACAGAGAACCAGGAACAATACCACGTGACAATTAACCAGCGCAGCTGAACTAATGACTGCTAACAGATATCTTAATCAAGCCCAAAAGGTTAAAGAGAAATACCACAAAAAAGATAAATGTAAAGAAATTTCAAATGATATGTTGTGCAAAGAGTAGATAAATTCATTTGAAAAAATATTTTCTTTGCAAATTAGTCACTTGGCTCCATTCTAATTGTTATACCATAGAAATAAAGTTTTTTCCCTTATAAACATAGCTTTATAACAGAAGCCAAGAATTAGCCTGTGTGGCCTTATACACTAGTTAAATACTCCCCAATATGGAGACAGGTTTTCCCAATCAACCCTGGTTAAACAATTTTCCCTTCCTTGATTTTAATATTAACCTCTGAAGAAGGTTACTTTAGAAACAAGAGACCAAAACATTTTGTTCTATGTGCTTCTTGGATCTGGCTGTCCTTTCAGCTGCCTGCTGAACAGACTTCAAGCTAAACCTTCCCAAAGGCTGTTCCAGAGCTACATATTTGTCACCATGTCTTAAATAGTTGACATTATGCATACAATTTGTATTAAACAAGAATAACTTTCAAATTAATTAAACAGTTGACAGAAAGCCTGTTAGTCACTGCTATCATTCCCAGCATTTTACATTGAATAACAGATAAGTTAAATACCTGATTAGCTTTGAAGTTAATTGGTTTTTAATAGAGCAACTGCAGCAAAAGAGTTGCAGACACTGAGGTGCATGCCAATCATAGTACGTGCGCTGTCTGTTTCTCACTAGTAAGGAGTGGCACACGCATACACTCTTCTTTAGAGACTTTGAAAATTGAAAAATAGTAACTAGACTTCAAATAAAATAGAATTCTTGGCTAGACAGAGTGACATAAAAAACTATATCTTTCTTCATATATCTCCTGGCCCCAATCCTACATGGGAATCTTAGGAAAAACCACTACAAAGTTTCTTTAACCACACTGGGACTATACACAAATGCAAGGTCTTTACTAGATTATTCTGATGCAAAAGATTGCCCATATAAGATTGCAACCCTGGGAAATACAGTAAAAATCACTGATACTCATGTGAAAATATAACTTCACAGTAAAAAGAAAGAACACGCAACAGATACTCACCACAAGAAGGGAAGGAGATGCAGCCACCCATTACAAAATGGCTGTTTTAGAGCTGCAGATGCTTGGTTCTACCAAATCTAAAGGGCTAGCCCCAGAAAGGCATGCTGGGGAAAAAGTCTTACAGAAGGAGATTGTATTATTTCTGGAGGAGGGATACTTTGGAGTTATTCCTAGCATCATTGTTAATTTTGTAGTAGTAGTTGGAGATCCTAAGTAAGTATTGGTACCCCACTGCTCTAAGTACACATAATTAAAAGTCCCTGCCTCAAAGGTATTAAAGTGACTCATTTCAATAAATAAATTTCTTTTAAAAATTCCTTCACAAGCAGGAGATTGTCCCATTAGAAGTGCTGAAATGTGAACTGATTATTGTCAATATTGAAGAAAATATATGGCTCAGAATATTGGTAGTGGAACACAAAGTCTTTTGGTTTTGGAGAGGAGTATGGAGGATAAAAGGTAATTACAATCTATTCAGGACCTGGAACAGTTCTGCACACTATAGCCAAATATTCTACTCTTTTCTACCATAGTTTATATAATTCCCTATGCACTTTTCCAACTTCTGTTCTCCTGATGTAGTTTCCACATGCTTCCTCTTTTTTCTCCCCTCTTCTCTTTATAATTTTCTTCCCCTCTCCCTCTGTCTTATTTCTCCCTTCTACCTTTTTTCTCCTCTGTCTTTATTTGTTTATTCTCTTTGTTTTGGTTTCACTCCTGTTTTTTTTTCCCTCCTGATTCCTCCTCTTCCTAATCATTTGCTGATCAATAGCTTCTGTGAAAAGAGTGAAATTCTGCCTAAATTATTCATCTTCAGAAAATCCAAAAGATAAAATAAACCAAAAATCTTTTAACAGAAAAGTCAAGACCTCTCGCCTTTATTGGTCCCAGCCTGCCTGGTTCAGTTTCTGCATTCAGTGAAATTTAACAGAAATAAAGAGCAAGATTCACAGGGGACTTAACCTTGTAAATCCAACATTTAGGCACCATTGGCATGCACAAACCACCTGCTCATCTGTCACCTAACCCTGTAGGTGTTTAAATGTGTGTCTAATTCTGGACACCTCTTAAGCCCTAATGGGATTCTAAATGTTCCCCAGTCTATCTTGCCTGTTGAACCCAATCTGGTAGTTGTGCTCAAAACATGTCTAAAGCCACATAAAGGATGGAGAAAGAAGAGCTGGTGCCCCTTTCCACCCCCAAGCCACAGTGATTAAAAGCACTCACTCAAGATTTAGGAGACCCAGGTTCAAATTCCCAGTCTGCCTGAGTTAGGACAAGGACCTGAATCCAGGTTGATCCACCTCCCAGATGAGTGCCCTAGCTTCAGTAGGAGCAACTACAAGCAGAATTAACCTGCTGCTTAGGGAGAAACTTAAATTCAAGCCCCTGCTTCACTGAATATTAATTTACAGTAGAACCTCAGAGTTACAAACACCTCAGGAATGGAGATTGTTTGTAACTCTGAACAAAACATGAAGGTTGTTCTTTCAAAAGTTTACAACTGAACATTGACTTAATGTAGTTTTGAAACTTTACTATGCAGAAGAAATATGCTGCTTTTTATCTCTTAATTTAAATAAAACAAGCACAGAAACAGTTTCCTTACCTTGTCAAATCTTTTTTTAAACTTTCACTGTGTATTTTTAGTAGGTTACATTTAACACAGTACTGTACTGTATTTGCTTTTTTTGTCTCTGCTGCTGCCTGATTGCATACTTCCAGTTCCAAATGAATGTGTGGTTGACCGGTCAGTTTGTAACTCTGAGGTGCTACAGTTTCAACAGGAGAGATTGAGAGCACCCTCTCCACTCCACAATAGCCTAGTGGTTTAGCTGGTCATTTAGGAGGGGTACAATCTGAGTACAAGTTCCTGCTCCAGAGTGGGGATTCAAACTTGGGTCTCCTATCTTCTAGCCAAGTGCCCCAAATATTGGGTTAGAGGTTATAAGAGGACACACACACACACTGCGCTGGCTCTGAAAAACTTTCCCCAAAACTATTGGCCAAATTGATGGATAACTTCAGGTCAATCAAAACTGCATTTTTCACTAAACAAATTAAACTATTTTTCCAAAACATTTTGCCCAGCTCTAGTTGTGATGCCTAAATTCCTGTTGTGAATCTAGATTAAAGTATCCTGTGTTTTAAAATTCAATACATATTGCTTCTACAAGCTGTCTGTACCAAAAAGCAATACATATATATATATATATATATATATATGTAACTTTCCTAGTCTTTCCCTTTCATTTTGATTCAAGGAACATCTAGTGCTAGTTGAAGTTAATTAACCTTCAATTATATGTTCACATGTTCCACCTGCAAATGCCTAAAACATCTAGCTGGTCCAATTAAAGTGTTTTTTTCCCCCTGGGAGATGGTAGACAAGCAGCCTTTCCACTAAGGAAGTAATCCCTAAACTGCCAAAGTTTGTTCTCTTTCACTGAGGTACATTTCATTGAATGTCTTTACCAGGAGATTTCAAATTACTTCAGTGGAAGAGACTTGATAAACACTGTGTACCACATTTTCAAGATTTAATGCAAGGTTGCTAATAATAATAATAATAATAATAAAATAATTAGAAATTTAGTAACATTATGCAGTTCAATAGAGCCTTTCATCCGAAGCCCTCAAACATTAATTAGCCTTCCAACTCTTCTGTGAATAGTTTTATTTTTCCAGCTTTGCAAACAGGTAAACAGAGGAACAGAAAGTTTATGTGACTTACCAAATGACCCAGAGCAAGTCAGTAACAGAACCAACTGCAGAAGCAGGATCTTCTGACTCCAATCTTTTCGCTTTAATCACTAGGCTACACTGCTTTACTTTTAGATTACCAACAAAAATGTACATATATTTTGATAAACCCACAGGATGCCTGATCAGATATTTTACCTGCTTACTGGAGCAGCTGCAATTCACAAACCCCAACTATCAGTGCTTGGGTATGTCAATTCCAGCTGCCCCAGTAAGCAGATAAAATATCTGATCTGGCACTCTGTGAGTTTTTGTTGGTACTCTAAACTTTTGCCAGTTTGCAATATGCAAAAAGCATCAAACTGAAGGGAAATGCTCCATACATGATGATAAACTGACAGAGTTCATGGAACCAATCTCTATTGCTACCCATCTGATTTGGAACACTCCCACTTTTAAGATCTCCCACCTTCCTCCAATTCAACCTTGTCTTCCTATCCACTAAAGCAAACTATAACTGATTAGAATTTTTTGTTCAAATTAGGTAACATAAAACCAACATGACAACCACAAACATTTTTTTTTTAGGTAACGGTGTTGGAAGTCAAGTAGTCACAATTACATTTCAAGGTTAATACTCTACTAAGATGAATGAGAGAAATTACCTTTTTTGAGTTATATTTCTGTCAGCCTAGCTATAGACACAAAACCACAACAATTCAACCAGTAGATTCAACAAGTGGACTGTTCAAAGGTAGCCAGGCCTAGAAAAGTAATCTCTTATACCAAATATTTAGATTCCAGAAAACACTGCAGGACTCTCTTGGAAGCTTAATTCCACTGGCTCTCTGGTTATACCAAGTCGAGAAGGTGCATACATGTGTAAAGACTAAGGCCCTGATCCTGCAAAGACCTTATGAATAATGTAGTTTTTCTGAATATTGCAAATCCAAATGCACAAACCTACGAGAGAGAGAAAAGTTATTATAACTCCAGATGAGTGGAGACTGTTCATTGATTCATCGAAGACGAGTCTTAAAGCTGTTTTACTGCAGAATGCCAATGTTTTGCCATCAATTCCAGTTGGTCATGCAGTCCATATGAAGGAAACCTATGACAACATGAAACAACTTTTGAGGTGCATAAATTATGACCAACATCAGTGGCAGCTTTGTGGCGATTTGAAGGTTGTTGCTCTCTTGCTTGGTCTGCAGACTGGATACACAAAGTACTGCTGTTTTCTCTGCGAATGGGATAGTCGTGCAAGAGATTCCCACTACATGAAGAAAGATTGGCCACTCCGACAGTCATTGGAGCCTGGGAGGAAAAGTGTTCAGCATCCACCACTTGTTGAATCACAGAAGATTTTGTTACCACCCTTACACATCAAGCTGGATCTGATGAAGAACTTTGTCAAGGCCATTGACAAAACACGAGCAGCTTTCAAGTACCTCCGTGGAAAATTTCCAAGGTTAAGTGAAGCTAAGATAAAGGAAGGTGTCTTTGTTGGTCCTGAGATTCGTGAACTTCTTTCAGATGATGCATTTCACGATGCACTGCATGGCAAGGAAAAGACGGCATGGAAAGCCTTCCAGTTAGTGGCAATACATTTTCTCGGAAACAACAAGGCAGACAACTACAGGTTGTTGGTGGAAAACCTCCTCAAGGCATACAAAAGCCTTGGTTGCCACATGTCACTAAAGATACATTTTTTGCACTCTCATCTATATTTTTTTCCACCGAACTGCGGAGCAGTGAGCGACGAGCACGGCGAGCGATTTCACCAGGACATTGCAACAATGGAGAAACGCTATCAGGGCAAATGGAGCCCATCAATGCTTGCAGACTATTGCTGGACAGTGACAAGAGATGCTCCATTTAATGAATACAAGAGACAAGCCAAGAAGTGTTGAGTAGACACTGAAGAGGACTAAACTATGTACAGAATAGTTTTTTGCCTTTTGTTTCATACTAAATTTTATTTATATAACCCTTTTGCTGATTTTTAAAGTGTTACATAAACAGGACAGGTGAAATATTATCATGTAAAGAAACCATAAACACATGAAAAGACCTACGTTTACAATTTACGATTAAAACTCTACTATCTACACAATATACATAGACATAAAATGTAAAAACTTAAATACCTTAGAAACAGTAGCCATTCAGTTGTTTTAATTGTCATATTTGAATTCAGCACATCAAAATACATAATAAATAGCACATTTTATCTCTGAAGCAGACGACTTCTCAAAAATTGTAGACCAGTGTTATAAGAGATCAGGTAGCAACAATTATAGTTAAGGTTGCTAAACACTTTCTTTTAAGAGCCAGGTTTCAGATACTTATAATATGAAATAGTTTTACCATATATAATTTTGTGACTTTAGGTGTGATCTCAGGAACTTCCAGGGCTAGAAACAGTTGCTGTGTGTCCCACTGGAAAGCAGAGGAATCTTTCTGTTCCAATGGTAAAAAGCTCTTATTTCTAGTCTTTTGGGGTCCCAAGGGGTAAGAAAAAGATTTTTTGTGGCAGGCTGCTTTTATCAAGAAGTGAAAGGTGTTTGAAGCTGCTCAGAGGTTTGGAATATTAGAAGTTGCTCTGATGTTTTGGATTTGAGGCCAGAGTGCAGGTGAGGCAGTTAATGGTCTACGAAAAATGCAATTTACCATTAGAATATCACATAACCAATAACCTCCCAGAGACTTGTGCTTTCAGATGAACCCAGAAAGTTAAGGATGCTGAGTCAGTTGCTTCATAAAGGCCTAAGCCTTGTCATCAGCCTGGAAAGGTAGAGATGTCACAAAAGACTGTTCCTTGACATCATCTCACAAACTACAGGCATGTGCCTTGGCATGTTAAAGCTGCTAAACCTGGTGAGTTCACAAAGTCCTGGGCTCTGACATCAGCCCAGTAAGCTACAGATGCAAAACTTGACACCTCATAGAAATCTGTGCTTTGAAATCATCCCAGCAAGCTTGAGATGATGAGCCAAAAACTGCATTAAGGCTGTTAGACCAGGAGGCTAGACCTCTGAGAGTCTCCTGCCTTGGCATCAGACCTGTCACCTAGAGTATCTGAGCCTATGACCTAACAGATGCCTGACTCTTGACATTAGCCCAGTAAGCTAGAAATGCTGAGTCATTGAACCCACTGTAACTTGTCATTTGACATCAGACAAGCTTAGTAGAACTGTGATAGACTCCCACACCTTGATATCAGCCCAACCAAAGAGAGGTGCTAAGCTAAGAACTTCAGAGAGTCTTGTGCTTTGATATGACAACAGCAAGGTAGAGTTATTTAGACAGTAAACAGACAAAGGCCTGTGCCTTCATAACGATCAGCAAAATTAAGGTGCTGACCCACAGAGTACATTACTTTATTATTTTTCAAAAAATACTATGTTCAGTTTTACCCTGGAAAACATATTTATTTATTTATAGTTTTTTTAGAACATGGTGAATGTTTTTTTCTTCACCTCACCAAATTTCTCCCTTTCTGGTCTTGGCGGGAGCACAGCTATCCCAAACGTCTGTCCCTTCTACCTTTTCGCTGGGTGATGAAATGAAGACTTATGAGGAAGAATGTAACCTGGGAGCAGGAGTAGGAGCTAGTGCCTGGCTGTGGCATATAAGTGACTCCAAACCATTCTGCCAGTAGATGGAGCAACACTGCCTCTGATGGGAGAAGAATTTCCACACTGTGACTCCACTATATCATTGCTTTCTTTTATCAGAAGACCTACTGCTTTTCTGGCTTCCCTTCCCAGGAGAAGATCTGATGTCTCTAACTTGCCCTCCTCTCCAGGGAAAAAATGGAGATTCTGTCACCAACTTTCCCATTCTTAGGCAGGGAAAAGAGAATGGCCCTGTCAGTTCTCTCTCCCCTCCTGGCACTTCATTATATGTGGGAGTGTGTTGGGGTTGTGCACACACAATTTTGTTTGGCAGGCTGTTGGTCTGCTTGAAGTTATGGGCTTCTTCAGGTACATTTAACTCCTTGTCCTCTTTTCCATGTCCCATTACTCAAGATGATAGAATATGACCACCTCATGGCCTCAACACCTAAGATGATATAAAACCACCAGAATTGGTAAACTCCTTTTCCTATTTTGACTTTTTTAACGATACTGATAGCCACCACATTATGTGGTGTGTTCATGTACACCACAAAACTTGTCACAAAACTCTGTCCTTCTCTTTCAGAAATGCTCCTGATGGTCAATCCGCAGAACATGTTGTGTGCTTTAAACAAGAAAGGGTGAAAGATTAATCGTTTTATTCAGGGAGAGCTGAAGGAGCCATTAGAGATGGCAAGTCCATGCCTTATTTTGGAATTTTTTTCTTCTGCCCTAATTATATTCCAGACTTTAATTCTCCACTCACTTTAATTAAGTTAGACTCAAACATTAGAGAAGGTAACAAACATAAAATAAAACAAGGAACATTCCTGCCAAGTAGCCTTTTTCTAGTTCTTAGAAATTTATTTCATGCATTATTTCCATAGATACATGAATTTGTCCAGGATTTGACATAAAAATGCTATTAGAATCTCTTTTTTCCCCAAGTACTGTAAACATATGTCTTTGGTCTTTCCAGCATATTAATATTTTACATCTACTGATGACTGCATTTTGTACATATATTTTATTTCTAATATTTCTCCTTAATGCTCTGTGTATAAGGACAAAACTATGCAGGCATAAATTGTAGCTATGAGGCAGCATTTATATTCATTAGTGCTAGACAGTCTTTTCTAATAAATGTGTTCTTGGAAGCTAGTTTAACCATGTTTGGTTAATGCACTTCTCAAATGTAGGACATCTGTTTTTGAGTCCCAGTCTATTCACAACTCTCCATTTCAGAGCTGACTAGATTTTCTAGGGAGGCAATATGGCTAATTATTTGAGATTGGGATAGAGAAGGAGATGGTAGTCAGAATCAGAGAGGCTGAGGAGTTCCTAGACAACCAGATTCAGGAAATGCTAGTACCCCATGTTCAAGGAAGAATGGAGCTGGCCACAAAGGAATCAGTGAGAGAAGAAGTCAGAGAGGAGGTCTCACAGTTCATAACTGCCAGAGGCAAGAGATTCACAGCAGCAATCTATGTGACTGGAGACGGATGAGGGTAGGCAGACTGTAAGCCCTAGAGGGAAGAGAAAAAAAGAAGAATTATATGTATCTAGAAGTTTCTAATCGATACCAGGCCTGCAACATGGAAACTATGGAAGATACCTATCAAGATCCAGCAGGTGCAAGGGAACAGAGAGATGTATGGGACACACATGTGGAGGTCAGCTCCATCCAACCTGTAAGAAAAATCAAGCTTACCCACAAATGAGTTCCCAAACCATCCAAGGAAGACAGACAATCCTTGCTGGAGAATCAGTACTCCAAAGAATTGAAAGAACATTCTGCAAGGGAAAGGCAGACAACAGGACAGTGTGTTGCCTTCCCTCAGCCAAGACATGAGGTGTCATTCTAAGATTGGATAGGCTTCTGAAGTCAACAAGCAACGATCCATTGATGGTTCATAACAGCAGTAATGATACTGCATCATAGGATATCTCAGATAGTAGATGACTTCAGGGAACTCAGAAGTGTGCTGAAGAAGAATGTCTAAGAAACTTCTCTGCAAAGAGAAGACAAGCAAAGAAAGACAGAAGATTTTGAAAATGACCTGCTGTCTAGGTAAATGGTGTAGAATTTTGGAACATTGGACCACCATCTTTGGAGGTGGGAGGGGTGTATAGCTTGGATGACCTCCACTTCAGCAGAAGGGAGACTAATCTCCTTGGAGACAAGCTGGCTAGAGTAGTCAGGAGGGATTAAATTTATAGCAAAAGCGGGGTATTAACAGGAAGGATATGAGCAAACAGCACAAAATTAAGATGTTGAGAACAAAATGAATCAAGAAACCAAAGGACATGAAGAGAATAAATTCTTGAATTGCTTATATGCTAATACTAGGATCCTTGTGTGATGGGTTGGATCACAGAAACCCCCTTGCGGCTGCCAACTGATGTGCCAAGACTACTTCTGCCCCTGCTTTCCTGCCCTGGTAGCTTAGGAATTCAGTGCCCTGCCTGGTTTGAGGCAGACCCGCTAGCCTGCTGCAAACTCAGACCCAGGGTCTGAACCACATTCCCTAACACCTGTAGGCTTAACTGAAAGCAACTTACAGAAATGTTCCTGTCTTTAACACTCAGATGTCCAACTCCCAATGAGGTCCAAACCCCAAATAAATCCATTTTACCCTGTATAAAGCTTATATAGGGTAAACTCATAAATGATTCGCCCTCTATAACACCGACAGAGAGATATGCACAGCTTTCCCCCCCCCCAACAACCCACCAATGTATTAATACATACTCTGGGTTAATTAATATTTAAAAAGTGATTTTATTAAATACAAAAAGTAGGATTTAAGTGGTTCCAAGTAATAGCAGACAGAACAAAGTGAATTACCAAGTGAAATAAAATAAAACATGCAAATCTAAGCCTAATACAGTAATACAATTGAATACAGATAAAAACCTCACCAGTTCCAGTAAGCTTCCTTTTACAGACTAGTCTCCTTCTAGTCTGGGTCCAGCAGTCACTCACACCCCCTGTAGTTACTGTCTTTCGTTCCAGTCTCTCCCAGGTATGCTTGGGGGTGGAGAGGCTCTCTCTTTAGCCAGCTCAAGACAAAATGGAGGGATCTCCCAGGGGTTTAAATAGACTCTCTCTTGTTGGTGGAGACCCTCTCCTCACTCCTATGCAAAGTCCAGCTCCAAGATGGAGTTTTGGAGTCACATGGGCAAGCCACATGTCCATGCATGACTCAGTTTTTACCAGCCAAGCCACATTCCTGGGAAGGCTTAGATGTGGATTGGCATCTTCAAGTTCATTGTTGGCTTAAGTGGCTTTTGATTGGGCACTTAATTTGCACTTTTCTCAAGAAGCTGACCAAATGCTCTACTAGGCTAGTTAAAATCAAGCCAGTACACAGCCAATATTCATAACTTTGAATACAAAAATGTTACATGCATACAAATAGGATGAATACATTGAGTAGATTATAACCTTTACCTAGATATGTTACATAGCATATGTATCCTAAAACATATTCCAGTTATGTCACATATACATTCATAAGCATATTCCATAAAACCTTATGGGGGGCACCGTCACACCTGGAACTGCTAATTTATGAGCATAAATTCAATCTAGTTGGCATTACTGAAACTTGGTGGGATGATTTGCACAAGTGGAATGTTAAAGTTATGGTTTTAACATATTTAGGAATGACTGAGTGGGAAAAAGGGGAGAGGGAGTGGCGTGCTATGTCAAAAATGGCATTACCTGTTTCCGAGTCACTAGTAACACAAAAGAAAATAATCCTGAATGCTAATGGCTCAATGTCCTAACAGATGATAACACAATGATAGGGTACTAGTTGCTGTCTGCTATTGACCATTAAATCATACAAGGGAACAGGATGGTTGCCTGCTTAGACATCTATCTATAGAGCCCTGCGGGGATACAAATTTGTACTCACTGATGCGGATATCTGTGGATATAAATTGGAATCCACAGAACCTCAGGGCTCTCCCGGGAACCGCAGTGGTAAAAGGAGCAGAACGTGGGGCCGCAGCTCCCAGGAGCCAGCGCGCCATGCCAGCAGCTTCTCTGGAGCCTCCAACCCTGCCCACTGGGGTGGGCACCAGTCTCACTGGCAGCTGTCCCTGGTTGCGCTCTTATGTTCAAGCAGTGCACATGCCCCAAGACAGGAGACACAGACAGCTGTGTGGAAGGAATGGGGGCTGGGCTGGGGGGTGGTACACACATGCTGGAGGATCTGCCAGTGCGGGGCGCTGACTCCTGGGAGTGACAACCCCACGTTCTGCTCCTTTTGCCATTGTGGTTCCCAGGAAAGCCTTGCGGTTCCATGGATAATAATTTATATCCATGGATATCTGCATGTGTGGGTATAAATTTGTATCTGTGCAGGGCTCTATCTATCTATAATGTGTAGGGAAAAAACTTGTGAGATCATGGGGGACTTCAACTGGAGTGACATATGCTGGGGGTGTCATGTTGTCAGTACTAAAACATTCTTGTTATTTCTAAACATTATAAATGAAAATTTCTAACTTAAAGTGTTGCAACCAACATGAGGGAATTTTATATTAAACTTTGTTCAAACAGATATAGAGGATCTGATCACAGAACTGAAAGTTAATGCATAGGTACAAGTAAGCATGACTTCCCCCTCTCCCCCCACAACAAATGGAAGAAAAGGGAGATTGATAGTAATAAATATAAATCAGAAGTTAGGAACTGTATGAAATGAACAAGGGAAGCCAAGGGACACAAGTCGAAACCTATGGCCAGCAGAGTTAAGGACAATAAGAAGGAGTTTTTTTAAATATTAGGAACAAAAAGAATCCTGACAATGCTATTGGTCCATTACTAGATGGGAATGGTATTATAATTCAGAAAAGGCAGAAAAGTTCAATAAATGTCTGTTCTGTATTTGGGGAAAAACCAGATGATATAGTCTCATAATATTGTGATGATAAGCTTATTTCCATTCCACTAGTATCTATGGAGGATTTCAAACAGAAGCTACTAAAGTTAAACATTTTTAAATTAGCAGTTCCAGTTAACTGGCTTAGAAGCTCACTGCACAGTTTATATTGTTTTTCAATGTCCTAGAACACTGGGGACTTTCCAGAAGAGTGGAAGAAAGCTAATGTGCCAATTTAAAAAAAAAAAGGGTAAACAGGATGACCCAGGTAATTATAGGCCTGTCAGCCTGACCTCGATCCTGGGCAAGATAGTGGAATGGCTTTATGGTAAGTAGATTGATAAAGAATGAAAGGAGGGTAATGTAATTCATGCAAAGCAATATGGGTTTATGGAAAATAGATCCTGTCAAACTAACTTGATATCTTTTTGGGGTGAGATTACAAATTTGGTTGAAAAAGATAATTATGCTGACATAATTTACTTAAACTTTTGTAAGGCATTTGACTTGCTGCTGCTCAACCGTCTGTTTAAAAAACTAGAATATAAAATTAACATGGCACACATTAAATGGTTTAAAAACTGGCTAATTGATAGGTCTCAAAATGTAATTATAAGTGGGGAATCATCACTGAGGAAGTCTCTTTCCAGTGGGGTTCCATGGGGATCAGGTTCTTGGCCCCACATTATTTAGCATTTTTATTAATGTCCTGGAAGAAAACATCAAATCATCACTGAAAAAGTTTGCAGATGACACAAATATTGGAGGAGTGGTAAATAATGAAAAGTCTAGGTCACTGGTGGTCATGACCAGGACATGGGCAGTCTGACCTAGTGATCAGAGCAGGAGTCAGGCAGGACCAGATACCAGGAGATCAGAGTCTGAGATGGGCCAGAGTTGTCGTGAAGTTACCAGGGAATGGGAATCACAGGGGAAGCACTCCAAAGGAGGAAGAACCCAGTCACATGGACAATTTCCTGTACCTGTGCTGGGTTATATAGAAGCTGTGAACCAGTCAGGACCCCCAGCATTCTGCCAATAGGATTCCAGGACTGAAACTCTCTTTCGGGGTTCAGCTTCTATTCTGGCAACTGTTAACAGATCCTCGCCAGGCAGGTTGGATCTTACTTGCTCCTAAGAGCTGAGTGGACTAGGGTTCAATATCTGCAGTCACTTACAGTAGTTGGAACAATCTAATTTGCTTGGTAAACTGGGCACAAGCAAACGATAAGCATTTTAATATAGGTAAATATATACATCTGGGAACAAAGAATGTAGGCCATGCCTAGAGGATAGGGGGGCTGTATTCTGGAAAGCAGTGACTCTGAAAAAAGGTTTGAGAGTTATGGTGGATAATCAGTTGACTGTGATCTCCCAGTGTCATACTGTAGCCGAAAGATCTAACTCAGCGGAATCTTGAGGAGGAGCAGAGAGGTTATTTTACCTCAGTATTTTGCACTCATGTGACCACTGCCGGAATATCATGTCCAGTTATAGTGCCCACAATTTAAGAAAGAAGTTGATAAATTGGAGAGGGTTCAGAGAAGAGCCACAGGAATTATTAAAGGATTAGATAACCTGACTCAAGAAGCTCAATCTATTCTCTACATGGGAAACACATATTTAACAATGGGCTCTTCAATCTAGCAGAGAAAGGTATAACATGAACCAGTGGCTGGAAGTTGAAGCTAGACAAATTCAGACTGGAAATTATGTGTAGTGAGAGTAATTAAGCAGTGTAACAATTTGCCATAGGCCATTGAGGATTTTCCATCATTGACAATTTTAAAATCAAGATTGAGTGTTTTTCTAAAAGATCTGCTCTAGGAATCATTTTGGAGAAGTTCTATGGCCTGTGCTATACAGGAGGTTTGACTAGATGATCACAATGGTCCCTTTTGGCCTTATAATCTATGAATTTTTATAGAATCTTTTATATTGCAGAGTTCCAAAGCATCTTATAAATGTAGGGCCTGATACTGGAAAAAGTTATGCCTGCAAACAATGGCTTAATGGATCTCAGTGCAGAAACATTTATATTTATAGGCATAACTGTAGGCTTGAATTGTTACATTGCAAACCTTACACAGTGCAAAAGAGACATTTCTTAAGAGAATCATGTCTGCTGTTGAAGGTGAACAGCAACAATACACAACTTAGGTGTTATCCTAAAAAGGAATGTGAGTAGCCAGGATGCAATTACCTAAATTGGCATTTGGAAAGTACACTGCACCTAATGTTTCTAATCTTGAAAAAGGGAAATAAGAATTTGATCATCAATGATCAGAAGCTTTGTTTTTTGTGTTTTATCCAAGACAATAGCCTCAAATCAGCAGCTCATGCATGAGTGTAGTATTGAGTCAATAGACTTACTGAATTGCCACTGTCACTTCCTAAAGAACTTAGCTAGTCCTTAGAGGTCACTTATTCAAGTGATGATCTAGTCTGGCTCTACTTAGCTCTTATGAACTGTAGAGCTCACAATGTAAGGCAGTAATTTCAGTCTCAATTTTGGGGCACATCATCAACTAGTGTAAATCCACTGATTTCAATGATCTTATCCCAAATTATATAAACTGAGTAGCTTGCCCTTTGTGTTTTTCTTTAACAGCATTGTCAGTATGATTTTTATCATGTTAATGGTGACAACCCAAGCTCACCTTTCGTTGATTGGATCTATAGAAAAAAAAAGATTCTCTGTAATGCTAATACTTTGAGGATCTTCCTGAGTGGAAACTGTAACAACACTGGGATAATTAAATTCTTTTAAGATTTTCTAAGTTCAAAATAGATAGCATTCCAAGTCAAGTAAGTTAAATGCAATGCTTCACATAATGCAAAAAATCGATAATTTATTTGATCCTGAAAGGTTCTGAGCTCCATTGAAGGACTAGGTAATAGAAGTAGAGATTCATTAGGAAAATAACTCTCTGAACAGTGCACAAATTTTAGGCAAATTTAAGCATGATTAACTTTCACATTGAGCTATTATGACAGCTTCTCCTAGTTGTTAGGTGATTTATAGTACATGATATCATAAAATTAAAGATGAGCCAATTATAAAATAGCTGTTCTTCACATATTCCTACATTTCCCCCCCAAATGGTTATTTTATAGTATTTTAAATACCTACCCTATAACAATAATAAATTATAATTTAAAGTAGATTATTATTGTAGTTTGAGATTCAAAACTGGCATAGAGAAATTTTGGCTAGTATGAACAGAAGTGGCTATAAGGAGTATGCAAACTACTTTCTCCACACACTTTACTTAGCTATTCAGAAGCTACAACTATGGATAAGGTATAACTGGATGATTATTTCTGCATAATGTAACTACATTTACTACATATGGAAAATGATGCAATGAGAGATTAAGATCTGACCTCGGGACCGATTGCAAGAGTGGGCTGATAAAGTTTGCGGATGATACGAAGGTGGGAGGAGTTGCAAACTCGGAGGAGGATAGGGATACTCTGCAGGGAGACTTGAATGAGCTTGTGAATTGGAGTATCAGAAATAGGATGAAATTCAATAGTAAAAAGTGTAAGGTGATGCACTTGGGGACGAATAATAACAATTTTAGTTACAATATGGGGACGCATTGGTTAGAAGTAACGGAAGAGGAGAAGGACCTAGGGGTCCTTGTGGACCGCAGGATGACTATGAGTCGGCAATGTGACGTGGCGGTGAAAAAAGCCAATGCGGTCTTGGGATGTATTAGGCGAGGTATATCTAGTAGAGATAGGGAGGTCCTGCTTCCGTTGTATAAGGCGCTGGTGAGACCTCATTTGGAGTACTGTGTGCAGTTCTGGTCTCCAATGTTTAAAAAAGATGAACTCAAACTGGAACGGGTGCAGAGAAGGGCGACTAAGATGATCAGAGGAATGGAAAACCTGTCGTATGAAAAGAGACTAGAGGAGCTTGGGTTGTTTAGTCTGACAAAGCGAAGGCTGAGGGGGGATATGATTGCTATCTTTAAATATATCAGAGGGGTTAATACAAGGGAGGGAGAGGAATTATTCCAGTTTAGTACTAATGTGGACACGAGAACGAATGGATACAAACTGGCCGGGGGGAAGTTTAGACTTGAAATTAGACGAAGGTTTCTGACCATCAGAGGGGTGAAATATTGGAACGGCCTTCCGAGGGAAACGGTGGGGGCGACGGACCTGTCTGGTTTTAAGATTAAGTTGGATAAGTTTATGGAGGGAATGGTTTAATGATAAAACATAGTAGCCAAGGAAAACCAAGCAATGGTACATGAACAGTATAATGGCCAACAAGGGTCAAGCTAGAGACTCTTGCCTATATGCTCGGGGTATTACTGATCGCCATATTTGGGGTCGGGAAGGAATTTTCCTCCAGGGTAGATTGGCTGAGCCTCTGGAGGTTTTTCGCCTTCCTCCGCAGCATGGGGCAGGGATCACTAGCAGGAGGGTCTCAGCCGATTGAAGTCACTAAAACACAGGATTGGGGACTTCAACGGTAGAGTCCAGGGAAGGGTCTTGCGGCCTGCAGCATGCAGGGGGTCAGACCAGATGATCATAATGGTCCCTTCTGAGCTTAATGTCTATGAGTCTATGAGTCTAAGATTGTACATTTTATAAATCTGGTTGCCTAAAACTAAGCACATAAATAAGTGGCCTGATTTTAAAGAGCACAGAGCAGACACAGCTAATGTCAATGGAAGTTATGTGTGCTCCTCACTATTTAAAGTGAGTTCTCTTATTTAGGTGCCTATTATTGAATTGAGTGCTTAATTTTAGGCACCCAAATTTGAAAATGTAGATTAATGTCCAGGACTTCCATTGTAGCATTCTCTGAAATGCTTCCAGTTCCAGGGCCAGTTAGACAGGCAGAACTGCAGGGTCTCAATGCATGGATGAGAAGATGGTGTAGGAGAAGGGTTTTAGGTTTATTAGGAAATGGGGAACCTTTTGGGAAAGGAATATCCTACATGGAAAGGATGCGCTCCACCTAAATCAAAATGGAACCAGATTGCTGGCATGTAAAATGAAAAAGGTTGTAGAGGAGTTTTTAAACTAAGGGTTGGGGGAAAGCTGACAGGTATGGAGGAGCACACAGTTCAGATAGAGTCATCCCTTAGGGGTGGATCTATTAATGGGGATTCTTTATATCCTAGTAAAGAGAAGAGGATAGAAGTTGATAAAGTACAGGTAGGAACTGAAGAGAAACAGTCAAATGAAAAAAAGTCCCATTCAATTACATCACATGAAGGCAGACAACTAAAAAAGTGACACACTTTATAAGTGCTTGCAAACAAATGCTGGAAGTCCAAATACTAAGATGGGTGAACTTGAGTGCCTCATATTTAATGAGTTTATTGAAATAATAGGTGTCACAGAAACTTGATGGAATGATGACAATCAATGGGACATGGGTACAAAATAAATAGGAATGACAGGATTGGTTGTGCTGGTGGCACTACATGTGAAAGAAAGCATAGGCTTAAATATAGTAAAAATCTTCAATGAATCAAACAGTACCATAGAATCTCTATGGATAAAAATTCCATGCTAGAATAATAAGAGCATAGCAGTAGGAATATACTACCAACTACCTGATCAGGATGTTAATAGTGATTGTGAAATGCTTAGGGAGATGAGAGAGGCTACAAAAAACAACAGAAAAATCAATAATAAATGCATATTTCAACTATCCCCATATTGACTGGGTACATGTCACCTTAGGACTTGATGCAGAAATAAACTTTCTGGACACCATTAATGAATGCTTCATGGAGCAGCTAGTCCTGGAACCCACAAGGGGATACTATTCTTGATTTAGTCCTAAATGGAGCACAAGATGTGGTCCTAGAAGCAATGATAGCTGAACTGCTCAATAATAGTGACCACAATATAATTAAATTTAACATCTTTGTAAGGGAGAAAATATCAAATGCTACTGTGGCAGGCTTCTTTAACTTCAGAAAGAGGAACTACACACAAATGAGGATGCTAGTTAAATGGAAACAAAAAAGTAACAAGTGTGGAATGCTTGCAAGCTGCATGGAAACTTTTTTAAAAACACCATAATAGAGGCTCAAATTAAATGTATACCCCAAATTAAAAAGAATAGTAAGAGGAGCAAAAAAATGCCCCCATGGATAAATAGAGTAAAAGAAGCAGTTAGAGGCAAAAAGGCATCCTTTAAAAATTGGAAGTCAAATCCTACTGAGGAAAATAGTGAGGCACATAAACTCTAGCATGTCAAGTGTAAAAGTATAATTAGGCAGGCCAAATAAGAATTTGAACAGCAACTAACAAAAGTCTCAAAAATTAACATCAATTTTGTTTTAAGTACAAGCAGGAAGCCTGCCAAACAATCAGTGGGGCCACTAGATGATTGAGGTGCTAAAGCAGCACTCAAGGAAGACAAGGCTATTGCAGAGAAGCTAAATTAATTCTTTGCATTGGTCTTCGCTGCTGAGGGTGTCAGGAAGATTCCCACACCTGAGCCATTCCTTTGATGTGGCTAATCTGAGGAACTGTCCCAGATTGAGGCATCAATAAGGATATTTGGGAACAAATTGATAAATTAAACAGTAATAATTCACCAGGAGCAGATGGTATTCACCCAAGAGTTCTGAAGGAACTCAAATATGAAATTGAAGAAATACTAATTGTTCTATGTAACCTCTCTCTTAAATAAGCCTCTGACTGCAGGTTTTCTAATGTGATGCCTATCTTTTATAAAGGCTCCAGAGGCAATCCTAGCAACTACAAGTGGACTGCTGTGAATGGTGATTACTTTTTCTGCTTTTGAGAAGACAGATGCAAAATGTAAGAAGAGATACGGTAGTAAAAGTTAGGGGACATACAGTCAACTTGCGGAATTTATTGCTAGGGGATGTTTTGCAAGCCAAAACTATAAATGGATTCCAAAAATAATTAGATAAGTTCATGGAGGATACATCCATCAATGGCTATTAGTCAAGATAGTCAAGGGCATAACTCCATTCTCTGGGTGTCCTTAAGCCACTGACTGCCAGGTGCTGGGACTGGACAGCATGGGATGCATCACTTGATGATTGCCTTGTTCTTTTCTTTCCATTTGAAGCATCTGGCATTGGCGGAAGACAGGATACTGGGCTAAATAGACCCAGTATGGCCATTCCCACATTATCGTGCTCTCAAGTACAGAGACCTTGGCCTGCTTAGTCCCATGGCAAACACATCATTAAAAATTCTTGACAAAGTTTGGAATCTTTTTACACACAAGAAGGAGACTCAAAAACAGAATATAAAGTATTTTAAAATTGAAATCGAGAGGTTATGCAAAACAAACAATGACAATCTATCGAAGTCCCTTTTTTAGAGAAAGGATATTGGTTAGTCTCTTAATTTGTCAAGCTATCCTTCTTATTGAGGAAGAAAGGGTTAGTCCTGTTCTTGAATTTCAAGTCAACTGCTGTGAATGGTGATTACTTTTTCTGCTTTTGAGAAGACAGATGCAAAATGTAAAAAGAGATAGGATAGTAAAAGCTGGAGGACATACAGCTTGTGTTCATGTTCTTGGGATACAATGTGGTTGTCAATCATGGATGGACATGCTGGGCTAGCAGCTTGGTCACGACCGCTGGATCCTGGCTCTGGACCCTAGCTCACTTTCCCAGCCTGGAATGTAATATGGTTGGTTTGGTCAGGTCCCTCTCCCTCGTTTGTCCTTCTCAGGCTGGGCAGAGCTGGATGGACCATCCCATTCCATGGTGCTGGTGCAGGTGGTCTCAGGGTCAGGTGAAAGCCAAATGAAAAATAGGACAGCAAGAAGAGACAGAAAGGGACACACAAGGCTTGGGAAGACAAAGCAGGAGCTCATGTGTACCAGGGTGGGGTCCTTCTGGCGCAGCGGTGATGGTCTTGCATCCTCACTGATGTTCTGGGCTGGCTGTCCTGGTGATCAAGGCTCACCCACGAAGGAAAGAATCTCTGGAGCAAAGCAGAGGCCTCTAAACTTTTCCACAGGGAATCCCCCAGGAAGCCATTCTACCATATTGGTCCCCAAAGTCTCTCTTTCTAAAGCTTTAAAAAAAATATGATGGTGAGTGGAATAGACCATTGCCCCCATTATTTTGTTAATCAATTTGGCTTAATTACAAATATGCTTAATTTCACTGATTTCCAATGTTTCCTTCCCTTGTTTACTGTTCACAACCCTAACACAGTCTTTGGGTTGCATCAGTAGCCCTTTTTCTTTAGACTAATCCAGTTTTGTCTCCTTTTCATACCCCTTCTTTCAACATTCATTGTTTTGGGTTAGTGTAACATTTTGATCAACTTTCACCTACTGTCCAACAATTGAGTTCAGAATTACAGTAGATCTGTAGGCCCCAGTTATTGCAACAGACTCAGGGTGTACGGAGTGAGTATCCAACTACTCTAGAGACTTTGGATACCTAGGAGTGAGATCCTCAACCCCATTCCAGACCCTTTATATTACTTCATTCCCTGTATCTGGCCAGGGGAGGATTTTCTCCAGCACAGGTACTGTGAAAGACATCTGTAAGGAATGCCCTCCAAACACCCCTTTCACAAGTGGTGGGTGTGACGGGTTGGATCACAGAAACCCCCTTGGGAGCTGCCACCCGATGTGCAAAGACTACCCCTGCTTCTGTTTTCCCTGCCAGCTCAGGACTCCAGCACCCTGTCTTGCTGAGCCAGACACTCCCGTCTGGCTCCAGACACAGACCCAGGGTCTGAATCACTTGTCCCAAAGCTGCAAGTTTACCTGAAAACAGCTCGCAGTAGCGTGCTTGTCTTTAGCACTCAGATGCCCAACTCCCAATGGGGTCTAAACCCAGATAAATCCGTTTTACCCTGCATAAAGCTTATGCAGGGCAAACTCATAAATTGTTCGCCCTCTATAACACTGATAGAGAGATATGCACAGTTGTTTGCTCCCCCAGGTATTAATACATACTCTGAGTAAATTACTAAATAAAAAGTGATTTTATTAAATACAGACAGTAGGATTTAAGTGGTTCAAAGTAGTAACAGACAGAACAAAGTAAGTCACAAGCAAAATAAAATAAAATGCGCAAATCTATGCCTAATCAAACTGAATACAGATAATCTCACCCTCAGAGATGCTTCAGTAAGTTTTTCTCAGACTGGACACCTTCCAGGCCTGGGCACAATTCTTTCCCCTGGTGCAGCTCTTGTTGCAGCTCAGGTGATAGCTAGGGGATTCTTCATGATGGCTTCTCCTCCTCTCTCTTCTCTTCCCCCCTTTATATATCTTTTGCATAAGGCGGGAACTCTTTGTCTCTCTGGGTTTCCACCCCCCCTCACTGGAAAAGCACCAGGTTAAAGATGGATTCCAGTTCAGGTGACATGATCACATGTCACTGCAAGACTTCATTACTCACTTGCCAGCACACACATATACAGGAAGACTCACAGGTAAATACAGCCATCTGCAGACAATGGGAGTCATCAAGATTCCAAACCATCATTAATGGTCCACACTATACACAATTACAATAGGCCCTCAGAGTTACATTTTATATTTCTAGTTTTAGATACAAGAGTGGTACATTTATACAAATTAGATGATCATACTCAGTAAATTATAAGCTTTGTAATGATACCTTACAAGAGACCTTTTGCATGAAGTATATCCCAGTTACGTTACATTCACTTATTACCGTATTTTCTCTAAAACCAGCTCAGTTACATTATATTGACTTATTATCAAGTTTTTATAAAACCATATAGGCTGCACAACGTCACACCCTCCTCCTGAACTTACTGCCAGAGACTTGGACACTGACCATGGCGGAGGCAGTATACCTAAAATTCACTTTTGGGCTCCCCTATGGGGCAGACACTCCTGTGTCCCCCAAAAGGGAAAGAGATCCTGACCCAGCTGTAGGCTCACAGCTATGAGGGACCTTTCGCTGGCCAGCAAACCCCCCCCCCCTTTCACTCAGGTTGGGTTTGCTTCCAGCTAGAGTCCTTGGGGTTTGTTCCCACCGCAGCAGTCACCAGGACCCCAACTTCCAGCTCCAGGATACATGTCTCTGTGCACCTCTTCCACTCCATTACAGCCAGGTCATGCTTCTGGGTCTTAATTGCTTTGTCTCTTAAGTCCAGGCTGGTGGGCAGCCTTTTCTTTTTCCAGGTCAGGCTTTCCCCAGGCAAATTGTACATCAATTTCCATTTATCTTCCCTTGAGACCATCACTTGATGAGCTGGGATACCACAGAGAACACCCTCCTGCCAGAACAGGCACCCCTCCACTCCTGTCTTGCTAAATTAGACACCCCAGTCAGCTTCAGCACAGACAGAGGTTGGGCCACACCCATCTGCAGTTCACTGAAACTGAGATGCACTCAGCTCAGGGGCTTCTTAGTTAACAGAGACATTCCCAGCGCCCATTGTTCAGTCTTTCTGGGCAATTTGCAACTTGTGTAGTTTTAACTTCTTTTGATCTTCATTCTTACTTATTTTGCTTCCTTTTCTGTCCCTACTTCCCTTTCCCGAAATAAGCAAACAGAAAATAACAAACCAGTAACCACTTTGTCTGTTCTCCAGCCACCACACTTAAAACTCACTTAAAATCACTACCAGTATCTCAAAGCAATCAACTGTGCACAGATCCTGCTCGACTACGCCACTGTGACGGGTTGGATCACAGAAACCCCCTTGAGAGCTGCCACCAGATGTGCAAAGACTACCCCTGCTTCTGTTTTCCCTGCCAGCTCAGGACTCCAGCACCCTGTCTTGCTGAGCCAGACACTCCCGTCTGGCTCCAGACACAGATCCAGGGTCAGAATCTCCTGTCCCAAAGATGCATGTTTACCTGAAAACAGCTCGCAGTAGCGTGCTTGTCTTTAGCACTCAGATGCCCAACTCCCAATGGGGTCTAAACCCAGATAAATCCGTTTTACCCTGCATAAAGCTTATGCAGGGCAAACTCATAAATTGTTCGCCCTCTATAACACTGATAGAGAGATATGCACAGTTGTTTGCTCCCCCAGGTATTAATACATACTCTGAGTAAATTACTAAATAAAAAGTGATTTTATTAAATACAGACAGTAGGATTTAAGTGGTTCAAAGTAGTAACAGACAGAACAAAGTAAGTCACAAGCAAAATAAAATAAAATGCGCAAATCTATGCCTAATCAAACTGAATACAGATAATCTCACCCTCAGAGATGCTTCAGTAAGTTTTTCTCAGACTGGACACCTTCCAGGCCTGGGCACAATTCTTTCCCCTGGTGCAGCTCTTGTTGCAGCTCAGGTGATAGCTAGGGGATTCTTCATGATGGCTTCTCCTCCTCTCTCTTCTCTTCCCCCCTTTATATATCTTTTGCATAAGGCGGGAACTCTTTGTCTCTCTGGGTTTCCACCCCCCCTCACTGGAAAAGCACCAGGTTAAAGATGGATTCCAGTTCAGGTGACATGATCACATGTCACTGCAAGACTTCATTACTCACTTGCCAGCACACACATATACAGGAAGACTCACAGGTAAATACAGCCATCTGCAGACAATGGGAGTCATCAAGATTCCAAACCATCATTAATGGTCCACACTTTACACAATTATAATAGGCCCTCAGAGTTACATTTTATATTTCTAGTTTTAGATACAAGAGTGGTACATTTATACAAATCAGATGATCATACTCAGTAGATTATAAGCTTTGTAATGATACCTTACAAGAGACCTTTTGCATGAAGCATATCCCAGTTACGTTACATTCACTTATTACCGTATTTTCTCTAAAACCAGCTCAGTTACATTATATTGACTTATTATCAAGTTTTTATAAAACCATATAGGCTGCACAACGTCACAGTGGGCATCCAGTTAGTGGGGTGGGACAAGTGAGGGGCCTTTCAGGGGTGGGAAACGCCCATAACTTGGACAAGTTCCCAAAGTTGTCTAAGTTACATCAGGGGCCTCTCCAGTCCCCAGAGCAGCAGAGGACTGGGAGAGAAGAAATAGTGATGGCATAGTATTGTGTAATCCTGTCTTAAATTTTATGTTGTGTAGCAGTGCATTACTAAACATTCAGTGTCTGAACTGATTCCTGTACAATGCATGCAGATCTAACATAAAAGAGGTAAACTTATTTTAATGACATTATATTTGAACATTTTCACCATTTTCTTTCTTTTTTTTTTTTTGTTTACATCTGTCAAATGGACGTGTATTTTTTAAAAAATCTATACAGCCCCCAAATCATCAAGTGAGACTGGCAAGAAAAAGAGTGTCTAAAATTTGCCATCAAATCAGGAGGAGGTGGGGGATGAGGCACTTTTAGAACAAACAGCATAAATGTCCCGTCCCCCCAAAAAAACACACCTGGTAGTAATGGGAGACTTTACCCAGTGTAATGGGTGCCTACTACACAGAGGTATACAAAGGGTTAATCATGCCCTGTCCCAGAAAAAGCAGGGGAGGTGAGTACTCTGAGCAGCCTCTAGAGGCTGCATGAAGCACAGCCAATCAGGGAGAAGCTGTAGTGAGCAACCAATCTGTGGCCAGCAGGCTCAGATAAAAGGAATATGCAGGGCAGTGTAGGCTTAGTTGCTGCTGGAAGCTCAAGGAGTACGGACAGTATCCCCGGAAGACTGAGAGAACTGTAAGTACCGTGGACAGGGAAATTGCTAGCATGGACTGGGGGAGCATGGACTGGCTGGCTCTGGGGCTGAGCAGCTGCGGGCCCTGAGGTGAGGGCAAAGAGGGCATTAGGGCCGTGGGGAAGTGGCCCAAGCAAATATAGCAGCATTGCCAGAAGTTAAAGAGGTGCAACAGGAGGCTGCTATTTCCAGGGTTCCTGGGTTGGGACCTGGAGTAGTGGGTGGGCCCAGAACCCCCTCCCCACTCACCACTGGGGAAGTTGCTGGACAATAGGACTGTGATATGCCCCTCCCCCTGGAAGGGGGAAACACGGATGGCAACCTTATTGAAGGTCTGAGTTGTGAAGAGAATGCTGTGGTTCCAAAAGCCAGGAGAAGGGCTGTAAGCAGAAGCAGAGACAGAGTGATGGTTTTCAGACTGCAGATGGGGATGTTGGCCTTGAGCTAAGCCCCCAGAGCAACCAGGAGGAAGCTCCAGTCCAGCGGTGAGGGATGCACACTGTGACACCCCGACATCCATTGGAAAAGTATTACTGCAAAACAAAAATCTCCAATAAATTATTTGAATGTTTGGGGACAACTTTGTGTTTCAGAAAGAAGACAAAGTAACCAGGGGGCAGCCCTTTAGACTTTATTCTGACTAATAGGGAAGAATTGCCTGTGAATCTGAAGGTGGAAGACAATTTGGGTGAAAGTGACCGTGATATGATAGATTTCATGATTCTAAGGAAAGGAAGGAGTGAGCGCAGCAGAATAAGGACAATGGACTTCAAAAAAGCAGACTTTATCAAACTCAGAGAGCTGGGAGGTAAGGTCCCATGGCAAGATAATTTCAGGGGAAAAGTTCAGGAGAACTGGCAGTTTCTCAAAGAGATAATATTAAAGGCACAACAGCAAACTATTCCAATGTGAAGGAAAGATAGGAAGAATAGTAAGAGGTGAAAAAGGGGCTGCATCAGGAGTTCTTTAGTGACTTGAAAATTGAAAAGGAATCCTACAGAAAGGGGAAATAAGGATACATTGCTAAGGATGAATATAAAAAAATAATGCTACAATGTAGGAACAAAAATCAGAAAAGCTAAGGCACAAAACTAGTTACACCAATCAAGGGACATAAAAGGCAATAGAAAGGCTTTGTAAGTACATTATGAGCAAGAGAAAGACAACAGAAAGTGTAGGCCCTCTTCTTAGTGGGGAAACAGAGTTAATAATGGAAGACGTTAAGAAAGCTGAGCTGATAAATGCCTATTGTGCTTCATTCTTCACTAAAATGGTTAGTGGTGACCAGACACTCAACATAATTAATATTAACAACAGGGAAAGAACACAGGCCAAAATACGGAAAGTATAGGTTAAAGAATATTTGTAAATTAGATGAATTCAAGGCTGCAAGGCCTGATAAAATTCATCCTAGGTACTTAAGGAACTAGCTGAAGCAATGCCTGAACCATTAGCAATTACATTTAGATGATGCATGAGATACAATATGACTGGAGAGGGGCAAACACAGTACCTATGTTTGAAAGGGAAACAAGGAGGACCTGGGGAATTATAGACCAGTCAGCCTAACTTCAATAGCTGGAAAGATAGTAGAAGAAATTATTAAATCAGTTTGTAAATACCTAGAGGATACCAGAGGGTTATAAAAAATAGTCAGCATGGTTTTGTCAAGAACAAATCATGCCAAACCAACCTAATTTCCTTCTTTGACAGGGTTAGTGGTCTGGTGGATAGGGAGGAAGCTGTAGATGTGACATATCTTGATTTTATTGAGACTTTTGACACAGATCCACATTACAGTCTCATAAGCAAACTAGGAAATACAAAATATGATAGATGAAATAACTACAGGGTGGATGCAAAACTGGATGAAAGACTATACTCAAAGAGTAATTATCAATGGTTCACTATCGAACTGCGAGGACAAATCTAATTGGATCCCACAGAGTCTGTCATGAGTCTGATGATATTTAACATTTTCATTAATGACATGGATAATGAAGTGGAGAGTATCCTTATAAAATTTACATATGACACTGAGCTGGGAGGGATTGCAAGCAATTTGGAGTTCAGGGTTAGAATTCAAAATGACCCTAACAAATTGGAGAATTGGTCTGAAATCAACAAGATGAAATTCAATAAAGAGAAGTGCAAAGAACTTCACTTAGGAAGGAAAAATCAAATGCACAACTATAAAATGGGGAATAGCTGGCTGGGTAGTAGTATTGCTGAAAAGGTTCTGGGGGTTATAGTAGATCACAAATTGAATGACCTATGTGTAAGGGTTATAAAATTGGGCATATTTAGTTCTGAGAAAGGAAGACTAAGCCAAGGGAGGGGGCATAACAGCACTCTTTAAATATGTTAAAGATAGTTATAAAGAGGACAGTGATCATGTTCTCCATGTTCACTGTAGGTTGGACAAGAAGTAATGGAATTAATGTTTAGCAAGGAAGATTTAGGTTAGATATTAGAAAAAAAATTCTAACTAAGAGTAGTTTTGTTCTGGAATAGGCTCAAAGGGAGGTTCTTGAATCCCCATCTGTGACATGCTTTTCAAGAACTTTGAACAACTGTGTTACCTCTCTGCCTCAGCAAGTCAGAGCTCTGCTGGAGATTACATTGAGAGTATGTCTACACAGCAATGTGGCTCAAGCGTAACCCCCCTTTGCGTCCACTCACCAATTGTGCTAACCTAGGGCTCGGACCTGAGGTCTCAGGACCCTGCAGGGCTGGAGGGTCTGAGCTCGGGTTAAGCTGGGACCTAGAGTCTGAGACCTATTGCTTTCCTATGTGCATGTGGTCTCAGCTTGACTCAGGTCCCAGAAGTCTTCCAGATGTATCCCAGAGTTCCCGGTGACAGATGAGCAGTGCTGCAGGCAGAAAGCTTCATTACTACCTGGCCAAGCATGATCCCTCATCCTGCTTGTCTCACAGCTGTGGTGGCTGCAATTCCGTCTCCTCCTCTCTACTGTGTAGAGCTTGCTTGGAATAGGGAGCAAAGCTGACAGGCAGGAGGCAGCAGGGAGGTTTTGGGGCTGGCCCCCACTCAACACTCTGACAGTGCATGAAGCCTGGGAGCCTCTGCACATGCAGCCTGAAGGAGGGCGGGGATGGGGAGAGGCAGGAGCAAGGGTCAGAGAGTAGAGTGGGGACTAAAAGGCTACCCTGCAGGGAGTGGTAGAAGCTAATTAGGCAGTTTGTGTGTGCAGGAGCACCTGGGCAGTGTGCACTGACAGGGTGGTAAGTGGGGGCCAGCCTCCTATGGTGGCAGCTCTGGTTCCTCCTTACTATGGGGGAGCGATGACCCCCAACAATCTGCCTGCAGGGGAGCTGCTTGGTCCCTGCTCTCTGCACCTCCCCTCCACCCCCCTGCCCCGTGGCCCTGCACGTGCAGGGGCATGCAGGCAGCATGCACTGTCAGGGTGGTAAGTGGGAGCCAGCCCCAAAACTTCCCTGTGGCCTCCCACAGTGGTGGCTCCAGCTACTTCTCACTGCTGCAAGGAGCTTGCCCAGAGCAGGGAGGAAAGATGACAGGTGGGAGGCAGCTCCCAGCTGTCAAGATGTTGCAGTCATTCCTTCTCTGGACATGCTGTCTACTAGTCCACAGGGCCATTTACTATTAACTGCTGGGGGTGTTGTTGCAACGTGTGGCTAGGAAGGGTTGGTCCTGGGGTGAGCTGCAAAAGCCCAAGCAAACCTGAGGGGGCACCCTGCAGGGCGTGCTAGAGACAGAGCTGGCCTTACCTCTGGGGCTGTGCCATACAGCAGTCTGAACTGGGTTGAGGGGGCAAAGAGAGCACCTCCAGATGTCTCCTGCACTCATCCTGGGCTGCTTGGTGCAGCCTACATGTCAGGGTAGCTGCTTACCTGCCCCCAAATGCCTGAGGAGCAGGGGAAGATGGGAAGCATCTGGGCTAATGGCAAGTGCTCCTGGGAGTGCACAGCAGTGTCCAAAGTTGGCCGGCACTGAATAGCGGATGCAACAGGGCTCCCTTGTAGAGGGACATTTTCAGCAACCATCCAGGTGCTCAAGTCGCTGCCAATTATTGGGATAGAATATTGATTATTTTGCTTATTGCCAAGAGTAGCACCTGTAAGGCCATTGTACCAGCCTTGGCATCACTAAGGCAAAGCAGGGAAAGAAGGGGGACAGCGATCATGAGGAGTGAGCCTGATTCTGTCTTCTCTGATATGCTGGGGTAAGTGTCTGTGAAAAACAGGAAGTTTATCTATATTGTATGTGTGTCGGGGTCCATGAGACTGCAGACTCTGCAAAAACATGTCTGTATAACTAATGGCTCAAAAAGTGCTTGCTTAATGGTTTTTCTTTGATTGACATGTTGTTGATGTAATTGTAGCAGTTACTAATATAAAAGGGGTAGACAGGTCTGAGGAATTTGGATTTTACCTTCTGGACATCGTTTGGAATCCCTAGTGACAGGTGGGTAGCTGGCCACTTGAACCTTGTCGTTTGACCACTCAAGACCCCTCCAGACTATGGGTAACTATTGTTTAGGGGTGCTCTATAACCTATTATATTTGTATGTGCTTGAGACTAAATAAAACAGAGACTTTGAGTAAAGGCATTCTGGTGAGAGTGCTGAAGATGAATAAAGTGAAGGTTTTAAGTAAAAGCACTTGATTTTCTGTGATTTATGCCAGCCATATAGCAGACTGATGTGCTGTCTCTCCCTTGGGGTTTATTTCCTTATATCACCTTACAGAGAGTAAAGTTACCGAGAGCTTTGGGTTTAGGGCACTCCGGGTAACACTGTGGACAGGTTCCCAGCAGCTTGGGGAAACAGACCCTGTGCTGGTTGCATGCTGTGCTTCAGTTTGTGCCTCGCAATGCTGCCATCCCCCCATTGCTTCGCAGCATGTCCAGCCTGGCATTCTCACCACTGGTGCCAGAGGCTTGGGTACTACCGCGAACCAAAGCTGAGTGTGCGGGCTGCCCGTGCCATTTGCAGTGGTCTCTGCTGTAGATGCACACAGTCCCTACCATAACTTAAAAAGCTTCTCCAGTATACTGAAGGTGTGTGGCCATTCTGTGTATCTGTACTGATACAGAAAGAAAGGGTGCCAAAATACAAGTTCACCCAGGATGCCATTTTCCCTTAGGCCAGCCCTGATTGACTGTTAAGAAAACTCTAGTGCAGACAAGCCCTAAGAGCTTGCACAATCCAGTCCCCGGTCACTGTTTCATAAATTCACTTATCTAATCCTTTTCACTTGTGATATTATATACTGTGTACTTACAGAATCTCTCTCCTCTCCCCAATAATATGAGAAATAAACACAAACCATAAATACAAGTAATGTATGTATGTCTCTTACATAATTACTTTCCTAAGCCAACCAAATGCTTTTATATCTAAGATAAATAAATAAATAAATAAATAAATAATGGAGATATCCCATCTCCTAGAACTGGAAGGGACCTTGAAAGGTCATCAAGTCCAGCCCCCTGCCTTCACTAGCAGGACCAAGTACTGATTTTGCCCCAGATTCCCAAGTGGCCCCCTCAAGGATTGAACTCACAACCCTGGGTTTAGCAGGCCAATGCTCAAACCACTGAGCTATCCCTCCCCCCATGTTGTTAATATAGTGCCTATTACTATGGTATCTGAGGCTTGGTCTACACTACCCCCCCCAATTCGAACTAAGGTACGCAACTTCAGCTACGTGAATAACGTAGCTGAAGTCGAAGTACCTTAGTTCGAACTTACCTTGGTCCACAAGCGGCAGGCAGGCTCCCCCGTCGACTCCGCGGTACTCCTCTCGCCGAGCTGGAGTACCGCAGTCGACGGCGAGCACTTCCGGGTTCGACTTATCGCGTCCAGACTAGACGCGATAAGTCGAACCTAGAACTTCGATTTCCAGCCGTCGAACTACCTGGTAAGTGTAGCCAAGGCCTGAGTAAACACTTACGGCCACTCTCTACTTTTGTCTGAATAAACTTTAGGAGCTTATTTTTTCCAAAATAACTCAAACTTTCCTGAATCTTAGTAATTAAGAAGGAATAGAATACGTGACTTAAAGTACCCATAGTCACACAGCACATTCATTGCAGAATTAGGAATAGTTCTTGTATCCTGTCCCTAGCCCCTTTATTAACCCCTACCATGTTTCTTCCCTAACTGACACCACAAAAATCACAGCTTATACCTCAGCATTGTAAAATTTCATATTACAATAGCACTCTTCATGACTTCAGTAACTCATTCTAGGATGACCAGATAGCAAATGTGAAAAATCAGGACAGGGGGTGGGGAGTAATAGATGCCTATATAAGAAAAAGCACCAAATATTGAAAAAAGCACCTATAAAATTGGGACATCTGGTCATCCTAACTCAATCACATCCACATCTTCTTATTAATGCAGAAGTCAAATATGCAAAAGATTCACACTTTAAATAGTGTTTGGATAGATTAAAAGATGTATAAATGTTTAGCAAGAAAAATTACAGTATTGCAAAGACTTTCTCACATTTGAAAGATAAAATATGTTTTCACCATCTGTGGACAATGCCTTCCATCATCTAATAAATGGAATAAGTAAAGACCAAAGAATTGATTTCCAACACATTCAGCAATTCAAAACAGCACAGTGTATTCCAATTTACCTTATACCAGCATCTTGACAAAAATCTCTTCTGGACATATATTTCATTTTTCCCCTTTAGATTAATCAGACTTTTTCTATTTTGTATCCAAGCCAAAAAACGTTGTAAATCATTACTTCAACCGTTCTGCTTATTTGGCATAGTTATGATTGAGTCATTTTCAGGATGAAGTGACTCAATTCACTGACTTGATTATACACACAGTTAAAGAAAATTATGCAGCAAAAGAAAAACAGTATTATATACTAAAGACAAAAGGAAAGTTACTGTCTATTGATTAAAAGAAATGGAAATTATTACACCTCTTATTATAAGAGTTTCCAATACTAACAATTTAAATTTCAAAGGGATTGCAAACTACTCTTCTGAAACATTACTACACTATTCTAGCAGTCTGTGTAGTATGTATTGTCCCACATTTCATCATGAAAAAACAGAGTTTATCTAATGAAGATTGGGCCAAACCTGAAGGGTGAAATCCTGACCCCGTTGATGCTAGAGAGTTTACCATTTTACCATTTGTCTTTAGTGTAGCCAGGTTTTCACCTGAAGTCCTTATGCAAATCTTCCATTGATTTCAAGGCGAATTAAGAGGGAAAAAAGCAATCAAATAAAGAAATAAGGTGATCATTGTCTGCATGGAGAAGAATGGTTTCTCATAGTCCTGTGGCCAGAGGGAAACTGAGATAGAAATCAATCAAGAAATGTTATTGAACTTCTGCTCTTTTATGATCAGTTGGAAGGAAGGTGAAAGACACGAAACTTTGACCATGAGAGATACATAAAATCACTGTCCAGAGAGAAAGTCTACTGACAAGCTTCATTGAACAGATAAGGGAGTAATATACTCTGCATCAGTGCCAGTGTAACCGTCATGCTTTATACTGCAGTATTTGACTTCCTTTCTCACAAAGTAAAGAAGAGAAGCAGTGGAGAAAGGACGTGAATTTTAGTTGGAATACTGTGTGTCTGAACACATGCAGAGTGTAGCACAGAGCAACTAAGCTAGAAAGGCCCAGAAACATCTGGACATATGTCTAGAAATTCACTAGACATGCTCAATAGCTATTCTGAAGTGGTGTAGCTATTTCTGTGTGTGATGGGTTTGGCCACAGAGACCCCCTTGGGACTGTCATTTGATGTGCTGAGACTACCTCTGAGCTCATTAGCCCTGTCAGCTTGGGACTCCAGAACCCGGTCTTGTTGAGCCAGACATGCAAGCCTGATGCAACACAGACACAGGTCTGAACCACGTCCCCAAAACTGCAGGCTTTAACTGAAAACCACTCAGCAGGTGTTCCTGTCTCCAGCACCCAGACACCCAGCGCCCAATGTGATCCAGACCCCAAATAAATCCATTTTACTCTGTATAAAGCTTATACAGGGTAAACTCATAAATTGTTCGCCCTTTTTAACACTGATAGCGAGATATGCACAACTGTTTGCTTCCCCGGGTATTAATCATTTACTCTGGATTAATTAATAAACGTGATTTTATTAAGTATAGAAAGTAGGATTTAAGTGATTCCAAGTAAGACAGAACAAGGTAAGTTACTAAGTAAAATAAATCAAAATATGCAAGGCTAACTTACACTAAGGATCTAGTTACAAATACTAACTTCTCACCCTAGATGTTATCTCAGGTACAAATGTTTACCCCACAGTAAAAGAACCAAAAAAGTGCCACCGAGGCTTAACAACCATGTAAAAGAAGCACTGAGAGATAAAAAGGCATCTTTTAAAAAGTGGAAGTAAAATTCTAGTGAAGTAAATAGAAAGGAGCATAAACACTGCCGAATTAAGTGTAAAAATGTAATAAGAAAAGCCAAAGAGGAGTTTGAAGAACGGCTAGTCAAAAACTCAAAAGGTAATAACAAAATGTTTTTTAAGTACATCAGAAGCAGGAAGCCTGCTAAACAACCAGTGGGGCCCCTGGATGATCAAGATACAAAAGGAGCGCTTAAAGACAATAAAGTCATTGCGGAGAAACGAAACGAATTCTTTGCTTCAGTCTTCATGGCTGAGGATGTTAGGGAGATTCCCAAACCTGAGCCGGCTTTTGTAGGTGACAAATCTGAGGAACCGTCACAGATTGAAGTGTCACTAGAGGAGGTTTTGGAATTAATTGATAAACTTAACATTAACAAGTCACCGGGACCAGAAGGCATTCACCCAAGAGTTTTGAAAGAACTCAGATGTGAAGTTGCAGAACTACTAACTAGGGTTTGTAACCTGTCCTTTAAATCAGCTTCTGTACCCAATGACTGGAAAATAGCTAATGTTACGCCAATATTTAAAAAGGGCTCTAGAAGTGATCCCAGCAATTACAGACGAGTAAGTCTAATGTCAGTACCGGGCAAATTAGTTGAAACAATAGTAAAGAATAAAATTGTCAGACACCTAGAAGAACATAAATTGTTGGGCAAAAGTCAACATGGTTTCTGTAAAGGAAAATTGTGTCTTACTAATCTATTAGAGTTCTTTGAAGGGGTCAACAAACATGTGGACAAGGGGGAATCCAGTGGACATAGTGTACTTAGATTTCCAGAAAGTCTTTGACAAGGTCTCTCACCAAAGGCTCTTACGTAAATTAAGTTGTCATGGGATAAAAGGGAAGGTCCTTTCATGGATTGAGAACTGGTTAAAAGACAGGGAACAAAGGGTAGGAATAAATGGTAAATTCTCAGAATGGAGAGGGGTAACTAGTGGTGTTCCCCAAAGGTCTGTCCTAGGACCAATCCTATTCAACTTATTCATAAGTGATCTGGAGAAAGGAGTAAAAAGTGAGGTGGCAAAGTTTGCAGATGATACTAAACTGCTCAAGATAGTTAGGACCAAAGCAGACTGTGAAGAACTTCAAAAAGATCTCACAAAACTAAGTGATTGGACAACAAAATGGCAAATAAAATTTAATGTGGATAAATATAAAGTAATGCACATTGGAAAAAATAACCCCAACTATACATACAATATGATGGGGACTAATTTAGCTACAACAAATCAGTAAAAAGATCTTGGAGTCATCGTGGATAGGTCTCTAAAGACATCCATGCAGTGTGCAGAGGCAGTCAAAAAAGCAAACAGGATGTTAGGAATTATTAAAAAGGGAATAGAGAATAAGACGGAGAATATATTATTGCCCTTATGTAAATCAACGGTATGCCCACATCTTGAATACTGTGTACAGATGTGGTCTCCTCATCTCAAAAAAGATATACTGGCAATAGAAAAGTTTCAGAGAAGGGTAACTAAAATGATTAGGGATTTGGAACGGGTCCCATATGAGGAGAGATTAAAGAGGCTAGGACTTTTCAGCTTGGAAAAGAGGAGACTAAGGGGGGATATGATAGAGGTGTATAAAATCATGAGTGATGTGGAGAAAGTAAATAAGGAAAAGTTATTTACTTATTCCCATAATACAAGAACTAGGGGCCACCAAATGAAATTAATGGGCAGCAGGTTTAAAACAAACCAAAGGAAGTTCTTCTTCACACAGCTCACAGTCAACCTGTGGACCTCCTTGCCTGAGGAGGTTGTGAAGGCTTGGACTATAACAGCGTTTAAAAGAGAATTGGATAAATTCATGGAGGTTAAGTCCATTAATGGCTATTACCCAGTATAGGTAAGGAATGGTATCCCTAGCCTCTGTTTGTCAGAGGGTGGGAATGGATGGGAGGAGAGAGATCACTTGATCATTACGTGTTAGGTTCACTCCCTCTGGGGCACCTGGCATTGGCCACTGTTGGTAGACAGGATACTGGGCTAGATGGACCATTGGTCTGACCCAGTACGGCCGTTCTTATGTTCTTATGTAATCCTTTTCAGACCAATGTTGTAGTTTATGGCCTGCTTCCAGTTATCACTCACTCCCCATAGTTAGTCTTTTGTTCCAGTGTCTTTCAGGCATCTCTTTGGGTGGAGAGGCCATCTCTTAAACCAGCTGAAGACAAAATGGAAAGGCTTCCAGGGCCTTTTATATTCTCTCTCTTGTGGGTGGAAACCCCTTTGTTCTTCTGTGCAAAATCACAGCAACAAGATGGAGTTTGTAGCCACCTAGGCAAGTCATATGTCCATGAATGATCAGCTTTTTGCAGGCCGACACCATTGTTTACATGTTAGTTTGAACGTTCCCAGGAAAGCTCAGATGTGGACTGGCGTTTCTTGAAGTCCACTGTTAGTTAAGTACTCTCCGTTACTTGTATAGTCCTTCACAATATGTTGGCCAAACCTCCCTTATGTGTTTCCTAGAGCAAACACTTCAAATACAGGCATAGAGCTAATGTTCATAACTTTAGATATAAAAATGATACATGTATACAATAGGATGAATATATTCAATGGATCATAACCTTTGCAAAGATATGTTACATGGCATATCTAGCATAAAGCATATTCCAGTTATGTTATATTTACACGTATACGCATATTTCCATAAACATATAGAGTGCAACATCACACTCTCCTCCTGAACTTATTGCCAGAGATTTGGACACTGTCCATGGCGAAGGCAGTATATGTAAAATTCTGGTTTGTGTCTAGTTACACACCCTCCCAGTACCTTTAAACCCTATGATGTCTAGCAAAGTTCTGGGTTCCTGGTCCCTGGATGCCTGAAAACATGTTTGGGTGTAGTATTGTTAACAGAATGCATATAGCAATATCTGTTAAAGTGTAGGTGTCTTGGCATTTAGCCACCAATGCCATGAGGCGCTCTACCTCAGTTTCCCCTTCCACACAGCCATGTAGGCCTGCTGTGCTAAGCTTCCAGCCTGTTTACAGCTATAATCTGAAAAGCAACATGTTTGTGGGACTGTCTTGTCACTAGCCCTAGGCAGTGGCGTAGCCAAGTTCTAACATCGGGGGAGTGAACACATAAAAAAAGGTGCCACCCGACATATCAAATTACTAATTACATCCACTCCCTTCCACTTCCTGCCCCCTCAGAACCCACAACACACCCCGCTCCTTGTCGTCTTACTGCCCCCTCCTGAGACCCTCCCCACCCTAACTGCCCCCCTAGAACCCTACCTGTCCCCTGACTGCCCCGACCCTTATCCACACCTCCGCCCCCAGACAGACCCCCAGGACTCCCACGCCTATCCAACCGCTCCCTGCCAGGACCCCTAATATACACTGAGACACACCCCATAATCCAAAGGGGGGGGCGAGGGACCACGCACAGCTCCTGCCATTGAGGGTACATGGGCAGCTGCTTCTGCCCTAGCACCTGGCTTTAGCCAGAAGCCTTTGTGAGCAGGCAAAGGGATACTGCTATCAAAGGGAGCGTTTGATTTTAGAGTCTGATCCAAACAGATCTAGCAGAGAATACAACAATAACGCTGCCTCTGCCATCCCAGCACAGATCCCATAAACAAGAGAGGCAGAGATGTGCTTAATACAAATGCATAGGGTGGGGAGGGAGTATAGACAAAGGGACGGGGCATGGAGATAAACCGCAGAGATGGAGAGAAGGAGAAAGTGAGGAAGAAGGAGAAGCCAGGAAGGCCTGGGGGAGGGGCGTTCAGATGCAGCATGTTAATGAGACCCTTGCAGACATAAGGGGAAGAAGCAGGGAAGGGATTGTGTCTGGGCAGAGGACAAGTGGGGCTACTCACTCAGTCTCCCCTGTGGGGCCCTGTGGGATTGGGTAGCAGGGCCCAGGAAATGAAAATCTCTTAACGACACAGAATTGTTAACTGCTCCCAAATCCTTTTGTGCCATGGCTGCAAGTTTAGAAGAGCTTAAGCTGTGAGATGCATGAACTTCCTCAATAAATCTCTCTTGTGCAGTGCCTCAAGCAGGTTTGTATTGTCTTACCCAGGTGAAAAGCCCTGCAGAGAAAGCTTGCAACTTTCCCAGCTCTTTCAGCAGTGTTTGGGGCCTTTAAATCACTCGGGCTGCATCTTCCAAACAAAATGCATTAATAATATAGCTCAGGCAAGCGGGCTGGGTGCCGTGCAGGCTGCCCAGGCCATCTGATAGTGCTTCACACTGAAGGCTGGCTTTTATATACTTGTGTTTTGCTGTTGGAAAGAGGCCCAGACTTCCTCCAATCTCGAACCCCCAACCCATCTAACCCCCTTGCTCCCTGACTGCCCCAGCCCGTCTCCACACCCCCGCCCCCAGAAAGTAACCCCCCAGAACCATCCAACCCTCCCTCTGCTCCCTGACTGGCCTCCGGGACTCCTTACCACCATGCAGCTCCAGCCGCTGGCTGCCTCTGGAGCCAAAGTTAAACATGCTGCCAGCACACAACCCCTCCCGCACAGAGTGCTGAGGCAGTGGGGGGGAGGGGGTCTGGCTGCTGGAGGCCCAATGGGAGTGGCTCAATCAGGCCTAGGCAGCCAATCAGCAGTGCCGCACTTTGCATGGGGGGGAAAGGGGAGGGGGGGAAAATCCCGGACCTTTCTACCTTGTTACAAATTCCTATTAAGATGCCACTTTTGGAGAATGTGCTCAGTGGGGGGCAGCTGCTCCCCTTGCTCTCCCCCAAGCTACACTCCTGCTAGCATGTACACATTTTTTTGCCACAAATCAGGTATGTCACACATCTTCAAAGGGGTTACCATTAGTACTAACTCCTTTGTTTTGACCCCTAGATGAAGTAGCAAAAGATACAAGATTAACAGCCAACTTATGATGGACAGACTCCGTTCACACCGCCTGGCTGGCCCAGTGTCCACTGTATTTCCCAGTCCCTTAGTGTACCATGGGAGGTGCTCAGACACAGATTCTCCTGTCTCTTTGGAGAAAGCTCTTAATTCAGGTATGGGTTTGGGGTTCTGGCAAGGAAAGGGTGCACTGCAACCATGCCTGCCCTTGGTCCCTCCCTCAAGAATTTATTTTTTAGACCCCACCCCCTTGTGAAGCTTCCCAAATGCAATTTTTTTCTTCCCCCAGCCTTGAAGAGACAGTGTTATCTTTTACCAGGGTAGCAGGAACAACATCCTTTAATGGAGTGTTTTAGATTGGTAAGATCCCCTGGGTTACCACACTCTCTGTTCCCAACAGATCAGCTGGGTGGACTCTCCCCTCCAGGAGATTTGACCCCAAGTCTTCCCTAAAAACCTGATTCATATGTGAAGGGTCTGGCATTTTAGATGCAGATCCTTCACCCTCCTCCTGAGGAAAAGCCTCCCTACAAAAGGTGGGCAGACTCTCTTGTCCCCCCTCACCTCCCGTCTTGATTTCCCTCTCTGGGCTCCCTCTGAGGCAGACACTCCTGTGTCCCCAAAAAGGGAAGGTTACCTTTATTCATCTGTGGGCTCACAGCTTACCAGCTATGACAGACCCTTTACTGGCCAGCAAAATCCCCCCTTTCACTCAGATTGGGCTTCCTGCCAACTACAGAACCTTTGGGGTCTGTCCCCACTGCAGCAGTCGTCAGGATCCCAACTTCCATCCCCGGGATACATGTTTTTGTGCACCCCGGGGCAGGATCTGTCCCCTGCTGACCTGCCATTTCCTGGCAGTCAGCAGCTGTGAAGGCCTTCCTGTTACAAGGTGGAACATAGGGTTACCATACGTCCGGATTTTCCCGGACATGTCCGGCTTTTTGGGCCTCAAATCCCCATCTGGGGGGAAATCCCCAAAAGCCGAACATGTCCGTGAAAATAGGGAGGGGCCGGCGCCACTGGGTGCTGGGCCGGGGGCCGGGCCGGGGCCGGCAGTGCTGGCCCGGGGGTGCTCAGCTGGGGGCTGGCCCGGGGGTGCGGGGCTTGGGGCCGGGCCCGGCGGTGCGGGGCCGGTGGTGCTGGGCCGGGCGTGCTGGGCTGGGGGCAGGGCCGGGGCCGGGGGTGCTCGGCCGGGGCTGGCCCGGGGCCGGCACCCCAGGAGCCGAGCCAGGCTGGAGATTCTGGGGCCGGGGCCGGCTTCCGGAGGGAGCCGCTCGGTTGTGGGGGCCAGACTGGGCCGCGCCTCCTCCCCCCACCCTCCCCAGCTTACCTGCTGCCTGCTTCAGGCTTCCCGCAAATCAAATGTTCGTGGGAAGCAGGGGAAGGGGCGGAGTTGGGGCGTGGACTTTGGGGAATAGGTGGAGTTGGGCGGGGCTGGGGCGGGGGCAGGGCCCCGTGGAGTTTCCTCTTTTTGGACACTCAAAATATGGTAACCCTAGTGGAACATCCCCCTCCACCAGGGAGATGATCCCAGGACAGGAGCTGGCTCTATCCAGACCTTCCCTCAGGGACCTGCCTTGAGCCCCAGGGCTGCAAGAACTGGTTACGACCACCCCTGCCCCCAAAGCTGCATTCTCCACTGCTACAGAGGAATTAAAGAAACACTCTCCTATTCCCACGGCAGCACATGTGACTTCAGCCTCCCCCCTGGGGCTTTCAGCACAATATTTCTTCTTGCTGCTAACAAACCCTGGGACAGATTCTGCCACATCAAAGAAATCATTTCCCAGTGAAACGGTGCAAAATTGTGTGCCACTGCTGCAACAGTTAGTTCAGCCTGTAAATCATCAGTTTCCATGTGTACCTTAGCTAAAGGTACAGGACTCTGTAACCTCCCACCAATTCTACTTGTACCATTTTTCCTGGTAACAAATCCTTCTACTGGATCAGGTCTCTCCTGACCTCAGCATAAAGCATATTCTAATTATGTTATATTTACACTTATAAGCATATTTCCATAAACATATAGAGTGCAATGTCACACTGTGTCTCCTTCCAAAAGCTGAGCCAGTCAGAACATTGTGGGTTTGTTGAGGAAATATTATAAATATAGCTTTAAAGATGCCCCTGTTTACTATATTTCAATATGAAGCCTACTTTTTGAGAGTACAACTTATCCAGGACGTAGTCCGCTTTTGTAGTTCAATAACTTTTGTGCAAAAGTTGAATGTTGCTGTTTTCAGTATTTTTTTGTTGTTGCCTCAGGGTGATTCCATTTTAATTTAACTGATGGTCATAGTACTCTCTCTTTGGTTTATCATGGACTTTGGCACTTTGGCTCGTATTTGGCATAAGATAGATCAAGGAGGACCATGCAGCTTCGGTTTTCATAAATTGGATCTGGATATCAGTGCCATTTACTTACACAGAGGTGGGGGGAAAACAGTTTATAGAGGATGCGAATTAATGTCAGCAGGCATAAATTAGTGTAAGTTGTCTGTTATGATGGTTTTAATCATAGTTATATCATGTTTTATACTATGGTTCCTATAAACAGTAAGTTTATGTATATATTCTGATATATATGAAGCAGATGGTTAGAAATAAAAACAGTAGTAGCATGAGCTCCAAAGTTGAATCCTATAACATGATGAATTCTCTGGCCCCAATCCAGCAAAACACGTAAGCACGCGCTTAGATTGCGCACATTCTATTATCTCTGACTCCTTGGTGATTTACTTTCCTCAATAGATGCATGTGGGGACTTTATCAAAAGATATATGAAAGTCTAAATACATTATATCAACTGGCTCTACTTTCTCTCCTAGTTTTTGATTCCTTCAAAGAATTCAAATTGGTTAGAGAGGCATAATTTTCCTTACAGAAGTTGTACTCTTTTATCATATCATAGTAAAATTGAAAAGCAATCAATGTGACAGAACAGAGAAAATCCTTCTTTTGTGTGCCCCAGAAGTACTTGTTCCAAGGTTCAGCCATTTATGGTGTTGAGAAATTGTTTCTCTAAACCCTCCTGATGTGCTGCTATTAATATTTGGGTAGTTTGAATCCTCCATTATTGTTTTAATGGAAGAGATGGCCTTGTTGATCTCTGCCAACATTGTGCACTCATTATCCCTATCCTGATCTGAGGCACTCTGTTTTATGTGCATTGCTTTAACTGGGGATTTGAATCCATATATATTGTACTGCACTCTCACATAACATTTCTTAAGCTTCTACAGTTCATTCCCTTGCAGACATGACTTCCACTTAACGCAATCTGTTTGCCACATCAGATGTCTGGATAAACCCTGTGACACCTCTGCTTCTTTGTCTGTTTAAATGTGATTCAAATCAAGATAGTAATTCTACCAACATACCCTGAAAGAGTACATTAAATAAACATGCATCTGATCAGCTTAACATACAGTTGAATGCTTCCCTCAGCACCTAGAAGCAAGACAATTAATATTACCTTGTGTGACACCTTTTAAAAATTTGCAACATGTATTTGTGTAGAATTTTTAAACATAAGCATTCATATTATTCCCACAAATATATAAATGTGCAAACATTCTAAAGTGTGCATTGCAGTGCAGTTCTTTTGACATCAAATATCTCAATTTAATCAGTAATACATTTGAAAAAGTCATGAAGAGAACAGAGGGTAATCACCACATAATTAGGTTCTGCACTGTTTCTCTTATTGGTCACCAGTGATATCTGTTCCCTATTCCTTCATATAGCCCTAGAAGATGATTCACCTGCTTTATGATGCACAGAGAGTTTCCTGCTCAATGAGGAGTCTGATAAATGTAGAGGATCAGTATCACAAACTAGTGGGAGACAGAACTATTGTACTATTGTGTATAAGGTCTTTCTCTGCAGTCAATCGCTTTGATGAAGTGTTGAACTGATACCTGTGACATTCTAGATAATACATCTATGTTTCCCTATTCCCTTAAATAGTTTATTAACAAATGTGAGCAATCAGGAGATTATGCAAAGTCATGTGTATATCCAAATAATGTTAACAAGAAATCTGCAAGACTTAAGCAGTCATCACAGAACTTGTTCACTGAGAAAGTTATCTATAATGAGCATCTGTAGGAATTTTTGTGACACATCAAATGGTGCAGACAGAGCACACGTGTTCAGTAGAGATCCTGCTGATGGAGGAGGAGGAGTATATAACAAATAAAACCTTCCAACCTGGGTCTCCTGCACATGCTTTTGAAATCCATATCCAAAATATATCCTCCCTTAGTTACTTTCCTCTCAAGGAGAAACAGTTCAGTAAAGCTCTCTGACCAGTTTTAGTCTGGGTTTCACTCTATCCATAGCACAGAAATCCCTTATCTTCCATGTGCTCGGTTACCTCCTTTGGTCTGAGTTGTTATAAAATACCCACTGAGGCCTTTTTGTTGGGTGCAGGATTAATTTATTCATCAATTTTCCCACACTGACTACTGGATATACTGTTTGGTTAGTACTGTTATGTAGGATCATGACTTACATTTTGCAGTGGGTGAGCACACCCATGTGTTAAAATCGACCACCATTCTCAATGTTTCCAAGCATAGTTGGAAACCTGAACCCTGCATCCAATTGCTTAAAACAGGTGGCAATGCTCCTAGCTTTACTAATAGTATGACTTCCTAAATGATTTCCTGCACATAGGATTCTCCTTCCAAGCATGCTAGATCCCAAAATATATTTCCTTTTAAAACTCCTCTGAACATCTATCAGCGCTCTTAACTTACCCACAAGTAGGTTTGTCAGTGATCCCATTATTTCTATCATCTGATAGTGTAATATTTGAAATCCTTGATCCATTCATGCTTGATTCCATAGGGCTTGACCCACACCCTTAGGGTATGTCTACACTATGAAATTATGTTGATTTTATAGAAGTTGATTTTTAGAAATCAATTTCATACAATTGATTGCGTATGTCCACACTAAGCGCATTAAGTTGGTGGAGTGCGTCCACAGTACTGAGGCTAGCATCGACTTACGGAGCAGTGCACTGTCGGTAGCTATCCCATAGTTCCCGCAGTCTCCGCCACCCATACTGGGTTAAGCTCCCAATGCCTGATGGGGCAAAAACATTGTGGCGGGTGGTTTTGGGTACATGTTGTCAGTCGTCCCACCCTCTGTGAAAGCAATGGCAGACAATTGTTTTGTGCCTTTTTTCCGTGCAGATGCCATACCACAGCAACAGTGCAGCCCGCTCAGCTCAGCTCAATGACACCATTGCTGTTGTGTCCTGGGTGCTGCTGTCAGCAGACGGTGCAGTGGGACTGCTAACAGTCATCATACACAGCTTCTGCTGCAACTCTGCTCTGCCTCTCTTGTCTCAATAGCGAATTTCTCCATGTTGTCTGTCATGGGCTCCCAGGTACATGTGTTCTTCCTCGGGAAATGTGCGCAGTGCTAACCGTCATCTTCCACCACTTCTGCTGCAATGCTGATCTCCTGTTCTCCTGGTACCATGAATCCACTTTGCAGGTCCTCTCGTCATTTTGTATAAATACCTATTCTTGTGGCATCCGTTGTCATCCACCGATTCCACTGCAACTCTGCTTTCCTACTCTCCTGCAGATGCCATACCAGGGCAAGCATGGAGCCCTCTCAGCGCACCGCTGCTGTTGTGAGCATTGTAAACACCTCGCGCATTATCCTGCAGTATGTGCAGAACCTGCAAAAACAGATGAGAAGGCGACGACACTGCGATCACGATAGTGATGAGGATATGGACACAGACTTCTCTCAAAGCACGGGCCCTGGCAATTTGGACATCATGGTGGTAATGGGCAGGTTCATGCCATGGAACGCCAATTCTGGGCCCGAGAAACAAGCATAGACTGGTGGGACCGCATAGTGTTGCAGGTCTGGGACGATTCCCAGTGGCTGCGAAACTTTCGCATGCGTAAGGGCACTTTCATGGAATTTTGTGACTTGCTTTCCCCTACCCTGAAGTGCAAGAATACCAAGATGAGAGCAGCCCTCACAGTTGAGAAGTGAGTGGCGATAGCCCTCTGTAAGCTTGCAGCGCCAGACAGCTACCGGTTAGTCGGGAATCAATTTGGAGTGGGTAAATCTACTGTGGGGGCTGCTGTGATCCAAGTAGTCAATGGAATCACTGAGCTGCTGCTATCAAGGATAGTGACTCTGGGAAATGTGCAGGTCATAGTGGATGGCTTTGCTGCAATGGGATCCCCTAACTGTGGTGGGGCGATAGACGGAATGCATATCCCTACCTTGGGACCGGACAACCTTGGCAGCCAGTACATAAACTGCAAGGGGTACTTTTCAATGGTGCTGCAAGCACTGGTGGATCACAAGGGATGTTTCACCGACATCAGTGTGGGATGGCCGGTGTCGTGGAAAGACTCACCCATGCACTGATTTTAGTTCACAGACTCAGAGCCTGAGGCCTTTATTGCAATATGTACCAAACGTGTTTGGGGTGCAGTTCAAAAACTGACACTCCGAGGGCCGCTCACAGGCGGGTTTTTATTTCATTAAACTGCAAGCAAAGTACAAACAATACGTCATGAGTTAAGAAACTGGGGTTGGGCTCAGTCCCCCCCCCCGCCCCCCGGTACCTTCCTCATTATTTTCCGAGAAGTGGGTGTTTATTTGGGTAGAGGGGCACTTGGCGGTTTTCCCCAGGGGTGGTACTTGGCACCAGTTTGGGTACATTTCTCGGCAAGGCACATGTTATTTCCCATGGTTTTTCGGTTAAGGGTTAAGGGGGGGTTATCATGGGATGCCAAAAGAAGATCTATGATTGGTTAATTTGCAGATAGCTGCAACTGCAAGAATGATCAGCTCTTTGCAAAAGCAATTTCTTAATGTAAGCGGATATTCTATTTTTCAAGCGGTTTCATAAACTTGTGGTTATTACGTTGCTAAAGCAGTTTCTTGTTGTAGCCTTTAGCATTGTTTTGTGTTTTTCTCCCCTCCCCCCCCCCCCCCGGCCATTACCCTTGACCGAGTTTGGCAGAGAACCGTGTTGTTCAGTCTTGCTCAGGCTTAGGCCTGTACTGCTCTGTGTAAGGGCAGTCAGCATACCAGATCTCTGTTGGAGGGTTTATTTCGGGGCCTTCAGATTCACAGCTCTGGCTATTAAAAAGAAGGCCCCCCTGTTCTATTTCCCCACACCGGGAAATGTGCATGATGCGAGCATCTTCAGGAATTCTGGTCTGTTTGAACAGCTGCAGGAAGGAACTTACTTCCCAGACCAGAAAATTACTGTTGGGGATGTTGAAATGCCTATAGTTATCCTTGGGGACCCAGCCTACCCCTTAATGCTATGGCTCATGAAGCCATACACAGGCACCATGGACAGTAGTAAGGAGCAGTTCAATTATAGGGTGAGCAAGTGCAGAACGGTGGTAGAATGTGCATTTGGACATTTAAAAACTCACTGGCGCAGTTTACTGACTAGGTTAGACCTCAGCAAAACCAATATTCCCATTGTTATTGTTGCTTGCTGTGTGCTCCACAATATCTGTGAGAGTAAGGGGGAGACATTTATGGCGGGTTGGGAAGTTGAGGCAAATCGCCTCGTGGCCAATTACGCTCAGCCAGACACCAGGGCAATTAGAAGAGCACAGCTGGCTGCCCTGCGCATCAGAGAAGATTTGAAAACCAGTTTCATGACTGGCCAGGCTAAGGTGTGACAGTTCTGTTTGTTTCTCCTTGATGAAAACCCGCCCCTTGGTTGACTCTACTTCCCTGTAAGCCAACCGATGTCCTCCCTTCGATCACCGTTTTCAGAGGCAATAAAGTCATTATTGTTTCCAAATCATACATTCTTTATTAATTCATCACACATATAGGGGGAAAACTCGCAAGGTAACCCAGAAGGGGTGAGTGAGGAGGGAGGTACTGGGTGGGGTGGTGGATGAGGGGAGGAGGGAAGGACAAGGTCACACTACAGTTCAAAACTTATTGAATGCCAGCCTTTTGTTGCTTGGGCAATCCTCTGGGGTGGAGTGGCTGGGTGCCCGTATCTTCCCCGCCCCCACATTCTTGGGTGCCAGGGTGAGGAGGATATGGAACTTGGGGAGGAGGGCAGGGGCTGCAGTGGTGCTCCCCCATTAGCCTCAGCATTGCACCCTGCCTCCTCTCAGGGTGCTCCTCCCTCCTCTCATCGCGTTCATTTAACGCTTTCCTGGACTTTGCCATTGTTTGCCTCGATGCATTCTGCTGAGCTCTTTCAGTGCAGGAGGACTGCATGAGCTCTGAGAACATGTCGTCGTGAGTGCGTTTTTTTCACCTTCTAATCTGCGCTAGCCTCTGGGACCGAGACGATAGGGGGAGCATAGAAACATTTGCAGCTGTGGAAGGAAAAAAAGGGAGAGTAGTATTTAAAAAGATACTGTCATAGGTTTCACCCCCACTCTGAACTTTAGCGTACAGATGTGGGCACCTGCATGAGAACCCCTAAGCTTAATTACCAGCTTAGATCAGTATGCTGCCACCACCAAATCATTTAAACAACTGTTTATGAGTTATTTGGGAACTTTGTCTTCCCCCTGCCCCCCGAAAATATCTCCCTCCCAAGTACTATAACCCTTCCCTGGGTAGCCTTGAGAGACTTCTCCACCAATTTCATGGTGAACACTGATCCAAACTCCTTGGATCTTAAAACAAGAAAAAAATCAATCAGGTTCTTAAAAAGAAGACTTTTAGTTAAGGAAAAGGGGTGAAAGAAATACCTCTGTGAGATTAGCATGTAAGCTACTCTCACAGACAACAGATTCAAAACAAAGAGGATGTTCCCCTGGGCAAAAACCTTAGTTACACAAAAGAAAACCCAATTTGATTGTCTTTTTGCATTAGAGGGATAAAGTCACAAAAGGAAATAAACATAAGCTAATTCATTCCTTCTCTAATACTCACTACCCTGGTTGATTCCTGGATCTTTTCACTCCGGCACAGAACTTAATGAAGAGAGAAGAACAAAGGACAAACTGCCCTCCTTCCTCTTGAAAAATCTTGTCCCCCCCCATTGGTTCCTCTCGTCAGGTGTCAGCTAGGCTAGGTGAACTTCTTAACCAATTACAAGTAAAAGAGGCATTAAACCCTTAACTGTCTGTTTATGACAATACATTTTAGAGAACAAAGGGAAGACTATTTCACACTGAATCAAGCAATTCAGATTACATAGCACATGTGCTTTTGGTACAAGGTTGCATTTTGTCTCTCATATTGAGTGCCTGCCGGTTTGGTGTGAGACATCACACACGCTCAGCTGGGCAACAGAATTCGGCTTGCCGGCAACCATGGTAAGGCAAAGGGTTTCAGCTTCTTCAACCTTCATAACATGTGGGAATGGTTTCAAACAGCAGCGCCCTTCTTTCCCATACCAAGCAAAGCCCATTGGGTTGGCCATTTAAAAGGAGGGGCTGCGGTTTTAGGGTGAATGTGCAGCACAATCCAAACCCCCCCCCCCAATTCTCTGGGATGATCACTTCACTCCCCGCCCCCGCTGCATGTCTAGTATCAGGGAAGATCCCTGTCAGCCAAACACAAACAGCTCAGCATGAAATGGCCTCCCCCCACCGCGTGGCTTACAGTGGGGATGATTTCTTTTCAGCCAAAGGCAAACAGCCCAGCAGGAGCGTGCACCTCTGAATGTCCCCTTGAACAAATTTCCTGTATTTCAACCAGGTGACCATGAATGATATCACTCTCCTGAGGCTAACACAGAGAGATAAAGAACAGATGTTGCTTGAATGCCACCAAAGCCCAGGCCCGTTCGCTGCAACATTTTGTTCTGCAATGATTCCAGACTACTTGCTGCAAGCATGGTGTGGTAAAGTGTCCTACCATGGAGGACGGAATAAGGCTGCCCTCCCCAGAAACCTTCTGCAAAGGCTTTTAGAGTACCTCCAGGAGAGCTTCATGGAGATGTCCCTGGAGGATTTCCACTCCATCCCCAGACATGTTAATAGACTTTTCCAGTAGCTATACTGGCCGCGAATGCATCCCAAGTCTTCAGGACAAATTAATCATTAAACACACTTGCTTTTAAATGCTGTATTATATTTACAAAGGTACACTCACCAGAGGTGCCTTCTCTGGCTTCATAGTCCGGGAGCCCGCCTTGGGAGGATTGGGAGGATATTGGCTCCAGGGTGATGAACAGTTCCTGGCTGTCGGGGAGAAGGGATTCTCTGCTTGCCTGCTGTGTGCTACCCTCAACCTCCTCCTCATCATCATCTTCTTCATCCATAAAATCCTCATCCCTGTTGTGTGAGACTCCCGCCTTGCAGGTATCCACAGACAATGGTGGGGTAGTGGTAGGGGCCATCCCTATAATTGCAAGCAGCTCATCATAGAAGCGGCATGTATGGGGCTCTGACCTGGAGCGACTGTTTGCGTCCTTTGCTTTTTGGTAGGCTTGCCTCAGCTCCTTATCTTTCACGCAGCACTGCTGTGTGTCCCTTTTGTAGCCTCTGTCCACCATGCCCTTGGAAATTTTGGCAAATATTTGGCATTTCCTCTTTTGGAACGGAGTTCTGTCTGCACGGATTCTTCTCCCCATACAGTGATCAGTTCCAGTACCTCCTGTTCGGTCCATGCTGGTGCTCTTTTTCGATTATCGGCCTGCATGGTTACCTGTGCTGATGAGCTATCTGTGGTCACCTGTGCTCTCCACGCTGGGCAAACAGGAAATAAAATTCAAATGTTCGCGGGGCTTTTCCTGTCTACCTGGCCAGTGCATTCGAGCTCAGATTGCTGTCCAGAGCAGTCACAATGGTGCACTGTGGGATAGCTCCCGGAGGCCAATACCATCGAATTGCGGCCACACTAACCCTAATTCGAAATGACAATATCGATTTTGGCGCTACTCCGCTCGTCGGGGTGGAGTACAGAAATTGATTTTAAGAGCCCTTTATTTCGAAATAAATGGCTTCGTTGTGTGGACGGGTGCAGGGTTAATTCGATTTAACGCTGCTAAATCCGAATTAAAGTCATAGTGTAGACCAGGCCCAAGTGTGATTTGGCCTTCCTGATTTCACTCCTGCATGCCTGAGCAATATTTTTATACTCCTATCTGGTCATTTGTCTAATCTTGCACTTCTTGTAAGCTTCTTTTTTGCATTTAAGATCAGCAAGGATTTCACTGTTAAGCCAAGCGGGTCGCCTGCCATATTTACTATTCTTTCTACACATCGGGATGGTTTTTTCCTGCAACCTCAATAAGGATTCTTTAAAATACAGCCAGCTTTCCTGGACTCCTTTCCCCTTCATGTTATTTTCCCGGGGGATCCTGCCCATCAGTTCCCTGAGGGAGTCAAAGTCTGCTTTTCTGAAGTCCAGGGTCTGTATTCTGCTGCTCTCCTTTCTTCCTTGTTTCAGGATCCTGAACTCGACCATCTCATGGTCACTGCCTCCCAGGTTCCCATCCACTTTTGCTTTCCCTACTAATTCTTCCTGGTTTGTGAGCAGCAGGTCTAGAAGAGCTCTGCCCCTAGTTGATTCCTCCAGCACTTGCACCAGGAAATTGTCCCCTACACTTTCTAAAAACTTCCTGGATTGTCTGTGCACCACTGTATTGCTCTCCCAGCAGATATCAGAGTGATTAAAGTCTCCCATGAGAACCGGGGCCTGTGATCTAATAACTTCTGTTAGTTGCCTGAAGAAAGCCTCGTCCTCCACATCCCCCTGGTCTGGTGGTCTATAGCAGACTCCCACCATGACATCACCCTTGTTGCTCACACTTCTAAACTTAATCCAAAAAAGAACAGGAGTACTTGTGGCACCTTAGAGACTAACAAATTTATTAGAGCATAAGCTTTCGTGGACTACAGCCCACTTCTTCGGATGCATATAGAGTGGAATAAATATTGAGGAGATATATGTATACACACATACAGAGAGCATAAACAGGTGGGAGTTGTCTTACCAACTCTGAGAGGCCAATTAAGTAAGAGAAAAAAAACTTTTGAAGTGATAATCAAAATAGCCCAGTACAGACAGTTTGATAAGAAGTGTGAGAATACTTACAAGGGGAGATATGGGTGATGTGATTAGGTCCGATGCCAACTCTGTCCACATATCTATTCAAGTGACATCATCATAGGACCTATTCACATCAGCCATACCATCAGGGGCTCGTTCACCTGCACATCTACCAATGTGATATATGCCATCATGTGCCAGCAATGCCCCTCTGCCATGTACATTGGCCAAACCGGACAGTCTCTACGCAAAAGAATTAATGGACACAAATCTGACATCAGGAATCATAATACTCAAAAAACAGTGGGAGAACACTTTAACCTGTCTGGTCATTCAATGACAGACCTGCGGGTGGCTATCTTACAATAGAAAAACTTCAAAAACAGACTCCAGCGAGAGACTGCTGAGCTGGAATTGATATGCAAACTAGACACAATCAACTCAGGATTGAATAAGGACTGGGAATGGCTGAGCCATTACAAACATTGAATCTATCTCCCCTTTTAAGTATTCTCACACTTCTTATCAAACTGTCTGTACTGGGCTAGCTTGATTATCACTTCAAAAGTTTTTTTTCTCTTACTTAATTGGCCTCTCAGAGTTGGTAAGAGCATGAAGTTCCTGTTCATGCTCTCTGTATGTGTGTATATATATCTCCTCAATACTTATTTAGTTTTTCCTCTAACTGGTAAAATTTCCTTTCACATACATCATGATGAGCAGCATTCAATCTAACATGACGGGCAGCTTTTATATGTCTTCTAATTATTGCCTGCACCTCTTGTAATTGATTTCTAACTTTCTCTAACTCTTCTGTGACAGCTGCACATGACTGCTGCCAATGATCACAAGCATTTCTAATTGCCTGTAGCTAAACTGCATCTGTCACGTTCTGAACTTCTAGGGCCATAGTGTGACTGGGCCTTTTTATTTTCTTCTTCTAACTGCTCTGTTTTTTTAACCTTGGAATAAAGCTGCCCTTTTCCATTCCTTACTCAGTTTCTTATGACCATTGCATCATTCTGCCATTTCTTTTCTAACTCCAGGGGCTATTCCTCTGAAACTGTCCCTGTTTCCAAAATGTGCCACCATGCTCCACGATATAGTTGTGGATATATTCCTCCATGGCACCTATCTAAGCTGCTTTTGGATAGGAGGTACATACCTCACCCCACAGGCCGGTCAGTAGATAGGTTGTGGTTTCCTACAGGGATAATAAGGTCATGATCCCATGATCATGTGCCCTTATCCTAATCTTCCCATTGAGCCAACCCAGAGACAATGATTTCCTGACTATAAGCTAGCTATCCATAACAGCCAACACAAGTCTTACCCTTCGATGAGTGGGGAGCTCAGTGGGATGAGATGGATTCATCATCCAGACCATCCTTCTTCAGGCTGATTGTTCTTCCTCTGCTTTACTTAGCTCCCCTCTATCTATTTATAACTTTCCTATGACAGTTGCAGCAAGAGATTTTCCATACACCAAGCTTTACTGTTACATTCAAAGTAGCAACAATCAACTAAAGCAACTGCCAAAATATTTAATAACTCTTATCTAACCACTTGAGAGAAAGAAAAGAAAGAAAACCTAATCAAGAACATTCAGTTCTGCTGTAGGTAAGAACATTCAGATAACACTCAATCCTGCAATCAGTGTGACAGAGCAAATCACATGCGCTCAAAGAGTTAACACTCCGTTCTGCAAGCAACAAGTCAGTTACACTCCAGCTGTTCCTTGAATTCTCTCTGCTCCTTCTACCAGGGGGAGGGATTAAGCTATTCCCCATTGTTGTGTGTGTGATAGACAATATAATTTTTAACTAAGTCTAATATATTGCAATTTTTTTTCTGACTTATACGTAGTAACAAGTATGGAAGCTACAGAGAGAAAATACAACAATTTTCTGTGTGGTATCAGGTGAATGATCCCTCTGTAAACTTGAAGTGCCTTGGAACATCAGATAAGGAGGACAATAAGATTAGTGTGATAAACCTGTAACAAGGAGGTTAAGGTTAAGTTTATACCATTCTTGCTCTCTTTGTCACAAAAGGGGATTGGCGTTGACCCATTTTCTCTTTTCATTAGAATCTTTGTGATGAGACTGAGGTATCACAATTTATGTATCATTTATTCTGCAAATCTTGAGCTATTCTACTTTGATCTTTTCATATTCTGTGGTTAATTGGATGGCTATTCCATTCCTTTCCTTGCTTTTAGCTTTGCTAACCTACAGAGAAGGAATGAAAAATGGCACAAGGTCAAAAATAAAATATGTTTTACAAGAATATACTTATATCAAAACCTTAAATTTGATTAAGGATTTTAATGAAAACAGAAACTTGAACAAAGATATTCCATGGTGAAAGGTCAACTATGTCTTTATTGTGAGAAATAAAAAAAAGAAAGAAAAAGAAGTGTTTGGAACGAAGCTACCAAATTCTCTGGAAATTTCAAGAATGTATATGAAAAAGTTTGTAAATTAAAGGAAGCATGTGAGCAACTCCCAGGAGCACAAAGATATCGACCGGATGCATGTGGAAACATCTGTGATGGACGATACTAGCAGACTACAGATAACTACAGTGGTTCCAGAAGAGGAAAGAGAATTGGCTGCTCTGTTGAGAAGTTTCAGGTACAGTATACATTGCATACTTCCTCACCTCAATCAAGTTTGCGGACTTTGATGCTGCTAGATTGGAGTAACATCCACTTCTCACTAGCAGATCTTCAGAGCTGAGATGTCCATTAATATCAGAAGTGCCAGTCAGGACAGATATTGGCTAACTCGGGCTAGATCAGAGACTACAATGAAATATTGACTAGACTTTAAGCTACTTTTCAGCAAGTTACTGTTTGGAACTGTGATGCCTACCAACATTGACTCTGTACTGGACTCACTGATTGAGGGAAGACTGGGTACCCTAATGACACTCTTGCCAGGTGTAAAACTGTTTTGGAAGTGGATCTGCAAAGTTGAGATGCCTCTCAAAGTCAACTATGCAAGATGTTACTGGACTAAATCAACTTTGTCTGATGAATCTTGTCCATGAATAGGACTTAGAGGCAGCCATCCAAATCATTGTAGATTCATATGGTGAATATGAAGCAGAACAAATATCTGTCTGTTTTGTGACCTTCTTCTAGGTGCTAAAGACCCTGAACATGGTGCTTGGTAATGGTCATTACAGCATTGTATGAAGGATAGGGCTTGAAGCTAACTGTCTTACCCACTTCTGCCATGCTGCCTGTGGGCTCATACAAACCCAAGACAAGGAGAATACCCATGAAGAAAATTACTCACATAGTCAATAGAAGAAGAGGATATCACCCATGAGAGCTGCATCCCTGATAGTGGCTGCAATGGCTCAGGCCCAGGGTTTTTTAAATGACACCATGGCTCACTAACTAGCTAAAAAAGAGGAGACTGGTTGCTTGCCCCCATCGGGCAGTAGTCAATGCTTCACCTCCGCTCTCCCTCCTTGCAGGTCCCCTGTCCATTGCAGTAAGACCAGTATGCAGTACTGGCAACAGAAGGAGAGGAGCAAACCCCAGTGAATCAGAATCCACCTGCCCCCCAGGTTGGGAGACTCACAGTTGCTACATCCAAAAGGAAGAAGTGTAGGGAGCTGATGGGAAAGAACTCCCTTCTGAAGGGAATCACAGCTCGATTATGAATCAACAATGGGTAGGTCTAAATGGGAAAAAAAATCCCTACATCAGTGAATCTCAAAGTCTGGGTCTACAGGCTCATGGGGGTCATGCTATAGCTCTAGAAATAGCCAGGGTCAGACTGGAGCTCAGACTCTGAAACCCACCTGACACCCTGGACTTCAGAGCCCATGCTCAAACATCTACATGACTATTTTTAGAGCTGTAGTGCAAGCTGTTTAATCCTGAGTCTGTAGACTTGAGGTCTGAGACTCGCTGCCACAGGATTTTTTTTCCCATGTAGGTATGCCCAATATGATAGAGTTGTGAAAAAGGCTAATATCATTGTGGGGTGTATTAACAGGACTGTCCTATGTAATAGTTCTGCTCTATTTGGGTGCCACACTTTGGGAAAGATGTGGACAAATTGGAGAGAGTTCAGAATAAAGTACTCAATGGGAACTTCCCAGTAAACTAAAGTACACCAAAAATATAGTGCAAGGAAACTAATTTATTATTATTATTATTTTAACATTTTAATATATAAAGTACCAAGGAAGAGAAAGCATACAGAAGGGAAAGGAGAACAGCATGCAAAGCCCTTTACACCTTTGTAGGATTACAGAATGGCTGGTGGGAGAACAGAGAAACACATTAACTAAAAGTTCTCCCGGGCATGGAATTTTAAAGGATAGTCTGCATTTTAGAGAGCTGTGGCATGGGTTGAAAGCCCAATTATCTTCTTTTCTGAATCCAGAGAGAGTGAGCTCTAAATTAAATATATATATATATATCACTGTACTATTAAATATGCAGAGATTTCAGATTGCAAATATATAACACACATATAAAATCTACATTAAAAGAACATTAAGATTGCAAAGTCAAACACTAAAAAGTTAAGAAATGACAGAATTAAGGTTGCTTGTGAAACATCAGTTCAGCCCCCTGGTACATATTGTGACAAAGTTCTGTCCTTGACTCCGTGGGTCCTGCGTTTCCTGATGGATTTTTGCTAGCCTCAGAGGCTCACTGTGACCCTCCACATAGCCCTTCTCTCTCTAGAGGCAAGGGTCACAGTCTACTGAGCCATTTTCATCATAAGCCAGCAAGGGAGGTGAGGAGAAACAACCCTCCCTCACACAGTCTCTGTTGTCTCCCAGTATCAATGATTAATCAGGAAGGGGGGGAGGGAGCCCGGGCCCACCCTCTACTCCGGGCTCCAGCCCAGGGACCCTAAACTTAGCAGCTATGAAATCTGACTTTTGGAACTAGAGCATGTACAATTCCCTGGGTTACTTCCCCACAGCAGCCCCCACTCAATATCTTCTTCACAATTACCTCAGGGCCTCCTTCCTTGCACCTGATATGGCTTCCTACTACTTCATTCCTCCAACAGCACAGCTCCCTCCTATAGCTCCTAACACCCACACCACACTGACTAACTGAGAGGCTTTTAACTAGTTCCAGCCAGTCCTTAATTGGCTTCAGGTGTCCCAATCAATCTAGCTGTCTCTCCTGCCTTCTAGAAGGATCTTAATTGGCCCCAGGTGTCTTGATTAACCTGGAGCAACTGCCATTTGGTTACCATGGTACCAGGGATTTGTTTAGCCTGGGGCTAACATACCTGTTCCTCACTACTTTACTGTAGTCATCTGGCCTTGCCCCATCACATGTTCCCCCCCCCCCTCTGCTCAACACCATAGAGTTGGGCAACTTGGGACACCAGGCAGTGTGCTCGTGACAGACCATCAGTGTTGCCATGGTGGCATCCAGCCCTGTGCTGTATGCAAAACTGGAATGGTTGGTGGGATAAGAACCACCTGGTGACCCTTGCGTTCTTTTCCTTATTCCGCTGCATCCACTGGAGGGGTGCATGGTCTGTCACAAGAGTAATTCAGCGGCCTAAGAGGTAATAGCGCAGTGTCTCCATGGCTCATTTGACAGCAAAGCATTCTCTCTCAACTATTGTGTATTTCTGTTCTCTTGGGAGAAGCTTTCTGCTTAGGTAGAGGATTGGGTGTTCCTCTTCCCCCACCATTTGCGACAGAACTGCCCCCAACCCCACCTCAGAAGCATCTGTTTGTAAGATAAAATCCTTGTTAAAGTCCAGGGCTATGAGTACAGGGTCATTACAGAGGGCCGTCCGAAGGTCTATGAATGCCCCCTCTGCTGCATCGGTCCACTTCACCATGTCTGGACCTCGGGCCTTCACCAGGTCTGTTAGGGGACTTGCCTTAGTGGCGAAATGGGGAATAAAACGTCGGTAGTAGCCTACCATGCCTAGGAATGTGCGGACCTGCTTCTTTTGGGTCGGCTGGGGCCAGTTTTCAATCTCCTCTAGCTTATTCGTTTGGGGCTTCACTATGCCCCTCCCTACAATATATCCCAGGTACCTAGCCTCTGCTAGCCCTATGGCGCATTTAGTGGGATTAGCAGTGAGGCCAGCCCGCCTTAAGGTGCGCAGTACTGCCTCAACTTTCTCCAAGTGGGTTCCCCAGTCTGGCGTATGGATGACGACATCATCTAAGTATGCGGCTGCATAACTAGTATGGGGGCGCAGCAGCTTATCCATGAGGCGCTGGAATGTGGCCGGGGCCCCATGAAGCCCAAAAGGGAGTACGGTGTACTGGAATAACCCGTGCAGGGTGGAGAACGCTGTCTTTTCTTTAGCGTCTTTGGTCAGGGGAATCTGCCAATACACTTTTGTCAGATCCAGTGTAGTCAAGAATCGGACACTACCCAGTCAGTCAACCAGTTCGTCGATGCGTGGTATGGGATATGCATCGAATTGGGATACTTCATTCAGTCGGCAAAAGTCATTACAGAATCTCATGGTACTGTCAGGTTTAGGCACTAGAACAACTGGAATGCACCACTGACTGTAAGATTCTTCAATAACTCCTAATTCTAACATTTTCTTTACTTCGGCCTTGATTTCTTCTCTTTTAGCTGCTAGGATTCAGTAGGGTCTCAATGTTACCTTGGTTCCGGGGATCATGCGGATATGGTGATAGGTCTCAGTCGTCCACCCCGGTTTCGTAGAGAACACATCTCGGTTGCGATTAATCATTTCGGCTGCCTCAATCTTTTCGATCAGCGTCAAGTCGGGTGATATCCTCACTTGCTCATGTAAGTTATCCTCCTGGGGAAGGGTCTCCTGGGTGACTAAGCATGCCTCTCGATCATGCCAAGGTTTTAGAAGATTGATGTGGTAAATTTGCTCTGGTTTCCTTCAGCCTGGCTGCCACACCTTATAGTTTACTTCTCCCACGGCTTCGATCACTTCATAGGGTCCCTGCCACTGGGCCAACAGCTTACTTTCTGCTGTGCGCACCAGGACCATCACTCGATCCCCTGGTTGGAACTGTCGAAGCTTTGCTTGGCGGTTATAATGGGTTCGTTGGGTTTCCTGTGCTTTCTCCAAATGTTCACGTACAATGGGTGTAACTCGGGCTATCTGATCCCTCATCTGCAGTACATGCTCGACTATGTTCCTTCCGGGATTTGGCTCCTCTTCCCAGGCTTCTCTGGCTATATCCAATATGCCTCGGGGGTGACGCCTATATAGTAGTTCGAACGGAGAGAAACCTGTGGAGGCTTGTGGGACTTCCAGGATGGCGAACATGAGGTAAGGCAATAGGATATCCCAATCTTTCTCATCCCGGCTCACCACTTTCCTGATCATGGCCTTGAGGGTCCTATTGAACCTTTCCAGAAGGCCGTCTGTTTGAGGGTGGTATACAGAGGTCCGTAGGGCTTGTACATGGAGCAATGAACAGAGATCTTTCATCAACTTGGACATGAAATGTGTCCCTTGATCAGTCAGTATCTCCTTGGGTAGCCCAACCCGGGAAAAGATCTGTAGTAGCTCCTTAGTTATTGTCTTGGAAGCCATGTTGCGTAGGGGGACAGCTTCCGGGTATCGGGTTGCATAGTCTACTACAACAAGCACATGTTGGTGGCCCCTACCTGTCTTCTCTAGGGGCCCAATCAGATCCATGGCTATGCGTTCAAATGGTACCTCTATTATTGAAAGAGGTATCAAAGGGGCCCGCAAGTGCGGGCGAGGGCTATGTAGCTGACACTCTGGACAAGAGGTGCAGTATCGCCGGACATCTTCATGTACTCCTGGCCAGAAGAACCTCCACAGGATCCGTGCCTGGGTTTTCTCTACCCCTAGGTGTCCTCCAAACAGGTGACTGTGGGCGAGGCTCAATATGGCTTTTTGATGTTTTCGTGGCACCAGAAGTTGATGCATCTCCTGCTCCTGCATTTGCACCATGCGGTACAGGAGATCTTTCTTCACTATAAAGTAAGGTCCTGGAACCCGGACCTTCCCCTCCACTGGTATCCCATCTATCTCAGCCACCTCTTTCCTGACGTTATCATATCTAGGGTCCTCTGCCTGGTCCCGCCTGAAAGTCTCTCTCCCAGGACTAACCTGTTTGAGCTCCCAGGGGCCAGCTTCTGCTTCTTCCAAAGGCTCACCGCTGTCATGGCTGGGGCCAGCCTCCAGCTCACCTTCCATGTTGGTAGTTTCTCTGTTGGCTGCTCGTGTCCCCCTGCCTACTAGGGCGGTCTTCTGGCCCTGGGGAAGGATCTGAGTTCCCAAGGCCTTCACAGCCTTCCTCTCTTTTTTTGTCTTCCGGGCCTTTTGGGGGACTGAGAATAGATCCTGAGAAATCTCAGCGAACATCGGGGTTTGACATCCCCCCAATGATGAGTCTTTATGATAGTCTTGAATTACATAATCACATACTGCTGTTTCCACAGGACCCCTGCTTCATTCAGTGAACAGAACTAATGGTGCTCACTTCATGAACAGCTATTCAATATTTTGTTTTATCCTCATTGTCTAATGGGTCTGTTACAGGAGGGGGAGGTTCTGTGGCCTAAGGTGTAAAAGGAGATTAGACTAGATGATCATGAAGGTAACTTCTGGCCTTAAAGTATATGAGTCTATATCTCTAAGCCTTGTTTACTGCACACTGTTGAAATCCTGCTCTGAAGATAGACTTATTGGTTTCCACAGGGACTTTTCTATGGCACTTATCACAATAATATCTGAGTGCTCCACAAACATTAATTTAGCCTCACAACAGATGGGGAGCTGCGGCACAGACAGCTCAAGGTCAAAAGTATCTCTAATTTTGGATTTCCAATTTGAGATGACTAGGTCCTGATTTTTCAGAGAACATAGCATTATAGCTAACTGGCTCACTTTATATTCTCAAAGCACAGCACCTATTGACTTCAGTTGCAGCTGTGACTGCACAGCACTTCAGCAAATCAGGCCCCAGGGTTTCAAGTTAGGCACCCAGAAAATAAGGAACACACAATTAGTGACCATCTGTGAAAAGTTTGGTGTAAGTGATTTGTTCAGTATCACACAGGAACTCTGTAGGAGAGGCAGGGATAAAATCCAGTTCTCCAGGGCAGCATTCAGCTGACTTAATCATGAGGCCCTACTTTCTCTTCCAGCTTCTGCCACAAATGAGGCAGGAGTCACTCAGATGACAGCCTCCTTCAGTACACAACTCTGATTCATCCCAACTCACATTTGTGCTGTGCACTGAAAGAAGCAATGGTCCCATAGAAACAAATGGTATGTGAACATGTAATGAAACACTGTATCTTAATACACAAGGGGATCAAAATAAGGTTTCAAAGGTAATCTTACTTCTGGCATTTCTTATTTTTTGAGTGCTTAGTGTTGCAACTTAAATAATGTTCTTTTAACACACACAAAAAAACCCCAGAAATTCCATCATATGACATCATACTGACACCCACATGGTCCATCAGCAGATCTAGAACTTTTAGATCCACCACCCAGACTTCTGACAGGGGAGCTAAGCGAGTAACTGGTAGCAGTAGTAGATTGTTATCCTCTATGTGCACCAGCTCTAGAAGGGGATGTCGCACACATTTTACCAGTGGGTTTCACTGATGTTTGCTAACAGCAGAGGAATGGTGAGTATCAGGAAACTTGGATTCTATTCCAGGCTCTACAGAGGAGTGTATTCTAGTAGGCATAGCCTGTCCTGCCCACACAATCTTCCCAAGCTTGACTACTTTAGCCACATATTTACAATCTGTCCTTATCCCAGTCCTGTCTCTTCTCCACCCCTGTCCCAGCTCCTCATCCCAGTCTCCTTGCCCAGCCAGTCCCAATTCTCTGGCAATCCAGCAACTTGTCGGATCTCTCTCCCCTCTCCACTCATCTCGATCCCCCTCATACTGTTTCCTAGTCTCAGTCTCTTTGTCCAGCCAGTCTGCATCCCCTCAGCTCCTTGACTGATCTCTGTTTCCCCCACACAGTCAACTTACTCCCAGTCCTCCTGCATTTCCCTTACTGGTTCCAGTCCCAGTCCTTTTGCCCAATCATTTCCAGCCTTCCCTTCTTCACTCCAGCTCCCAGTCCCAGCCTTCCCCACCATTGGCTCCCAGTTGCAGCCCAGCCTCCTTGCCCAATCAGTCCCAGCCTTTCCTTATCCCCAACTCCCAGTCCCAGTTTTCTTCCCGACCCCGTCATAGTCTCTACCCTCCAGAATTGGGAGCTCAGTGAGGATGGAATCTGTGGCAATTTTAGTGCTAAAATCAAAGAAGTCTCTACCAACCATGTGGAAAATCATGACTTTTAAAAGTCTTATAACTTGGCCAAATATTGTCAGATTTTTCATAGGGATGGCAAAAGGAACATTCCTGACACAATGGAGACCCCATTCTTGCCAAATTTTGAGTTCCTGCCTCAATTCATGGTGTCACAATAGCTTTCCAAAGGAAAGGTCAACCATGGGGGGAAACAACATATATTTCTCTAGTCTCATTCTTGAAAATGACTTAAACCATTTTGGTTACAGGTGTTTTGTTTTGTTTTTTAATCTTAAGTAGACAGCTGAATTAGAAAATGTAAGCCTTAATGTTTAAAGTTTGACAAAGTGATAAGCAACTGAAAATCAGGTGTTATACTGGGAAGTATTTGGCCAATTTAATAATAGATGATACTACCAGTCCTGCCTGTTATATGTATATGTCAGTGATTACTTATGTTTGTGTTTTTCTTTCTCTTTCAGGTTATTCCAGTTATTTCAGTTACTGCATCAGTTGGGATTGTGTGTCTGGGGACTGTTTGAGCCTTTGTTCCCTGGATCATCCTTGATCATCTTTGATCAGCCTCAATCAGCCTTGTGATCACCCTCTCCCTGTGTGATTAACAAGGGGGTAGGGCTGACCTAGGAGAGAAGGCCTTAAAAGCCAGAGGCTAAGTGACAAGGGGAGTTAGCAAATGGGAGTTTGAAGGAGGGAGTCATGATATAATCACTATGGTTAGGAAGGGCCGCATCGCCTGTGCCAACACTGCTCCTGTCTCCTCCCCCTGCACCTGTATCCGGACAGATAACCTAACCATAGATGTCTCTACCCAGATCCTGATGTGGATTTGTAGACTGTGGCCTGCATTTCCCACTCACAGAAAGCCAGGCTGGGGGGACCATCCAGTGCAAAAGGGGCCTGCTGGCGGAATCTCTCAGGAAGTAGGTGGGAGAGCTACAGGAGGAGGTGGCTAGGCTGAGGAGCATCCATGCCCACGAGGAATTCATTAACAGTATTCATATGGAGACATCTAAGGTCGACGAAGCTATCCAGCTACAGAGGATGGCTGTCACACCACCGGGGAAGGAGGATATGGCTCTGTCATAGGGAGGACACTGGCTGCTGGTTACTTCTGGCAGCAGGCAGTGCTCCACCCCTACTCCCAACCCACCCACCATGGTGATGGAAAAATGATATGCTGCCCTGGCATCAAGCGATAAGGAATCACCCCCAACGGTGGAGGAGGAGAAGCCATGTACCCCTAAGGCTGGGAGGATTGCAGCCACCACTACCATGAGGAAATGTAGGGTAATGATGGTTGGTAACTCTCTTCTGAGGGGGATGGAGGCACCATTTGTTGCCCTGACATGGCATCCCGGGAGGTATGCTGCTTGCCAGGGGCCCATATCCGAGACATTACAGAGGGATTGTTGAGGATCATCCAGCCCTGGACTACTATCCCATGGTACTCATCCATGTGGCACTAATGATACTGCAAGATATGACCCTCAGCAAATCAGACTACAGGGCCATGGGAGTATGGGTGAAGGAGTTCAGAGTGCAGGTGGTGTTCTCTTCGATCCTTCTGGTCAAGGGTAGGGGCCCAGGCAGAGACAGATGCATCCTGGAGGTGAATGCCTGGCTGCGAAGATGGTGTCACCAGGAGGACTTAGTTTTCTTGACCATGGGATGCAGTTCCAGGAAGAAGGACTGCTAAACAGAGATCAGGGCCACCTATCGAGGAAGGGGAAGAGCACATTTGGATACAGACTGGTTAACGTAGTGAAGAGGGCTTTAAACTAAGTTTGAAGGTGGCAGGTGACCTGGGAGAAGGGTCAGAACTTGGGAGGCAAATATGGGCTGTTATAGCAGGGATAAAGGAGAGACAGGACAGAACTGGGAGTGGGAGGAATCAAATCAGTATCTTAGATGTCTGTATACTAATGCAAGAAGTAGGGGAATAAGCAGGAAGAACTCAAAATGCTAGTAAATAAACAAAACTATGACATAGTTGGCATCACCGAGACTTGGTGGGATAATACACATGACTGGAATATTGGTATAACAGGGTACAGCTTGCTCAGGAAAGACAGGCATGGGGAAAAGGGAGGAGGTGGTTGCCTTATATATTAAAAATGTATACACTTGGACTGAGGTGGATATGGAAATAGGAGACAGACTTGTTGAAGGTCTCTGGGTAAGGATAAAAGAGGTAAAAAACATGTGTGATGTCATGATAGGGGTCTGCTACAAAAGCAACAAGAAGTCTGGTGGCATCTTAAAGACTAAGATTTATTTGGGCATAAGCTTTCCATGGGTAAAAAACCCACTTCTTCAGATGCATGGAGTGAAAATTACAGATGCAGGCCTTGTTATACTGACATATAAAGAGAAGGGAGTTACCTCAAAAGTGGAGAACCAGTGTTAACAGGGCTAATACAATCATGGTGGATGTAGTCCACCCAAAATAATAGATGAGGAGGTGTCAATTCCAGGAGAGGAAAAGTTGCTTCTGTAATGAGCCAGCCACTCCTAGTCCCTGTTCAAGCCCAAATTAATGGTGTTAAATTTGCAAATGAATTTTAGTTCTGCAGTTTCTCTTTGAAGTCTGGTTATGAAGTTTTTTGTTCAAGTATAGCTACTTTTAAATCTCTTATAGAATGTCCAGGAAGATTCAAGTGCTCTCCTACTGGCTTTTGTATGTTACCATTCCTGATGTCTGATTTGTGTCCATTTATTCTTTTACGTAGAGACTGTCCAGTTTGGCCAATGTACATGGCAGTTGGACATTGTTGGCATATGATGGCATATATAACATTAGTAGATGTGCAGGTGAATGAGTCCCTGATGGTGTGGCTGATGTGGTTGGGTCCTCTGATGGTGTTACTAGAGTAGATATGGGGACAGAGAAGGCAACGAGGTTTGTTACAGGGATTCATTCCTGGGTTAGTGTTTGAGTAGTGGTGTGTAGTTGCTGGTGAGTATTTGCTTCAGACTGGGGGGTTGTCTATAAGCAAGGACTGGCCTGCCTCCTAAGGTCTGTGAGAGATTGTTTTCCAGGATAGGTTGTAGATCGTTGATGATGTGCTGGAGAGGTTTTAGCTGGGGGCTGTATGTGATGGCCAGTGGTGTTCTGTTATTTTCCTTGTTGGGCCTGTCCGGTAGTAGGTGACTTCTGGGTATCAGTCTCACTCTGTCAATCTGTTTCCTCACTTCCCCAGGTGGGTACTGTAGTTTTAAGAATGCTTGATAAAGGTGTTTGTCTCTGTCTGAGGGATTGGAGCAAATTCGTTTGTATCTTAGAGCTTGGCTGTAGACAATGGATCGCGTGATGTGTCTTGGATGGAAGCTGGAGGCATGCAAGTAAGTGTAACGGTCAGTAGGTTTCCAGTATAGGGTGGTGTTTATGTGACCATCACTTATTTACATTGTAGTGTCCAGGAAGTGGATCTCTTGTGTGGACTGGTCCAGGCTGAGGATGATAGTAGGGTGGAAATTGTTGAAATCCAGACGGAATTCTTCAAGGGCCTCCTTATGATAAAGATGTCATCAGTGTAGTGCAAGTAGAGAAGGGGCACCAAGGGATGCGAGCTAAGGAAGCGTTCTAAGTCAGCCATAAAAATGTTGGCATACTTTGGGGCCATGCGAGTACCCATAGCAGTGCCGCTGACTTGAAAGTTTAAGTTGTCTCCAAATCTGAAATTGTTGTAGGTGAGGACAAAGTCACAAAGCTCAGCCACCAGGTGTGCCGTGGCCTCATCAGGGATACTGTTCTTGACAGTTTGTAGTCCATCCTCATGTGGAATATTGGTGAAAAGAGCTTCTACATCCATGGTGGCCAGGATGGTATTCTCAGGAAGATCACCAATGTATTGTAGTTTCCTCAGGAAGTCAGTGGCATCTCGAAGATAGCTGGGAGTGCTGGTAGCGTAGGGTCTGAGGAGAGAGTCCAAATAGACAGACAATCCTGCTGTAAGAGTGCCAGTACCTGAGATGATGAGGTGTCCAGGGTTTCCAGGTTTATGGATCTTGGGTAGCAGATAGAATACCCCTGGTCGGGGCTCTGGGGGTGTGTCTGAGTAGATTTGTTCCTGTGCTACAGCAGGGAGTTTCTTGAGCAGATGGTGTAGTTTCTTTTGGTACCCCTCAGTGGGATCGGAAGATAGTGGCCTATAGTAGGTTGTGTTGGACAGTTGCCTGGCAGCCTCCTGTTCATAATCTGACCTGTTCATTATGATTACAGCACCTCCTTTGTCAGTCCCTTTGATTATAATGTCAGAGTTGTTTCTGAGGTTGTGGATGGCATTGCGTTCTGTGGGGCAAGTGATGCTGTTTGTTCACAGTTTCAGCCTGTGCACGTCTGTAGAAGCACTCTATGTAGAAGTCCAGTCTGTCATTTCAACTGTCAGGAGGAGTCCACGCAGAATTATTCTTCTTGTAGAGTTGGGTAGGAGAGTTCCTGTGGGTCAGTGCACTGTTCAGTGGTGTGTTGAAAATATTCCTTGAGTCAGAGATGACGAAAGTAGGCTTCCAGATCACCACAGAACAGTATCATGTTTGTGGCGGTGGTGGGGCAAAAAGAGAGTTCCTGAGATAGGACTAAGTGTGTGGTTGGCTATATTAACAATATTCTTGGGTGAGTTAAGGGTACCACTCTTGTAGCCCCGGCATGTAGGAGGATAGATAGTTTACTGTCCTTTATCCTCTGTAGAGAAGTGAAGTGTGCGTTGTAAATGGCTTGTCTCATTTTTGTAAAGTCCAGCCATGTGGAAGTTGGTGTGGCAGGGTGATGACTCACCGGCAAGGCACCTCCTGCTGGTTGTCCAGGGAATTAGCCCCTGTGTCCCTCCCGGTGCCCTTTCCCCAGGGGTTCTGCCCACCGCAGTACCCCCTCTGTCTGGGTCTCCCCACCCAGGGGAACCCCCAACCCTCTATCCCCACCTTGCCTCAGTGGCTATTTCCAGTCATCATCTAGCTCCCGCTCCCTGGGGCAGACTGCAGTCTATAAACCACTCATCATCGGCAAGGGGGAGTTGGACCAGCTGCTTCTGCATATTCCTGAGCCGCCCCTCTGCAGCCCTAGTAACCTTGTGGGCCTTCAACTCAGCCTGCAGCCTGGGGCTTTGCTAGGCTGGAGCTCCCCAGCTCCCTCTGCCCTTCCCCAGCACTGCTCCACTTCAGATACCCTGCTAGTACCCTTTGTGGGCCCTCAACTTGGCCTGCAGCCTGGGGTTTTGCCAGGCTGGAGCTCCCCAGCTCCCTCTGCCCTTCCGCAGCACTGCTCCACCTCAGGTACCCTGCTCAGCTCCCAGGCAGCCAGGTCCTCCTCTCTCAAAAGTCTAGAGAGAGAGTTTCTGTCTTAGCCTCTGGTCCTCAGCCCTCTTATAGGGCCAGCAGTGGCCTGATTGGGGCATGGCCCCACCTGTGGCTGCTTCGCCCAATCAGCCTGGGTTTTCCCCACTGCAGCCCTCTCCAAGGGCTGTTTTATGCCCTTCAGGGCAGGAGTGGGGTGACCACCCTGCTACAGTTCATTTTGTATGAGAGTCTGCAGTTTTGAGAGCTCATTCTTGATCTTCTCCTGTCTGCTGTACAGTATGCTAATCCCGTGGTTCCTCAGTTTCTTTGAGAGTGTGTGGCACAGTCTCTCACCATAGTCAGTGTAGTATGTCAATTGCAATGGATTTTTTACCTTCAGTCCATTTGGTATGATGTCTATCTGTTTGCACTCAGAGAGGAAGATGATGTCTGTCTGTATCTGTGTGAGTTTTTTGATGAAGTTGATGGATTTCCACTCCATATGGCTAAATTCAGTGCCTTGCATGGTGTCAAGTATCAGGGGGTAGCTGTGTTGGTCTGTATCCAAAAAAACAACAAGGAGTTTGGTGGCTTAAAGAATAACAGATTTATTTGGGCATAAGCTTTCATGGGTAAAAACCCACTTCTTCAGATGCATAGAGTGAAAATTACAGATGCAGGCATTGTTATACAGACACATGAAGAGAAGGTCTACTACAGACAACCTAACCAGGACGAAGAAGTGGATGAAGTTTTTTTTAAACAATCAACAAAATCATCCAAAGCACAGGACTTGGGGAACTTCAACTACTCAGACATCTGTTGGGAAAATAACACAGCAGGACACAGATTATCCAACAAGTTTTTGGAATGTATTAGAGACCTTTTTTTTATTTCAGCAGGTGGAGTAAGATACCAGGAGAGAGGCTGTTCTAGATTTGATTTTGACAAATAGGGAGGAACTGGTTTGAGAATTTGAAAGTGGAAGGCAACTTGGGTGAAAGTGATCATGAAATGATAGAGTTCGTGATTCTCAGGAATGGTAGGAGGGAGAACAGCAAAATTAAGAAAATGGATTTCAAGAAGGCAGACTTTAGCAAACTTGGAGTTGGTAGGTAAGATCCCCTGGGAAGCAAGTCTAAGGGGAAAAACAATTGAAGACAGTTGGCAGTTTTTCAAGGAGACATTATTAAGGGCACAAGAGCAAACTATCCCACTGCATAGGAAAGATAGGAACTATGACAAGAGACCACCCTGGCTTAATCAGGAGATCTTTAATGATCTAAAAAGCTAAAAAGAATCCTACAAAAAGTGGAAACTACGTCAAATTACAAAAGATGAATATAAACAAATAACACAAGTTTGTAGAGACAAAATTAGAAAGGCCAAGGCACAAAATGAGATCAAACTAGCTAAAAACATAAAGGATAACAAGAAAACATTCTACAAATACATTAGATGCAAGAGGAAGACCAAGGGCAGGGTAGGACCATTACTCAATGAGGGGGCGAAAATAATAACAGAAAATATGGAAATGGCAGAGGTGCTTAATGACTTCTTTGTTTCAGTTTTCATCAAGAAGTTGGTGGTGATTCGACATGTAAAATAGTGAATGCTTGTGAAAATGAGGTGGGATCAGAGGCTAAAATGGGAATAGAACAAATTAAAAATTACTTAGACAAATTAGAAGTCTTCAAGTCACCTGGGCCTGATGAAATGCATTCTAGAATACTCAAGGAACTGAGGGCACTTCTTCACGACCCGCCGAATCGGCGGGTAGCAATCGATCTATTGGGGATCGACTTATCGCGTCTAGTGAAGACGTGACAAAATTGATCCCCGATAGCTCTGCCGTCGACTCCGGAAATCCACCGCGGCAAGAGGCGGAAGCAGAGTCGACGGCGGCGTGGCAGCGGTCGACTCGCCACTGTACTCACTGCCAGGTAAGTCGACCTAAAATATGCAACTTCAGCTACGCTATTCACGTAGCTGAAGTTGCGTATCTTAGGTCGACCCCCCCCCTGTAGTGTAGACCTAGCCTGACTGAGGAGATATCTGAGCCATTAGCAATTATCTTTGAAAAGTCATGAAAGATGGGAGAGATTCCAGAAGACTGGAAAAGGGCAAAGATAGTGCCAAACTATAAAAAGGGAAATAAGGACAACCCAGGGAATTGCAGACCAGTCAGCTTACTTTCTGTACCTGGAAAGATAATGGAGCAAAGAATTAAGTGATTTGCAAACATCTAGAAGATAATAAGTTGATAAGTAACAGTCAGCATGGATTTGTCAAGAACAAATCATGTCAAACCAACCTGATAGTTTTCTTTGAAAGCGTAACAAGCCTTGTGGATGGGGGGGAAGTGGTAGATGTGGTATATCTTGATTTTAGTAAAGCTTTTGATACTGTCTTGCGTGACCTTCTCAAACAAACTAGGGAAATGCAACCTAGACGGAGCTACTATACGTTGGGTTTAAAACTGGTTGGAATATCATTCCCAAACAGTAGTTATCAGTGGTTCACAGTCATGCTGGAAGGGCATAACGAGTGGGGTCCTGCAGGGATCAGTTCTGGGTCTAGTTCTGTTCAATATCTTCATCAATGATTTAGATAATGTCATAGAGAGTACACTTATAATATTTGCGGATGGTTTGCAAGTGCTTTGGAGGATAGGATTAAAATTCAAAATGATCTGGACAAACTGGAGAAATGGTCTGAAGTAAAGAGGATGAAATTCAATAAGGACAAATGCAAAGTACTCCATTTAGGAAGGAACAATCAGCTGCACACATACAAAATGGGAAATGACTGCCTAGGAAGGAGTATTGTGGAAGGGGATCTGGGGGGCATAGTGGAACATAAGCTAAATATGAGTAAACAGTGTAATACTGTTGCAAAAAAAAAGCAAACATCATTCTGGGATGTATTAACAGGAGTGTTGTAAGCAAGACATGAGAAGTAATTCTTCCGCTCTACTCCACACTGATTAGGCCTCAACTGGAGTATTGTGTCCAGGTCAGGGCGCCACATTTCAGGAAAGATGTGGATAAATTGGAGAAAGTCAGAGAAAAGTAACAACAATGATTAAAGGTATAGAAAACATCACCTATGAGGGAAGATTGAAAAAAAAATGGGTTTGTTTAGTCTGGAAAAGAGAGGAGTAAGAGGGAACATGATAACAGTTTTCAAGTACATAAAAGGTTGTTACAAGCAGGAGGGAGAAGAATTGTTCTTCTTAGCCTCTGAGGATAGGACAAGAAGCAATGGGCTTAAATTGCAGCAAGGGAGGTTTAGGTTGGACATTAGGAAAAACTTCCTAATTGTCATGGTAATTAAGCACTGGATTGCCTAGGGAGGCTGTGGAATCTCCACATATTGCCTAGAGAGGCTGTGGAATCTCCGTTTCAGGCCAATGAGGGCTGCGGGAAGCGATGTAGGCCGAGGGATGTGCTGGCTGCCACTTCCCGCAGTCCCCATGGGCCTGGAAGGGCGAACTGCGGCCAGCTGCAGTCGGCCAAACCTGCGAACACTGCAGGTAAACAAACTGTCCCGGCCCGCCAGCGGATTTCCCTGACGGGCCACGGGCCAAAGGCTGGCAATCCCTCATCTAGATAATACTTAGTCCTGACATGAGTGCAGGGGACTGGAGTAGATGACCTCTCAAGGTTCCTTCCGGTCCTATGATTCTATGATTCTAAGTTTTCATTGTTTCTTATGGAAAAAGAAAGAGCGAGAGAATGTTTTTGTCCTGCTACTAAGGTGTACATGCAAAATGCTACTTTCAGAACTCTTTCAGAGGTACAGATATTACAAGACTATGACTAAATTATAACTAATCTCTGAGAAATTACATGGCACTTAAGTATAAAATACATTAATATTTTTACAAAAAGTATGTTTAGTTCTCTTTAAATGACAATTTAGTCTCAGTAATCTTAAATTATGTATTTTACTTGCTTTGAATTATCTTTGTGGACACTAGAGCTATTGTTTTCTTGAACAAAAAGGAAACTGATCTTTTAGAAGCTACATACCATAGACCCACGCAGTAAAAAAAAGTGCCGCCCCGCCAAGCCGCCCCCGCCGAGCGCCGCGCCGCCGGCACCCCCCCTGAGCGCCATGCCCCGTGCCGCCCCCCCCACAGAGCGCCACGTGCCGCGCCGCCGGAGCGCCCCCACCGCCACCCCAAGATTGGCCGCCCCTTACCAGGTGCCGCCCCAAGCATGTGCTTAGTTGCCTGGAGCCTGGAGCCGGCCCTGATACCTAGTTGATCATTGTGTAATTGTGATCATATAAAGCTAATGATTCTATGTTATGCACACCTATGCTTTAAAAAGCAAGAGAGGGTCCTGTGGCACCTTTAAGACTAACAGAAGTATTGGGAGCATAAGCTTTCGTGGGTAAGAACCTCACTTCTTGCATCTGAAGAAGTGAGGTTCTTACCCACGGAAGCTTATGCTCCCAATACTTCTGTTAGTCTTAAAGGTGCCACAGGACCCTCTCTTGCTTTTTACAGATTCAGAGTAACATGGCTACCCCTCTGATACTTGACACCTATGCTTTACTTTCATAATGTGCACAGTGAAAATCTAATCCTAAAAGTTGGCAGAGGCTAATGGCTTGTATGAAATAGCATCCGCAGCATTGTTAAGCCATTATTCTACACTATTATAGATCACGTAATATCACATGGATATTTTAGTCATTCCTGAATCTGGTCCTCCAATCCAGGTTAAGGGTTGTTATTAGAAATGAAGTCTGATTCCACCATCAGTGGCAAATATCTCATCCTGACAGGACTTTTCCAACACAGTATTTGAACATATATCTCATTGCAGTCCCATTGCAGTCAATGGGACTAGTCATGTGAATAAATTGATCCTAAATAGGATTGACCTGGGTGATGTTCTATGGCCTGTGTTATGCAGTAGTCAGACTAGGGCCTGGTCTACACTACGGGTTTAGGTTGACTTTAGCAGCGTTAAATCGAATTAAGCCTGGACACGTCCACACGACGAAGCCCTTTCTTTCGACTTAAAGGGTCCTTTAAACCGGTTTCTTTACACCACCTCCGACGAGGGGATTAGTGATAAAACCGGCCTTTGCGGGTCGGAATTGGGGTAGTGTGGACGGAATTTGACGTTATTGGCCTCCGGGAGCTATCCCACAGTGCTTCATTGTGACCGCTCTGGACAGCACTCTCAACTCAGATGCACTGACCAGGTAGACAGGAAAAGACCCGCGAATGTTTGAATTTCATTTCCTGTTTGCTCAGCGTGGAGAGCACAGGTGACCACGCAGAGCTCATCAGCACAGGTAACCGTGATGGAGTCCCAGGATCGCAAAAGAGCTCCAGCATGGACCGAACGGGAGGTACGGGATCTGCTCACCATATGGGGAGATGAAGCAGTGATAGCTGAACTCCGTAGCAGTAAAAGAAATGGCAAAGTATTAGAAAAGATCTCCAAGGCCATGAAGGACCGAGGCCATAACAGGGACACACAGCAGTGTCACGTGAAAATTAAGGAGCTACGGCAAGCTTACCACAAAGCCAGAGAAGCAAACGGAAGGTCCGGGGCAGAGCCGCAAACTTGCTGCTTCTACGTGGAGCTGCATGCGATCCTAGGGGGTGCAGCCACCACTACCCCAACCGTGTGCTATGACTCTCTCACTGGAGAAACACACAGGGAAGACGGTTCGGGGAACAAGGAAGATGAGGATGGAGGTACTGTAGGTAGCTCACAGCAGCAAGGAAGTGGAGAAACCGGTTTCCCCAACAGCCAGGATATGTTTGTGACCCTGGACCTGGAACCCGTAACCCCCGAACTCACCCAAGATCCTCAGGGCACACAGGAGACCTCTGGTGAGTGTACCTTTGTAAATATTTGTAAACATTACACATGGTTTAAAAGCAAGCGTGTTTAATGATTAATTTGCCCTGGCAATCGCGGCCAGTACATCTACTGGAAAAGTCTGTTAACGTGTATGGGGATGGAGCGGAAATCCTCCAGGGACATCTCCAGAAAGCTCTCCTTTATGTACTCCCAAAGCGTTTGCAAAAGGTTTCTGGGGAGGGCTGCCTTATCCCGTCCACCATGGTAGGACACTTTACCACGCCAGGCCAGTAGCACGTAGTCTGGAATCATTGCATAACAAAGCATGGCAACGTATGGTCCCGGTGTTTGCTGGCATGCAGACAATATCCATTCCTTATCTCTCTTTGTTATCCTCAGGAGAGTGATATCATTCACGGTCACCTGGTTGAAATGGGGTGATTTTATTAAGGGGACATTCAGAGGCGCCCGTTCCTGCTCTTCTGAACAGAAATGTTCCCCGCTGTTAACCACGCGGTGGAGGGGAGGGGTGAAGTGATCATCCCAGAGAATTGTGTGTGTGTGTGTGGGGGGGTGGTTTACTTGTGTTTGTGCCGCATGTTAACCGGGAAACCGCAGCCCCTCCTTTTACATTGAAAACCCATTTTAAATGGACAACCCAATCCATCCTTGATATGGGAAATGCGCTGCTGTTTGCAACCTTTCCCGCATGTTAAGAAGGTTAAAAAAGCCAAAACACTGTGGCCTACCATGGCTGCCTGCAAGCCGAAATATGCGACCTTGTAATGAAAGAGTGTACCCATTGTTCTCTAAAATGTGTCTTTTTTAACCACCTCTCCCTTCTCCTCCACCAGCTGCAAATGTTTCTCCTTCGCAGAGGCTAGTGAACATTAGAAAGAGAAAAAGTAGGACGAGGGACGATATGTTCACGGAGCTGCAGATGTCCTCCCACGCTGATAGAGCACAGCAGAATGCGTGGAGGCAGTCAATGTCGGACATGAGAAAAGCACAATATGAACGAGAGGAGAGGTGGCGGGCTGAATGGCGGGATGAAAAGAGCAAGTGGCGGGCTGAAGACGATAGGTGGCGTCAGCTTGCAGACAGACGGCAAGAGTCAATGCTCCGTCTGCTGGAGCATCAAACTGATATGCTCGAGCGTATGGTTGAGCTGCAGGAAAGGCAGCAGGAGCAGAGACCGCCGCTACAGCCCCTCTGTAACCAACAGCCCTCCTCCCCAAGTTCCATAGCCTCCTCACCAAGACGCCCAAGAACACGGTGGGGGGCCTCCGTCCACCCAGTCACTCCACCCCAGATGATCGCCCAAGCATCAGAAGGCTGGCCTTCAATAAGAGTTAAAGTTTTAAAATGCAGTGTGTCCTTTTCCATCCCTCCTCCCCCACCCATCCCAGGCTACCTTGGCAATTATCCCCCTACTTCTGTGAGGAACTAATAAAGAATGCATGAATGTGAAAAAACAATGACTTTATTGCCTCTGCAAGTGGTGCTCGAATTGGGGAGGGGAGGGTGGGGTGGGGTGGTTGATTTACAGGGAAGTAGAGTGAACCGGGTCCGGGGGGGGGGGGTTGGAGGGTTCATCAAGGAGAAACAAACAGAAGTTTCACACAGTAGCCTGGCCAGTCACAAAACTCGTTTTCAAAGCTTCTCTGATGCGCACCGTGCCCTGCTGTGCTCCTCTAACCGCCCTGGTGTCTGGCTGCGCGTAATCAGCGGCCAGACGAGTTGCCTCAACCTCCCACCCCGCCATAAAGGTCTCCCCCTTACTCTCACAGATATTGTGGAGCGCACAGCAAGCAGCAATAACAATGGGGATATTCTTTTTGCTGAGGTCTGAGCGAGTCAGTAAGCTGCGCCAGCGCGCTTTTAAACGTCCAAATGCACATTCCACCACCATTCGGCACTTGCTCAGCCTGTAGTTGAACAGCTCCTGACTCCTGTCCAGGCTGCCTGTGTACGGATTCATGAGCCATGGCATTAAGGGGTAGGCTGGGTCCCCAAAGATCACGATAGGCATTTCAACATCCCCAACGGTTACTTTCTGGTCCGGGAAGAAAGTCCCTTCCTCCAGCTTTCGAAACAGAGCAGAGTTCCTGAAGACGCGAGCATCATGTACCTTTCCCGGCCATCCTACGTTGATGTTGGTGAAACGTCCCTTATGATCCACCAGGGCTTGCAGCAGCATTGAAAAGTACCCCTTGCGGTTTACGTAGTCGGTGGCTTGGTGCTCCGGTGACAAGATAGGGATATGGGTTCCGTCTATGGCCCCGCCACAGTTTGGGAATCCCATTTCAGCAAAACCATCCACTATTGACTGCACGTTGCCCAGAGTCACTACCCTTGATATCACCAGGTCTTTCATTGCCCTGGCAAATTGGATCACAGCAGCCCCCACCGTAGATTTGCCCACTCCAAATTGATTCCCGACTGACCGGTAGCTGTCTGGCGTTGCAAGCTTCCACAGGGCTATCGCCACTCGCTTCTCAACTGTGAGGGCTGCTCTCATCTTGGTATCCTGGCGTTTCAGGGCAGGGGAAAGCAAGTCACAAAGTTCCATGAAAGTGCCCTTACGCATGCGAAAGTTTCGCAGCCACTGGGAATCGTCCCATACCTGCAGCACGATGCGGTCCCACCAGTCTGTGCTTGTTTCCCGGGCCCACAATCGGCGTTCCACGGCATGAACCTGCCCCAGTGACACCATGATTTCCACATTGCTGGGGCCTGTGCCTTGTGAGAGGTCTATGTCCATGTCAATTTCCTCATCACTCTCTTCGCCACGCTGCAATCGCCTCCTTGGGTGGTCCGGGTTTCGCCTTGGCATGTCCTGGCTCTGCATATACTCCAGGACAATGCGCGTGGTGTTCATAGTGCTCATAATTGCCGCGGTAATCTGAGCGGGCTCCATGATCCCAGTGCTAGCTATGGCGCCTGGTCAGAAAAAAGGTGCAAAACTAGTATCTGATGGACCAGGAGAAGGAGGGAGGGCGGGAGGGAGGGAGGGCCGAGTGACGACATGGCGTACAGGTACAGGAACAGGGAATTAAAATCAAGAAAGGTGGCTGTGCATCAGGGAGAAACACAAACAACTGTCACACAGAATGGTCCCCCCAAAGATTAAACTGAAAACCCTGGGCTTAGCAGGCCGTTGATTTCACGGAGGAAGGGGAAGCAAATGAATACAGAACAAATCTATTTTTTACATCTTAAGCTGGCAGCCGACGGTGCAGCATGAGTGATAGCCTCTCCAGTATGATGATGACGGATACCAATCATAATATACCATCGTCTGCCAAAAGGCAAGGGGCTGCTGCTGTGTAGCAATGCAGCCCCACGTCTGCCAGCCCTACGTCCACCAGCACCCAGCATCGCACTCGGCCTCTTCTGGGTGCTTAGCAGACAATACTGGGCAATTGGCAGAAAATAGTATACTACGACTGGTAGCCATCATCATCGAAACAGTAGCATGTCTGCCCAGGTGGCCATGATTGACAGCCACTCCAGTACGACGACGATGGGTACAAGTCATAGTATACCATCGCCTACCAAAGGGCAAGGGGCTGGTGCAATGCAGCCCTACGGCTGCCAGCCCCACGGCTATCACTCATGCTACACCGTCTACCGCCAAAAGGCAGTTAGCAGCTGCTGCTGTGTAGCAATGCAGTCCCACGTCTGCCGGCACCCAGAGGACATATGGTGACGGTGAGTTCAGCTGAGCTGAGCAGGCTCCATGCTTGCCATGGTATGTTGTCTGCACAGGTAACCCAGGTAAAAAGGTGCGAATCTATTGTCTGCCGTTGCTGTGACGGCGGGGGAGGGGCCTGATGACATGTACCCAGAACCGCCCGCGACACTGTTTTGCATCATCCGGGCATGGGATCTCAACCCAGAATTCAAAGAAAAGGCGCGAAAGTAGTATCTGACGGACTAGGGGAAGGAGGGAGGGCGGGCCGAGTGACGACATGGCGTACAGGTACAGGGAATTAAAATCAAGAACGGTGGCTGTGCATCAGGGAGAAACACAAACAACTGTCACACAGAATGGTCCCCCCAAAGATTAAACTGAAAACCCTGGGTTTAGCAGGCCATTGATTTGACGGAGGGAGGGGGAAGCAAATGAATACAGAGCAAATCTATTTTTTACATCTTAAGACGACGGTGCAGCGTGACTGATAGCCCTCGGCATCTTTCTGGGTGCTTGGCAGCAAATACTGGGCGCTTGGCAGTTAGTGTATGACGATGGTCTTCAGGCCTATTGCACGATCTGCTGCTCGGGGAAGACTCTGCTAATGTGCGATGACCCAACTTGTAATAGGACGGTTAACAGTCGTAATATACCTTCTACTGCCAAAAGGCAAGGGGCTGGTGCAATGCAGCCCCACGGCTGCCAGCACCCAGATCGCCGATGAAGGCTACCAGTCTACTGCACCGTCTACCGCCAAAAGGCAGTTAGCAGCTGCTGCTGTGTAGCAATGCAGTCCCACATTTGCCAGCACCCAGAGGACATATGGTGAAGGTGAGCTCAGCTGAGCTGAGCGGGCTCCATGCTTGCCACGGTATGTTGTCTGCACAGGTAACCCAGGTAAAAAGGCGCGAATATATTGTCTGCCGTTGCTGTGACGGGCGGGGAGGGGCCTGACGACATGTACCCAGAACCGCCCGCGACACTGTTTTGCATCATCCGGGCATTGGGATCTCAACCCAGAATTCCAAGGGGCAGCGGAGACTGCGGGAACTGTGGGATAGCTGTGGGATAGCTACCCATAGTGCAATGCTCCGGAAGTCGACGCTAGCCTCGTACTGTGGACGCGGTCCGCCGACTAGAGCACCTAGAGCATTTTATGTGGGGACACACACAATCGGCTGTATACAACCGATTTCAATAAAACCGGCTTCTATAAATTCGAACTAATTTCGTAGTGTAGACATACCCTAGGTGATCAGTGTAGTCATTTCTGGCTTCCAATTTGGACTCCTCTTTTCTCTCACTAAATTGTAAAAAATGACTAACACCGCCAGGGTTTGCAATAAGAGTCTATTGGTGCACATCAAGTGGCTGAAAGCACAAGGAAAAAAGCCCTTGTGCCTTACAACATACATAAGGCACACACGGACTGTTAAGCCTATTGCTATAGTAATGCAATTATGCATTTTGCTTTGAGTGTTTTTGAAAATCCGTCAGCTCTGAAGTGTTGTTGGTGAATGTGGGCCTCAGTGCTGGCAATAATTCATATATTTATGTGCGGCTTTGTTGCACTTGTAAAAAGATTGACTTATCTGGATACACTTGAATGAACAGCACTAAAGAATGATGCACCATTTTGAGGTTTCCAGACTCACTCCACTTCTTCCGATTAAAGATCTATAGAACAGCATAAATGGCAAGCAATACATCTGAGTGTATTGTACAAACTCCTTAAATTAACAATTGGCACTTCAGAAATAAAGAGATTTCTATCAAGACAACACACTTCTATTTCTCTGGAAAAGCTATGTGTGCAACAAAACTATGGCATTGATCAATTGCAAATAATAACACTTTTTAATGCAGGCATTATGTGATCTTGCCATAGATCTCTAATAAGAAACTCATACTACCCCATTGCATTTCTTACATTTCAATTAGATCAAATTTGAACAGCATCATCTCTCACCTTTCTTGACATCTATCTGAAAATCAGCATCTGGATGAAGAGTAGCTGGCTAACTCTGCAACCAGACAACACTGAAATGATGCTGGCAGGAAGAAAGTGATTTAAAGCACTTGCTTCCTCCTAACAATTGAAATATGGAGGGCCCTGAGACTTTGACAGTTCATCCGCGGACTTCTGGCAGCAATTTTTTTTAAATGTCCTTTTTCATATGTGAACAACAAGGAGTCTGGTGGCACCTTAAAGACTAACAGATTTATTTGGGCATAAGCTTTCGTGGGTAAAAAACTCACTTCTTCGGATGCATCGTGATATGTGATTAGCCAGAAGATTGCTCCTTATCCTATTGGACACAGACCTGGTCATAGTGGTCCATGCATTTTTGACCTCTGGGCTTCATTTTTATAACTTCTTATATCTGAGAATAAAACAAACAAAAGGAAGAATTTCTTCACACAATGCAGTCTCCATGTGGAACTCATTGCCAGGGGAAGTTGTGAAGGCCATAAGTATAACGGGGTTCAAAAAAGAATTAGATAAGTTAATGGAGCATATGTCCATCCAAGACTATCATCCAAGAATGTCAGGGACACAAGCCCATGCTCCGGTTGTCCCTAAACTCCAATAGCCAGAAGTTGAGACTGGATGACGGGGTAGATCACTCAGTAATTGCTTTGTTCTTTTCAATCTCTCTGAATCATCTGATGCTGGCCACTGTCAGAAACAGGATGTTGGCCACTGTCAGAAACAAACTGTAGGTGGACCATTGGTCTGACCCAGTACGGTGATTCTTATAATGTAGCTATAGTCCTGTAAATTTCGGTAATGCAGAGAGGGGCGAATTCTGCTTCTGCCTGGAATCTCTCTGAGCCCCTTTTAACTTTCTGTTAATAGTACACTGTCTTTCTTTCTTCTTCTTTTTTTGTTTTGAGACTGTATGGGCTCAATAGAGCACCATAAATGGAAATACACTGATACTGAATATATTTTATATTTATCTGTGTATTGCTGGGAGATTTCTTGGGTTTTGTCTAGCATAGAACACTTAGGGTTTTCTAATTTTGCATTTTTGTTCCTTATTCCCCAGACATTTTTAACCCAACATTAGTTTTGTTTTAAATGGTGGTCTTTCACCCTCTTCCTTGCCCCTGACAGTGTCCTGGAAAGGAGAACCAATGGACAAGTCAGACGTTACACATTTTATAAGAAGGGAAATGGAATAATGTGACGGAGATTTTTCTCCCTTCACAATTGTGAGAATGTAAACCTGTATATTAGGAGTTTCATTTAGAATCATACTGTTTTTCCACAGAAAAATGAAGAAGCTGGAAAATGTTGCAAAAACATTTGATGGGGGGGCAGTCCTGATGATAAAAATAGAATTGAATTGATAATGTTTCTGGTCAAATGAACTCACAATGTGGCCCCATTGTGATACTTTTACTCACAGCAAATAGCACCTGATACCACTTTACGGAGTACTGATTATGACTAAGGATATTAGTCTGGCCCTTGGAGTGTATCCTGTAGCATTAACTTGCACATGTTGCACATTCTGTACTTCCATAGTTATATTTAACAAGGAAAACAAAAGTAGAAAGTTCTGCATATTGGTAACATGACCTAATTAATGTGAGAGAACTAAAATGATTTTAATGATTTCTCAACCTTACCGTTATATTTAAAAAAAATTGAAATGACATGCAGAAAATATAACAAAATTGTTAGCAGCCTATTGTAAATCATGTGTTTTACAAGTATATTGCTATATGAGATACTTTTTCTGTATTATATTTGATAAAGATTAAAATCACTATCCCTTGATATCTAATCTTTCCTTTTCATTTTGAGCATTGCAAAAAGTAATGACCCAGTTCAAAGGATTCTTTTCACCCTGCATATGAGTTGTAGCCTTTTAACATATATATCACAAAGAATTAATAATTCACTCCAAGTAAAAGTAATAACTTCTGGTGTCTGTGCAGACATATCTGTTGGAGGAAGGTCCATTGGTTTCTTAGGCGGCTCCTCAATCTAAGCAAGTTTCATCTAGTGAATTAAAAATTCAGTATATATTTTACACATCAAAACATTACATTTCCTTCTAATTATCTGTTAGATATTATTGTTGTCAGATTGCAATGCAGGCAGTTATATCGATCACTTAGTTTGTTTCCTGGTAATATTTTTCTCTTCCTTTTTAATTCACCTGTTGAATATGCGCTTTGTAGTGTGCTACATTTCAGTAACTAAAGGGTTGAGTATTTTACATGTAATCTGGAGTACATGTTAGCTGTGGTAGTCCTGTTTGCCAGAAGTGCTACTTAATAATAAAAGGTCATGTTAAAATGGCTTTAACCCTCATTCACATTTGTGGGGTAATGGTGTACCCTGCAAACACATGTGTTGTATTAACTCATGCACTAATGGTCCTCCAACTGTGTTTTAGAACATTGTCCCCTAATCACATGTACACAATTAAGCGATTTATTTACAAAAATTTTTTGCATGAAAAACATTTTTTCTGTATCAAAAAGTATGTAGGTTACAAATGTAGACTTGTTGCACTGTTACCCTGTATTTTTAGTAGTTCTATGTACACATTTACTTTTGAGACAATATCTTGCCCAGGAATAGTGGTAACTGTATCCCTCACTAAGCCAGGCCTTGTTTTTGATTTATTTTTTTACATAAATGTAATTTGCATATGCTAATTAATAATATATGTACAGTGTAACATTGTACCCCAGGAGCAAATATGTTGCAATAAACTGAGACATCTGCTAATTCTTTGTGATTGCTAGTTAAATAATGTTTTTTCACCTAAAACATTAAAGAATTATTCTTAGTTTCTGAATGCACTTGGGAGACAAAAGTTCCCCACAACACTGCTACTGTAACTTTTTTTCTCACTGGATGAAGGCTAAGCTCATGGTTAAGTAGTGAATACTCACACTGAAGTCACCAAGGCCACTCACAGTAGTAGGCACTATACTCATTAGTAAATGTCTGCAGGATTAGGCCCAAAGCCTACACATGTTTAATTAAAGAGACAGAGCTATGCAGAACAACAGGATGGAGTGAGTTTTTGGAGGGGAGTGTTGGCTTCTAAACTGGCTAGACTGTTGTATTAAACTACTTACATAAGAACATAAGACCGGCCATATTGGTTCAGACCGAAGGTCCATCTAGCCCAGTATCCTGTTTTCTGACAGTGGCCAATGCCAGGTGCCCCAGAGGGAAGGAACAGAACAGGTCGTCATCATCAAATGTTCCATCCCCTGTCGCCCATTCCCTGCTTCTGGCAAACAGAGGCTAGGGACACCATTCCTGCCCATCCTGGCTAATAGCCATTGATGGACCTATCCTCCATGAATGTATCTAGTTCTTTTTTGAACCCTGTTATAGTCTTGGCCTTCATAACATCCTCTGGCAAGGAGTTCCATGGGTTGACTGAGTTTTGTGAAAAAATACTTCCTTTTGTTTGTTTTAAACCTTCTGCCTATTAATTTCCTTTGGTGATCCCTAGTTCTTGTGTTATGAGAAGGAGTAAATAACACTTCCTTATCTACTTTCTCTACACCAGTCATAATTTTATAGACCTGTATCATATCTCCCCTTAGCCTTCTCTTTTCCAAGCTGAAAAGTCCCAGTCTTATTAATCTCTCCTCATACGGCAGCCATTCCATACCCCTAATAATTTTTGTTGCCCTTTTCTGAACCTTTTTCAATTCCAATATATCTTTTTTGAGATGTGGCGACCACATCTGCATGCAGTATTTAAGATGTGGGAGTACCATGGAGTCATATAGAGGCAATATGATATTTTTGGTCTTATTATCGATCTCTTTCTTAATGATTCCAACATTCTATTACCTTTTTTGACTGCCGCTGCACCTTGAGTGGATGTTTTCAGAGAACTATCCACAATGACTTCAAGATTTCTTTCTTGAGTGGTAACAGCTAATTTAGACCCCATCATTTTATATGTATATATGGGATTATGTTTTTTGACGTGCATTACTTTGCATTTATCAACATTGAATTTCATCTGCCATTTTGTTGTCCAGTCACCCAGTTTTCAGAGACCTTTTTGTAGTTCTTCGCAGTCTGCCTGGGACTTAACTATCTTGATTAGTTTTGTATCATCTGCAAATATTGCCACCTCACAGTTTACCCCCTTTTCCAGATCATTTATGAATATGTTGAATAGTACTGGTCCCAGTACAGACCTGTGGGGGACACCACTATTTACCACTCTCCATTCTGAAAACTGATCATTTAACCTACCCTTTGTTTCCTACCTTTTAACCTGTTACCAATCCATGAGAGAACCTTCCCTCTGATCCCATGAGCGCTTACTTTGCTTAAGAGCCTTCGGTGAGGGATTTTGTCAAAGGCTTTCTGTAAATCTAAATACACGATATCCACTGGATCCCCCTTGTCCGCTTGCTTGTTGTCCCCCTCAAAGAATTCTAGTAGATCGGTGAGGCATGATTTCCCTTTACAAAAACCATGTTGATTCTTCCCCAATAAATTATGTTCATCTATGTGTCTGACAATTTTGTTCTTTATTATAGTTTCAACCAGTTTGCCCAGTACTGAAGTCAAGCTTCCTGGCCTGTAACTGCCGAGGTCACCTGTGGAGCCCTTTTAAAAAATTGGTGTCACATTAGCTATCGTCCAGTCATTTGGTGCAGAAGCTGATTTAAATGATAGGTTCCAGAACTCTTGGGTGAATACCATCTGGTTCTGGTGACTTATTACAGTTTAGCTTATTAATATGTTCTAAAACCTCCTCTAATGACACCTCAATCTGGGACAGTTCCCTCAGATTTGTCATCTAAGAAAAAAATGGTTCAGGTTTGGGAATCTCCCTCACATCCTCAACCATGAAGACAGATGCAAAGAATGCATTTATTTTCTCAGCAATGGCCTTATCATCCATGAGTGCCCCTTTAGCATCTCAATTGTCCAGTGGCCCCACTGGTTGATTAGCAGGATTCCTGCTTCTGATGTACTTAAAATTTGTTTTGCTATTACTTTTTGAATCTTTGGCTAAGCTGTACTTCAAATTCTTTTTTGGCCTTCCTAATTATATTTTTATAATTTCTATTTTCCTCACTAGGATTTAACTTCCACTTTTTAAAGAATGCCTTTTTTTCTCTCTCTCTCATTGCTTTTTACTTTGTTGTTTAGCCACGGTAGCTCTTTTTTTGGTTCTCTTACTATGTTTTTCTTTTTAATTGAGTCTCTGTTATGGTGTCTTTAAAAAGTTTCCATGTGCTTGCAGGGATTTCACTTTTCACACAGTACCTTTTAATTTCTGTTTAACTAACCTCCTCATTTTTGTGTAGTTGCCCTTTCTGAAATTAAATGCTACAGTGTTGGGCCACTGTTTTCCCTGCCATGGGGATGTTAAATTTAATTATATTATGATCACTATTACCAAGCGGTCCAACTATATTCACCTCTTGGACCTGATCCTGTGCTCTACTTAGGACTAAACCAAGAATTTCCTATCCTCTTGTGGGTTCCATGACTAGCTGCTCTAAGCAGCAGTCATTTAAGGCAGTGGTGGGCAACCTGTGGGTTACACGCGGCCCATCAGAGTAATCCACTGGACGGCTGCAAGACAGTTTGTTTACATTGACCATCCAATGGGAGCTGCGGGCAGCCATGCCTGCAGATGTTCAATGTAAACAAACTGTCTCGCGGTCTGCCAGAGGATTACCCTGACGGGCCGCAGGTTGCCCATCACTGCTTTAAGGTGTCAAGAATCTTTATCCCTGCATCCTGTCCTGAGGTGATATGTACCCAGTCAATATGGGGATAGTTGAAATCCCCCATTATTACCAAGTTTTTTATTTTAATGGACTCTCTAATCTCCCTGAGCATTTTGCAGTCACTATCACCATCCTGGTCAGGTGGTGGGTAATATAACCCTATTGCTATATTCTTATTATTCGAGCATAGAATTACTATCCATACAAATTCTATGGCACAGTGTGGTTCATTTAAGATTTTTACTTCATTTGATTCTACGCTTTATTTCACATACAGTGCCATACCCCACTAGCACAACCTGTTCTGTCCTTCAAAATATTTTGTACCCGGGTATTACTGTGTTCCATTGATTATCCCCATTCCACCAAGTTTCTGTGATGCCTATTTATATCAATATCCTCATTTAATATGAGGCTCTCTAGTTCACCCATCTTATTATTTAGACTTCTAGCATTGGTATATAAGTACTTTAAAAACTTGTCACTTTTTAGCTATCTCCCATTACATGATATAATTGAATGGGACTGTGACACAATTAAGGTGGGCCCCATCCGGTGCTGGGTGAGTGTGCCCGCCTTCCTTGGGGAACAGAGGCAGATGCACGAGCCTTACGTGCCTATTTCCCCCATCTCAAGTTCGCACATTTGTGCTTAGCTGCGGGTAGAGTGGCCCAATGGCCAAAGTTCATAGGATCACTCTCTCGGCTGGCATAGCATGGCCTAGTGGCTGGAGCTCAAACAACATACTCCTACTGTCAGGGCAGTGTGGCCCAATGACAGAGTTCATGGGGGCCATCGGCAGGATGGCCGGCAGCCCAGGTAGGGGGGCCCGGGCCCACCTGACTCCACCGGGCCCTGACCCAGGGCCCTAGTAGTGGTGAAACGACTCGCTACCAGCTCAGCAGGGAGTCCCACCGAAACACTCCAAGTTTACCTCGGTGGGAGATACCACTCCGACACCACCCCTGGGTAACTTCCTACTGCAGTCTTGGGCATTGTAGTCCAGGAGACATTGGGATCTCTTAGTTCCCCAGCACTGGCCGCTTCCTGGGGCTCCATGGGCTGCTGGGGTCTGAGGCTGTGGTCCACGTCTCTGCTCCCCTCTGGCACAGGCTGGAGGCCGTCCACAGCAGGAGCTCCTGGTACATGTCCTTCCCCTCCAGCGTCTTTCCCTGACTGAGCTGGGCTGCTCTCTTTTATACTGGTACACCTGGAGCATTCCCAATAGTGGGAAGGGGGCGTGGCTTCTTCAGCCCACAATGTGGTGTTAACTCCTTCCCATCTGGTGCAAGGCAAATGCACCCCATCACAGGGATTTTTTTTTCATTTGACTCTTTCTCATCAGATCCTACCTGTATTTTACATTCCATACTCTCCTCCTTACTAGGACATAGAGAATCTCCATCAGTAGATCTTCCCCTAAGGGATGTCTCTGTCTGAACCACATGCTCCTCCGCACCTGTCAGCTTTCCCCTAGCCCTTAGTTTAAAAACTGCTCTACGACCTTTTTAATTTTAAGTGCCATCAATCTGGTTCCATTTTAGTTTTGGTGGAGCCCATCCTTCCTATATATGCTTCCCTGTTCCCAAAAGTTTCCACAGTTCCTAATAAATCTAAACCCCTCCTCTCTTCACCATCGTCTCATCCACACATCGAGACCCTGCAGTTCTGCCTGTCTAATTGGCCCTGCATATGGAACTGGAAGCATTTCAGAGAATGCTACCATGGAGGTCGTGGACATCTATCTCACCTAGCAGCCTAAATTTGGCCTCCAGGACCTCTCTCCTATCCTTCCCTAAGGCATTGGTACCTACATGTACCACGACCATCGGCTCCTCCCAGCATTACACATAAATCTATCTAGATGTCTCAAGAGATCTGCAACCTTCGCACCAGGCAGGCAAGTCACCATGTGGTTCTCCCGGTCATCACAAACCCAGCTATCTATGTTTCTAATGATTGAATCACCCATTACCTGTCTCTTCCTAATACCTGGTGTATTAGGCGAGGTATATCTAGTAGGGATAGGGAGGTCCTGCTTCCGTTGTATAAGGCGCTGGTGAGACCTCATTTGGAGTACTGTGTGCAGTTCTGGTCTCCCATGTTTAAAAAAGATGAACTCAAACTGGAACGGGTGCAGAGAAGGGCGACTAAGATGATCAGAGGAATGGAAAACCTGTCGTATGAAAAGAGACTAGAGGAGCTTGGGTTGTTTAGTCTGACAAAGCGAAGGCTGAGGGGGGATATGATTGCTATCTTCAAATATATCAGAGGGGTTAATACAAGGGAGGGAGAGGAATTATTCCAGCTTAGTACTAATGTGGACACGAGAACGAATGGATAAAAACTGGCCGTGGGGAAGTTCAGGCTTGAAATTAGACGAAGGTTTCTGACCGTCAGAGGGGTGAAATATTGGAACGGCCTTCCGAGGGAAACGGTGGGGGCGACGGACCTGTCTGGTTTTAAGATTAAGTTGGATAAGTTTATGGAGGGAATGGTTTAATGGTAAAACATAGTAGCCAAGGAAGACCAAGCAATGGTACATGAATAGCATAATGGCCAACAAGGGTCAGGCTAGAGACTCTTGCCTATATGCTTGGGGTATTACTGATCGCCATATTTGGGGTCAGGAAGGAATTTTCCTCCAGGGTAGATTGGCTGAGCCTCTGGAGGTTTTTCGCCTTCCTCCGCAGCATGGGGCAGGGATCACTAGCAGGAGGGTCTCAGCCGATTGAAGTCACTAAAACACAGGATTGGGGACTTCAACGGCAGAGTCCAGGGAAGGGTCTTGCGGCCTGCATCATGCAGGGGGTCAGACCAGATGATCATAATGGTCCCTTCTGACCTTAAAGTCTATGAGTCTATGAGTCTATGAATCATCAGTGTGAGAGGATACCACATCATCTGGAAGGAGCATCCCAACAATGGGATCATTTCCCTCTGCTCCAGTTGGATGTTCTCCTTCCCTGAGGTTTTCATCCTCCTCAACAGCACACAGGCTGTCAGACCGGGTGTGGGACCGTTCTACTGTGTCCAAGAAAGACTCATCTATGTACCTCTCTGTCTCCCTGAGCTCCTCCACCTCAGCCACCCTTGTCTCCAGAGCCCGTACACAGTCTCTGAGGGCCAGGGACTCCTTGCACTGAATGCACACATACACCGCCTGCCCATAGGGCAGGTAATCATACATGCTGCATTGGGTGCAATAAACTGGATAGTCCCCACTCTGTTGCTGGACTTCTGCCTGCATTCTCTTCTTACTCCTGCAGCTTGTTCCTTTGTTGTTGTTTTGCTTTTATCAGAGGGTGTTTTTTGGGTTAAGTTTAAAGAAGCTTAAGGAATGTTAAGTGTATGTAGCGCCTCCCCCCACACACATTACTCCTGTAAACTCCCTCGCAAAATTCCCCTTTTAGGCACTCCTGTTCACTGGCTCCCCTGGTCACTTAGGAGCGGGCTTTTTAAAGCCCTGGTCTTCCTAAGTAGCCCCACCCCCTGGTTAAGTGTTGATGGGTGCTAAAGGGCTGAGGGATCAAAGCCTTGTTAAGAAGGTCTCAGCTCTCAGCCTTGCCTAGCAGGCTGCTAGTCTCAGCAGTTTGTGTTTAATAAAAGGGAAACATTTTGATAAGGAATTCCAAGCTGATGCGGGTGATCTTTCAGTATGTAACAAACTTTTTCCAACTGGTCCAGATGTAAACAGCTCTGTGTACATCCTGTAGGGCTGTAAATATTTAAAGACTTTTATTATTTTCCTAGAATTTTATGTAACTGCATGTAAAGGAGCATAGGTGTTTTATGAGTAAGTGTCTTATATTGAGATGACCTTTTTATACTGAGATGCAAGGACGTTTTTTAATTGTTTTCTCTCGACTAAAAAAAAAAATCAAACAAATGTAGAGTAATTCTTATTTTGTAAGTGGAAGAAAAAAGATGTGGTTTGGAATGTTGACACCAAGTGTATGGTACGGTTATGGCTAGGTCTGTGGAAAGCAGTCACATTAAAATTTCTTGTCTTTGCTCGGGTTTGACAATCTTTTGATAGGAACATAATGTATTTCCCACTGAAGGTCATGGAAATGTTTTCATTGATTTTAGTGATACATTTAGGGCACAAACTGTTACTGTCTACCCTGCAATTAAAAACCCACTGCTGGCCTTGTCAGCACACTCGGCTCGCAGGGCTAGGGCTAAGGAGCTGTTTAACTGCAATGCAGAGTTTAGAGACTCAGGCTCCAGCCCAAGCCTGAATGTCTACACCACAATTAATTAGCTCCTTAGCCCAAGCCCCTCGAGCCCAAGTCAACTGGTATGGGTGTGATGGGGTCCCTGTGGTGCAACCTAGACTGTGGGACCGCTGAGCCCTTCAAACCCACCAACTTGGGCTGCCTCTGACACTGTGATGCGAATGTCAAGCTACAAACCTCTGACAGGCACTGCAGTTACACAACCATCCATAGGCCAGGATACACCCAACTGTGTTACATGAATGATTTCCCAGTCACTCATGAACCATCAATAGAGAGACTCCAGCCAATTTCCCCCAGTCCCAGCCCTACACCCCCTCCCCCCGCCCAGTCCCAGCCCTACACTGCTCAAAGCTCTCCTGGGCAGGGCAAGTTCTTTAATTCATCACTCCCTCAGTGTGGAATGGACACACACTAGCCTTGGTAAACTGAGCTGAGAGTTCCCAAGCACTTCAACCAGAAAACACTGTTTTAGATAAAATATAAAACAGGTTTATTAACTACAGAAAGGTAGATGTTAAGTGATTATACGTGGTAGGCATAAAGGTCAGAGTTAGTTACCTTATGAAAATAAAAAGTAAACACAGTCTAAGTTCTACAAACTAAGGAGGATTTGAATAAAGCAGTGTTTCACCTTGATTGGTACAAGCAGGTTAAGTTCCCCAGTGCACAGACTGGACTCTCTTTTCCAGCCTAGGACCATCCTTCCCCAGTTCAAAGTCTTTTTCTTCCAGATGTGCTTCCAGGTGTTGAGATGAGGGGAGAGAGGCCAAGTGATGAGGTCACTGGCTCTCTTTTTTACTTTCTTCCAGCTTGCTGGAAAGATGTTTGCCGTGACATGGGGATCAGGCTGTCCCCATTGGTCAAGCAGTCTCCATTGCATAAGTGGTCTCTCTGAGAAGTCTCTGGGATGGCTGTTGGGAGACTGGATTCCCTTGAATGGGCCATCAGCAAGTCTGGCTGGTTCATAGATTCATAGATTCAAGGACTAGAAGGGACCTCGAGAGGTCATAGAGTCCAGTCCCCTGCCCTCATGGCAGGACCAAATACTGTCTAGACCATCCCTGTTAGACATTTATCTAACCTACTCTTAAATATCTCCAGAGATGGAGATTCCACAACCTCCCTAGGCAATTTATTCCAGTGTTTAACCACCCTGACAGTTAGGAACTTTTTCCTAATGTCCAACCTAAACCTCCCTTGCTGAAGTTTAAGCCCATTGCTTCTTGTTCTATCCTTAAAGGCTAAGGTGAACAAGTTTTCTCCCTCCTCCTTATGACACCCTTTTAGATACCTGAAAACTGCTATCATGTCCCCTCTCAGTCTTCTCTTTTCCAAACTAAACAAACCCAATTTTTTCAGCCTTCCTTCATAGGTCATGTTCTCTGGTCCTTTGTTGCAATTGAAAGGTTGGCTGAGGGCGTCTCCCAATCTCATAACATCTTTCAGTAACACATATAGCAATGCTTTGTAACTTCATGTACAATGATAGCACATACAATCCAACAAGATCTTAATGTTCAACAGATCAAGACTTTTAAAATGACACCTCACAAGGCATAGTTTGTACAAAACATATCATAATTGTATGACAGTGGTGAATATGGGGGTTCCACGGTGCTACTTTGAGGTACAGAGTGTCACAATGGGCCAGCTGCAGGTGTCTCATTGCAATGTAGACATATCCTAGAAGAGCCTAAGTGAGAAGGGTGGAGTAAGAGGAAGTATCTCTGGTCTTTTAGTGGGAGGAGGGTCTCTTAGGATCAAAGGGTGATAGAATCTATGAATAGAATATGTAGACAAAGTTTTTGTGAAAGTTTGTATTGTTTATGTGAATTAGTTATGTTTGTACACAAACTTGAAGATACAAAATGTTGTATTAATGCTCAATATTTGTGATTAGTAATAAGCCAGTTTTCCTGACAAAAGCAAGACATTGCTATTGCTAGCAACGCAGGGCCAATGCAGCTATTGCTCTGAGCCTATTGCTCTAACTCAGCAGAATCAAGATCTTTCTCAAGCAACGTGTTACAGGTGCCAGTCGAGCAACTCCTGTTGACCACTCAGACTTCTGTAAGGGGATCCCCCGGTGTTTTGAGACTCCTGAGCAAGAACAGAGCCCTGCCACTGCCCAGCCACTGCCAACATACCCTGTACCTATGAACCTTGGGGATCATAGGCACACTCTTGGGATGCAGACCCATTGTCTGACACCCCTTAGAATTGGAACCCATTGTCCTGCTCCTTAGCCCCTGGGCTCAGTGCTGACACTTCAGACTCTCCCATTGCTTAAGCATACCCTGTCCCAGAACTCCACCCAAACATGTGACCCTCTGGTTTACAGTGTAACTCTCCCAGGAGGCACACAGTAAGCATACCATATAAGACATACAGACACACTTCACACAGATTCTCACACGATTGCTCTTTAATAGCATGAGAATTATGCCGAGGTAATTTAGAAAACAAACATTTTAAATACTATCACCTCACTAGCTCACTCTTCCCTGGGGGAGTCTTTGGGGGACCATCTGTGTTCAGGAAAGCAGTCAAGGTCCCTGCCACATCAGGCACCCATATGTTGGGTTGCTTCTCCCTCATCTTGAGCTGAAGAAAACTGGCCCCAAAGAACAGCTCCTCCCTTTATATAACCTTGCAATTACCTTGCAGCCACAACTGGTAACCAGATACTCCCAGCAGGTAACTTTATTACCAATATGGTCTTTCCACTGATATACCAGTTCTCCTGGTTGGAAGTCAATCTATTATTTAGAGTTATTCCATTTCATTGGAGAGCTCCTAATGTCAGCAACCCTCTTTTGTTATTCTTTTGCCACCAGCCTTTGGAATTTCAGTCGAAACAACTAAGAGTACAGGCAAAAGGGCTGCACACTGAAAAGTGAGTTTGCAGCTTGGTAAAGATACATACAGAGAGTTCATAATCTCACATAATACAAAAATGATACAGACACATTCCCATTCCCCAAATTGTCACATAAAGCCTGGCTTACTCCCCGCCCCACCCCTATTCTCTAGCAGGGCTAGTCAAAAATTTTCTGTTGGAATTGTTTGATGGAAAATTGTGATTTTTTGACTACACTTTTTTTCCCCATCAAAAACTGCTCTCCACAAAACCAAAACACTTTTTTTTGGTGAAAACTTGGTTTTCATATTTTTGGCAAAAAGTTTTGTTGTTGTTGTTTTGTATTTTGAGGGAATAACCCCAATTTTTCAATCAGTCGCATTATATAGTAATATTTATTACTTCCTTCTCATGTGATCTGTTGAAACAGAAGTTTTGTCTGGTTTTGTAATGAGTTTGGCAGTGAGAAATTAATCAAGTTAATATACTATTGAAATGATTGTTTCAATAATGTTATCAAGGATCCAGCAAAACATATCTTTTACTTGATTTCAAAAATAAGTTTTAGAGATTTCTATCATCCTTTATTGCTATTTGCTTGGCTAAACCTTATTTCATGAAAAGGATTTTCATGGATACAAATAGTGCCAGATGTGAACTTCTGACATTACTCAAATTAGCTACTATTCAAGGAAAATGGGGGACTCCAAATGGATTTTCTTTAGCATATTAGAAATTATTTGTGTTTGCAGGTACAGATGCAGTACTGCCTTTTAAAAAAACTATTTTATTTAGTTAGGGAGTTTTAACAGGTTTGCAAACCCTTGCAATGTAAATATCAGAGACAAAATCATAGTCATTACAACAGTGAGCTTTTGTTTAGAGAGACATTATATAGTTATATAATCATCAAATCTCTCTATTTAACAGGGTGTTGCCATTTCACAGAGTGAGGATCTTAGCACTAGCCCCTTACTGCTTTTTTAAGAACACCTTTTCATGGAATTGTTAAAGAATTCAAAATGAGAACATCCGTGTAACTTGCAAGTTCATCTAGGGAAAGAAATAAATCACATCTGCTTTCTAAAGTTAACATGTTGTGACTGACTACTTGCTGGCAAAATATTGCAATTTTGTGCAAGAAAGTCCTGGGCTTTTTGGAAATCTTTTATCGTTTATTCATTATTCTTGAAAATTACTGGTTTCATAAGAGATATGGCCTAAATTACAAACGTTTCTGGGGACTTTGGGTGCCCACCTTTAGACATCTTAAAGCAGGAATGATTTTCGAGGGGGGTGCTCAACAATGTTTAAATATCTGGCCTCTTCAAAATATTTCAAGTTAGGCAACAAAGATCTGGGGGAAGGGATAGTTCAGTGGTTTGAGCATTAGCCTGTTAAATCTAGGGTTTTGAGTTCAATCCTTGAGGGGGCCATTTAAGGATCTGGGGCAAAAATCTGTTTGGGGGATTAGTCCTACTTTGGGCAGTGGGTTGGACTAGATGACCTCCCGAGGTCCCTGACAGTCTATTCACTTTTGTAAGTCTATTTGTCGATTCCAGTTGAATTTTTCAAAGAGGGGGAATAGATGAAGGAATAGAGAAAGTCAATGAGAGGTAGAGGCCAGATATGCACCTAATAGGATTTTCAAAAGCAATGCAAGCCAGGAACCAATCTTCCATTGAAATAAATATATACACCTCTACCCGATATAACATGAATTCGGATATAACGCAGTAAAGCAGTGCTCTGGGGGGGTGGGGCTGCACACTCCAGCAGATCAAAGCAAGTTTGACAGAACACGGTTTGGCCTATAACGCTCCCGAGGACAGCGTTATATCAGGGTAGAGGTGTACCTGGTGATTTAGTATACGTATTCCTGGCCCAATAATGTATAATGTTCAAATGTCCCTCAAACCACCGTAGAGAAAAAATGTTTTAAAATGGGGGTTAAATGTCAAAAGTTTTGCATGAAAAAACAACACTGGGAGGTGAGATGAGGCTGGACTGGCATGTAGATCCATGCATTTGTTCATTGTGATTTCTGTACAACAAAACGTAGAGGAAAGATTGTCTAGTGCTTAAAGCACTGGACTAAAACACAGGTGATCTGGCTTTTCCTGGTTCTTCCACAGACTTCTTGAGCAAGTCACCTAATCTTTGTGCCTCAGTTCAACCTCTTAAAAATCAGGATAATACTCCCTTTCTCATGCCCTTTAAGTGCCTCAATCTAGGTACTGTCTCTTACTATGAATATGGCCAGTGCTTACAATGGAGCCTTGATTGCTTCTGGGGCCTGCAGTGCAAATAATAATAATAATTAAAACACCACCCATCTGTGGCTCTGGGTATTGCCACTGATTCCTGAGAGGGTTTTAAAGTATACAGTTATACAAGTAAACAATTCACTCCCCAGTGAATAATAATCCAGCAGCAGGAGGGAAAAAATCATTTAAGCATTCCCGCCTCATCAGAGCCTCCATACGAACCACCTTCACAACTGTCCACTGGGGGAGAAAAGCATGCCTGTACAATGTACCTTAAGCAAGAGAGAATATATTGTTATTCAGTCCAGGAATGCTGAATTGGAGGAAACAGATTTACAACCCTAATTGGCCAAGTGGTACTTATAGAGGTAATGTGACAACCCAGTTCCCACACACCCCTGTACCAAAACTAGCATATGAATATATGTACCACCTATGTAGCATGAACACAGAGAGAGTTGTGAGTCTGTGCAGGCAATATTGACTCTGCTAGGGGTGGTTTAATTTTTTTCTTTCTTGCTGGGTTATTGTTCATATAGATCATCATGGTTACGAGGTAGCTACCCCCTCTCCCCCCGGTCCCTTTTGGGTCTCTCTGTGTGCACCCCCTTAGGTGTCAAGCCTCAGGTATTTACCTGACTCACTGTGAAATTTTGTAATTCTCCCACTGTTAGACCAAGCCCTGAGCTATAGTACCCTGTGTGTCAACCAAAGGATTAGAGAAAAAAAGGCTTTTAAAACAACCATCTGTGTGCTATTGTATTTGGTCAGAACATCCCATAATGGTGATGGTAATTTAGGCACTCTCAGCTTCTCCAACCACCCCAGTAGACTCCTGTGCTTGAGTCGCCTTCCCCCTTATCTCTCCCCACCTTAGAGAATGCTCTCTTTAAACCCTGCCTGAGTCCTTTTCTCTGCTGTGTGGATATTGGTCATTCCTACTCAAAACCAGTTTCATAGGTTGGCTAGAGACACTGAGACAGAATCATCTCAGATAATAGGTCTAGCATTGTCTCTTAATGACTCTTACGATTTTGCTGATAGGTGGCTATCTTGAGCCAAACTTCTCCTTCTTGCCTATTGCCTTCTTGTCTTCAGTCCCCTTTTGAGTTAAACCACTATTTTCACATAGTAAACATCTTGATAACCAGGCTAACATATCATATTTATAAATTACTACAATGCAGATCCAAATCAGTCTCATAGATAGATAAATAGATACACACATACTGCATAGATGGGGCATATATTCATATGGCAACTGTGAGACAGATGAGTGGGGCCATGTGGCTCACAGCTTGCCAGCTAGAGATATTATCTCTCCACAATTCCCATGCCTTAAAGAGAGGAACTGAGGCACAGAGTGGTTAATTTTCTAAGAGTAGCTGCAAGATACTGGCAAGCTTGGGAATAGAACCTAGGTCCCTAGTCTTCTGCTCTAGCCATTACATGTGCTTTCATCCTTTCCCTTCTGAAAGAAGGTTTCACATATTAAAATATTTCAATAGAAAGCTGCAGATTGATTATATGAACAAGATGCATTTAGCAAGAAGCTCTTTTCCCACCGATTTACACAAAGGTATTTAGGTCAAGAAAAGCTGATAAAGCTGTGGTTTATAATTGCAAACAGGTCACAAATCTCTGTTGGAAAAGAGGCCCTTGTTTTATATGCTCTACAGCAGAGCACTGATTACTTTAACAACGACTGTCTCAGACAGCTTTGAAGAGGCAAATGCCTGAAATGTAGATGAGTTCACACTCAACCAGCTGGAGGAGATTAACCTAGGGATACCCCAATAGACTACCTGCCTCAGGATCTGACTTCAAACATTTTACATACAGCTTTTGAACTAAAGGTTCTGTTCAATGATTGCTGTCTCCTTAGCTCCAGGTTCCAGCAAACTGTCTGAACTCCTATATGACCATATTATAATCAGGTTGTGTTGCTATGACCAAAGTTAAAGTAGCAAAGTCCCTTGGCATGCACTCATTGTTCCACTGTTACTGTTTGGTAGGAAGAGTGGCACAGAGGATGTAAATATTAATTTGTTACTTTATTTAAATTTTACTAAATCTTTGCTTTGAAATGGTTTTACAACAGTCTCAGAATGTGAATCTTAAGTAATTTTGAATACCGAGAACACCTAAAATTGTTAAGACATAAAAGGAAATATAACCCCCCATCTCAATTTGGCATTTAAATAAGATTGAATATTAAGTTATATCTTTACCGTCAGGGTATGATCAAAGTTAATCCTCTTCACCCCTGGATCAAAGGCCTTAATTAAATGCTCTCTGAAATCAATGGAAGGACTCCCATTGACCTCAATGTGTGACAGATCAAACCTCAACTGAATTAACACTGGTAGGTGCTTCATATTAATAAGTTTCAGAGTAGCAGCCGTGTTAGTCTGTATCCGCAAAAAGAAGAACAGGAGTACTTGTGGCACCTTAGAGACTAACAAATTTATTAGAGCATAAGCTTTCGTGGACTACAGCCCACTTCTTCGGATGCATTAATAAGAACACTGAAATTGAAAGGTCTCAGGTAGTCATAGCACTGCTATTGATGCACAATACTACACTTATTTCTCATTCTTTTAATTCCTTTCATTCTGCTTGATTCTAGGGGTGTCTAACTGTGCCATGATTATGCAAATCTAACTTGTGATTGTAGCTGAAGTATTCATGTGGTTTGCCAGCAAAGATACTACCACCACTTCTCCCTCCCTTCGGTGACAATGGATAGACTTCACCATTCACACATAAGAGAAATGTGATGTTTTAAAATCCTTTTAATCCTGTTCTTCCATTCCTCTTCATGCCTTTCTCCTCCCAACAGGTCAAAAGAATAACTGTTTTATATTAGGCCTTATTTAGACTAGGAAAAGTAGTATAGTCACTCTAGACTATTGTTAGACTTACTAAATTCCAGCTAATGGTGTTACCCTGAATCTACCCTAGGAGAAATGGTTGAGTCTAGGTCCGATTTATCTAACTTCTGTCAATTAAACCTGACCTGAACTTGACCTTTATTCTAGTTTAGAGAAGGCTTTAGTATTTACATACCTTGTTTTTATTAGGATTATCACATGCTCCTGTAACCCTGTATTCACATCCTACACACCATTATAATAATCTTTTATAATATATGCCTTGTGAGATATCATTTGAAAACTAACTGACTGGTCAATAATATTATGGTGAAATGTAGCAACAATATATGTAAAGTTATGAACATAAGCTGAAGTTATGTCTGAAGTGTGTTTACCAGACAAGTCTGGGGAAGGGGTAAAGCAATTTCTTGAAGACAAAGGACAAGCTGATGCCTCTAGACAGATGTCATCAAAATTGATGGACAATCAGTGGTCAAGTGGCCATTCTTTGGCAGTGAAGGGGAGCAAGAATAGATCAAACAACACCATGGAGCCTCTTTCATCGCAAGATGCCATGTCTCCATCCTCACATCTGGAAGGAACTTTATCTGGGGTAACCTTCAGGAAAACACATTTCAAAGGGTGAATGGACTATCAAAAGAAGGGGCAAAATACCCAAGGTGTTCACTCTCTCTCGAAGAAGAAGACAAAAGAAACCAGACCTTTGGACTCTGGGCGGGATTCTGACCTGAGAATTTAGTCAGCCCTGTTGCTGGGACCATATGGTAAGAATTTTACTTTGAACTAAGACTTTTTTATTTAACTATAGTTACTAGGAAGTGCTTTATTTCTCTAGTAACCATTTCTGACTCTAATACATTGTACACACTTAAAATCTATTTCTGTATAGTTAAATAAACTTGTTTTATTCTTTAATCAAAACTAATCCAATGTTGTCTTTAAACTGAACCATTTGGGCACCTCCATTTAAGGAAGCAAACTGTTGGATATTATCCCATTACAGGGGCAAGGACATAAAATATCTGAACTGTCCGGAAGAGTGCTGGTCAGTGCAGAACACACAATCTTGGGAAATCTGGGGTATGTTGGGGTCACCTTGCAAGTAGTAATCCAGGCTGCTGGAAGCCAGAGTGCAACTGATGTGTGGCTGGGAGCCTGCAACTATACAGAGACACTCAGGGTGTTATCTACATGCTGGAAGGCTATTTATGAAAGGCTCAGGTGGAAGCTACAGCAGCAAAGCATTGTAAGGCACCTGAGGTTGCCAGGCAGGTGGTGACACAGCCCCTCAGTGGTCTGGATTGCACTCTGGAATGTCATAGTCTTTCTTCAAGTTCAATTTTTAAACCCAGTATATAAAACGAAAGTAACATCTACAGTAGTTACTGTACTGACTCATGGGAAGAAAAGGTTTGGGGAAGGGGAGAAAAGAAGTAATGACAGAAGAAAGAAAGTGAGATGATAGAGAATGCAAACTAAATGAATGAAAATAGGCAGAAAAGGAGCGAGAAACAGGAAAAAGCCAAACAGGTCTAACTTTTTAAAACATAATTTATTTATTAGCTTGACATCGGATTTTTTTAAATTATTTATTTAAATTTGAATATTTTATTTAACATCAATATAAAGGTTAAGGGCGGGGGCTATTCATATTAAATTCCATAATTATTGTGTATTGGGCTAATGAGCACATCAGTCTTTTGCCTCAGCCAGACCAGGTGATATGGATCAATGCCCATGAGAAAGGCTTTCAGGACATAAAAGAGGCTTTGTCTAAAGAACTAGTTTTAGTGAGCACTGGTTTCATCAAACTCTTTGTGATGTGCACTGATGCTTCAAATATTGGTTAAGCACAGGGCTAATGCACAATAGGGTGGGGGAAAAGAGGCACCCCATTGCCTTCTTGAGTAAAAAAACTGACCCTCCCCACCACTGAACAGAGCTATGCTGTCATTGAGAAGGAATGCTATGCCATAGTTTGGGCTATTAAGCAATTTAAGTCTGATTTGTATAATAAAAAATATTAGGTTTTATTATACAAATAAGGTTTTAACAGACCATTCCTCCTTAATATGGTTACATCAAGCTGAAAGGACCAGCTCCAGGTTACTACACTGGATCCTAGCTCTGCAATAATATGACATGCAAATAATCCACATCAAGGGGAAAGAAAATGTACTGGCAGATGGTTTATTAAGAATAGGGGAGCCCTGAGGCATATTCAGGAACATTGGTCATACCCTTTCCTAAACCAGTTTTACATTGGGTGTGTGATGCTGGCAGACCAGGTGCCAACTCATGCCAAGACCCCTAGACCTCAACTGAACACTGACAAATACATCATTGGAAACCAGTCTGGCCGTGTGTTAGTATTGGTAAAATAGATATTAGATTTATAAAAAATGTGTTTAGTGTTTAGACTTTATTAAATCTTGTATACTTCTGCATGCGTTTATCTCACTCATAATACCTGTATCCCATGTTATAAGGCAATATTTAAGTGTTTGCTCTGAAATTGTAAGTGTTTGTCTGAAACTGTAAGCCTGCCTGGAGTGGCTCAAGGACATAAATACCAACCTCGGAGCAGACTGTTAAGAAGCAGATCACATACCCCAAATTGGTTGTGAGCAGGGCCAGATTTCCAATTAGGCACAGTAAGCATGTGCCTAGGGGCACCAGCATTCTAGGGGTGCCTAAAAGTTAAAAGTGGGTTAAAAGTTTCATTTTGTATAGAAAATACAAAGGGGGGGAGGGCACTGAAGATGCTGTGCCTAGCAGTGTGTAAAGTGTTAATCTGGCCTTGGTTGTGAGTTCTATACTTAGATTTCACCAACCAAGTATCAGGTGTAAACTCCTCAAGCACTATAACAGCCTCAGTCACAGACAGCCACCTTGGGTACTTCGGTCTATCTTGCCACCCAGGCAAGATTTCCTTTGCGGAAGATGGTCCCTTAAACCAAAAATCACAACATTTAGGTTACTCCTAGTCACAGAGGACAGGTCACTTACTCCAAGTCAATTGTACCTCAGATCTCACACCCAAGACAAAGCTTGTAGCCAATCCTACAATCAATTAATTAAAGACGTATTAACTAAGAAAGAGAAATTAGAGTTATTTGCAAGGTTAAAGCAAGTAAACAGATGCACACAAATGAGTTACAGTCTTAGGTTCCAAAAGCTGCTGTATTATGCAAGCTCTATATGTCCTCTAGGGCTAACCCAAGCTAACAGCTGGGGATCCCTTACTTATGCTTAGAAATCTTGCCCTCTCTAAACATAGTTTCTTCTTGTCAGAGCTTTTTATTCCCTTCCCCCAGAGTTCAAACTGATCAGGCGAGTTCCTATGCATGTCTCCTATTCCTGGGTTTGAGGGGGAAAATCAAATTTCTTTTGTCCTCTGATGCTCCACAATGATTTGTCTCGTGTCTATGGTCCTTCTTTTATTGGGCAGGAGACAATACCTCCTATGGTAAACTAGTATTTCATAATTGGTAATGCTTCTCTCCTGACTGGTAGTTTTACAGTTTCAGAGCAAACGCTTAAATGTTACTTTATAACATGGGATAGAGATATTAGAAATGAGATTAATGCATGCAGCAACTTAAAAGCATTTCATAAAGTCTAAACACATTTTCATAAATCTAATCTCTATTTTGCCAATACTAACACACAAGTGAGTCAGACTGATTTCCAGCTATACATTTATCAGTGTTCTTTTGAGGCCTAGGAGCCTTGACATGAGTTGGCACCTGGTCTGCCTGTGTCACAGCCATGTATTGGACTGATGAGCACATCAGCCTTTTGCCTCATATTTTATTTTCTATAAACACCTAACTTTTTGTTCTAGAGCAAGGGTTCCAAATGGTTTCTACATATATCACTGGTGGATGGTCCATCAATTCACTCCACAGGAAATTTTAAAGAAGATACATGAACCAATGAAGTTGGAGACCCATGGTGCTAGAGTGTAGTCAGCTTGTGCATATGTTCTATTTATAAGGTAATAACTGTATTGTAAGCAGTTTGTTAGTATTGCAATAGCACACAGAGGGCCCCAGACAGCATCTAGACCCCATTGTGCTAAATTGTGTACAAATATATAGGAAATCCCTACCCCAAAATCACTTACAAACTAATTTAAGACAAGATGCACAAAAGGAGTGGAAGAGGAGGGAAACAGTGTTAACAAAGATATGGTTACATAGGTTAGCTAGGCTCTGATCCAGCAAAACATTTAAGCAATTGCTTTCCCAATGAAATCAAAAGGCTATTCGTCTGCCTAAAGTTAAACACACATTTAAGTGCTTTGCTGGATTAGGACACAACCTGTTGGTGTTCAGTGATCTCAATATTTTGGTAGATATTACAATAATTATGACATACAGACTTTGCAACACACCTGAAAATGTAGTCCCCTGTGAGGTGGAAATTGGTGACTAACCTGTTCACTGTACACTTCACAGTGGTATGGAAGCAGAATACTTGGGCAAGGACACAAGGGTAACCCCTTTACTCTTACAAAAAAAAATGGTCACAAACATTTTAATGTCCACATAAAACAGTGAGGTTTTGGTTTCAGGTATCTCATCTGAGAGATCCGCATAAAGTAAAGATGTTTTGAACTCAATCTACCTCTAAAGGAAGAAGGATCTGAATTAATGCTGCTACAGTTTGAACCCTAGCTTTCAGCCAAGTATGAAATGCCAGTTTGACGTTAGTGCACTCAGGTGCTCATCTTGCAAATACTTATGGCTGAATGTAACTTTACTCATGTGAAGTCAATGGAACTAGTCAGGTGGAAAGAGTTAAACTTATGCATAAGTGCAGGGCTGACAAAAGGTGGGGAAAGGGGAGACAATGGTGCCCCAAGTTCATGTGGGCCCCCAAAATATATGTAATATTTGTGTAAATAAAGTGAAATGGGAGGGGGTGGGGCCCCAGTAAACACGAGATTGTGGAGTCCCAAAGTTTTCATGCTGGGCCTGCATGATTGTTTATAGGATGAGGGCCCAGGTCATTTATTCCAACATATAATATAAAGCCAACCTCTGCCCTTAGTTATTTGGGTTGCATAGATATAACTGAGACAGAATATGGCCCAAAATATATTTGTGCAAGGAACTAATGCCGCTTTTTGAATGATTACTCATGTTCGCTGTTCAAATGAGACAGACCCACTTGCTTTGTATCTCAGTTCTTTTGGTCTCACCCAGGCACTCTGATATTAAAGACATTTGGTTTAATATTATATACCAAAGAGTAGTGTACTTTTCTCTAGCTATTAAAGAAAATCCCAGCTTTATCTTATTAATAGACTTTCAAGATTTTACTGATGGACTGGAAGAGTGAAAGAAATATAAATAATTAATCCTAAATATTACAGTTTAGAGTAAATAGTTTCTCCGCTATCTTTTTCTATTCCTTTTTATGAATAGCATGTTCCCTCTAGCATTAGGCAGCAGAAGTGAGCTAAGGAAACAAGCTCTTCTAATTGTCAGATTATACTCTTTGTAGGTACTATAACTATTCAAGTCACTGAGCACTTTATTGTGTCCAGTGGCATTTGTAAGATGGATATATGGACTTCATTCTAAAGAAGAACATGCTTATGTAGTATTTCTGTAAATTCACCACAAATCAATATAATGTTCTTAAGCAGAACTAAAAAAAGGTAGCGTTTCCCCCCACAATGCTAACAGAAAAATAGAAACAAATCAATACATATTTTAATATTTTTTCTTTCTGTTTTGAAAGCTTCTATGAAAATTTCAGCCTTTCATCTTAGGAAAACAAAGAGCTACTGGGTCTAGAAGTCTACAATTAATAGTGAACATGGCTCCCACTTTAAATACCGTTTAGCCGTACATTTCTATAACTTACACTTTAGGCCAATTGCAGGTCTCTTGACAAGAAAATGACAATTAAAATATTAAACTGGTTAAATACAAGGGAAGTATAATATTACTTTTGCTGCGTTATGTAGTTCTGACTCAGACTCCTGGTATATACAACCATCTCTAACCTTTGGGTCAGAAATTATCTTAAAAAGAATTTTCAGGTATACGTCAGTGATGTTTCTATGCTGAGGACCATCAAAGTCAACCACCACCAGCCAGCTGTTCACCTTTCACCCTTTAAAACTTATATTTCTCTTTTGTTTTACTTTACATAGGCATTAACTTTTCACTTTCCTCTTTTTAATAACATTATTTCACCTTAATTATCTTCCTATCACAGCACTGCTGCTTATAAATGAGAAACAGACACTCTGGAGTTTTTTATAATCTTTTTATTTCAATGAGTGATAGATTGCAATCAAGCAAATGATGTTTTTATTACAGAGGTTCTCTTTGCACTGTTATGGTTGAGGTTGTGCCAGCATTCCTATTAAAATCCCCTCATATCAGGGATTTAAAATCCATCCATTAAAACATGCTCCAGGCTGCTACTTGACACACAAGGTCTCAACCAAAAATAAATGTAACAACATTTATTTTTATTAGGGGAGGAGGAAGGAAATCAGTAAGGTAGTTTTGGAGTTAAGGAAGTGCAAAAGAAATTACAGCAAGAAGTGCAAAAGAAATACAGCAAATTATACAGCTAGAGTTGGTTGAACTGTTAAACTGATGTTTAATGTAAAAAAGCACCTAGTTTGGTTTGGTATGATTTGTGGGGTCCTATTACTAGTTATTTGCAAATATTTGGGTGAGCTTGGTATATTTGAGAAAGCGTATGCACATCCTGAATGTTTCAAATTTCATCTGCTGTGATTCGTGGTACAAACCATATACAAAAATTTTGTCCTGTTTAAACGTTCAGACATCTGAACGGTGAGTGAAAATCATACCAGGTGGCTCAGGTGAGGAGCAATCACAAATGAACAAAAAGTTGAAGTGAAGAGTCCACAAAGAATATTTTTCAAAACTACTAGGCAAACAACATAATAACCATGCTGAGATAGGTATGTGGAGGAGGAGGTATGTGAACAACCAATTAGAAATTAAAGCAGCAGTGGATGATTGTTAGAGGGCTTTCTCTTCACCCTCTCCCCTGGTTCTTGTCACGCAGACAGAAAGCAGAGGACCAGAAGGCCGAAGTGCAGACTATGTGATATTTATTGGAGTTAGGTTTCAGAGGGGTAGCCGTGTTAGTCTGTATCAGCAAAAACAATGAAGAGTCCTTGTGGCACCTTAAAGACTAACAAATGTATTTGGGCATAAGCTTTCATGGGCTAAACCCACTTCATCAGATGCATGGAGTGGAAAATACAGTAGCGGGTATATATACACAGTACATGAAAAGATGGGAGTTGCCTTACCAAGTGGGGGGTTGGTATTAATGAGACAATTCAATTAAGCCTACTTCCACTTTAATTGAATTGTCTCATTAGCACCGACCCCCCACTTGGTAAAGCAACTCCCATCTTTTCATGTACTGTGTATATATATCTGCTACTGTATTTTCCACTCCATGCATCTGATGAAGTGGGTTCTAGCCCACGAAAGCTTATGCCCAAATAAATTTGTAAGGTGCCACAAAGACTCCTCATTGTTTTTATTGGGGTTAGTTTCCAGCAGGCATGTGTCCCATAACTCTGGCGCCGCAGAGCCTTGTTTCCCAGTGTTCTGACTCCCCTCTCCTCAGCGGGCATAAATGCATACCCACAGTCCCTTCCACCCCTTGCAAGTTATGGTCATGTTCCGTTCTGAGGGGTCGTTAGTCTGGAGTCTTCATCCCACCCCTTTTGTACCCCATGGGAGGGGTAAGGAGTGAGGTTGTGCTACAGTCAGGGGCAGGCATTTCTCTGGTCTTTTAGTGTTTTACCTCCCCCCCAATCCTCCCTTGCCCCTCCCAACTTGTTGCTTGACCTTGCCTTGAGATAAGGAGTTGAGGAGGTCTCCAAGTGTGCGCTCATATATTATACTCCCACCATGCCCAGTAACACTCTAGCTACTCTTATCTGTTCCCATTATACTGACAGGCCCACCTGGCTTTGGCAAAAGCAACATACACAGTATCTTTGTCACATATTTGTAAGGATCCCTTTGTTCACACACATTAGTAAAAATGTATGTGTATCAAAAAAAAAAATCAAACAGGGAAGCAAAACCCAAAATACTATCTCAGGCAAAAATACTGGTCTGGATCCTATATTGGCACTAGCACTCCTAACAATGCTAATTTTTTTATGAATATGAATTTAAATGCATGGTAAAGCCAGTTCTAATTATGACCCTTGAAGCAAGTTTAGGAAATATTTCAATAGTTTATGGAAAAGCAAAAGCCCTTTAAACTTAATTTTTTAGGGCTATCATACCATAATATAGAACGCTCCCTTTAGATATTTTAGAAAAGAAAACCAACTGAATAATTTGCTTAAAGAGTTTTTAAAAGACAAGTAATGTTAAATAGACTATCCACTTTTCAAGTGTTTAAATCCAGACTAACGGGTAAGTAACAGGCTCTAAAAATGAGTATCCAGAATGTGTTTGCAGGGACACCGATGCTGGGAAATTGTTATGTGCAAATCTCTATGCATTGCTAAGCTTAGAGAGCAAGTTCAGCCCTAACTTTGTTTGTTGCTATTTGAGTTGCCAATAAAGCCAAACCCCAGGAACGGAATCAGCTTAGACTAAATAAGGGTTTAGCTGATGTGAATTGGCATAGCCCAACTGAAGTCAATAGAGCTGCACTGATGTAACTTGGTGTAACAAATGAAGGCACAGTATGCCAAACAGGAATAGCAGAAGGTCCAGGCTGCAGCAGAATAGCCACAATTTTAAGAGCAGCTGCTCCTGAGACCCATGAACCAGGAGTCACTGTTCAGATTGCCAGAAAATCCCAGTCTCAACCTCCCTTGTGTAACTGCAGTTCCATTCCATCTAGTCAGCACCCATTTCATCTTAAATATTTAATAGCCAAATGCTACTTCTTTCTATGGTGCTTCAGTCTGTAATATTATCATGTCACCTCCACTATAGGACAGCAGAGATAATTGATATCCAGGAGGTAGCTACTAGTACAGTGCAATTTAAGCTACTCTACAGTATTTAAGCACTGCAGTCTAGCTTTATAAATCTACTAATGACTGAGTTAGAAGTCATTTCTGGAGCAGTTCCAAAGTGTTAATTTTTACTGTAACAAAACTGCAAAGCAGCAGCATGGAGCCTCCTGGGTTGTGATGTTTACTAGTTCAAAAGATTACAAATGAAGTTATAATTCAACACTTAGTATCATTTTTAAAAATGGATTCATGTTAGCGTCAATCTATCTAGTCTTTTTGATTACTTTTATGTCTGTAGGCTTTTTGGAGGGGAGAGGAGAATTTCACCTTGTTTTAATTGGTCTTCATGACATGGCTTTGAAACTGTAATATTTTCGGAGTACAGATCAGCATAGACTACAACAAGCAATTATTTGTGGACAATAGAAATTAGATCCAATTTCCATGCTTAATTCTTTTTTTGGTTTTGTTTTAAAAAGTAACTTGGTTTCTTGATGTACAAAAATGGTGAGCTGGTTTAATAGAAAATGTTGTGTTGGGCTGGTTTAATAGAAAAAACACGGCTGCAGAAAAAAATCAGCAGATTCTGAGAATTTGCTCTTACAACAGCATTTATTGTATTTTCCAGAACCTACACTTTTGTTTAAGACAAGAGTGCAGTTTCTACACTTTATGGTTGCAAACATAAGCTCTGATTCTGCGAACACTTAAGCTCATAAGTAACTTTACACACATGGAGTAGTCCCACTGATATCAATATAGTGGCATACATGTCTGAAAGTTCTCAACCATAGCTTTTACAGCATAGATAGCTGTAACTCTTGGCATTATGATTCAGCAGAGCAGACTAAATGGCTTCTTCTACACAGGGGAGTAAGTATGGGCCCAATCCTATGAACACATTTGCACAGGTCAATGTTTGTTCCTGTTTGGTACCCAAGCCAGAGGGACTCCACATGGGAATAAGAGTCTTCATGTTTTCAGATCTCTTTGCAGGACTGGGTCTGTCACAGCTTCAAGGTTAGCTGCACACCCCCCACCCATCCCGCATCTTGAAGTGCAGCTTTTTAAGGTTTCAGGTTCCCAGTCATCTTTGTTGGGCAGTGACCCGCATCTGTCTTCCTCCTTGCCAAGGGTTTTAAGGTGGCACAGATCCCTGCCACGCACTGTGATATGTTTAGCAAGCCTACTGCCTAAAGCCCATTACATGGGCTGTACTTTTTCTCCAAAACCTATGAACGGTGTGTTCCCTTATGACCATTCTTGTTGCAATAAAAGCATTTCAAATACCCAGGTTCCTTTTTTGGGCCCTGCTCAGGGTTTGCCTCCCTCATGGGTATGGTTTAACCCATTCTCCCTTCTGAGAAGGTCCTGATTGGGGGTCAGCTTTGTGCCATGCTCCCTTTTTTTTTAAGAAAACAAACAAACCCAGGCTGGTTATCTGAATATTGGTCAGATCATTTCCCAGAGAGAAAACCCGGCTGAAGGGTTTGAAATACTGACACCTACCTGAGCCCTATGTTGGAGTCAGGGGTGACATCTGGTAAGCTTTTAGCATGCATGTAGGTTAATTGTTTTTTTTATATGTTTTCTCTGTAATGCTTTTGACTAAGTATTTTACTCTGTAAAGACAGGTTGGTAACTGGTGTACATTATTGTAGTCACTGGAGAAAATTAGTCAGAGGTGCTAGATCCCAGTCAGACCTGCTGGGGAAACTTACATTAAGGTGCAGGGGTACTTCAAGCAGAAATGCTGATCTGGAGGGAGAAAGATGCAGCTCTGTGCCTAAAAGCAGTGATGGCTGGGAGCCGGAACCCTTAAGTGGATGCCCTCAAGCAGGCAAAGGTTTGGGGCAGGGGTGGGCAAACTACGGCTCGTGGGCCAGATCCGTCCTGTCAGGGCTTTGGATCTGGCCCATGGGATTGCCACCCTTGTGGCGCCATGAGGCTAAGACAGGCTTCCTGCCTGCCCTGGCTCAACGCCGCTCCCGGAAGCGGCCAGCACCATGTCCCTGCGGCCTCTAGGGAAGCGGGAGGCAGAGGGTTCCATGTGCTGCCCTCGCCTACAGACACTGCCCTCCACAGCTCCCATTGGCCAGGAATGGGGAACTGCAGCCAATGGGAGCTTCGGGGGAGGTACCCGCAGGCGAGGGCAGCGCGTGGCCCTTCTGCCTCCTTCCCACCCCCGGGGCCGCAGGGACGTGTTGCCGGCCACTTCCGGGCATGGCACGGGGCCAGGGCAGGCAGGGAGCCTGCCTTAGCCTCGCTGCATGCTGCTGCCACCCCGGAGCTGCTCCAGGTAAGTGTCGCCAGGCTGGAGCCCACACCCCGAACCCCTCCTGCACCCCGGACCCCTGCCCTGAGCCCCCTGCTGCACCCATTCCCACACTCCGTTACCTCTCCTGCACTCCACACCCTCTCCTTAACCCTGCACCCCTCCTGCACCCTAACCCCCTTCCCTGAGCCCCCAACGTCCTATCCCAAGTCCCCTCCCGCACCCCCTCCTACACCCCAACACCCTGCTCCAGCCCTACATTCATGGCCCTGCATGCAATTTTCCTACCCAGATGTCGCCCTTGGGCCAAAAAGTTTGCCCACCCCTGAGTTGTGGAGCAGGTCAGTCAAAGGTGCAGCTAACCCTGAAGCTGTGACAGCGCTCATTTAGCAAGAACTTTTTCCGTATGGGACATCTGCTCTAAGAGTCATGTAACCGTCTTCCATTCACTTCAATAAGATAAGAACTTTAAAACTTAAATATTGACCAGTTAAATAACAACCATGAAAAATATGCCATGGCTGATTTTACATCAGAATTATTTACACTTTGAATTATAAATTGGTCTTTGGTTATCAGATATCTAGGTCATTTGCTGCTGTCTTGGGGGGAAAAGAGGGGTGTTAAAATGGTATGTACAAATGTTATCAGAGAAAAAGTGGTTATAGGTCTCCCATAAAACAAATTTTTAATGGCATTTGATATGAAGAGAGTAAGACCAATTATAATATACTGTAAAATAATCTTTAATTTTTCCAGCAAAAATTCCATATACGGAAACCAGGTCACTATTTGCAACACTAAACAAAAAAGTCACTTTTGGCTGAAAATCCATGCAGATTCTCCTTGTAGTTGGCAATGGCCTAAAAAGGCTCAAAGCTGCAGGGGGGGGGGGGTAATGTGATGAAAATAGTTAATTTAGCAAAGCAAATCTTGTTGAAATTGCTTATTACAGAGCTTGTATTTTAACATGAGCCATCCCTTTCTGGTAGAGTTCCCAGTCTTCATGCAATTTCCTATTGTAGAATTTAATTCAATCTTTCACAACAAATCTTCTTATTCAATTGTTGTTTCTGTTACCTAAAACCATTTTTTTTTTTTTTAAGGGATGTGAAGTCTTAGTTCAGAAAACACAGTCTCACCTTGAGTTAATTCCTGAGTCAATTACCAAAATCCACTATTTATATATAATTATTCAGTCTCTGAAATAGAAGGCACATCTGTTTTGAAAAAATCTCCCAAATTAAAAAGAACAAAATAAGGGGCACATTAGGGAAGTATTTCCTTCTCCATGGTATAAATTGCCATTTAGTGAAGATAACCTCATCATACCAGTGGGTAATTTCTAAGTTGAAGAATTCTACACTCCAGGTAAGATTACTCACCGGACTCATTTCAAAGGCATACTTTCTATGCAGGGGAGTATATGCCCCCATTAATTCATGCAATATTAAATTGTCTTCTCTCCAGAAGTTTTCATGGACAAAAGTAGGCTTTTTAGTGCCATTTCTAACACTGCTGTATTTCATGATTCACTGGAATGTCCTACAGTATTTTTCAATTGCATTTCGATTTTTATTAATAAGCCTCTTGAATGAACTTTAAAATATAAATAGACTAAGATGTGGCTTGTGACAGTCACACTCATTGAGAGGAGATATTTTGCTTCTGACACACACAGCTCCGACATGTAATTTATTGTGGAATAGATATTGTGCCATTCATAAAACACAGCTCATATTAGAGACATATTCAATGTCCTGAACTAAGACAGGTACTGCAGTATAAAAGGATAGGAACAGCTAAAGTGAGTAGTTTACATGAATTCCCCGTCCCCCCAGCCTCCTAAAACAGGAGCAAGGTTTTAAGCAGAGATGGGAAGAAACCTCTCTGCTGCTCAGGGCCAAACTCACATCTCCAGCCCAATCCACATAGGGTCAGGAAGTACAAACAATTTGGCCTCTCCCCCCACCCTTTCTCCCTCCATATAGGTTACTTGGGTGACTTGCTTTCCTTTCTCTGGAAAGGAGTGGTGCAGCATCCCCACTTCTAGGTCTAATCTGCTACTTCAAGAGTTGGAAGTTACTCAGGAATTTCTGCCTGTGCTTGGCAGACTGAAGTGAGGGAGGATGATCAAAGGATTAACACTTACTCCCTGAATGGAGTTTTAAAATAGTACAGCTGCTTTCCCTTAAGGCTGGGATTGCCAAGAAGCCAGCCACAAAGGAAATACAGTTGAGCTCAGCAAGAGTGGGTTACAGATAAAACTGAGTTAAAATTGGAGTTTTTGTTCCTCAAGCAATTCTGATGTTAAACACTGTTGTTTCTGTCCTGAATAGAGATACAGCTAAAGTATCAATATTTTTCACAGAACAAAAAGTTCCAATTCAGAAAATGTCAGTATTTCATTTCAAGTCAGGTCAACATTAAACTGCATCTGCCTGTGGTATCACAGTGCTTCACAGGAGTTGGAAGTTTGGGTGCCTGTTGGCTGAGCTCCCTGACTGGATTACAACTCCCATAATTGTACCCCAGGGCTAGTTCAGAAGGAAGACCATGTTGCATCACAGAAGCTATAATTTGGCTAAGGATGCCAACACACAGGCACGAACTGGGTCATGAACTACCAATTTCCATGAGGGACCATGGCAGTATAGCAAGATGCTTTTTAATGTTGAGCTGAACTGAAATGTTTCACTTCAAGTTACTTCAAAGAACTGAAGTATTTTTATTCAAATCTAGCCAACTCAAAATGAAGCATTTCATTTTGACTTTCCCCAACTGAAAAAATTAAAATAAAAAAAAAAAAAACTTTCCCCACAGAAAATGTTGATTCTGTGGAAAGAGCATTTTCTGGGTTTTTTTTTTTATTCATTTCTATGGAAGATTCCTGACTAGCTCTAGTTAAAAAGTGAGTCATTTATCTAGCATCTGAAAATGTGCCAAATGCTTCTTAGAACATAGAGAAAACAGTTTCTGTTCTGAGGTACTAAACCTGAATAGACAGCAAAGTCAAGGGATGAAGGCAAAGAATGAGTCAGCACTATCAAGATTATATTAGATGCATTTGTTCCTAGTTTTATGATTGATTTATTTTACTATAATATCCCCTCATTACCACTTTTGCATTCTGGGGAGTCTCACAATCTAACCTGTAATATCAGATATGGACACAAGAGGGAACCTCAACTGAAAGAAGCACTTGAGGTACTTATTTAAACTGTGGTACGCACAAGCCCATGCTTTAGATTTCATTCAGAAATCCTGACTATACGACACCAATTATCCATTAATTTAGCAAGGACAAGTGGCAGAAAGCCAGGTTACTGCAGTTATTTTGTTATATTGCCACAGGGTGTTGGCAGTCCACCTGTCAGAATGCCTCAAAGTGCACAGCAATATTTTTAAATCTCACAGCATTTGAAATCTCCTCATCCATCCCCCTGAGAACAAGCTGTTCTTATGGGTATTCAGGCAGTAGAATGTCCTCAGAATGGTTCTTGACAAAACTGGTTGAAGTAGGGTTGTCTCCTTCTTGGGAGATTTGCTGTTCTCATGAGAATGGAGGAAGAGAATTCCCAATAATGAAATATACACCAGGCAGAAAACTGTCTACTATCATTTCCATTTTAAAGGGTCAGATCCATGGGACTTCACAGAGGGAGTATCACTGAAACTTGCTGCACAAGAGCAGGGATACTTTATATTGTTTGGTTTGGTCTGTACCCAACAACTAATTTGGAGGACCACACACACACATACACACTTTAAGATTGATAGCAAATGTGTGTCCTATATGGTGTTGGTTGCAACCTTTAGTTTGAGTAATTAGTTTTAGAAATACTATTCCAGGGAGATAGATACTCTTGCAGAAGAGCACTTTTGTTCCAAATCAGTGCACCTGTATCCATGGGATAGACATGGGTGGGTAGACAAAAACCCAGCAGTGGACCACAGAATGGTGTATTCTCTCTCTTAAATGGGAGAAAAAGATGTCAGCGCTAATTACTAATTGTACAATCATGTAGTACTAATATAAATTAATTGAAATCTAAAAAATATCTAGTAACATTTTTATCAACAATATTCGAAGTAGTTCTTTATTACATTGAACTACTTACTGCTGCTACAAAATAAATGGAGTATTCAATAATAAATTTGTTACTCCTGGAAGTTTTACTGATTACAAGTTCAAAATTTATTTTTAGTAAATTAATAAGTACTTAGAATCATAAGGAAAAAATAACTGACAAGGCTTTATTTATAAATGGAACCTTAAAGGAACAAAATATTCTAATATTTATGCTCAAATAAATTTGTTAGTCTCTAAGGTGCCACAAGTACTCCTGTTCTTTTTGCGGATACAGACTAACACGGCTGCTACTCTGAAACCTGTAATTTGTTCTTGTTACTTTGCACTCTTATAGTGGTGATGCGGTAGCAGAAACCTGGTCAAGCTGGTCATCTGAAGAGCCCCTCGGCATATTGGAATGACTGGGTGATATAGAGCCACCCCTCAGCACAGGATCCCAGCCTAAGAGACATGATTAGATAAAAGGAGTCAAAGTTCTCTATCGCTCCCCAGAACAATCCCTGGTGAAGAATGGTTACTACTGTAAATGTAGTTCAAGATGTGGTTCAGATTACACTTTTGGTTTGCATGTGGCCCACATGTGTGAGATCAGATGCTTTTGGCCAGCAATGTCTGTTGGGGCCGTGCCTATGCCCTAAGTGCCTTCCCACACACCCCTCATTATCTCCTGCTGAGGGCATAAAGGGCAGAATGGGCCCAACTGTCCTTTGGTTTTGCCAGTACAGAATCCTCCAGGATTATGACTCCATAGTAGGTACAGAGGAGGGAAAATAGTCAATTCCATTTGGACATCACAACTCCAAGAACCTCTTGTCCTTTCTCTTGACACACATTTTCAGTGGAATAAATAGAGGGAAAAAATTGGGGGTTTCCCAAGAAAAAATACATAATGAAAATAAACATATTTTGAAGGAAACAAATTTTAGTTTCCTTCTAAAATCCTTTGTTCATAAAAATCCTTGTTGAGAACATCTTTTGGATCAGCTTAAGAACTAACAATTATACATCTTTGTTAGGTTTTTGTTTGCTTATTTCTTTAAGCTAAGAAACAGACAAAATTCTACTTCAAATTATTGTTTTCACTGAGAGTTGCCCTGAGGTAACTGCAAGCAGAATTTGACCACATACTATGAAAGTAACTATCTAGGGTTCAACAATAAATATAAGCAAAACAAAAAAAAGACACAAATGCACCTGTAAAACCCTGTTTCTGACTGCTGATTATTTGTTCTAAATGCTTGCTTCTTGCACATAGATGCATTTGCAGGGACATTCTAATTGAATTTCCAACATGATCAATTACCCTATTCACTGAATCACAAAGATGCCACACTTCATGCAAATATTTGAACAAAATAAAAGTATCAAGATGCACAGAAATATCGATTAATTATGTGTGCATTATGAGTCATAAACTAAGTACATATGAGTAGACAAATATCCAACTTTGCACGATACAATAAAGGACAAAAAAAAGCACAAGTATCAAGGGAGAGATTTTAACAAAAACTTCTTCAGAACCCATATCTTCTATGAGGCCTACAAGAAACTATCCATCTGATAATGGCAAAGTTGAAGAGTGATGGAGAACAAGATGAACAGGAGTACTTGTGGCACCTTAGAGACTAACAAATTTATTTGAGCATAAGCTTTTAAAAAAATGCAATCTCCAAATAAAAATAGAGGAAAAACTAAACAAAAACCAAAAAATTGTTAAGGCCAGTCTTCCTTAAATCATGTACTGGATGTTGGATCACTTTTCTTACTTTTCACTCTTTGTCCTTTCTTTTTAGATTGTGAAACTTGGAGGCATGGACTGTATCTTCTTTTAACTTGGTACAGAGTCTATATTATTAGCACTCACATAATAAACAACCCAGAAAATTCAGAGTTAAGGTTCAACCATATAGCTACATATGAATCATTATAACATGTTAAGAGTCAAGGCAAGATGTCACCAGGTTCCATATAGGATGGGCGCTTAATATAATTCATTTATCCGGACAAAGGGATGAATGATGTGGTGGCCAAAATATCAAATGACACAAAACTGAGGTTAAACAAGACTAAAAAAAGACTTGGAGGAATTTTAGAAGGACCTAACCAAGCAAGATGGATGCACACACCACAATGTCAGGTGAAATCAATGTTGACTAAAAGTAACACATCGGAATGAATAATTTGAAGTATTTATATGCAATTTTGGTTCCAAGTTAACTGTAAACACTCTGGAAAGACTGGGGTGCTATTGTGACAACTCAATGAAAACTGCTGCTCAGTAGGCAGCCAAAATTACAAAAGTACATTCTCTTTAAAAATTATTTTCAGATGCCATTGGAGAGGGGTGGAACATCAGATTTCACCCTGTGAGAAGAAATGTACACCCCTAACTGCACCCGAATTTCTGCAGCTTCCTCCACAAGCCCCTAAATATCTTGCCAAATAAAGTTAGGGAGGGACTATGAACAGATTTTACAAGAGACAGAGGGAAGAGGGCCACAAAAGGCATGGGATTTTTTTTAAGCTGATAACGTTCCAAACCCAATATGATTAATCAGCTTCTAAAGTTTGTGTGACACTAAATCTCTTCCTGTCAATATAGGGCATCTACCTGGAGAGCTGGGTAAAGACTAGATAACTTCAAAAGCCATATCTGTATTTGAGCTGAGTTTTCTTGGGTTGCTAACTGATAACATCCAGTGTTCCTGTGCAATTTGTGGGTGCATTTGAGCATGTACAGCGGTAGTGCATTTTCGATCAGCTCCGAGTAGAGCATTACTATCCAGACAAAGTTAATCTGTCTCCACTACCACATATCAAAGGGAGTCTGTTTTCATGATGAGAAATCCATATGCAAAAAAGAAAGATTAGATAATGTATTAGCAACTCAGGAACTATTTATGGTCAACTCTTGCAAAAGTTGCAGTTCTACATTTTTAACCATCCAAGGAATACTTTAGTAGAATATATTGGATGTTAAAGACTCAAGAATCCTGCTTGAAAGCAGCTAATAGTGCATCCCTTTATTAGATGACTGATATATTATTTGTGTGCCCACAGTCTGCTCATTTTCCTTATAGTTGAATCTCACTTTGGATATGGTTGTTGCAAAAGTGGCAGCTCATAGGATTTTAAGAATCACCAGATTATAACAGTAGTTCTTCAAATTTCAAACTGTAAATGTAGCTTCCAATCTGTAAATTACAGAGTGAAGTAGTTGTCTAAGAAATTGCTCACTTAATCTGAGTAATCATTTCTTAACATTCAAAAAGTTCTGCAGAATGGCTTCTTTGTCCTGCAACACCTTAGGTGACACTAATGCAATGGAAGTGAGAACTATAAGAATATAGTCTTTCCATGTCAGTGATGGAAAGCTTTTCTTCTCATCTCGCAATATCCCTGTTGCTCACATCAACAAAGCTAGTGGTGATTAAATACATTTGTGAGCTGCAGTTTTAAGGTAAATTTGACTGACCAGCTTTCAATATTGGAGAAGAGTAGAGAGCAACTAAACAGGCACCACTGTTCAATGGTCTCTCGCTCAATCCACAGCCCAAGAGCAACACTTCTGCACTGAATTACTCTGCTTGATCAAAGCGTTTGTTTCATCAAACATTCCACTTCACATCCTTAATCAAGAAACACTGAAAATAATCTAAAAACTATTGTTATGATCCAGGTCTGTGTTTCCAAGCCCTTCACACTATGATAAGAATTGCAAAGAGTTACCCAATTGCAAGAGGCAGAGAATGTCAAATTTCATATAGAAAGTGTCTGGAAGCCTGCCAAAAAAATCACAACCCCATTCACATGATACTATAACTCCATCTGAAAGTCAGTCCTACAAGAGGAACAGAAAAAAACATCTCAAATAAAAAGGACGACACTGGCTTTCCAAATGTACACAACATCGAGAATGCTTCTGACACAGCTCCTGTGCTGAGAAAAGTAATGCACAGCCACCGACTATGGAAGACATCAGGAGCAGCAACTACATGTCTTGCTCCTGAGGTGAATCCACTATGTAAACAGACCACTGCAGAAGGAACTGTTATGAGAACAAGTAGTAGCCAGGGGATCAGAAAGCTATAGAGGTTTAGCTATGGGAGATCTCCCACTAGTGTTAAAGGAAGGTTTGCACAAAGATAAAGAGTAGACCAGTCTATGTAGTAACTAAAATTTTCATTGTTACTTCTTGAGTAACTTATTGTAGTATTGATCATCACACAGGGACAACTTGCTCATTTTTAGGACCACCTCTGTTTTGTCTTTTGTTTCTCTTCCTTCCTGGTACTCCTTTTTCTCTTTTTTTCCATCTTGCTTGTCTTTGTTTTCTCCTTCATCTCTTTCACATTAACAATTCCCAATCCTGCTCCCCATGGGCTTCTCGCTTCATGAAAATGATCAGCAATGAAACAGTTAGTGTTGACATCTGAAGAACTATTAGACTTTACAGGTGAGTGAATTTAATGAGGGTAGGGGTTTCCCTAGACATGTCAATCAGTTTCAGACCCCCTGCCAACTCAGAAAGACAACGCTACAGCAGTTTACACAATGTTGTAAATATGAGGGCTAGTGTAATGTTTAGAAATAAAGTCATATTCCTTTAAACAGTTTGCAAGCCGTAGTGGTGTTCATTGTGCTTGATGTTTTTGAAACTACCAGAAACTACTCAGAACATCAAGGCCAGAAATATCTGGGTATATTTAGTAAACATGGCTATTTGGGATCCAACTATTCCTAAGTGACTTCTTCATGTTATTTTGTTGTGCAAAGAGCAAAAGAACAAAATAAATATTTAGATGCTGCATACGTTGTGAAGGCCAACTACACACATCTAAGATGCTGCAGAATTGGCACCAGCAACAGTCTACAGCAAGGGCGTCATTTTCCATGCCAAGGTGATGTGAAGTAAGGGCCCAACATTCACTCTTCTTACACTGACAAGAGGCAAATACATTCCACTCTCAGTAAAGATGGAAAAGATCTTGCTGAAGACAGTTTAAAATGCTACACTATTGGCTTGCATAAAATGTAAAGCTCCATAAAGCAATATACATTAATGCAGTAACAAAGATGCTAATTAGGACATACATCCTTGAGTAGGGTTCTAAATGGTTTGGAGTATGAGAGTTTCAAAGTTGATTCCTCTTAAAAACATTACCCTTATTAAAGTAGAGGAATTAGCTTCTGCCACCTCTACAAAAGTCAGCTAGACCATTTTATGCTTATCCCAAATGTGAGTTATAGTAACTTGGTGTACTTTGACTAAGTTGTAGAAATAAGTTTTTTATTATGGGAAAAACAATGATACAGGTGTCTTCTAGACTAGAGTATCCAGTGATCACTTTGATGCTGTACTTGCAGCACAGTTTGTAAAGGATTACTGTGAAGGGAAAGTGGAATTTTAAAAAATAAAAGCCCTCATAATAGCATGCTTTGGGTAGTCACTTTGTGGGTGAGTGTTCTGGTACTGATTGGTTTGTAACTAATGGCTTGCTTTTATCTTTTCCTTTTTTTAGTGTTCCTCAGCCCCTTCTTATCTCTTTACTGCCAGAAATGGAATAAACTGATCTCTTGGTCACTGCACAATCTTTAATTTCAGGACTAAGGAAAAAAAAGTTGGTGCTTTAAATAGCAGTGAAATGTAGTTTGCAGCAAAAGGTATTGCCCTAAGTCACCTGTGGATATCTTTTGTTAAACTGTTTGGTTTGCTTGTACATCACACTCTTTCATTGCTTTTCCAGTTTAGTAGGTTCACTTAGCCTGAGTTTCCCTTTCACATTCCATTAAACCCAAAATGGCATAAATAAAATACAACAGATCCCATTCTCTTTTACACTAAGGCCACTTTACTCTACTTTGGCAGTGTAAAGGGGCCTTCAAGGAAATGAGCATCTGTCTCAGTATAAAGGTTTTATTCAACTCCATAGAAGACCTATTTATTTAGTTTAACTCAAAATTAATGTTGTAGGATAAAATTTAATGAGAGAGACTAGCACAAAGAAAACTGAGGTATATACGGGCACACCATCATTGATAAATTTCTTTTTCTATCAGTTGTAGCAATTTAGATAAATTTGTAAGTGTTAGCGTGGCTTTTTTGTGTTTCTGTTTTTTAAAAGGAAGGAAGATGTGGCTGGTGCTGTTACCCCAGTAATCCTTTTGGATTTGCTTGCTTACTGGACTAATGTTGCTTATAAAAGTTTCTACGAAAATGTTACAAATTTCATACTATATTCTTTTAGGAATGTTGCCTCTGAGACTCTGTCCCCTTCTCATATAATAAAATAGCATCCACTGCCTGAAATAGTGTCCCAGAGATAAAATATAACCAAGTTCAGACCCAAGACCCAAAACACAAAGTAAACTTCAGTGGTGGAGGCCACCAGCTTATCCAAATTGAAGCCAAAAATATTTGCATAGACTCTTGCAAAGTGAAATAACCAACATTCCTGCATCTGTTGCTTTCCTTCCTAGTATATGCAAGGTCACCCCAACTTTATCGGGAAGATTCTGTGTTCCTTTGACACAGCTTGTACAAAACTCACAGTTCTTGAGATCACTTTTGGGATTCATAAACATCAATTAACAAAGTTGTGTGTCACATGGCATATTGATGCAGTATGTTTCATGCAAAACCATCAACCCTGAGCTCTGATGCAAGTGTCACAAAGCTATGACTAGGAGTTTGTCCTGTTGGATATGCTTATGGAAGTACCAACACTGGACAGCAGATTGCTCTGCTGATCTTCAGAGAGCAGGGCAGATTTTCCATAAGGAAAGTGGCATTTGGAAATCCAGAAGAGGGGGAACTATCACTTCTGGTTGGATTGCTTGTGGCTTCCTGAAAATCAACTTGTGCTTCACAATGAAGGGCATCTGGTGAAAGGTCATAGGAAATGGTCAATGGGAGGAAGAGAAAAAAAAATGGTGATTTTTCCTGAAAATCAAAACCTGAAGTTGTATGTTCTGCATGGAAATGTGCCAATATCAAGGAGGAGTCACTATGAAGGGTCAGGGCCTTGATAAAGGCTGTGGGATTTGTGGGGGAGACACCTCAATGTTGATGCAAAAATATTAACAGAATTATTGTAACTTTAAAATATTAAGTCATTATGAATATATTTTGCACCTTTACTGAATATTAAGATACACATATAGGATTCTTGTCGCTGTAAGACTGGAAGGGACCTCAAAAGGTCATTTAGTCCAGTCCCCTGCATTCAAGGCCAGACTACATAATAACTAGAGTACTGGACCATGTTCTAGCCAGGTTGCTTGGAAATATAACACATTTAGCTAGTTGTATTACAAAATATTAACGCTAATCAAAGGAATTCCAGAAGATTTCTGTTTCTATCTCCCAAGGACAGACAAACCTCAAGAAGACCGACCCTGTAAAACATTCATGTTTTAAGTAGAGGCCTAATTGTAAAAAGGAATATAGGGTATGTTATCTAGATTTTTTGCTTTGATGAAGTAGGCTCTACCAACCCCCACCCTCTTGCAAGAAAACCTGCTTGTGTTCTTAAAAGCTTAGAGAAAAAGATGTAGTGGGAGATGTTTTAAATTTGGGTTTTTTTTTTAAATGTTGCAATAACAAAAACCTCTGTGAAGTGCATACTTGCAAATATATATTAACTAAATGCAAAGCTCCTAATGTCATTGCTATATAAAAATGCTTTATGTACCAACATGGATACTAAAAACCTTGCTAAATTAGTGTAACAAGCCATTTAAGTGTAGACTATTTATATTAACCAGGAATTAATTACTGGCGGTGCACAAGCAAACCCTCAACCAACTCTGGAAGATGAGAATCATCTCTCTAAACTCAATGACTTTAACTATTTAAGCTAAAGACTTTGTAAGAGTTACTTAACTGAAAAAGACAGTTTTGAGAACTAAAAACATAAACAGGGGTGTTTGGACTTCTTGAAGACAGAATTTCTTGTCAAACTGTAATAAAATTGAAAGAATATCTCAGAATCTGGACTGAATAAAAAGAGTTAAAACCAACTTTAAAAGTTATCTGAATCTTTCCTGCCACAGGAAAAACAAAGACAATTAAAGAAATGTTGCATATTTATTAAACAAGCTGAATATTAGGAGTTGAAAGTGTTACCTAAGCAAAACCCAAAGGCATGAAGCCATTGAAAGAGTGACAGCAACTTTGAATCTAAAAAAGCCTGAAATAAGTGTGTTTTCCTATAGTTTCATGAAAATAGGAAGAGTATAGCAACTCTGAAGCGAGCACTTCTCACACACATCCTCTGCTACCCTTCTCAAACACAGCACTCCACAAGCAAGCTGACACAGACAGATAAGAAAAACAGAAGACTCAAGAAGAAACCAAGCCAAGGAAAACCTTCCCAAGACTTTAACATAGATTGGTGAGAGGAAGTTGACTAAAACACTGCCAAGAGATTAGATTTAAAATTCTCATAATGATTTGGGTGGAATATTGAAATGATGTTGTAATTTAAAAAACTAACAGTTTCTCATATTAATCAGCAAGACCATGTATTCATGGAAAGAAGATAGGGCTAAACATTGGTAAACAGAGAAATAGTGGGAAGTAACTGGGTTTTAGAGTCTTCATATTCATAACTGGCTTCAGCTCCTTAAATGGCTTCTTCTAAGTAACTAATTTAAATATTCTCTTTGATTTCATAGGATTTAGTCAAGATTGTTTACTTTGCCCTAGTACAAGGGTGGCCAAACTTACAGAACATCTGAGCTGCATATGACAAGCTTCAGAAGTTCAAGAACCATGGCACACCTACTTCAGCCCTGTGGGGAGGAGTGTCTTGGGGCTTCAGCCCCATGGGAGGCACCTGCCAGGCTTGAGGAGCCCTGTAGGGAGAGGCAGTAGCAAACAGCTAGGAGCTGCACGGAGGACAGCTACTGCCTCTCCCCAGGGAGCTAAAGCAGCAACAGCCCCACCCTACAGCTCCCAGCTCTTTACCTCTGCCTCTCCACAAGAAGCTAACACCTGCGAGCTGCAGGGAGTGGCCACTGAGGGTAAGAAGGGGTGTGTGCTGGGGGGGGGGGGCAGGCATGACTCAAGCTGTTGGGGGGTGGGGTGTGCAAATTTTTAAATTGTGCCCCCTACTCTGAGCACTTCTGTCTCTGGCAGAAGCCCCTAGCCCCACCACCCTGCCACAGGGCAGAAGCCCCAAGACCCCCTCCCCTCCCCCAGTCTGGTAGGCAGAGAATGGAGGACATGGGAGGCTCTGCAAACTGCATTTTAACTGTAAAAGAGCTGGCTGTGGCTCATGAGCCACGATTTGGCCACCCTTGCCCTAGCATAAACTGTTAGGTTATTGTTAATAACTAGGAAGGTTTCACTTACCCATAAATTATTTTCCCCACAAACAGTTTTAAATATCTAATATTGAAACTGAATTCCCAATATTTTTGGAAAATAATATACTTTAGTCTCAATTTACCAAGGGGAAGGGTCTCCCAGAGATGATTCACTCGCAAGGGTGTAAACTCTGTTAAAAGATCTCCACAGAGGGACATACAGAAGAGATTATAAAGGAAGTAACTAATTTATCCTTTGTGTTGTTTAATGTTTTCTTTTCATTTCCTTAATAACAAAATAGCCATGGTTAGGAATTGTGAATATTTTCCTTGGTCTTGATCATGATGTCCCCTAAGGTAGGTAAAAGAACGCTATGACTAAATTATGGGGGCGACACTCCTGAGTTGGCAGTAAGAGATAGTTAGTAAAAGCTAGCCTCCCCTTTCTTGTTTCTCTAAACAACATAGTTAGACATGTTTTTAATAAAATGGTTGCACACCAAATAATTAAAAACCCTACCACTCCCCAACCCACAGATCCCTGTGTGGGGAGAGACCGATCTGGCTGGTGCCATGGCTGGAAAAAAAGGTCTTGAAATCTTGAAAAATCAGGACCAGTTGTTGATCAAAGAACGTTAATCTGAAGATATGCATGAAACAAAATACCAACATGAAATGTAAGTGTTATTTTGGATTCTTTATTTTGAAGACAGTTTTTACCCAGTGAGTAGCAACTTAATTGTCAAGTATCAGGGTGTAGCCGTGTTAGTCTGTATCCACAAAAACAACAAGGAGTCTGGTGGCACCTTAAAGACTAACAGATTTATTTGGGCATAAGCTTTCATGGGTAAAAAACCCACTTCTTCAGATGAAACTTAACTGTGACATTCCTAGAGGGAACAGAGTAAGGTTAGAAGGCCTTATGCAGACCTTGAAGTTGCAGACAAAAGGTGAGAACAGTTCTTAATATGTGTAGCTAATGAGGAAGCAAACTACAAGAGAAATACGGCATTGAGAGGATAAAATCAATACTTTTTTTGTCTAGCAACTTAAGGTTAACATTTTAAAGGCAGACAACTAAAACCACATTTAAACATCTGAACGAGCACCTTGACTTTCAAAGATGGAGAGCACTCATTGTCCCCATAGATCTCAATGACAGGTTTCAGAGTAACAGCCGTGTTAGTCTGTATCCGCAAAAAGAAGAACAGGAGTACTTGTGGCACCTTAGAGACTAACAAATCCGAAGAAGTGGGCTGTAGTCGACGAAAGCTTATGCTCTAATAAATTTGTTAGTCTCTAAGGTGCCACAAGTACTCCTGTTCTTCTTTTTATAGATCTCAATGGCAATTTGCCGAAGTAATGAAGTCAGAATTTAGCTGCCTCTAATTAATAACAGATGTACCTTAGTGAAAAACCCCTGCAGTGGCAGGAAGTTGTCTTAATAATGATTTTTTTTTCTTCTTTCTGATTTCAGTACATGCTTTAGTTTGTATAGTGTAAATTGTACTTGGTGGGCAAGCATTCTGTGCAATTTTTGTATGAATTGTGCTATACAGTATACAGTACGTTGAATTAGTTTTTCTAGATCTGATCTCACCTTTCTTTCTATTTATTGTTGCAGTCAAATCTCTAGAATTCATTAAATTTCAAAAGCTCATAAGAAAAAACTAAGAAAAAATGTACATCTCTTGATCCAACACCATCAGTAATGCATCCATGTCACTACTTACACCCACTTTTGGGTAACTGAACTTACAATGAGGTTTTAAAAAGAAAAGAAAAAAGACTGGAAGGAATCTGTGCCATTTCCCAGTAAATGTTGATCCATCTTCCTTGTGCATTTAAGAAAGTTTTCCCTTCTTGCTCTCATGTTGCATTGATCTCAGATTAATTTTCTTAGTTTCAGGTAAGGACAAATGCTTTTTTTGCCTTACTAAAGAAGCATAACAGACTCTCCCCAGCCCCTTATCTGCAATAGACCCAAACATGAACCCATGTAAGCAGCAGTGCACAGAATTGGTTAGACACAGTATCCATGAACATCACACCATAACCCTTACACAAGCTCAACTGAACTTTGATGGGACTGTTTGTGCAAGGGTTGCAGGACTGGGCCCTGTGTTAGTTTCCTCCAGCCAAATAACAACACAAAACAGCTCTCTGAAGAGGAATCAGAGTCATATATTTTGAGTAGGTTGAATATAAGCAGTGATTTCCCATCTGAACTGCTGATTGGCCCCATTTAATTCCCCCCAGTACTGTATTTATACTTAAATATTTTAAGCACTTTAAAAAATTAACAAACACATCGGTCAGCAGTTAATACATTGGTCTGTTTAATACACTTTTGAAAGTTGTAATCAATCTTGCACACAAAGGAAAGTGCTAATATTTCACGGCCAATCTTACTTTTGTTGAAGTCAATGGCAAAACTGTCCTAGAACTGCCCCTCCCTGCACCCTCTGGTGAGCATAACAGAGCTGACTGGGAATTAATAGATTCAACTTTTGTTGTTGTTGGAAAATGCCCATTTGCAAAACTAAAATCTTTCATGGGAACATGTGAGTTTTAACCAAACTTTCATCGGGAAAGATTTCTCAGGTGCAGGATAGAAATTCTAGAGGGAGGAAAACACAGTCTCTCATTCCTCCAATAGCCTGCTACTTAGTGCACTCACATGGGATGTGGGTATCTCAGGTTCAAATCCCTGCTCTGAATCAGGCGCAGCAGGGACTTGAGTCTTAAGTTTCTTAGATCACAGGTCAATGCCTTAACCACCCATATTCTGGGGGTAGACACCCACACAAAGGAAAGATCTTGGCAACAATGGGAAAATTGTTGCCCAGGTACATGAGAGGCACCTGAAGAACAGTGGTTGTGCAGCATGACAGAGATGGGACTAAGAATCAGTTGCTGAACAGATCCCATCTTTCCACAGCTATGCATGGAACTGTACAGCCTGCTTCAATATACCCTGCTCTAATTTACAGAAGCATTCCCAGAAATCCACTGCTGTGCATGCACTATGACTAATTTGAACCCCCACATTCCCCACCCTCTCCACCGCTATCCCTTATTCTGGACTTGCAGTACCACTTCCATCAGCCCAGTGCTGCTCCTGTGCTTATAGAATTCTTCCTTGGTTCCTAAAGGATCATTTGCAGCAAGCAGGGTATAGGGGCCCTGATCAGGACAGAAAAGCTGAGCCCCATATGTGTTTGTTCTGAAGCTAGTTCTCCTCTCATAGAAGGGAAAGAAAAGCATTGAATCAATTGCCCTTATTAGTTGTCATTAAAAAGTTAAATGTTTCCAAGATCTATACAGTTGTTGCCAATAAAAAAAAAAAATCATGTTAAATTTACCACACAGTGGTATCTGATTCCACAAGCTTCCCCCTCCAAGTAGAACAAGAAGTAACTGTGGTACCATTGGGGATATCTGTTGGTAAGTTCCTTTTTATAGCATGACAAACCTCTCAATATTATTATGGCAAGCAGTGTAAATGATCAGCGTGGTCTGGTTTGACATTGCTGGATGTACTTAACATTTTAACTAAAAAGCATTTACAAAAATTAAAAGGTGGATCATTGTGCTTCTGTAACCATGTTACCAGAGCAACACCCTCTTGGGGCCCTTCGTGGCAGACCTCACCCAGACACAAATCTCTGCTGGTATGTCTCTGTCTCTATCAATATGTCTACACTGAAATTAGACACCCACAGCTGGCCCATGCCAGCTGATTTAGGCTTGGGATAATGAGCTGTTTAATTGAAGTGTAGACAATGGGGCTTGAGCTGCAGCTTGAGCTCTGGGACCTTCCCACCGCATACGGTCCTAGAGCATGGGCTCCAGCCCAAGACCCGATGTCTACATTGCCGTTAAACTGCCCATTGACCTATGCCCAGCAAGCCCAAGTCAGCTGCGAAAGGCAGATAGGTGTCTAATAGCAGGGTAGACATACCCTACTAGGCCTCAGCCAAAGCAGGGCAGTAAGGTTAAAAGGTGACCAGAAACAAAAACAAAACACATTTCAAGAACAGGGTCATCCCATTAACCTTCAGTGGGCCCTCACCCATCTATTCTGTGGTTGTCTCCCAAACAGTCTGTGCTTTCACCCATACCCCCACGGTGTGGTCATCTTTCCTAGGACAGCTGATCCAGCTAGCAAGCAAACTAAGTCTCAGGACTGCAATCAGGCTTCTCTCCCATCAAGAAAAGTAAAGTTTTATCCTTCCTGGTCAGCCCCAAACTGACCTAGTTCTCTTCCTTTTAGCTCTCCTGTCCACACCTGACACTGGCTATAGGTGTAGCAGGGTGGGGTCAACTGTGTCTACAGGCTTTCCTTAACTCTCTCATTGCCAATCAGGAGCCGTTAGTCTCCTTAACACCACACCCCCTCATTGCTAGTGTGAGTTCTTTCTGCCCCATAGCAGACTCAGGAAAGCAGTTATTCACAAGAACATTTTATAGATAACATTTCAAACTCGCATCCCAAAGGAACAGGGAAATTAATGGAAAGCTATTCCAGTCTCCAATTCCAGAGCTCTTTCATGGGGAAAGGATAAAGAGAACTGGACTGATTTACTCCTGTGGAAACAAACCAGAACTCCTGAGTGCAGCTATTCATGCAGCTGTGCCTGCTGAAGAACTCAACCTGGGCAGAGGTCAGGTAACAGAACTTATTCCACTGTCCCCTGACAGAACCCATGTGACGATAGCTTTAGAACCTGGCCAGGGCTCCACAGGTGTTCTGTTGTATTAGTTGAGATGGAATATATGTTAACATAACTCAGTCACTGTCCAACATTAAACAGTGTTAAGCAATGTTTGGGGTTTAGTATACAGAGACCTCAGCCTGCTTAGTACCTTGGCAAACACCATTAAACATCTGTTTAATATTTTATTAAAGATACAGACAAGAAGGAAATGCTGTTAAAGCATTTGAAATGTAAAGTATTAAATAAGGCTTTAATTTTAATTCTCCCTCTGGCTGGAGAAAGTCTTTAAAAGGAAAACCCATATTTGACAGTCTTTTAGATGGTAACAACTGTCCTTTCTGGAGAATAGAGAAGTGAGTTGAGAAGGGCTGGAACTGTTGTTGCTGCTGTTGGTGGTAAAGTCTGATCTAATTTCCTAGAATACAAAACAGGACTCACACCCAAAAGGGGAGAGAAAAGAACAGGAAAGAGAAAATGCAGCTTCTGTCTCTGGCATTGAGTCTCACTTGCAAACTCATTGCTGAAGAAACACAGGCATGGCCCTTGGTCATATTAGCCACCATGAGACTTGGCAAACTTGTACCAGAATCAGACTATTTAGGGCATTGCTTTTAGTTGCCTTTCTGGTCACAGGCTCACAGCATGATGGCAAAATATACAGTCTTGGTCAGCTAAGCCAGACGCATTAAACTGAAGGCAAAAGGCGAGGGGTTGGAAAGAGAAGGAATAAAGTGGGGAAGGAAAAGGACACACCAGATGGTGGTAGAGGTATGTAACAAAGTCTGACATTCCAGGTGTTGTTTGGAATTTAGCCAGATCCAGTGGATTGGGGTATCATCTAGGCTCCCTCTCTAGGCCTGGTCTTGTCAGGATATTTCTCAAGATTAGGATGAAGACACAATTGTGTCATGGTGGATTCTGGGGTCCCAGGAGACTGTGTGGGTGGCAGCCATGATAGCAAAACTCACTGCAGAACTTGTTGATTGCTTCTTCTGCTAATTACTCTGCACTCCAAGTCTTCTCTTGTTAAGAACCTCTGTCAAGGCTGTATCCCCCACTTTGAACTTTAGGGTACAAATGTAGGGGCCTGCATGAAAACTTCTAAGCTTAACTACCAGCTTAGCTCTGGTCCGCTGCCACCATCCCAAGGCTAGTTCCCTTCCCTGGGAAGCCTTGAGAGACCTTCACCGATTCCCTGGTGAATACAGATCCAACCTCCTTGGATCTAAAAACAAGGAAAAATCAATCATGTTCTTAAAAAGAAGGCTTTTAATTAAAGAAAAAGGTAAAAATCATCTCTGTAAAATCAGTATGGAAATTAACCTTACAGGATAATCAAACTTAAAGAGCTCAGAGGACTCCCCTCTAGTCTTAGGTTCAAAGTACAGCAAACAAAGATAAACACTCCTAGTAAAAGGTACATTTACAAGTTGAGAAAACAAAGTAAAACTAAGATACCTTGCCTGGCTATTTACTTACAAGTTTGAAATAGGAGAGACTTGTTTAGAAAGATGTGGAGAACCTGGATTGATGTCTGGTCCCTCTCAGTCCCAAGAGCAAACGAACTCCCAAACAAAGAGCACAAACAAAAGCCTTCCCCCCACCAAGATTTTAAAGAATCTTGTCCCCTTATTGGTCCTTTGGGTCAGATGCCAGCCAGGTTACCTGAGCTTCTTAACCCTTTACAGGGAAAAGGATTTTGGAGTCTCTGGCCAGGAGGGATTTTATAGTACTGTACACAGGACAGCTGTTACCCTTCCCTTTATAGTTATGACAACCTCAAAAAGGGGTGCTGAGTGGAATTGCCTGTCTTTGAATTACATAATCTTTGAATTATATCAGTAGGTCTTTTTATTTGGACTAATTCAGTCTTGGTCTCCCTTTTGCATCTTTCCCATTAACATTTATGGTTCTAGGTAATTGTGACACTTTATAAACTTTTATCTACTTTCCCACAGTTAGACTCACAAAAGGGATAGATTTGTAGGCTCAGTTATAACAACAGTTCTCATATCAGCATCTAAATGGGATAAAAAGCTCCAGCCCGGCTCCATGAAGTGATGATTCCAGATAGCTTATATCATGGTACCCCACTCAGAGTTAGGAGTCTACTAAATTTGCGGCCGTGAAAATCGCATTATGAACTGTGGAATCTGCTTTTCCCTGTGAAATTTGGCATTGCCATCCTTACTTCTGAAGGCTGAGTGGAGAGCGGAGGCTGGTGGCCAGGTGCCCAGCTCTGAAGGCAGAACTATTACCAGCAGTAGTGCAGAAGTAAGGGTGGCAATACCACGCCCCCCTACAATAGGATTGTGACCCCCCCTTCTGAGTCAGGGACCCCAGTTTGAGAAACGCTGTGGAGAAATCACACATTTTTCATGGGTTGCTTACGGCATAAATAACAAATTCTGCAGATGTCTAACATATCCATTAAATTTGCTATTTATGCCGTGACCAACCTGCAAAAAATGTGTGATTTCTCCATGATCTAAGTAGACCCCCTCTACTCATAGCAGACTTTCTGCTGTCTACAGCCTAGATTACGCTGTTCTGAATTCAGAGAACTCATAGAGCGGTCAGCACTCTCTCCCCACCCCAACATACACAATTAAGAAATATCAAAACTGCTCAAGCTATTCACGGCCAGTAAATGAAAGAGCAAAGAGAGCCAAGTTTTCTATATCTATAAGAATGGAAAGGCAAGACAGTCAGTTGGCTGAAAAATGGCTTTCCTGTAAAACTGAGTGGATATAAGCCTTGATTTTTGTGGCAAATCAAGCTCCGTTGTTTCTAGTACACAGTGATTAAATGCACATTCAGATCATCAGGTACCAAGCAAAGGAGGTAGGTCATTCACTAGTGGGAATTCCTTGGAGAATTGTGAGTGAAATAAAAAGGCAATTAGTACTATTCTGTCAGCACATGCAGGGGGTTAATGGTGGCCTTTAGAAGATTGGCACTATTGCTACAACTATTGGGTGTTACAGTGGGCATTCAAATAAATCCTGGTCCCTACCCCCATGTGCACATATGCACATCCACACACACACAGAGCTGCAAGGTTACTTAATTCTGTCACTTAAAGCTCATGTCTTATAATAATACTCCTGACTGAAATGACCTTCTGTTTTAGCATTTCATTTACATTATGGCAGGAGCAATCAGATACTAAGCAAGTTAGGTCTGGATGTCCTTTGCTATCCATACAAGTGCCTAGGTAAAGGTGCTAGGATCCCAGAAGGAAGAGGAACATACCACTGCTTCTGAAACAGTGCTTAAAGTGAATTTTCATCTATAATTGGAAAGGGAGAAGACACTTCACAATAAGTATTCAAATGTAATAGCAAAACCCTTGCCTATGTTCTAACTTTTTCTGTAAGGGTTAGAATGAATTACCTCTAACTGGAACAAAAAGCATTTTGCAACAGCTTCTTCTGTTATTTTTGTTGCATTGCTAAACTACATGTCTACTGAGATTTAAATCCTTTACCCAAAGTATTTGACACTTCAAAGGAACTCAAGACTTACATTAGTCTATTCAGATATGCACACGTAAGGAAAGAAGTCATCTTTCTTGAACCATTGTACATTTTCATTTGAGCTTCCAGTAGATTTTTAGTTTACTTACATTCAGCACAGGATGCATGAATGCAGAGAATCTATCAATGTTACTACATAATATTGTGTGTTCATCTCTTTTTTTAAAATACGTGGTGAATGTAACTCTGCCTATAGTTAAAGTTTACTGACAGTATAAGAACTTGTTTTGTGTTAGTTATCACTTTGCCAAACAAGTCCTTTGGTTTGAATTTTCCTGTTCCCAGTGTCTGCCGCTAAATAAATTCATTAAAAATTCTATCTCCACATGCTCCATTACTTCATGCCAGAAAGGCTGCACTTACACCATGTCCACATAGTAATGGAGCATGCTGCAACCTGAAGCTCATCAGGACTTTTCTCTGTAATTTTCCTGGCCAATAGGGCACTAGGTACAGGAACCTAGATCAGGGAGACCTGATAAGAGGGGGTGAAGACAGGGATGCAATCCAAATTTTGATAAATAGGGGATCCAGGTTACCTGTCCAAATGCACCAAATTTGAGTGACACAGCAACCCCATGCATGAGGTTGCAACACCACTCACTCATATATGGTCCAGCCACTCCTCCCTCATGACAGAGGTGTGTCCAGGCCAAATTTCAGTCAGTGGCATTGTGACCCCATGAGTTAGTGACATTGTGACTTTGTGTTCCAGGCCGCAACACCATTCACTGAAATTTGGCCCATCCAAAAGGAAGAGTGGCCCAGCCAAATTTGAGTGAATAGTGAACCTGGTGCCCAGGGTTGCAATGTCAAGTGACAGGGTTATGCCACCCAGCTCTGGTCAGGAGCTAAGTGTGTGTGTTGTGGGGAGAGGCACACTGAGTCTCCTGGTTTATTGCATCCCTGTGTGAAGAGAACAGAAGAAAGAGGGTGTCATGCTGGCAAACCAGCTCAGATCAAAAGTAACGGGCCAATTCACCTAAGGCTAGGTCTACACTACCCGCCTGAATCGGCGGGTAGAAATCGACCTCTCGGGGATCGATTTATCGCGTCCCGTCGGGATGCGACAATCGATCCCCGAATCGGCGCTCTAACTCCACCAGCGGAGGTGGGAGTAAGTGCCGTCGACAGAAAGCCGCAGAAGTCGATTTTGCCGCCGTCCTCACAGCGGGGTAAGTCGGCTGCGATACGTTGAATTCAGCTACGCTATTCACGTAGCTGAATTTGTGTATCTTAAATCGACTCCCCCCTGTAGTGTAGATGTACCCTCAGTGTGACCCTTAAAGGCATATCAAGAGGCATTGCAATGTAATCTGGACAATTCAATTGTGTGTGGGTAACAAAGGGATGTTAAATGGGCCAGCAGACACCAGCCTATTGACTGATGTGGATAAGAAATCAAGAAAGATGTTGTTTGTATATTTACATCTGTCTATATCCTGTACTCCATTAACCTTAAGATCAAAAGATGTGTATACACTGCATGGAACGAATGAATATTTCCTGTATCATCATCACTTATCCCTCCATATTTTAATGAATGGCCAGCAATCGCCTAATATAAATCAGTGTATGCATGGGAAGTAGGTAGTTCACTTCAAAGCAATGGTCATTGGTTTAACAATGGAGACTCACAAACTGTCTGCATTACCTATTCTTGGTCAGAGGAAAACCCAGGCTGTGCCAGTAACCCTCAAGGAGCAGCTTTCAACTACAAATACTGTACTATGGGAACGACCCTGCTATCTTTGATTCATTTGTGGACTGCTTGAACTCTGGCAGGGGGATTTCTAAGCATACAGACAGAGATTGGCAGAATTCAGTTTCAGGAAGTCCTGAGGATGTATGAAAAGACTCTAACAGACTATATCTGTGCTATCATTTGAACTACAAGCGCTAATTCACCTATAATGTGTATTATTTTCTTTAATTTCTTAATAATTCTCATCTTTTCTTAATAAACAACTCTTTAGTTACTTTACTAAGGATGGGATAACAGTGTTGTTTTTGGTGAAATCCTGAAGTATGCAGTAACTTGGGGTGAGCGACTGGTCTTTAGTGACTGGAAGAACCTAACGTATGGTGTTTATGATGTAAGATTATTAAAACCAAAAAGTCCAGTTTGCCTGGGTGATAAAGAGAGGCTGGAATGCCAAGGGGATTGTCTGTATTCCATTGTTACATGATTGTCATGTATTCCACTAGTGTAATGGTCCAGGAATACTTTTCTATTACTGGCTTAGTGAATCTAATGAGAAAATATAGAACCAGTTTGAGGGTGTCTGCCCTATTTTCTGACAATCCATCCTGAGTTTGGCATTCTCAGCTGTGACCCACTCTAGGCACCACAATAGAGGGAATCAACTCAGAAGTATCTGTTCCAACTAAAACCTTCACGGAATCTAGAATGACCCCTTCATTCCAGAGTTTCAACATACCTTTGCTGTCTAGGAAATAGCTATGAAACCCTTTAGCGGCCAGCCTACATGCAGGGGCGGCTCTATGTTTTTTGCCACCCCAAGCACGGCAGGCAGGTGACTTTCGGCAGCGCGCCTGCGGGTGGTCCGCTGGTCATGCAGATTTGACGGCATGCCTGCGGGAGGTCAGCCTGTGCCGCGCCTTCAGCGTCCCTGCTGCCAAATTGCCGCCGAAGCTGCAGGACTGGCAGACCTTCCGCAGGCACGCCGCCGAATGCAGCCAGACTGCCGCCCTCATGGTGACCAGCAGGCCGTCCCCTGCAGCTTGCCGCCCCAGGCATGCGCTTGGTGCGGTGGTGCCTGGAGCCGCCCCTGCCTACATGAAAGAACAATCTTCTACTGCTTTCAGTTATTCCATTAGCTAAAGTGGCAGAGGTCTGTACAGTGGAAATAAACGTACCAACCTTGTCAATTACTCATGTGGGTGTCAAAATGCTACTACGGAATCTGATTTCTGTTTTTTCATTTTGCTTTTTTAAAAACCTAGGATATGGAACTCAAATTATGTTAAAATAACATTAAGGTTGCAAATTCAAACAGTCAAAAGTTAGGAAATGTCAGAATTAAGGTTGCCTTCAGCTTCAGTTTCCTAATGCGTATGCATTATGTAACAGTCATTACATGATCATATAGTACTCTTGTCATAAGACCCTTGTTTCATTCAGTACACAAGATAGAACTGCCATGGGGATAAATCAGAGTTATGGAAAAAGGGAAGCAGATGTCTGTTTGTTGCATTTGTTGCAGCAATTGAAAGGTATGTAGTGGACAAGGCAGAGGATTACAGCATAGAAAGAGAAACAATGGGCTCATGATTAAGGCAGTTGAATGTTGCCCTGTAGAAATGGATTCTATTCCTGTCTCTGCCTTATTGTTTCTGTGTAAAGCTAGACAATTCTGAAACCAAGCTTTGCACAGGTGGTCACTAATTGTGTATTCTCATTTTCTAAGTACTCACCTTGAAACAATGGGGTTCTGATTTGCAAAAGCACTGAGCACTCATAACTGAAACTGAAGTCAGTGCTGTGCTTTGAACATATAGTATGCGCCATAATTCGAAGTACTCTGAAAAGTCAAGCTACAGACATCTCAGATTAGGCACTCAAAGTTAATGGATACGCTAGACAATTTTGGCTTTACCCTGGGCCTCAGATCTCCATTGGTAAAATGCGGATAATAATGCCACCTATTCTCACAAGTGAGTTGCAAATCTAAATTCATTAGTGTTTGTGAAGCAAGCACCCTGATAATATGGTGAGAGCACTACAGAAATGTCAAGGAGAAAATTAATTCTGTATTCAGTGCAAGACTTGACTGTTGTGTGCAGGAAATAAGGCCTGGAGCCACACATTGATTGGGGAGGAAGATAAATATTGAATAACTACCCATCCACTGGATGAAGTAGGGGTGTCATGGGGAACAAAGGGTATGTGATCACAGATTAAAAACTATCATAATGCATGTGCAAAGCGGGGTTGAATTATGGTTGCACATGCAACCTCAATTTTGTCATTTCTTAACTTTTGAATACTTGATTTTACAATTTTAATGTTCTTTTCACATAGTTTTTTTGGAGATTATATATATATTATATATAATCTCCAAAAAGATATATAAAAAATTCTGTGATGTATGCCAGGCAATTTCTTTTTTTCTGTAACTACTGATTCTTAAATTTTTGTAGTATATCTGATTGGCTGTGTCAGGAGTACATATATTAAAATTGAACATCAACAATGTGATAGACTAAACAAAATGGGCCTTTTCCACCTTTAATATCAATGGCTCAGTAAGGCTAGATCAGGGATCAGCAACCTTTGGCACGCAGCCCATCAGGGAAATCCACTGGTGGGCCGGGACAGTTTGTTTACCTGCAGCGTCTGCAGGTTTGGCCGATTGCAGCTCCCATTGGTCACGGTTCACCGTTCCAGACCAATGAGGGCTGCAGGAAGTGGCATGGGCTGAGGGATGTACTGGCCGCCGCTTCCCACAGCCCCCATTGCCCTGGAACGGCAAACCGCGGCCAGTGGGAGCTGCAATCGGCCGAACCTGCGGACGCTGCAGATAAACAAACTGTCCCGGCCCGCCAGCGGCTTTCCCTGATGGGCCACATGCCAAAGGTTGCTGATCTCTGGGCTAGATTCAAGTTTTATTTTGTATATTCTTTTTAAAAATATGGAACTGAATTCAGAGCTATATAAGCAAAAGTTTATTGAGTTCTGTTCACTTACAATTACCCTGAATTTGGCACATCTGTTTAGACACTCATATGGCCTTCATCACATTAGTCCAAGTTCCTCATTGAGGTTTAACCTCATTGCACTCTTGTGAGGCAGTAATTGAGTATTATTCCCATTCTACAGATGGCTATTTGATGGAGAGAGAGATTAAGCGCCTGACCTGGTGCCTATTGAAGCCAGTGGAAAGACTGTCATTGGTTTCAATGGTCATTGGATCAGGATGTAAGTGACACACCCACAATCAGACCAGAAGTTTGTGTGTGTGTCTATGTTGTAGTCAGGAATAGAATACAAATCTCCCAACTCCCAGTCTTAATCATAAATCTTCCTCCCTACGATGAGCAAAAGAACATAAAGCACAAAATGTGTTAGCATTTTAATTTGTTCCTATAGTAACTATGTAGTGTAACATGTTGTTCAGCTACATCATACTTTTTTACATTATATACAAAGTATCAAGTAGAAAGCAGGAAAGGTCCATTGTGAAGCATCACTTACAGTCACATACATTCCATTTACCACATGCATTCCATTTAGTTCTTTTTTATATGTTTTTACAAGGCTAAAACACATCTTTGCTATCAAAGCTCTCATTTTGCAAAGATGTCATACAAGACAGCAGTTTCATACCTACTAGTTATAGGAAAGAGAGAAGCAGCCAAACGTGAATGTGAAGTACATAAATTCTACTACAATGCCAACCGGTATGACATAGTTGGTGCTCGCGAGAATTTGTGGAGTTTTCACAGGATTCAGCAATTTAACAATTTCATTTTCATTGGTGATTCATGGGATTTTACAATCCCAGCCCCCATAAAGTAATATATTTTCCTGAAAAATCCTGCTAGTTCATTTTAAAGGGAAGTAACTACTTTGCATGTACGTTTATGCATTATAAACCTATGCAGTGAAACCCACTCAATCAGTTTATACAAGTGAAGGAGTTGATGATTAGTAATGCCTCTCCTATATTCTTAGATCAACTGAGCATAGGTGATGTATTTTGACAACTGAAGTTTTATTTACCAGAGTAAATGGTACCATATTTCTCTCCATCTATGGGAATACTTCCTCCAGAGTGCAGTGGGAGTCATAATTGGAGTTTAGTTTCCAATAGAATCACATTCCAAAAAGGGAATCACAACACAATCTTTATTTATGTATTTTATGTATACATACCCATTCCTAGTAAGCAGATGTGTGTATTTTATTGTTAGTTATGTGAACACTCTGCACATATGTATTTCCCATTGAAGTTAAAAGGCATAATCAACACTTGGCTAAGGAAATATAGATCCAATTAAGAGAAATAGAATAAGAAGTTAGAGAGCCAAATTTTAAACAAGATGAAAATACCAAGAATAAAAGAAATGAACAAATAAAAGAGAACAAGATATAAGAAACAGAAATGTCTTGTTGCTGAAAGATTCATGAAGGCTTAAAGGACTAATGAGAAGCTAAAAGATCTATTATACATACATACATACATACATACAATACCCACCTGCTGAAGTGAAGAAAGAGATTGTCAGAGCCAGAAGAGTACCCAGAAGTCACCTACTACAGGACAGGCCCAACAAAGAAAGTAACAGAATGCCACTAGCCGTCACCTTCAGCCCCCAACTAAAACCTCTCCAGCACATCATCAAAGATCTACAACCTATCCTGAAGGACGATCCATCACTCTCACAGATCTTGGGAGACAGACCAGTCCTTGCTTACAGACAACCCCATAACCTGAAGCAAATACTCACCAGCAACCACACAACAAAAACACTATCCCAGGAACCTATTCTTGCAACAAATCCTGTTGCTAACTCTGTCCACATATCTATTCAGGGGACACCATCATAAGACCTAATCACATCAGCCACATTATCAGAGGCTCGTTCACCTGCACATCTACCAATGTGATATATGCCAGCATGTGCCAGCAATGCCCCTCTGCCATGTACATTGGCCAAACCGGACAGTCTCTACGCAAAAGAATTAATGGACACAAATCTGACATCAGGAATCAAAATACTCAAAAACCAGTGGGAGAACACTTCAAACTCCCTGGTCACTCAATTAGAGACCTAAAAGTCGCGATATTACAAAAAAAAAACTTCAAAAACAGACTCCAATGAGAGACTGCTGAATTGGAATTAATTTGCAAATCGGACACCATTAAATTAGGCTTGAATAAAGACTGGGAGTGGATGGGTCATTACACAAAGTAAAACTATTTCCCCATGTTTATTTTTCCCTCCTAAGGTTCCTCACACCTTCTTGTCAACTGCTGGAAATGGGCCATTTTGATTACCATTACAAAAAGTTTTTTTTCTCTCCTGCTGGTAATAGCTCACCTTAACTGATCACTCTCATTATAGTGTGTATGGTAACACGCATTGTTTCATGTTTTCCGAGTGTGTGTATATGTGTGTGTGTGTGTGTATGTATGTATGTATGTGTATATATATATATATATATATATATTCCTACTGTATTTTCCACTGAATGCATCCGATGTAGTGGGTTTTAGCCCATGAAAGCTTATGCTCAAATAAATTTGTTAGTCTCTAAGGTGACACAAGTACTCCTCGTTCTTTATACATACTGTTAGTGACTGGGTAGGAGAGGTAAATAATTCTCCGTAATACACAGGAAAATAGAGGGAGTGCAGGTGAAGAGGTGAGAATGTATCTATTGTGGTTTTTTCCTCCTAGAGCTTTGAAACAACCTGTTCTCCTGAGGTGGATGTGGGGAGTGGAGCATGGGGAGAGAAAGCATTGAAAAGAGAGTCAATTTCTAATCACTCATTTGTTTCAGCCCCCTTGCTGGTACTTGCAGGAGTGGTAGTCTAGATGATGTAGCTTTAAAATGATGTAGAGGAAAATGTTTAAAGCAAGAGCTGGCTGCACTTGGGGAAACATAGCATTCCCCCCCCACACCTGAAATTCACAAGAAATGAACTTAGGGTAAGAAAATAAATACCATTTACAATACTAGAATAAAATCAAGAGATCATCCACCAACATATTTTTTCTTCTATACATTTGCAGCCTTTGCAACCGCCTCCCCCTCAGAAGAAGCTGCATATAGGTAGGGAGAGTTAATACCTCAGTGTATGACATGTTTACAAAAAAATTTATATTGCTTCCACAAATATCTGAGCAATGGATAGGGTCCATTTTCTAGCACTTACTCATGCACACAAACAAAGAGACAGAGAAAAGGGAAAGGGAGGACTTCCATTTAATACCCAACATTTAGAGGTCAGAATGAAAGACTTGGACTTTATTTGTGCTGGCTTGGCTTGATGGCAAGTGTCAGCAGTAATTAAAGGGAATATATTTCTCATTCTCTCTGCTAAAACTGATGACCTAGAAAACAAAGTCAAAAATCTAAGACTGGCTGATATGTCAGCAAAGGTGGAACCTGGGGAATAGTTCATTCCTTTCCCTTTGCTAGATGGCTTTTGGGTACATTAGGACTCTTATTACCTGCTGATTCTACTTAAGAAAGTTTGTCTCGATGAGCACTTAGAACAGGGTGAGGGGCATGTTTTTTGCATAAGAGATGCATTCCCAATGAAAAAAATGGAGTGTGGGAAGGGGGGGACTGTAAAAAAGGTTATTTTCTCTTTTGTCCTTTATTTAATTTAAAACCTAAAACTATTCCATGTGTTTTACTCTCCTTAATAAAATGTTATTTGTGATGATGTGTAACATTTGTAGATTTTGCTTTTTAAGAGATGTAAGTTTTAAATATTAACATTAAAAAAGTGGAATTAATGGAGGGCCTTTAGCTACTCTGACCATCCTTTCTCCCCATTGTCACTGCCAGTTCAGTACGTAAAATACTGCTACTATTAAATATCATATATTAATATACAATTATATTGCCCGACTCCTGTGCAGCTTTGTGAGTGTCCAATTCTGCAACATGCTGCACTCCTTCAACTCTTTTATTGGCATCTATGGTTTGTCACTTTGAGGGATTTGGCCTTAAAATGCCGCTTAAGCCTAAATTGAAAGTTAAGCAAAAGACAGGATATCAGTGCTCTTTAGTTCCATGCTTAAATGAGGCTTTATTATCCTCATAATAACTTACTACAGTCTCTTTGATTTAGCAGAGAGCCCCTTTAATTTTTTTATAAGGTGGAATAGCCTAGTTAAAATAAAAGAAAGATACTAGTTTTCTCCCACAGAGCATATTATACTATGAGCAGCATGTTAAGATGCAAACAGTATTAACATTTCTGAGATTAGTTTGCTCCAAAATCTCAGCACTAAATCCCTCAGCGATGTTATAGGAATATCTAACCAAATTACATAATTTAAGTTTTAAGCAACTCTTGGGTCTGATGTGTCTCATTTGCAGTTCACAGCAGATGTCACTTTAATTTTTTTAGGGCTATACAATATTCTTAGCTCTGAAACTAAAAGAAAAAACAGCTAGAGATACCAAGATGACAATATTTTTCCCATTACAAAATAAAGTGGCATTTCTTAACTCTTTCAGTGCATTGAAAATTAGTGCCTGATTCTCCAAGTGCTTACTCAGCAGGAGTCCTAAGGAGCCTGATCTTGCCCCCACTGAAGTCAATAGCAAACCTCCCTGTGACGTGAGTGGTGCAGGTGTGACAACCCACACTATTGTGGTCACCACTTCTACAAAATTATGATAAATCTTGTGAAGAGTATGCCTTGTGTGATATCATTGGCAAAGTCATAACCTGTTGACCATTACTGTCCTGTTGAAATGTTTGTACCATCATTGTATATGAAGTGATGAGATTTTGCTATATGTTTGTTAATGAAACATGTTGGGAAACTCAGACAGACGAGCCCCTGGGAAATAACGAAGGAACTGTGGACACGTGCCTTACATGTCAAGTCTCACCTATGCAAAGGGTGTAATGAAGAATTTGCAATGAATATGAATGCCTGAATGCAGGGCATTCAGTCCATGGGACTGCTTAACTCCATGACACAGGAAGGATTGTTCCAACACCTAGAGGAGAGTTTAAAATAAGGGACAGTGACATCATCAGACCACCATTCCTCTCCCACCTATACTGAAAGCAACAAGATCATTTGGAAGACAAAGAAACGTTTGTACCGAGGGGAGTGGTCCTAACTGGAAAAAATTTCTGGTTAGTACAGACTGCTGTAGGCTTTTGGATAAGAGAATTCGTATTGGTTCAAATTTGGCTTAGCCTGATAAAGTTTAGCAAACAGCTTGCAATTTTTATCTTTTATTATTTTTTGTAACCAATTCTGATCTTCTATGCCTATGCCACTTATACTCACTTAAAACCTATCTTTCAGTGGTTAATAAACTTATTTTAATGTTTTATCTAAGCCAGTGTGTTTTTGATTGACGTTTGGGGAATCTACTCAGGTTACAAAGTCTGGTGCATATTCATGACCTTTGATGGTATGATGAACTAATGAATGAGCTTACTGTGATCAAGGAGGTCTTGAGCAGTGTGACGCACATTTCTGGGGTGCAAAGTTGGGGCTGGGGAAATTTGCATGTATTTCCCTGTATACAGTTCATGAGTGGCTGTGAGAGCCTTCATGTAACTTTGTGTGTGCCTTCACATGGTAGTGGCTGTGTGACAGCAAAGCCTGAAGGGGCTGCTTGTCACTAGCAGAACAGTGTGAGAAGTAACCTGAGCTAGAGAGTTAAGGGGGCACAGCAATTTCACAGTCCAGATTGTACCCTCTCAGACGCTCCTCTGGAAGAAGCTTTTAATATGCTCCATGCAGACTCCAGGGCATCGGAGGAGGCGGTATGTTCTACTCAGCTTCCTGGGTTCATCAATAATCAACCTGGAGTCCAGGGATATTACTGATGAACCCTGGAAGCTGAATAGCACATACCACCTCCATAGCTTCCCCAGAACCTACATGGGGCATAATAAACTTCCCCCCAAAGCCCCGCAATCAGGGGTCCAGCGGCCGTGGCCACGCCAGGGGAGGTTGAGCCTCCACTGGCCTATTATACCAACTGCCCATGTGCATAAGTGTTCTGACTAGCTCTAATGGACGCATCTTCACAGGGCACTGGGAACTAAGTACATGGAGGCATAAAATAAGAATTCATGCAGTAAATGCTTATATACAGACCCAGGGAGGAATTAGTATTGTGATTTATGAATTTATCAAGTAGATTGGTGGGTTTACAAGCATTGATCAATTACCCCCACCTTATTCTGGTACACAAGCCATTACACCAACAAATACCTATGCACAGTGGGTTTGAGAAATGCTTTGAAGCATATTTTCTTTCCCAATAGGCTAGATATGTTACTCTGTCTTCAAATCATTTTAAACTTCTCTAATTGATAAACTTAAGTGTGAAGAAGAAAAAAAAAACATAGCACCAGAGAGGAAATATAATGTGCTCTTTGTCTCATTTCCATAAGGTTTGTCACATGTTCAGTCCAAAAGAAAAGAGTACAGCAGAGGGGAAGCAATGCTGGGCAAAGGCAAGCAATCACTGCCCCTTCTTGCAACCTCCTCAAGTGTTTGTGGGTAGATCTAGGGAGGATGTGGAAACTTTCTCTGGACATCTTTGCCATGAGAGAAAACAAGGTAGAGTCACTATATAGCAATGATCGAATTTCAGAAGGTTTGGAGGTTCTCTTCAGTTAAGCAATCACATTTGAATATTTATATGAACCTCTTTCGCTTAGATGCATCTCAGCAGCTTACTTTCTTGAGAGAGGTTTTCTACATCTTTGTTCCATCTGGACTCAGAATACCAAACTACAAGACCATCTTCACTGCATCTAGGTACCTCTGCCTCTAGTCCCAGTGGAAAGCAAGAGGTGAAGGGGCATAGAAAAATTCAAAAAAGTTACTGGAATGTTTTCAGAGCTCATAAAAAGTTTGGTTTAGTCCTTGTTTTAGCTGAACCATTCTGCCCATCTATAATACTCATTCTGATATTCCATAGTTCTGAAATGAAATGGAAAATGGAAGGTGATACTCAGCATTTTGCAATATCAGATCCATTTTAGCAGCTTTTTCTGTGTTTTTAAACATTGGCTTCTATCCCTCTCAATTTAATGAATGGATTGTTCTGAATTCCTGACCACAGACATTACCGCTGTCATTCCCCTCAAATGTAGTTTTCTGATCACCAATGTGAAAAGCTTCTTCACAGCAAGATATTGCTAATTACCAAAACTCTTCCCTTCCCTTCCTCATCTGTCTTCAAGAAATGCAAAGTGGCCATGCAATGCCCATAATAACCAGCATTGCATAGAGAGCAGTGAAATCAACTAACAGGTGAAGTTAGCAAATATTCTTTCTAATTAGTCAAGAAGAGCTCCACAGATTGTTGGAGGTCCTTATATGCAGGAAGAAAACAAGGCCTTTACTTCTAATTAATAACCCTAGTTTTTACACAAATTACTTTTACATGTACTTGGCATTGTTCTAGAAAGTATAGCTCTCACTATACCAAATTTCTTGATTACAGAAACATATTATATTATTGTGACCAGGGTCACAGGTGAGCCACACTGAGGTTACTCTATTAGGGCAAACTGCAAAGAATGGGGCAGACAATCCTGAAAGCTGGTGGTTATTCCAATACTTAGATCCACCAAGCTAGCCACAAAACACCTTCTATAATAACCTACTGGTTACACAGAAGCCAAAACACAGTTCCTTTAAAAGAAACCCAGCCTTTGGGCTCCCTCCCAGACAACCATGTCAAATATGAAAGTTCTACCAATACCACATTTCAGAGTAGCAGCCGTGTTAGTCTGTATCCGCAAAAAGAACAGGAGTACTTGTGGCACCTTTTTTTTTCCTTTTCTCTTACTTAATTGGCCTCTCAGAGTTGGTAAGACAACTCCCACCTGTTCATGCTCTCTGTATGTGTGTATATATATCTCCTCAATATATGTTCCATTTTATAAGTATCCGAAGAAGTGGGCTGTAGCCCACGAAAGCTTATGCTCTAATAAATTTGTTAGTGTCTAAGATGCCACAAGTACTCCTGTTCTTTTTACCAATCCCAGAGTATTGGACACATTACTGCCCAGGGTTATGAATATTTCAGATCTTACCCAAATTCACGTTTACAGCCAATTCTTATTAATAAACTAAAATGTATTAAAAAAGAAAAGAGAGAGTGTATTGGTTAAAAGATCAGTATACATACAGTACCTGAGTACATGAGTACAGTTCTGAGATCAGTTTCATAATAGAGATGGTTAGCTTTCAAGTTGCAAAGAGTTCTTAGAATTAGTCCATAGGTTCAGTTCAATGTTCCATACCCAAGGTGGTCCAGATGGGACTGGAAATCTCAGTGTTGCGACTTAAGCTTCCCCTGAATAAAGTTCAAGCAGATCTGAGATGAAAGGATCAGGTCCTAAGAGTCCTTTATACAGTTCCTGGGCAGCACAGAGTCCTTGAATAAACAATAGGCCTTTGATGCAAACTTCTGTTTCCCAAACATCACTGGTACTTACTACCTGGATTAACATAAGGTAATTTATCAGTGAAACAGTTTATTACATACTTTAAAGAGACATATAGACAATGGCATTATTGCACCTAAAATTCATCTAAATGTTAATATTTCCTTTTGATCTCTGAATTAACAGAATACAGCTCTAGACAGTAACCGTTTGGTTACATTGTGAACCTCTAACAAGTTATAGATAAATATAGACTACTACAGTCTCCATCTTCAACCAATTCTTTAACAATACAAGTTTACATTTCAAAGTTCTAGCCTTCTTAACTTTTCTAACATGTCTCTAAAGGTTGAATTTGGGTCTTTTCGCCTGCAAGCTAATTAACCATTTCTGACCATGTGTCATAATTATACTGCAGAGTCTGTATGAACCATCACAGTCCCAGAAACAATCCAGGATCACCATTCTCCTGCCCCATTAGCTCTATAGCAAATACAATCATTATAATAATATCCTACTTTTAGCCATAGGATGTGTGCCAGAAAATTCTGAGCCACCCACCGGAGTAGGATTTCACCCTAGAGACAATGACTAACTCTCTGTGCAATTCATTCACAAACCTTAGACAACTGCTTCAATCAATCTTCAGGGAGCCTGGCTAAGAGTAGGATCATTAACTGACTTATTCATAAATCTTTGTAAACGATCACCGGGTGGTCCAATACTTGGGTGTGTGCCTCTTACACAAACTTCACAGCTATAGAGAAAAAGCTTTTGCTCATTTGAGATTTCCCCCTCTAGTCTTTAAACCAGTGGTGGGTAACCTGTGGCCCATGGGCTGCACGCGACCCATCAGGGTAATCCACTGGTGGGCTGCCAGACAGTTTGTTTACATTTTCACTGCCGCCCGCAGCTCCCAATGGCCGCGGTTTGCCATTCCCGGTCAATGGCAGCTGCGGGAAGCGACGGCCAGCACGTCCCTGGGGCCCATCACTGCTTTAGCCAAGTACCCACCAGTGCCCACCACTGCTTTAGACAGTTATTTCTGCTTACAGATCTGGCAACCTCGCAAATGCATTATAGCACTGTAATGGGGCAGCTTCCCTACTCTGGCATGGAAGGGGTTAAAGCAAGCCAGAGAGGCTGCGCAGACCCCCAGCCAATCCTGGAAGGGTTTACTGGGAGCTAATCAAGTGGAGGCTTGAAAGCAGCCAATCAGGGCCAGGCTGGGCCCTATAAAAAGGCTGCAGGGTAGAGAGGGACAGTCTCTCCCTGGAGGGCAAAGGGAGAAGAACTGGCTGTTAGAAAAGCACATAAGGCAGGGTCAGCAGAGTCTGGGAGAGCTCTAGGCTGACGACTGCCAGACTGGGCCCTGACACAAAGGGGCAGAGAAGGTGCTGGGGCTATGAGGAAGTGGCCCAGAGAAGCAGGCAGTAGAAGAGAGTTAGAGGAGGACAGTAAGTGGCTGCTGCTAGAGGGTCCCTGGGTCAGGGCCCAGAATAGTGGGCAGGCCTGGGCCCCCATCTCCCCCCCCACTTGCCAGTGATGAAGAGTGGCTAAGCCAGATTGCAGTTTGCCCTTGGAAGAAGGGGCTAGACTGAAGACTGCAATGAGCCACTGAGGTGAGTGGTAGAACCAGAGGCTGATGGTCCCCTGGAAGCGGGGAAGAGCCAGTGGAGCGGGCACAGCCGGAGGACAATGTCCAAAAGCAGATGTTGCAGTCCGGGAGTGATGTGGGTCCAACTGTGAGGACGGTGGAGACTGAGAGAGTAACAGTGAGCGAGACACCACTAGTGAAGGTGCACTGCTGAAAGAGTTAATTCCCAAACCAACCAGCAGAAGGCGCCACTGTGGTGAGTCTGTGCCCTGTTACAAGCATGTTAACTTGAACCAATACAGCTTTTATAGCAACCTTGTTTGAAGACAACAAAAGGTGTGTTTAAAGTGAGCAAAATTTGCACAGGCATGTAAGCTTGACTAATTTCCTACCTCATGCTCACACATTTGAAACTTTGATTTACTGTCAGCTCCATTCATTACATTGTTGATATTGGGCCACTACAAGATGTGTGCCCTTTCTCCTCCACTCCCCAACGACATCTCTTCTAACACTACTGCAATTATTAGGGATGGGAGCAGGATTTAATAGTTACTTATATTTAAAGCACAGGATTGGAATTCAGGAGAGCAGGACTGTATGTAACAATACTTTATCTACCTCATAGGCCAGCTGTGAGGCGTAGTTCCTTAATATTTGTAAAGGCCTTTGAGATCCTCAGTTGGAGATGCTACACTAGTTCAAAGATTGTAATCAATCTTTACCACATAAGCACATTCTGTTAGTCCAGTGAACTAGGGACTTGATTCAACACCATACTTTCATTCAGAGCTTTGATATCAAGCTGCATTAAAAAACTTCCAGGTGTTGAAATGTCACAAATAATACCTATTCTCTACATAGTTTGTCTAGCTTTGCATTCCTTAAATAAAGGTTATTGCTCTGTTTTATAGACTACTTGAAAAAGAAAAAGCATTGTCTAAAGCATGTTAGCGTCCCTTGAAATTATGCTGCTCTCGGTATTGTCTTTGCTTTGTGATATGAGAAAGCAAAATGTGTTAGACAACAGAAAGTGAATAATGTAATGTATGTTTCTATGGCTACCAGAACAGGCTTCTTGCACAGGTCCTTGTCTATGAAGACATTAAGACAGTTTGACAAAGTACTGGTAAAGAGAAAGAAATGCTTAGTCCTGAAATCAAGAAAGGTCAAACGCTTACTAGAAGCGTGTACAAAGCATGTTCTGATATGGCTACTCTGAGGGCTGCAAATTAATATGTCATTTTGAAAGCAATAACATTTTCAATTTAAATATCGTTCAGTGAATTTATGAGAATTTCACTTAGAAAAAGTATGTACATTTCCTCCTTCAGTTACTTGATCCAATAGAGGAGATAATTTGACAAGTTTTACTGACAATAGTAGGGCTTGTGCAAATGTCCGCTAGAGTAGCCTGCAATTAGTCTAGTCCACTTCTAAGTGAAATTTTAATTCTAGTCTTCCTTACATTTCCACAATAATGAAAATTAAAACATGATGGGCCATAATCACTTATCGGACACCGATACAGTTTTGTGGATTTCATGACTTCGACAGAGCTTCATCAACTTCCACCAGTGGAGGATAAGCCCCAAAATATTATATTTCTGATTGTTAAATTTTGTCGTCTTACATATATTTGTTGAACTTTGGAGGGTGGAGAGAGAAATCCTGATGGGCTAAATTTTTCAGCACAGACATTGTTGATATCAAGAGGATAAGCACAGAGTGATAAAGTAGCTAAGAAGCAGTTCAACACAGGAGTAGCAGATGTAAGAAACTTATAAAGGTAATGTAGGAAAATAGTCCAGAGAACTGAGAATGAATTATTTCAAGGAAAGAGGGCCTGGGGTGATGCGACCATGTTGGGTCTTTCTGCTCCAAGGGCGTGTAGGAAGTTGCAAATCACTGATTTAGGCAATAGGTAAGGCTATGTTTTAGTCACAGGTATTTTTAGTAAAAGTCACGGACAGGTCATGGGCAGTAAACAAAAATTCAGGCCTGTGACCTCTCCATGACTTTTACTATATACCCCTGACTAAAACTTGGGGGGAGGGGGGCAGCATGGGGCCACAGCCTGGGGATGGGGGGGCCACAGCCCGGGGATGGGGGTGCCACAGGTGCTGGGGGAGGCACAGCCTGGGAGGGTGCTGTAGGTGCTGGGGGGAGTGGATCGGTGGGACTGGGGCAGGCTCCCTAGCCGGCTTCTGAGCTCCACATGCTGCTGCTTCCATTCTGCCCCAAGCCCCAGTTCTGCAACTCCCATTGGCTGGGAACCGCAGCCAATGGGAGTTGGGGGTTGGTGCCTGCTGGCAGAGGCAGCACATGGAGCTAGGAGCTGAGGGAGAGGAGTTCCTGTCACCATTTTGAGGTAAGCACTGCCCCACACCCCAATCCCCAGCCCTGAGACCCCCCCACACCCAAATTTCTGCTGCGGGGGGAGCCCAGAGACTGCCCCAGCAGTATCCAGTGTGCCTAGTCCAGGGCTGCCTGAGCTGCCTGCTCAGGCAGCTCCCAGGCTAGGCACACCAGCCACTGCAGAAGTCAGAGATCACAGAAAGGCATGGAATCCATGACTTCTGTGACCTCCGTGGCAAACAAGGAGCCTTAGCAATAGGCTGAAAGCTTATTGAAGATGGCTGATCAGTCACTGCATCATAACAAAACCATAAAGAAATTCTTCAAAGACAAATAAGCAAGAGTCACTGGATTAGCACAGAAGTACTCAAGTTGAACAAAACATCCACACAAATCTTTATTACTATGTAAGAGGGGAATGTGCATAAATTCTAAGAATGCATTACGCTACTCACTTTAGGTTTGCTATCAGCACGTTGCTTCATCTGCTATCACTGGTGTACGCAAATAAACAGACTTAGGGTATGTCTACACTACGAAATTAGGTCAAATTTATAGAAGCCTTTTTTTAGAAATCGTTTTTATACAGTCGATTATGTGTGTCCCCACATAAAATGCATTAAGTCGGCGGACTGCGTCCACAGTACCAAGGCTAGTGTCAACTTCCGGAGCATTGGACTATGGGTAGTTATCCCACAGTTCCCGCAGTCTCCGCCGCCCATTGGAATTCTGGGTTGAGATCCCAATGCCTGATGAGGCAAAAACAGTGTCGCGGGGGATTCTGGGTACTTGTCGTCAGGCGCCCTCCCCCTCCCCCCCCCCCCGTGAGAGCAACGGCAGCCAATCGTTTCGTGCCTTTTTTCCTGGGTTACCTGTGCAGACGACATACCACGGCAAACATGGAGCCCGCTCAGCTCAGTTCACCATCGCCATATGTCATCTGGGTGCTGGCAGACGTGGTACTATAGTGCTACACAGCAGGAGCTAATTGCCATTTGGCAGTAGATGGTGCAGTATGACTGGTAGCTGTCATCGGCTTTCTGGGTGCTGGCAGACTTGGGACTGCATTGCTATACAGCAGCAGCTCCTTGCCCTTTGGCAGCAGATGGTGTATTACGATTGGTATCCGTCGTCGTCTTACTCCTCAGTGAGTTTGGTCAGAGGCGCCTGGGCAGACATGTTTTGTCTCCTGGAGACTCAGTCCTGCCGGCAGCCCTATTGCACTCTCTTGACGATGATGGCTAGCAATCGTAATGCAGCATCTTCTGCCAAGCACCCAGAAGATACCGATGGCTATCAGTCATGCTGCACCGTCTGCTGCCAGCCTAAGATGTAAAAGATAGATGGACCAGATTTGTTCTGTATTCATTTGCTTCCCCCACCCCCCGTGAAATCAACTCTGCATCCAGGGTTTTGAGTTCAATCTTTAGGGGGGTCATTCTATGTGACAGTTGTTTGTGTTTCTCCCTGATGCAAAGCAACCTTTGTTGATTTTAATTCCCTGTAAACCATGTCATCAGTCGCCCCTCGCTCCCTCCGTCAGGCAATAGTTTCGTGGCTTTTTTGAGCCCAGACGCCATAGCACTGGGATCATGGAGCCTGCTCAGATCACCGCGGCAATTATGAGCACTATCAACACCACACGCATTATCCTGGAGTATATGCAGAGCCAGAACCTGCCAAGGCAAAAACAGGCGAGGAGGCGATTGCAGCGCGGCGACGAGAGTGATGAAGAAATAGATATGGACATAGACCTCTCACAAAGTATGGGCCCCAGCAATGTGCAAATCATGGTGTTAATGGGGCAGGTTCCTGCTGTGGAACGCCAATTCTGGGCCCGGGAAACAAGCACAGACTGGTGGGACCACATCATGTTGCAGGTGTGGGACGATTCCCAGTGGCTGCTAAACTTTCGCATGCATAAGGGCACTTTCATGGAACGTTGTCAGTTGCTTTCCCCTGCCCTGAAGTGCCAGAATACCAAGATGAGAGCAGCCCTCACAGTTGAGAAATGAGTGGTGATAGCCCTGTGGAAGCTTGCAACACCAGACAGCTACCAGTCAGTCGGGAATCAATTTGGAGTGGGCAAATCTACTGTGGCGGCTGCTGTGATCCAAGTAGCCAACGCAATCAAAGACCTGCTGGTATCACGGGTAGTGACTGTGGGAAACGTGCAGGTCATAGTGGATGGCTTTGCTGCAATGGGATTCCCTAACTGTGGTGGGGCGATAGATGGAACCCATATCACTATCTTGGCACTGGAGCACCAAGCCAGCGAGTACATAAACCGAAAAGGGTACTTTTCAATGCTGCTGCAAGCACTGGTGGACCACAAGGGACGTTTCACTAACATCAACGTTGGATGGCCGGGAAAGGTACACGATGCTCGCGTCTTCAGGAACTCTGCTCTGTTTCAAAAGCTGCAGGAAGGGACTTTCTTTCCCAACCAGAAAATAACCGTTGGGGATGTTGAAATGCCTATAGTTATCCTTGGCTCATGAAGCTGTACACAGGTAGCCTGGACAGTAGTCAGGAGCTGTTCAACTATAGGCTGAGCAAGTGCAGAATGGTGGTAGAATGTGCATTTGGATGTTTAAAAGCGCGCTGGCACAGTTTACTGACTTGGATAGACCTCAGCAAAACCAATATTCCCACTGTTATTACTGCTTGCTGTGTGCTCCACAATATCTGTGAGAGTAAGGGGGAGACATTTATGGTGGGGTGGGAGGCTGAGGCACATTGCCTGGCCGCTGATTATGCACAGCCAGACACCAGGGCGGTTAGAATTGTACAGCAGGGTGCAGTGCGCATCAGAGAAGCTTTGAAAACCAGTTTTGTTACTGGCCAGGCTACAGTGTGAAAATTCTGTCTCTTTGTCCTTGATGAACCCCCCCCACACACACACATTCACTCTACTTCCCTGTAAGCTAACCACCCTCCCCTCCCCCCTTTGATCACCACTTGCAGAGTCAATAAAGTCATTGTTACTTCACATTCATGCATTCTTTATTGATTCATCACACAAATAGGGGGATAACTGCCAAGGTATCCAGGGAGTGGTGGAGGAGGAGGGAAGCATAGGGTGGGATGGATGAGGAGGGAAGGACAAGGACACACTGCACTTTAAAACTTTAATATTTATTGCAGACCAGCCTTCTGTTGCTTGGGCAATCCTCTTGGGTGGAGTGGCTGGGTGGCCAGAGGCCCCCCCACCGCGTTCTTGGGCATCTGTGTGAGGAGGCTATGGAACTTGGGGAGGAGGGCTGTTGGTTACACAGGGGCTGTAGCGGCGGTCTCTGCTCCTACCGCCTTTCCTGCAGCTCAACCATATGCTGGAGCATATCAGTTTGATGTTCCAGCAGCCGGATCATCGACTCTTGCCTTCTGTCAGCAATCTGATGCCACCTATCCTCTTCAGCCAGCCAGTTGCTCTCTTCAGCCCGCGATTCAGCCCGCCACCTCTCCTCTCATTCATATTGTGCTTTTCTGCACTCTGACATTGTCTGCCTCCACACATTCTGCTGTGCTCGGTCAGTGTGGGAGGATATCTGGAGCTCCGAGAACATATCATCCCGAGTGCGCCTTTTTCTCCTTCTAATCTTCACTAGCCTCTGTGAAGGAGAAACATTTGCAGCTGGTGGAGGAAAAGGGAGAGGTGGTTAAAAAGACACATATTAGAGAACAATGAGTACACTCTTTCACGTTACATTTTGCTGTTCACATTACATAGAACATGTGCTTTTGTTACAAGGTTGCATTTTTCCTCTTATATTGAGGGCCTGCTGGTTTGGTGTGAGAGATCACTCACGCAGTGCCAGGCAACAGAATTCGGCTTGCAGGCAGCCATGGTAAGCCACAGTCTTTTGGCTTTTTTAACCTTCATAACATGTGGAAATGGTTTCAAACAGCAGTGCCCTCATTTCCCATACCAAACGGCCATTGGGTTGGCCATTTAAAATTGGTTTGTAATGTAAAAGGAGGGGCTGCAGTTTCCGAGTTAACATGCAGCACAAACCCAACTAGCCCCCCTCCTCACCCAATTCTCTGGGATGATCACTTCACCCCTCTCCCCCACCGCGTGGCTAACAGCAGGGAATATTTCTGTTCAGCCGAGCAGCAACGGGCACCTATGAATGTCCCCTTAATAAAATCACGCCATTTCAACCAGGTGACCGTGAATGATATCCCTCTCCTGAGGATAACAAAGAGAGATAAGGAATGGATGTTGTCTGCATTCCAGCAAACACCGGGACCATACGCTGCCATGCTTTGTTATGCAATGATTCCAGACTACATGCTACTGGCCTGGCATGGTAAAGTGTCCTACCATGGCGGATGGGATAAGGTAGCCCTCCCCAGAAACCTTTTGCAAAGGCTTTGGGAGTACATGAAGGACAGCTTTCTGGAGATGTCCCTGGAGGATTTCTGCTCCATCCCCATACATGTTAACAGGCTTTTCCAGTAGCTGCACTGGCCGCGAATGCCAGGGCAAATTAATCATTAATCATTAAACACGCTTGCTTTTAAACCATGTGTAATACCAGAGGTGCCTTGTGCACCCTCAGGGTCTGGGAGCATGCCTTGGGTGGGTTCAGGGTTTATTGCCTCCAAGTCCAGGGTGAAAAACGTATCCTGGCTACTGGGGAAACTGGTTTCTCCACTTCCTTGCTGGGAGCTATCTTCATTGTCTTCATCATCATCTTCCTCATCCCCCAAAACCACTTCCCTGTTGCGTGATTCTCCATTCATGGCATCAAAGCACAGGGTTGGGGTAGTGGTGGCTGCACCCCCTAGCATGGCATGCAGCTCACCGTAGAAGTGGCATGTCTGTGGCTCTGCCCCGGACCTTCCGTTTGCCTCTCTGGTTTTGTAGTAGGCTTGCCTTAGCTCCTTCATTTTCACGCAGCACTGCTGTGTGTCCCTGTTATGGCCTCTGTCCTTCATGCCCTTTGAGACTTTTTCTAATGTTTTGGCATTTCGTTTACTGCAACAGAGTTCAGCTAGCACCGATTCATCTCCCTATATGGCGAGCAGATCCTGTACCTCCCGTTCGGTCCATGCTGGAGCTCTTTTGCGATCCTGGGACTCCATCATGGTTACCTGTGCTGATGAGCTCTGCGTGGTCACCTGTGCTATCCACGCTGGGCAAACAGGAAATTAAATTCAAAATTTCACGGGCCTTTTCCTGTCTACCTGGCCAGTGCATCTGAGTTGAGAGTGCTGTCCCAAGCTGTCACAATGAAGCACTCTGGGATAGCTCCAAAGGCCAATACCGTCGAATTTCATCCACACCACCCCAAATCCGACTCGGAAAGGCTGATTTCAGCGGTAATCCCCTCGTCGGAGATGGAGTACAGAAATCTGTTTAAAGGGCCCTTTAAGTCAGAAAAAAGGGCTTCGTCGTGTGGACATGTCCAGGCTTAATTCGATTTAACACTGCTAAATTCGACCTAAAATTGTAGTGTAGACCAGGCCTTAGACAACAGGTTGTATTTCAAACCTGTATTCATGCACAGTGTATTGCCTGGGATGCAAGTCTAGATTTCTGAATTCCGTTGCCTATTTCTATCTCTCTGATTAGTTTAACTAACAGACATCTCATCAAATTTACTGTACCATGAAGAACCACTTATGAGTCTGATCCATAAGTTTTAGGTATAACACCTAATTAATTACTAAAGAATCAGTCCAACTAGCATCCAACATTTCCAAAAGTTGTGAGGTACTCTTGATAAATACCTTACTACACTGTATTGTATTGTAGCTTTATTGTTAATAATCATACTGAAAGATCAGCTAAGATGAAGTCCATGTGAGGTATAGTATCTTGAGGTACAGGATAAGCTACAAGCATCTGCACAGACAAAAATATTAGCATTGAAACTAATGTCTAACCTTATGTAGCCCAAGGTCCAGCATGCTTCAACAGCAGCCCTGGGAACTACAAGTTGTGGACTACAAACTGCGGCAAGCTGGCCGAATGTACCCTCTGCCCCCCACCCAAGCAGGAGGTCTCAGCACTGACTGAGCTGGGAGCACTTAGCAGGCAAGCAGAGAGAAGGCTGCTGGACTGTAATCTTGTTCTACGTTCCTTACAGAATAAAGCCTTTTTCCTGGTGGTTTGTCTGAGTGGGTCTGGTCTGAGGTGAACCCACATTGACACACAACGCGGCACACATGAAGGAGTCCCAGGACCCGTTTCCCAAGTTGTGTAAAATGTCACAAGGCAGGCTTCCTCTATCTTGAACAACCTCATACTGGGCCAGTGAACAGGAGGGGGGGCCACACCTACACCCATTTTAATCGATCTGGAGACAGAGCTGGCTTGGAAGCTACACCCATTAGATTGCTTCTTTGATCTATTACTACTTGTTTAAGAAGAGTTAAGCATTTTATTTAATAAATCCAAGGAAGTGCTTTGTGAGACTCACAACCCATCATCTCATACAGCTTCTAGAGCTCTGTATCTGCTTTTCAGCTGGTGGGACAGTTGCAGTGTTGCCAATTCTTGTAATTTTATGAGACTTAAGAACAGCCATACTGGATCAGATCAAAGGTCCATATAGCCCAGTATTCTGTCTTCCAGCAGTGGCCAATGCCAGGTGCTTCAGAGGGAATGTACAGAACAGGAAATCATCAAATGATACACCCCCTGTTGCCCATTCCTAGTTTTTGGCAAACAGAGGTTAGGGACACCATCCCTGCCAATCCTGGCTAATAGCCATTGATGGACCTATCCTCCATGAATTAATTTAGTTCTTTTTTCTCTCCCGTTCTAGTCTTGGCCTTCATAACATCCTCTGGGAAAGAGTTCCACAGGTTGACTGTGCATTGTGTGAAAAAGTACTTCCCTGTGTTTGTTTTAAAAATGCTGCCTATTAATTTCCTTTGGTGACCCCTAGTTTTTGTGTTATGAGAAGGAGTAAATAACACTTCCTTATTTACTTTTTTCACACTAGTCATGATTTGATAGACCTCTATCATATTCCCCCTTAGTCGTCTCTTTTCCAAGCTGAAAATTCCCAGTCTTAGTAATCTCTCCTCATATGGAAGCTGTTCCATACCCCTAATCATTTTGTTACTCTTTTCTAAACCTTTTCCAATTCCAATGTAAATTTTTTTGAGATGGGGCGACCAGATCTGCATGCAGTATTCAAGATGTGGGAGTACCATGGATTTATATAGAGGCAATATGCTATTTTCTGTTTTATTATCTATCCCTTTCTTAATTATTCCAAAATTCTGTTCTCTTTTTTGACTGTCGCTGCACATTGAGTGGATGTTTCAGAGAACTATCCACAATGACTCCAAGATCTCTTTCTTGAGTGGTAACAGCTAATTTAGACCCTGCCATTTTATAGATATAGTTGAGATTATGTTTTCCAATGTGCATTACTTTGCATTTATCAACATTGAATTTCATCTGCCATTTTGTTGCCCAGACACCCAGTGTTGTGAAATCCCTTTGTAACTCTTCACAGTCTGCTTGGGGCTTACCTATCTTGAGTAGCTTTGTATCATCTGCATATTTTATCATCTCACTGTTTCCCTCTTTTTCCAGATCATTTATGAATATGTTGAATAGGACTGGTCCCAGTACAGATCCCTGGGGGACACCACTATTTCCTCTCTCCATTCTGAAAAGTGACCATTTATTCCTACCCTTCGTTTCCTATCTTTTAATGAGTTACTGATCCATAAGATGACCTTCTCTCTTATCCCAAGATTGCTTACTTTGCTTAAGAGCCATTGGTGAGGGACCTTGTCAAAAGCTTTCTGAAAGTCCATGCACACTATATCCAATGGATCACCCTTGTCCACATGCTTATGGACCCCCTCAAATAATTCTAGTAGATTGATGAGGCATGATTTCCCTTTACAAAAACCATGTTGACTCTTCCCCAACAAATCATGTTCATCTACATATCTGATAATTCTGTTATTTACTACAGTTTCAACCAGTTTGGTGTTTTTGTTAAACCCCCCCTCTTCTAGATCAAGAGAATTTCAGCTTCAAAAAGTTTCTAGCCTGCATGGTTGTAGAAGGAAGCTTGAAATAGTGAACCCAGTGTACCCTAAAAGCTCAGAAACCAGAAGGCAATTTAAAGAACCCATTTGAAAAAAATCCACATATTTTAAAGCCAATCTATTAATTTTTGTGGGGCTTAACTCATGATATTTTGTAATGCTTGGGGCTGGCAGTATTGATCCCAATATATGGAAGCAATGGTGTGCTCTCATTTTGAAGGAACACAAAATCACACTGCAGAAAACCATACCAGTCAAAGGTTATGGGAAATTTTCTAATAAAATGCAAGAAATTACAGGGCTGACTGTGCAGTCATGACCCTACTCCTATTAGTGAGTACCTGAAATCAACATAACTATTTACCTGTGTAAGTGTTCACCATCATTAGTGAGTATAGCCCAGAAGGGCTTTGTTTAATACATTATTAAAGGTGCACAGTTTATTTTTTAAAAAGTAAGGAATTGCAGAAGTTTAGGGCCATTTCTGCTTCCATTAATATCAATAACAAGGCTCTCATTATTTTCACTTGGAGCAGAAGTAGTTTTTCAGGCTCTTATAACAATGTAACCTTCCCATGTTGCACACAGATAGGTTTTTCCAGTCCTTTGAAGTGATGTGTAGTTTAATATGTTCGTTAGTGCTGTTGTTTTTATTATATGGTTCATATTTGCCCAGAGGAATAAGTTGACAACACTCTAGAAAACATAATGTTATGTTGCCCAGCTTGTTTTGCTCTGCAACCAAACCGTTGCACTAACAAAGTTTTGGGGTTCTGTTTTCTTTTTTAAGTGGAAGAAAAGAAAAAACCTTGCCCAGCCCTATAAATAGTCCCACTTAGACTCTAATTTTCACACTTCATTGAAGTAAATGGAGTGCAGGAGGAAAGAGCCCTTACCTTCAGGTGTCTATATTTGGCTTCAGTGCTGAGTTAACAGGAGAGCAGAACAGTTTGAAGTATGGTAGATAGGTATTAAAAGGAAAAATGTTGTTTAGAATGAAAGCTTAAAATTTGCAGATTACAGTAAAATGCATCAAAAATAAAGAGACACACTTAAAAACAAATCAGAAGGCCTGATTCTCCTGAGGACACATTTATTTGGGAAAGTTGCACTGGTTTAACTCATATTTTTAATCAGTGTAGTTAAACTGATGCTTACCCATATGGATACTCCTATTTCCATTAGAGTGTTTTGTGCTTTTTTAGTTTAGCCTAAACCTCTTACCGACTGACTTAAGCTAAACTGAAAAAAGCCACCCTTAAGTGGAAAAAAAAAATAACCACACAGGAGTAAACACCAATTTACTTCAGTCAGTGTAAATTCACACCTTAGGTTCAACTAGTGCAGCTTTCCGAAGTAGACAAGGCCATCCTGTCACAACTGGGATCTGGGTGGTCTGACCTAGTGGTCAGAGCATGAGTCGGAAATTAGGCTGGGTCAGATGACAGGAGGTCAGAGTCCAATACAAGCCAGGGGGCAAAACTGAGAGTCAGGTGACAGGAGGTCCTCAGGTTTTCAGGAGATCAGTAGGACAGGTATCATAGGGGAAGCAATTCTCAGCATGGACAACTTCCTATTCCTGTGCTTGGGTTAAATAAAGGCTCGGGACCAGTCAGGATGTCCAGTGTTCCACTAGTCAGATCCCTGGACTGGAGTCCTCTGTCAGAGCTGAGCTACTATTCCAGCAGCTGTTGGCAGCACACTGAGTGGCAGGTTGGGACTGCAGTGTTCAAGACTTGGAGTCCCTGAAACATACTTACACTGATGTGAGTCAGAAATCATAGAAGATTAGGGGTGGAAGAGACCTCAGGAGGTCATCTAGTCCAACCCCCTGCTCAAAGCAGGACCAATTCCCAGTTAAATCATCCCAGCCAGGGCTTTGTCAAGCCGGGCCTTTAAAAGCCTCTAAGGATGGAGATTCCACCACGTCCCTAGGTAACCTATTCCAGTGCTTCATCCCCTTGCTTGTGAAATACTGTTTCCTAATATCCAACCTAGACCTCCCCCACTGCAACTTGAGACCATTGCTCCTAGTTCTGTCATTGGCCCCACTGAGAACAGCTGAGCTCCATTCTCTTTGGAACCCCTCTTCAGGTAGTTGAAGGCTGCTATCAAATCCCCCCTCAGTCTTTTCTTCTGCAGACTAAATAAGCCCAGTTCCCTCAGCTTCTCCTCATAAGTCATGTGCCCCAGCCCCCTAATCATTGTTGTTGCCCTCTGCTGGACTCTCTCCAATTTTTCCACATCCTTTCTGTAGTGTGGGCCCAAAACTGGACACAATACTCCAGATGTGGCCTCACCAGTGCTGAATAGAGGGGAATAATCACTTCCCTTGACCTGCTGGCAATGCTCCTACTAATGCAGCCCAATATGCCGTTAGCCTTCTTTGCAACAAGGGCACACTGTTGACTCATATCCAGCTTCTCATCCACTGTAATCCCCAGGTCCTTTTCTGCAGAACTGCCGCTTAGCCAGTCAGTCCCCATCCTGTAGCAGTGCATGGAGTTCTTCCGTCCTAAGTGCAGGACTCTGCACTTGCCCTTGTTGAACCTCATCAGATTTCTTTTGGCCCAATCCTCCAATTTGTCTAGGTCACTCTGGACCCTATCCCTACTCTCCAGAATATCTACCTCTCCCCCCCCACTTTAGTGTCATCCATGAACTTGCCTAGGGTGCAATCCATCCCATCATCCAGATCATTATAGAAGATGCTGAATAAAACCGGCCCCAGGACTGATCCCTGGGGCAATCCACTTGATACAGACTGTCAACTGGACATCAAGCCATTGATCACTACCCATTGAGCCCGACAATCTAGCCAGGTTTCTATCGACCTTATAGTCCATTCATCCAATCCATACCTTTTTAACCTGCTGGCAAGAATACTGTGGGAGACTGTATCAAAAGCTTTGTTAAAGTCAAGATATATCACAGCCACTGCTTTCCCTATATGCACAGAGCCAGTTATCTCATCATAGAAGGCAATCAGGTTGGTCAGGCATGACTTGCCCTTGGTGAATCCATGTTAACTGTTTCTGATCACCTTCCTCTCCTCCAAGTGCTTCAAAATGGATTCCTTGAGGACCTGTTCCATGATTTTTCCAGGGACTGAGGTGAGGCTGACCGGTGTGTAGTTCCCCAGATTCTCCTCCTTCCCTTTTTTAAAGATGGGTACTATATTCGACTTTTTCCAGTCATCCAGGACCTCTCCTGATTGCCACAAGGTTTCAAAGATAATGGCAAATGGCTCTGCAGTCACATCAGCCAACTCTCTCAGCACCGTTAGATCCAGGTCCATGGACTTGTGCATGTCCAGCTTTTCTAAATAGTCCTTAACCTGTTCTTTCACCACTGAGGGCTGCTCACCTCCTCCCCATACTGTGCTGCCCAGTGCAGCAATCTGGGAGCTTAGTCATCTGTCCAAGTTTCCACTTCTTGTAAGCTTCCTTTTTCTGTTTAAGCTCCCTGAAGATTTCTCTGTTAAGCCAACCTGGTTGCCTGCCATATTTGCTATTCTTTCTGCACATTGGGATGGTTTGTTCCTGTGCCCTCAATAAGGCTTCTTTAAAATACAGCGAGATTTCCTGGACTCCTTTCCCCCTCATATTAGCCTCCCAGGGGATCCTGCCCATCAGTTCCCTGAGGGAGTCAAAGTCAGCTTTTCTGAAGTCCAGGGTCCATATTCTGCTGCTCTCCTTTCTTCCTTTTGTCAGGATCCTGAACTCAACCATCTCACAGTCACTGCTGCCCAGGTTGCGACCCACTTCTACTGCCCCTACTCATTCTTCCCTGTTTGTGAGCAGCAGGTGAAGAGGAGCACTTGCACCAGGAAGTTGTCCCCAACTCTCTCCCAAAACTTCCTGGATTGTCTGTGCACTGATGTATTGCTCTCCCAGCAAATGTCAGGGTGATTGAAGTTCCCCATGAGAACCAGGGCCTATGATTTGGAAAACTTCTATTTGTTGTTTGAAGAAAGCCTTGTCTACCTCCTCCTCCTGGTCTGGTGGTCTATAGCAGATGCCCACCACGATATAACTCTTGTTGCTCTTGCCTCTAAACTTAACCCAAAAACTCTCAACAGGGATTTCTCTAGTTTCATACTGGAGCTCTGAGCAATCATATTGCTCTCTTACATACAGTGCAACTCCTCCACCTTTTCTCCCCTGCCTGTCCTTCCTGAACAGTTTATACCTGTCCATGACAGTGCTCCAGTCATGTGAGTTACCCCACCAAGTCTCTGCTATTCCAATCACATCATAGTTAACCTAGACTATCCCTGACAGATGTTTGTCCAACATGTTCTTAAAAATCTTCAATGAGGGGGATTCCACAGCCTCTATTGGTAAGCTATTTTAGAGCTTAACTATGCTTTTAGGTTAGATATTAGGAAAAAAAATCTAACTATATTTCCCTTGCTGAAGTTTAAACCCATTACTCCTTGTACTACTTTCAGTGGACATGGAGAACAATTGATCACAGTTCTCTTTATAGCAGCCTTTAACACATTTGAAGACTATTGTCAGGTCCCCGCTCAGTCTTCTTTTCTCAAGACTAAAAATGCCCAGTTATTTTTACCCTTTCCTCAGAGGTCAGGTTTTCTAAACCTTCTATAATGTGCATTGCTGTCCTTTGGACTCTCACCAATTTGCCCACATCTTTCCCAAAGGTGTGGCATCCAGAATTGAACACAATACTCCAGCTGACGACTCACCAGTGCCGAGTAGAGCAGGACAACTACTTCCCATGTCATATAAACAACACTCCTCTTAGTACACCCCACAGTGAAATTAGCCTTTTTCACAACTGCATCACATTGATTCAGATTCAATATGTGATCCACTATAATCTCCAAATCTTTGTCAGCATTGCTACCAGCTAGCCAGTTATTCCCCATTGTGTAGCTGTGCATTTTATTTTTTCTTCTAAAGTGCAGTACTTTGCACTTGTCTTTATTGAATTTCATCTTGTTGATTTCAGACCAGTTCTCCAATTTCTCAAGGTCATTTTGAATTCTATTCCTATCCTCCAAAGTGCTTGCAATTCCTTGCAGCTTGGTGTCATCTGCAAATTTTATAAACATACTTTCCCCTGCATTATCCATTATTATAAACCAGGAGACCTGGGTTCTATTCACATTTCTGATACAAATTTCCTATATGATATTGAGCTATTTACAGTAGATCCAAATTTCCAAATTAATTTTAATCAGTAAATATTTCAGGGTTTCCCCATAAACATTTATATATAAGCACTAGCTTAAAAAACCAAGTGTGAATATGTTGGCCTTATTTTCTGCATGACTGCTTTTCTGCCCCTGTAAAAAGGAGCAATGCTTACCCATCTCTGGAATTAGGCTAATTTGTTAAAGCACATTGAGATCGTAGGATGGAAGGCATTATGAGTGCCAAGAACTATTATTAACTTTGATGCCACATTTTATTAAAAATAACTAAATTGGATTTGTCAGAACATTTAGTCCAAAAGGGGAAATTAATTTACTAGCACCCACTGTGATAGAAAATAAAAGTAGGCAATAAAGTGAAATTTGAACTGGTTGAGAGAGCCTTATAAATAACTGCCCATTAATCTTTATTTTAAAGATGTGTTGCCCCTCTCCATTTTAGCTATCTTTTGTTTGAACAAAGCTATCAGAAAAAACATTGTAGTGAAGTGGAGTGGCCTCCCACTGAGTCAGAGGGGGAGGTACCACTCTCTGAACCCAGGTGGGCACAGCCACGCTGTGCTTGCCCATCCCACCGAAAGTCAGGAGGTGGGACAGGAAGTATAAAGGGTGGGTCCTGGAGTTCAGTTGGGCTGCAGCCACTGGAGGAGACAGACGCCTTCTGCCTGCTCCCGAGCCTGTCGAGCTGAGGACTGACCAGAGCTGCTGGAGCCACCCATTCTGAAAAGTGACCATTCTCTCCATTCTGAAGTGACCATTTAGGGACTGCCACTAGCCTTCTACTTCAAGGAACCAGAGGACCCCCATGGAACCAGGTACACCCTGAGGGGAGGGAAGGAAGTGGCCCAGGGACAGCTCACCCCAGTCTGGCTGTGTTGCTGTCAGAAACCCAGACAGCATGTTGTGGCTGGATTCCCCACTGACCCAGTGGTGGAACACTCTGCCACTGTCAGGGTGCTGGGCTGGGACCTGGAGGAGTTGGGTTGGCCCGGGTCCCTCTACCCCCCTGCCACCTTACCCCTGGGGTGGCAGCCTCCCCTCTCTAGGCCAAGAGGTCTGTGTTTTTTGGCTATCCACCATAGCTAGGATGCCCGACTCTTTTGTTGCTCTGTCCGGATTACAGGCCAGAGCAATAGACTATTTGTTGCCCCAACTGCTTGAGGGTCTGAGGTCAAAGACTCTCTTGCTTCTCTGCCTTGATTGCAGCCCAGAGCCCCTAACTGTTTCCTGTTCTACACTGACTGCAGGCTGGAGTCATAGATTGGTTGGTGCCCCACCCTGCTTGAGAGCTTGGAGCCCAGAGATTCATTTGTAGTTCTGCCCAGACTGCAGGCCAGAGTCATAGACTGTTCAGTGCTCTGCTAATTCCCTGACTGTGGGTGATGCCCAGTGACATAGTGAGGCAGAGTTGCCCTTCACTGACTCAGAGGGGGAGGGACCACTGCTAACACCCTACAACATACAAATTAAAATATAATATTACAAAAATAAAAACAAGTAATCCTAATCTGATGTACTGATGGTTTAAATGCATAAAGTAACAGATTAACTGGAAGTCTATGCTGGCCAAATTTTAAAAGATTTGGTGATGCAGTCAGGGGTTAAATATACAAAGTTTTGTGTACTTCAGGTGTAGAAATGGCTCCCTGAACTAGTTTAAAGAAAACAAAAACCAGCCCTCTCACCCTCCAAATGAGTACTAGAATCAAGGCATTCTCCCAATTCATATTCAAGTATAAACTTCTATTCCATCAATATATTCTGGGGGGCGGGGGAGCTATCTTTCAGTTTTCTCTTACATTCCTCCAAATCCCACAAAGTATTGCAATCTCAGGAAGAATCTTAAACATAAGAGGTTCCATGGACATTCAGAATTTGATACTAACAGGTGCTGAGTGCCTTCAAAGCCACTGAAGTCTGTGGAATGGATCCTGACCTTATTTATGACCATACAATTCAGGAACAGGTCCAATAGATTCACCCCAATGAGGGTGAGATCAGAATGCAGGCTAAGTGGTGGTTCAGATTGCTCAGCTCCCTATGATGAGTTCTCAGCTCCTTGCATAATTGGGCCCTAAGTGTTGGAAAATACAGCATAATCCCTCTACTCAAATGTTCGTTATTACTTCCTGTAGTCACTGCAGCTTAATTCATTCATATCTGAAACTTCTGTTGACTAAATCTCTGTACACAACACAGAACTTTGTGTCTCTTATTTAATAGCAGGAGCAGAGATGCAGCACACTGTTCCTTTGTCTTTTAACTCCTCTCCTTTTACATCCTGAAGTTGCATTTGTAACTGAGGCTGGTAATTACAGCTTCTGATAGTGCTAGACCTGGTATATGTTTATCGTTACCAAGGTTAAAAAACAAAAACAAAAAAACCCTCCAGCAATTTCTTACTAGTTTATTATATTCTCCTCCACCTTATTAGTTTGATACAGATAATTATAATTATGACTGGACTAGCAGTCTGTAAGGCGTCACATGGACCACTTAAAAGAGGAGATATTTTTGGTATTCGTGATAGTAATACTGGGTTACAAGTGATCAAACATAAGCCTGCTTCCCACGTGTTTGTTGTGTTGTTAAAGAGGGGCTAGGATTCACTGCGGAACTCAAATGATTTTCCATCTCATTTGGCATAGCCCCTGCCTCACAGGCCATCAACGCTGATTGAAATCAGCCTTCTCTCCTGAACTGTTCTCATGCAATCTTATTTTTTTATTATTGATTATTATTTCTTTAATAAAATTCACCGTGGTGTCTAAGTCTGTGAAGATTTAGGGACTTTAAACGTATCAAAACATTTAGGCCAAAATGTTCAGCCTTGGACCTAGATCCACAAAGGGGACTGAAGCTCACCAGTGCCCTGCCTAGCTTTAGGCACCCTGCCAACCAGTAGAAGCCACGGCCAGAGTTTAGTGCTCAGGCTCCTCATACAGTGGGAGAGGTGATGCTACCCCTATAGCCAAGTGGTTAGAACACTCACCCAGGATGTAGGAAATCCAGATTCAAATTCCTACTTTGCCTGATTTGGAGCAAAGCCTGGAGTCTGGGTCTCCCAGAAGAGTGTACTAATCCATAGGCTACAGAGTCACTCACTTTGAAACTCAGGTCACCTGCCACTGGACTCTCCATTCCACATCTAGCTGTCCATTCTCTTCCCTCAGTGTAATCCCCAGACATGTGGATCACCTTCCTTAGGTTATTGATTCCAGTGGACTAAATGGGCCAAGAGAGTCAAAACTGGGAATATAACTCTGTCACAGTATAACTATCAGCTTTGCACAAGATACTGGATTTTGGCCTACTGAGACTTTGGCCTCCTGGGTATCATGGCAAACAGGCCATTACATTTTAAAACTTTTTTGTTAAAGATACAGAAAAGGAAAAAACAGTAAAAGCATTTGAAATATTAAGTAAGTCTTCTATTTTAACATCCTTTTTACCCTCTCTCTTTAGCGGGAAAGAGGAAGAAGAACCCTCTGTTTGACAATTATTTAGATAATAAAAGATTAAATAACTATACTTTTTGAAAAAAAAGAGAAAAAGTTAATTGACATGGGCTGGAGCTGTTGTTGTGGCTGTTTTGTTAAAATCCAAGCCCATTTCCTAGAAAACGAGACACACACACACACACGGGTAGAGAAAAGAATATCAAAAATAGAAAATGCAGCTTCTGTCTCTGGCATTGACTCTCACTTTCAACCTCACTGCCGGAGAAACACAGGCACAGCAGAAGTCCTTATGAGTCAGTCCTGGAGCTGGTAAACTTGTACCAGCACTGGGTTAATTAGGGCATTGCTTTTAGCTGCCTCTTTGATCACAGGCTTACAGCGGTGTTACAAAACAGTCTTGGCCAGCTAAGCCAGACTTTTGTTAGACAAAAGAAAAAAGAGAGATAGGAAAGAGAAGAAAAAAAGGTAGGGAAGAAAAAGGAGACAATAATCTTACATCCCAAATGGATGAGCTTGAGGTACTTGGTATTAAATGAGGATATTGGTATACCAGGCATTACAGAAACTTGGTGGAATGAGGATAATCAATGGGACATGGTAATGCCAGGGTACAAAATATATAGGAATGACTGAATAGATCGCATTAGTGGAGGAGTGGCACTATATCTGAAAGAAAGCACAGTCAAATATAGTAAAAATCTTAAATAAATCAAATTGAATCAGAGAATTTATATGCATAGAAATTCTATACTTGAATAATAAGTGTATAGCAGTAGGATTATGCTACCAACCACCTGACCAGGATAGTAACAGTGATTGTGAAATGTTCAAGTAGATTATAAAGTCTACAATAACAGAAAACCCAATAATAATGGGGGATTTCAACTATCCCCATATTGACTGGGTACATGTCACTTCAGGATGGGATGCAGAGATAAAATTTCTAGACACCATTAATGACTGCTTCTTGGAGTCCTGGAACCCACAAAGGGAGAGGCAATTCTTGACTTCGTGCTAAGTGGAGCACATGATCTGGTCCAAGACCTGAACCACTGAATAATAGCTACCACAATGTAATTAAATTTAAGATCCTTGTAGGGGGGGAAATACCAAAGAAACCCACCACAGTAGCATTTAACTCAAAAAAAGGAACTATATAAAAATGAGGAAACTAGTTAAACAGAAATTAAAAGGAACAGTCACAAGAGTGAAATGGCTGTAAACTGCATGGAAATTTTGGAAACATACCATAACAGGGGCTCAAACTATATATATATATATATACACCCCAACTCAAATAAAATAAAAGTAAGGAGGATCAAAAAATGCCACCATGGCTAAATAAAGTAACAGAGTCTGTTAGAGACCAAAGGACCACCTTTAATAATTGGAAGTCAAATCATACTGAGGACAATAGAAAGGAGCCTAAACTCTGTCAAGACAAGCGGAGAAGTATAATGGGGCAGGCCAAAAAAGAATTTGAAGAGCAACTAACAAAAGACACAAAAACTAATAGCAATTTTTTTTTTAAGTACATCAGACTCAGGAAGCCTGCCAAACAATCACTGAGATCACTGGATGATCAAGGTGCTAAAGGAGCACTCAAGAAAGATAAGGCCATTGCCAAAAAGCTAAATGAATTCTTTGCATCAGTCTTCACTGCAGAGGATGTGAGCAGATTCCCCACCTAAGCCATTTTTTTTAGGTGACAAATTTGACGTACTGTCCCAGATGGAGGTGTCAGTAGAGGAGGTTTTGGAACAAATTGATAAATTAAGCTGTAATCAGTCACCAGGGCCAGATGGTATTCACCAAAGAGTTCTGAAGGAACTCAGAATGAAATTGCAGAATGCCTAGCTGTGGTATGTAACCTATCGCTTAAATCAGCCTCTGTCCCAGATGAATGGCAGATAGCTAACACAACACCAATTTTTTAAAAAGAAGCTCCATGGGTGATGCTGACAATTACAGGCTGGCAAATTGTTTGAAACTATAGTAAGGAAAAGAATAATCAGACAAATTGATGAACATGATACCTTGGGGAAGAGTCAACATGTTTTTTATAAAAGGAAATCATGCATCAATCAATCAGAATTCTTTGAGAGTGATTACAAATGTGGAAAAGATTGATCCAGTGGATATAGCAGCGCTGTGGATTAATAGCAGTTAATTCATACAATTAACTCAAAAATTAATCGTGATTAAAAAAATAGTCGTGATTAATTGCACTTTTAATCAGACTGTTAAACAATGGAATACAACTTGAAATTTAAATATTTTTGGATGTTTTTCTACATTTTCAAATATATTGATTTCATTTACAACACAGAATACAAAGTGTATTCTGCTCAACTTATATTATTTTATTACAAATGTTTGCACTGTAGAAATGATAAAAGAAATAGTATTTTTCAATTCACCTTGGACAAGTACTGTAGTGCAATCTCTTTATTGTGAAAGTGCAACTTACAAATGTAGATTTGTTACCTAACTGCACTCAAAAACAAAACAGTACAAAACTTTAGAACCTAGTAGTCCACTCAGTCCTACTTCTTGTTCAGCCAATCGCTAAGAGAAAAAAGTTTGTTTACATTTATGGGAGATAATGCTGCGCACTTCTTATTTACAATGTCACCAGAAAGTGAGACCAGTCATTTGCATGGGACTTTTGTAGCCAGCATTGCAAGGTATTTACGTGCCAGATATGCTAAACATTCTTATTCCCCTTCATGCTGCAGCCACCATTCCAGAGGACATGTTTCCATGCTGATGATGGTCCTTAAAAATGTGTTAATTGAATTTGTGACTCCTTGGGGAGAATTGTATATCTCCAGCTCTGTTTTACCTGCATTCTGCCATATATTTCATGTTACAGTTCTCGGACAACGACTCAGCACATGTTGTTCACTATAAGAACACTTTTGCTGCAGATTTGACAAAATGCAAAGAAGGTACCAATGTGAGATTTCTAAAGATAGCTACTTGACCCACAGTTTAAGAATCTGAACTACCTTCTAAAATCTGAGAGGTATGAGATGTGGAGCAACACTCTGATGTGGCAACTACAGAACCCGAACCACCAAAAAAGAAAACCAACCTTTTGCTGGTGGCATCTGACTCAGATGATGAAAATTAACATGTGTCGGTCAGCATTGCTTTGGATTGTAATCGGGCAGAACCTGTCATCAGCATGGACGCATGTCTTCTGAAATAGTGGTTGGAGCATGAAGGGACATATGAATCTTTAGTGCATATGGCATGTAAATATCTTATGACGCTGGCTACAACAGTACCATGTGAATGCCTGTTCTCATTTTCAGGTGACATTGTGAACAGGAAGCAGGCAGCATTATCTCCTGCAAATGTAAACAAACTTGTTTGTCTGAGCGATTGGCTGAACAAGAAATAAGCCTGAGTGGACTTCTAGGCTCTAAAGTTTTACATTGTTTTATTTTTGAATGCAGTTTTTTTTGTACATAATTCTACATTTGTAAGTTCAACTTTCACGATAAAGAGATTGCACTAGAGTACTTGAATTAGGTGAATAGAAAAATATTTCCTTTTTACAGTGCAAATATTTGTAATGAAAAATAAACAAAGTAAGCACTGTACACCTTGTATTTGGTGTTACAATTGGAATCAATATATTTGAAAATGTAGAAAACATCCAAAAATATTAAACAATAATAGAATACCATTTATTTAAACAGAGCAATTAATCACTTGACAGCCCTAGGATATTTTGTACAGAATATATTAGACGTACAGAAAGCTTTTCACAAGGTCCCTCCCCAAAGGCTCTTAAGCAAAGTAAGTTATCATGGGCTAAGACGGAAGGTCCTCTTGTGGACCAGTAACTGGTTGAAAGATAGGAAACAAAGAGTCGGAATAAATGGTCAGTTTACACAGTGAAGAAAGGTAAATAGCAGGGTCAACCAAGGATCTGTACTGGAACCAATGCTGTTCAACATATTCATAAATGTTCTGGAAAAGGGGTAAACAGTAAGTTGGCAAAGTTTGCAGCTGATACTGAATTATTCCTGATAGTTAAGTCCAAAATTGACTGCAAAGCGTTACAAAGGGATACCACATGTTTAAGTGACTGGGCAAGAAAATGGCAGAGGAAATTGAATGCTGATAAATGTAAAGTAATTCATATTGGAAAATATAATCCCAACTATACATACAAAATGACGGGATCTAAATTTGCTGTTACCACTCAAGAAAGAGTCCTAGTGGATAGTTCTCTGAAAACGTCTGATGAATGTGCAGTGGCAGTGAAAAAAGTTCACAGAATGTTACTAATCATTAGTAAAGGGATAGATAATAAGACAGAAAATATTATGATGCCATTATATAAATCCATGGTACTACCACACCTTGAATACGGCATGCAGTTCTAGTCAGCTCATCTCAAAAAAATATATATTAGAACCACAAATTAGAAATGTAAGAAAATTGATTAGGGGCATGGTACCACTTCCATCTGAGGAGAGATTTTAAAAAAGGACTGGGTCTGTTCATCTTGGAAATGAAATGACTAATGGGGGATATGACAGAGATCTATATCGGGGTGGGCAAACTTACAGACCCTCTGAGCCACATACAATAATCTTCAGAAGTTTGACTGCTGGGTGCATTTGCTGGGGCTTTAGCCTTTGGGGTGCATCTGCCAGGTCTCTGAGCTTCAGCCTTACTCCTGCTGAAGCCCTGAGCCCTGTCAGGCACCTCCCGTGGGGCTGAAGCCTGGGGCCCCCCACTCCCTATGGGGCAAAAGCCCCACCACCCTGCCACATGGCAGAAGCCCTGAGCTCCCCCTGCCACAGTCTGCTGGTAGGTGGAAACTGGGGGGGGAGGGTGGAAGATGTGAGGGGCTCCACGAGCCACACATTAACTGTAAAAGAGCCACATAAGAACAGACATATTGGGTCAGACCAAAGGTCCCTCTAGCCCAGTATCCTCCCTTCCAACAGTGGCCAATGATGGGTGCTTCAGACGGAATGAACAGAAAGGTAATTATCAAGTGATCCATTCCCTGTCGCCCATAGCCAGCTTCTGGCAAACAGAGGCTAGGGACACCATCCCTGTCCACCCTGGCTAATTGATGGACTTCTCCTCCATGAACTTACCTAGTTCTTTTTTGAACCCTGTCATAGTCTTGGCTTTCACAACATCCCCCTGGCAAAGAGTTCCACAGGTTGACTGTGCATTGTGTGAAAAAAATACTTTTTTTGTTTTAAATCTGCTGCCTATTAATTTCATTTGGTGACCCTTCATTCTTGTTTTATGATAAGGAGTAAATAACACTTCCTTATTTACTTTCTTCACACCAGTCATCATCTTATAGACCTCTGTAGTATCCCTCCCTTAGTCGTCTCTTTTCCAAGCTGAAAAGTCCCAGTCTTATTAATCTCCCCTCATATGGCAGCCGTTCCATAGCCCTAGTAATTTTTGTTGCCCTTTTCTGACTCTTTTCCAATTCCAATTTGTCTTTTTTGAGATGGGGCAACCACATCTGCAGGATTCAAGATGTGGGGGTACCATAGATTTATATAGAGGCAATATGATATTGTCTGTCTATTATCTATCCTGTTTTAATTATTCTGTCCTCATTTTTGACTGTCACTGCACATTGAGTGGATGTTTCAGAGAACTATCCACAATGACTCCAAGATCTCTTTCTTGAGTGCTAGCAGTTAATTTAGACCCCATCATTTTATATGTATAGTTGGGATTTATGTTTTTCAATGTGCATTACTTTGCATTTATCAACACTGAATTTCATCTGCCATTTTGTTGCCGAGGCACCCAGTTTTGTGAGATCCTTTTGTAAGTCTTCGCAGTCTGCATGAGGCTTAACTATAATGAGTAGTTTTGTATCATCTGTAAATTTTGCCACCTCACTGTTAACCCCTTTTTCCAGATCATTTATGAATATGTTGAATATGACTGGTCTCAGTACAGACTCCTCAAAGACACCACTATTTACCTCTCTCAATTCTGAAAACTGACCATTTATTCCTACCGTAGCAAATCAGGGTTGAAAGGGACCTCAGTAGGTCATCTAGTCCAAACCCCTGCTCAAAGCAGGACCAATCCCCACCTAAACCATCCCAGCCAGGGCTTTGTCAAGCCTGACCTTAGATACCTCTAAGGAAGGAGATTCCACCACCTCTCTAGGTAACCCATTCCAGTGCTTCACCACCTTCTTAGTGAAAAAGTTTTTCCTAATATCCATCCTATACCTCCCCCACTACAACTTGAGACCATTACTCCTTGTTCTGTCATCTGCTACTACTGAGAACAGTTTAGATCCATTCTCTTTGGAACCCTCTTTCAGGTAGTTGAAAGCAGCTATCAAATCCCCCCTCATTCTTTTCTTCTGCAGACTAAATAATCCCAGTTCCCTCAGCCTCTCCTCATAAATAATGTGCTCCAGCACCCTAATAATTTTTGTTGCCCTCTGCTGGACTCTTTCCAATTTTTCCACATTCTTGTAGTGTGGTGCCCCAAAATGGACCCAGTACTCCAGATGAGGCCTCACTAATGCCAAATAGAGGGGAATGATCACATCCCTCGATCTGCTGGCAATGCTCCTATTTATACAGCCTAAAATGCCATTAGTCTTCTTGGCAACAAGGGCACACTGACTCATATCCAGCTTCAGGGGACCTTCCCTCTTACCCCATGACAGCTTACTTTGCTTAAGAGCCTTTGGTGAGGGACCTTGTCAAAGGCTTTCTGAAAATTTAAGTACACTATATCCACTGGATCCCCCTTGTCCATATACTTGTTGATCCCCCTCTCCCCCGAAAAAAAAGAATTCTAACAGATTGATAAGACATGATTTCCTTTTACAAAAACCATGTTGACTCTTCCCCAACAAATTATGTTTACATATGTCTCTGACAATTTTGTTCTTTACTTTAGTTTCAAGTTTATATCCATTAGAGAACGAATGGATATAAACTGGCCGTGGGGAAGTTTAGGCTTGAAATTAGACGAAGGTTTCTAACCGTCAGAGGAGTGAAATATTGGAACAGCCTTCCGAGGGAAACGGTGGGGGCAAAGGACCTGTCTGGCTTTAAGATTAAGCTAGATAAGTTTATGGAGGGAATGGTTTAATGGGATAACGTGATTTTAGTCAAATAAACAGCGTGCCATCGCTGGTAAATAGTATCAATGGCCAGTGAGGGTCTGGCTGGAGAATCTTGCCTACATGCTCAGGGTTCTACTGATTGCCATATTGGGGTCGGGAAGGAATTTTCCTCCAGGGAAGATTGGCAGAGGCCCTGGAGGTTTTTCGCCTTCCTCCGCAGCATGGGGTGGGGGTTGCTAGCTGGAGGATTATCTGCTACTTGAAGTCTCTAAACCACAGGATTTGGGGACTTCAACAGCAGAGGCAAGGGAAAGGGGTTGGGACAGCTTTGTGGCCTGCATCATGCGGGAGGTCAGACTAGAAGATCATAATGGTCCCTTCTGACCTTAAAGTCTATGAGTCTATGAACTAGTTTGCCCAATACTGAAGTCAGGTTTACCAGCCTGTAATTGCCGGGATTACCTCTGGAGCCCTTTTTAAAAATAGGTGTCACATTAGCTATCCTCCAGTCATGTGGTACAGAAGCTGATTTAAATGATAGGTTACTGACTACAGTTAATAGCTCTGCAATTTCACATTTGAGTTCTTTCAGAACTCTTGGGTGAATACCATAGAATCATAAAAATCACAGGACTGGAAGGGATCTCAAGAGGTCAGTTAGTCCAGTCCCCTGCACTCATGGCAGGACTAAATATTATCTAGAGCATCCATCTGGTCCTGGTGATTTTATCAATTTGTTCCAAAACCTCCTCTTATGACATTTCAATCTGGGAGAGTTCTTCATATTTGTTACCTAAAAAGAATGGCTCAGCTTTAGGAATCTCCCTCACATCCTCAGCCATGAAGACAGATGCAAACAATTCATCTAGTTTCTCCGCAATGGCCTTATTGTCCTTGAGTACTCCTTTAGCATTTCAATTGTCCAGTGGCCCGACTAGTTGTTCCTGCTTCTGAAGTATTTTAAAAAATTGCTATTACTTTTTGAATCTTTGGCTAAGTATTCTTCAAATTCTTTTTTGGCCTTCCTAATGATATTTTTACATGTAATTTGCCAGAGTTTATGCTCCTTTCTATTTTTCTCACTAGGATTTAACTTCTACTTTTTAAATGATGACTTGTGTCTCACTGCTTGTTTTTTGTTCTTTTACTATGTTTTTTAATTTGGGGTATACATTTAAGTTGAGCCTCTATTATGGTGTCTAAATAGTTTTCATGCAGCTTGCAGGGATTTCACCTTTGGCACTGTACCTTTTAATTTCTGTTTAACTAACTTCATCATTTTTGTGTAGTCCCCCTTTCTGAAATTAAATGCTACAGTGTTAGGCTGCTGTGGTGTTTTCCCTACCACAGGGATGTTAAGTTTAATTATATTATGGTCACTATTTCAAAGCACATGGTCACGAGCCACACTTTGGCCACCCCTGGTCTAGATAATTATGAATAGTGTGGATAAAGTGAATAACGAAGTGTTGGAGGATAGGTCCATCGATGGGTATTAGCCAAGATGAACAGGGATGCAACAAGGATGCAACCCCATGGTCTGGGTGTCCCTAACCCTCTAACTGCTAGAAGCTGGGACTAGACGGCAAGAGATGGATCACTTTCTGAGGTCACATGGTCAGTAACTTGACCATTCCCAACAGTCTCTTACCCCAAGTATTAATATATACAGCTGCTCCCAGAGCTGAAGGGTTAACCCTTTCACTGCCAGCCCAGGGATACATCTGTGAATGCCATCACAATGTCCTACTGCAGAAACCCTGCATATCAGTATGAGTTAATTATGTTACAACTATAATTAACTAGAGTCATCATTAGTTATTTTGAGCAGTGTATTTACTCTAACTGTAGTATTTGCTGTATTCATAATTCTAACACCGCCAAACAGTAAATTTGCTTAATACAGATTGTAAGCATCAAGGCTTTAAAGGTATGCATTGTAGATATAGACATAAATTAAATTTACGTGGCATTTGGGTTTCAGGAGCTGCCCAAGGTTGTACTCAGGATTTTAAAAAAGTCATTCTAATGTACCCTATATTTCACATTATTTGCAACCACCATCTGCATGTTTGTGGTGTGTTATTGGGTCATTTAAGCCCAAGTTGCTTGCTTGAATTCAGGCAGGTTAATGTGTCAGCTTTCCAGGGACCTTTGCATTAATTCTGGATGCTCACACATAAAGCAAAAATATTTCAGGTGCAGCCCAGTCCTTAATACCCAGTACTGGGCTGTTGTATGAACTTTGATAGTATGCCTTCAAAAGCTTAAAAGCCCTGCCACTGGAGGACAACTAGTAGTGAGAACCCTAGAAGGCCCAACGACTATCTTTTCTGTTCTGGCCCAAAGGCTGTAAAGGGATTTCACACTTCAGTGTTTCAGAGCAGGAAAAAAGGAGAGAGGATAAAGATAGGGAAGAGCAACCTGGGAACTGCTTTGTCTGAAGCCTGTCAGCTCAGAGAAATAGTGCAGACATGAAAAGCAAAATCCAATTATGTATGTCTAGCATGTGACAACTACTCTGCAACAATATGAGCAGGGAAAACCATAACAAAGATCTCTGAAGTGAAAAATAAAAAGGACATGGATTGAATACAGTTTGTTTCATTTCATATAGATATTGTCACAGTATACACTTTTGCATGTAGATGTACAATGTGCACAGTGCACACCTATAAATCTATCCAAAGAGTACACAGTGCTGGCCTTGAAAGTAAATTTCCTGCTTGCTTGTCTCAAAGTATATGGTAAATGTACAATTTATTTAGTGTAGCAATTTGTCTTATTCCTTGTGAATACCAAGAATGCTTTTTTTACTTTCATAATGTAAATTGCAGAGTAAAGACTGGTATAGGTTAGAAAAAAAAAGTTCCCCGAACTGACTGAGATTAGAGCTAATCTAAAATGTCGTCTCTGTGAATGTTATTTTTTAATTGTCCTTCTGTTTGCAAATAATTAATGAACCGAGTCCTGACTTTGAAATTTGTTATTAATAAATTTCACTGCATAGTTTGAATCAATGCCTTTCAGACTATGGATTGTTGTTGTCTATTTGCTATTCATAGTGTATGATTTGTCATCTAAGTCACATGGTATATCTTCTGCTCCTTGATGACATTTTAAATATGAGATTCATGACTAACAACTGCATACAAGTAACTAGTAAACAAATAAATACTGAATATTTTTGTTTGACTGTTCTGGATAGAAATATAGGTTATGTTAGGCCTGTTTACAAGATCTGAGGCTCTAACACACTGTTTATTTGCAGTATGCAACCAGCACCAATTGAGTTGTTTTTTTTTTTTTTAAATGTAGCCTTAAAGCACATTATAAAATTAACAATATTTGCTATTTTTGAATCTGCTTCTCCCTTTTCTGCACCTAGCCCTCAGTGTTTGCTATAGCTCATGACATTGCTGCCAACTGTCAAACATCTAAAATGGTATAAGGAATGTGGCTGTTTTGGAGCACAGTCCTGAAAATCGTTTACTGACATGAGTCGTCGGCGATCCCTCAGAGTTCAAGGATGATAGTCTTCCATAAAATGATGGCCAGTTATCACTAGTAGATCTGCAGATGGCTAATGAGGCTGATCTGGGATCCACAGATCTTGTCACGATTCGGGCAGACATTTCTCAATGGAAGGGACAGATCTGGATTGTCGAGTCAGGCTGCAGCGCGTTCCTTCCTCCTTTCCCATTTCTCCATTTCCTGTTGTCTCTGTTGGATATCGAAATACTGGGATCCTTGCTACAAGGTCCTTTTCCATTTTGGTTGGTGGAGGACTTTGGTTTCCCATGAGTTTGTCTATAGTGCACTTTTCCATGTTGGCTTTGATGGTGTATTTGAAGAGCTTTTTTTGGCTGCTCCTTATCTGTAGGCCATGGCTCATTGTGAGAACATGACCTGCTTTGGAAGTCGATTTTCTGGCATTCAAAGAACATGAACAGCCCAATGGAGTTGGTGGTGGATGATCATCACTTTATTGCTGGAGATTTTGGCTTGGGATAGAATAGTGTAATTGGTATGTTGGTCATTCCACTTGATTCAGAAGATCTTATGGAGTTACTATTGATGGTATTGCTCAAGAACCTTGTGATGTCTACCATATATGAGCCAGTTTTTGGCACCGTACAAGAGAGTAGGGATGACAACGGCCTGATACACAAGAAGCTTGGTTTGATTCTTGATGTCACAATCTTCGAAGACATGTTTTCTCAAGTGTCCAAAAGCTGCACTGGCACATTGATGAGGAAATTCAACACCACCTTCAATGTTAGCTTTCCATGATCGATAGTTGCCAAGGGAAAGGAAGAGCTGAGTGTTATCAAGGGTATCTTTATTGATCTGAATTATGGGAGCAGGATCCTGGTGATCTGGAACCTGTTGGTGGAGTACTTTAGTTTTCTTGGTGTTGTGCATGAGGCTGAGTTCATTGTAGGCCTTAGAGAAAGTGTCAACTATTTTTTGAAGATCCTCTGAGTTGGTGCACAAGGCACAGTCATCTGAATATTGGATTTCAGTGACTAATTTAGTGATTGTCTCTGTCTTGGATCAGAGGTGAATGAGGTTGAAGAGCTTGCCATCCAGTCTGTATTGGATGTCAAGTCCAGAGGGAAGCTTGTCAATGATCAGAAGGAGAATGACAGCAAGGGAGATGGAGCAATGAAACAGTCTTGCTTTACTCTTGTCTTGACTAGGAAGGGGTCCATTTCAGATCCATTGCTGATGACTGTCACAGACATGTTTTCATGGAGTAGTTGAAGGACGTCAACAAATTTTGGCACGCATCCAAATTTAAGGAGAATTTTCCACTGAGCCTCACAATTGATGGAGTTGAATGCTTTCATGAAGTTGATGAAGGCTATGTAAAGAGGTTGATGTTGCTCATGGCACTTTTCCAGAATTTTGATGGGTAGTGAAGATCATGTCGGAGGTACCTTGGGATGGTCTAAATTGGCATTGTGATTCTGGAAGGATTTCCTTGGCTAACAGGAGCAGCTGGTTGAGGAGAATTCTGGCAAGAATCTTTCCGGAGGTGGACAACAGGGCAATTCCTTGATAGTTTCCACAATCTGATTTGTCTCCTTTCTTGAAGATGGTCATGATCATGGTATCTCTAAGATAAGATTTGGAATTCAGAAGAAATCCCAGCTGGAGGGTTAAGACTTGAAGTTGGGAGGCCAATTCTTCTCCTCCTTCTTTGAAGATTTTGGTGGGGATTCCATTAGGTCCAGATGTGTTATTGCTTTTCATCTGTTTGATGGCTTTCTTTATTTCAACGAATGTTGGTGGGGTTCTGAAGTCATCCTTGATAGGATATTGACATGAGTAGTCATTGCTCAACCACATGACTATCCTTCCTCATGGGACTAAGGTCCAGAATTTTTAAAATTATTTAGACGCCTAAAGATGCGACTAGGTACCTAGTCGCATTTTCAAAAACATCTAACACCATGGCAGTTACTCAAGAAATCAGGGTGCAAATCCGGTATCTGATTTCCTGCATGACCTTAGACAAGTTACTCATGCTCAGATCCTCAAGGAGAGTTTGGTGTTACAACACTTCACTTTTAGGCACCTAGAAAATCACAGGAACAACACTTATCTATTGAGCTAGAGTAGGTGCCTAGGTTCCCTCTACAATGAATGGAGAGAAAGTAGTACCACAAAATACAATCCACAAAGACAGAATACAGGTTGGGAGCTACATAAGCTAGCCAATGGCAGATGCTGGTTAGAAGGATATGTGCTAAGTTGCACATACCTCGGAATTCGGTGCCTAAAGGGCTACAGGGAGGCACCTAATTCTGCTTGTGAACCATGAAACCAGGAAAGATAGAAATTCAGCTGCCTAAATTTTGTTCAGGGCCTGATCTGTTAGGTATGCTTAGAAGCCATTTAACTCCACAAAACAGTCAGAGGAAGAGGAGGGATATTCTCTTTATAACCATCATGCAGAGGTTTTGAAAAGGGATCTGCCACCTCTCAGGGGAGTGCTCTAACCAATAGACTAGAGTTATTCTAATACTTGATGGAGCCCCACATCAGAATATCCTACTTCCCATTGCTCAGAGCACTCAACTGAGAAGTAATAGATCCCTGCTTAAATCACTTCACCTCACCAGGCAGAGGGGGAACTTCAACCTGTAGTCTCCCACATCCTTGGTGAATACCCTAATCATGAGCTAAAGGTTTAAGGGAGGTGGTCCGCTTCTCTCCCTGACTGTTTTGTGTAGAGTTAGGCAGCTTCTGAGCACTCCTACCAGTTTGGGTCTGTCACAGGGCGGGACTCACCAGTGCGGCACCACTTGCTGGTCGTCCAGGGAATTAGCATTTCCAGCCTCTGGAGCACCCTCTGCAGGCCGGTGTCCCACTTGTCGCTGGGCCCGAGTCCCTCCTGGACCGTAGTGCCCCTTTCAGGCCGGGGTGCTGCCCCCTGGCAGTACTCCCACAGATCTAGGTCTCCCCTCCCCATGGAACCCCCACCCTCTAGCCCCACCTCGCCTCAGACTATGGCTACTGCCAGTCTCAATCTAGCTCCCATTTACTGGGGCAGACAGCAGTGTAAATGCCACTCATCACCGGCAAGGGAGGTTTGGACCTGCTGTCTCTACCAACCCTTGGGCTGCCCCTCTGCAACCCCAGTACCCTTTCTGGCCTTTAACCAGGCCTGCAGCCTGGGGGGTTTCCAGACTGGAGCTCCCCCAGCCCTGCTCCCTCTTAGGTACTCTTTCTCAGCTCCCAGGCAGCCAGGCCCTTCTCCCTCAAGAGCTAGAGGGAAAGTTCTCTCAGCTCCTGGCTTGCCTGGCTTTTATAGGACCAGCTGCAGTCTGATTGGGGCCCAGCTGTGGCTGCTTCCCCAATCAGCGAGACTTTAGCTCACAGCCATAGACCCAGCCCTCTTTCAGGGCAGGAGCAGGTGACCACCCTGCTATAGGGTCCTACACGTGACTTAGGCAGCAGAATGCCTATCTTCTCCCAATTTGTGGACTGCTCTGGGGTTTAGGTGGGAGATAGACATCCTATTGCCTAGAGAAGGGCAACCATGCATATGCTCGAGACAAAAATATAGGCACTTAGGTGCTGAGTGACTGGTCCTGATCCTCAGATAGACATTAGGTGCTTAATTACCTTTGAGGATCTGGACCACTGTTCTTCAGTTTTCCCCTCATAAAGAGAGGGTAATACCCCTATAAATTCCATACCTCACAGTGGTGTTGTGAGGATCTTTTCATTAGTGTTTGTGAGATAGTAAGTACAATGACATTGCGTCTGACTATGTGGAGTGAATTTGGTCTGTGTAAGTAATGTGTACAGGACTAGGATTTCAGGTTTTACTGATGTAATGAATTGATGAAGCTACAGAAACTTGAAGGGCTATATTTACTTCCCAGTACATCTTCAAATATTTGTCACTTAACTGTGCATATTTTTTTCTGTTACTAGTTTGGGAAGTCAAACTGTTTTAAGTATATTTGTTTACAAACAGTATTTCTATTCACCTCAAAGGATTTATGTCTGTTCCCCTTGTGCTTCCCCATTTTTTTATACAATTATGCTTAACTATGCACTGCATCCAAAATAATCTAATTAATTAACTATATCTGTTGTAGGAGCAGCAGTGATCTGTATGCTCTGTATAACCTGTGTCAGGGACTCGAACCCAGATGGCACGGTTCGTTGTCTGATTGCAAAGAGACTGGCAACACCAGCAAGGTCCAAACACAAGCTCTTTATTGAGGAGTGCACACAACAATAGAGAGCGGCCCGTCTCCAAAGAGAACCAGCCCCGATTACAATAACTAGTAAGGTTATATAGACAGTTCCGTTGTGTCATAGTTAAAACAACCCAACCCCACTTTATTAGTTAGAAAGCTTCTAATATTCATGCATATCTATCTTCTTTGACACTACAAACAATTCATGATGCCTCAGCAACTTCTTATGAGCTTTGTTGTCATGCACCAGAAACTAGGAGAAAGGAGGGAGTTAAGAACAGATGAAGAACAGAAACAGGGAGTGGAGACTGCAAGTTTCCATATGTCCAAACAAACTGTTCCTAGCACTTCTGGTACACGAATGCGTCCCCCACCTCTTATCTCATTCTCTGCAGCTCAAGCAAGCATGCTCTCAGGTTTCACAGAGAGACAGGAATGGCCCAGCAACTACTGTTAGCCTAACTTTGGCTAAGCTGGCCAAACAATGTTCTATACTCCATATTTTTGGGCCTAACACCTGTATGCTCAAAAGGTCTGTTACACTCCCCCCACATTGTCTCCTCTCCCTCTTTGAATACCTGTGAAGTGGCTTTCCCCCACCCCTCCCTCCTGGAATGCTTGTGGGATGAATGGGCTGCTTAAACAGCTGGGAGATCAGAAGAGCTCCTAGATAGACAAGATGTCTAGGACTCTAATTAGGCAGCACTCACACCCCCAATGCATGGACACTGCATGGACACTGGCTGAGGTGGAGTGTGACCAACCAGACGCAGCTAAGTCTTCTCTATAGTTGCAGGCCATGAGGAGCAGGTCCTTAAAAGGGGAAGGAGCCATGTGCTCAGGAGTGCACTCACAAGCTTGTACCTCCCATGAAGGCCCTTTGCCAGGACCGCCTGGCCAGTGGTTCACTGCGTTGTATTCCATCGTGCCTCGGGAAGACATACCTTCATCACACCATCCATTGCTGTGCTGTGGGACACTTTCCTGACATCTCCAGTGCTGTGCCTGTCCTGGGAGCATGAGTATATGAGTGTGACACCCTCCCCGCACCCTTCTTTTGAGCTTAGCTATCAATATAATAAACGTGCTGCTTTCTGCCAAACTCTGGTGGGTCATTAGTCCTCCCTAAGCTTACTAGCTGACCCAATTTCGGGTAACATTAATGGTGAAGAATGCGGGCAGCTTAGTGGAGGTTTTGACCCAAGAGTAGGGGTCCCATGGTGCCCCCGATGGTCTCTTGGGTGGGTCTGGCTCAAGCCTATGTAAAAAAAGGTAGGTTAGCAACCCACTGCAGGGAGAAAAGGACGCCGCTGTTGAGTGCCGGTGTAGGGCAAGGGAGAGAGTTAGGTGTAAATCTCCTGGTGCCCCCTAATAGCTTCTTGAACGGGTCCGGCTTGAGCATGTGTAAAAGGTGGTAGGCTAGCAACCCACTGCAGGAAGAAAAAGGATGCCACTGCTAAGTATGCCACTGTGGGGCAAGGGAAAGAAAAAGGCAAAGCAGCCTGAGTGAGAAGACACCCCCCTTGGGGAGCGGTGCTGCTGTTGTTAGAATGGCTCTAAAAGAAAGGGCAGGCCCCTGAATGCCAGGGGCAGTTCCAACTGGAAGTACAATTCATGAGTTGGAGAAAGAATGGGATATGTGAAATGTGCAGGCCCTGACTGCTAGCGCCCAGGTTTCTTCCCTCTCTGTAGCCGCAGTACAGTTGGTGGTAGCAGAGAAGGAGTGGAAGTAGAGAATGCCACTCTGAACCAGGCAGTTACCTGCCTGAAGGATATGGTCCTGGAGGGGTCCGCCCAGGAAAACAGGGTCCGGGGGGCTTATTCTGCCCGGGTCACCGCCATTGGGGTGAAAGCCCCGGGGGTATGAGACCATATAATGATTGGGACAGGGATATCTGGTATGATCTGGATCCCCCAGATCCGGACTCCGGGTGGCCGGACCCCAGACACCATGGACAACTCAAACGAGCAGGGTCTGCTGCAGTGGGAGCACTTGCTAATTTGTTTCTAAGCTTCTATCTTTCAGCCTCCAAACCAGAACATCAGGAAAGCTGGTACCAGCTGAAGAGTTATGCAAATACCATGGTTATAGTGTTGTGACAAAGTCTGTGTTCAGTGTTGTGTGTTCAGTGCTCTGTGTTGCATGTTCTGTGTCTGTCTCTGGTGGGTGTCCTGTGCTAGCATTGGGTCTGGAAAGAGAGGGGATACTACACAAGACTGGGTAAATGCCTTTTCCTCTCTCTACTTCCCTCATCTCCAACCAAATTATCAATCTCATCCATCTCTGTCTAAAAAACTTTGGTCCCCAATACATCAGGTTTATTTTTTGTTAGGTTCTCTAACAATCATTTTGTTGTTAAGTTTTGTTATTAATACTGGTACTCCTACAAATCTTATTTGTTGTGTACACTTAAGGGTTAGGGTTGATTTTTATTGTTTGATGGCTATTGCAGCATCAAACTTGGGCCTCATTTTGTTTGCCAATGTACCCAATTATTGTAATGGTGATGGTTTTATTGTATTCCCAATTATTATAATTGTGATTATTTGCATTTGTGTTTATATGATATCTGGTGTAAGTCAGTTGTAATGGTTTTAGTTATATTCACCTGGTTATGATTGTTTGGTATATTTACAACAGATCACCTGTGCCCTACAACAACAACAACAGTATTGTAATGATCATAGATCAAGGGGCGGAGTGTTGTAGGAGCAGCAGTGATCTCTATGCTCTGTATAACCTGTATGCTCAAAAAGTCTGTTACACTCCCCCCTACCTTGTCTCCTCTCCCTCTTTGAATACCTGTGAAGTAGCTTTCCCCCACCCCTCCTGCCTGGAATGCTTGTGGGATGAATGGGCTGCTTAAACAGCTGGAAGATCAGAAGAGCTCCTAGATAGACAAGTTGTCTGGGACTCTAATTAGGCAACACTCACACACCCAATGCATGGACACTGCATGGACACTGCCCGAGGTGGAGTGTGACCAACCAGATGCAGCCAAGTCATCTCTATAGTCGCAGGCCATGAGGAGCAGGTCCTTAAAAACGGAAGTGGCCATGTGCTCAGGAGTGCACTCACAAGCTTGTACCTCCCATGAAGGCCCTTCGCTCGGACCACCTGGCCAGTGGTTCACTGCGTTGTATTCCGTCATGCCTTGGGAAGACTTACCTTAAATCGCACCATTCATCGCTGTGCTGTGGGACACTTACCTGACAGTGCTGTGCCTGTCCTGGGAGCGTGAGTATGCGAGTGTGAGTGTAACACCCTCCCCCCACCCTTCTTTTGAGCGTAGCTATCAATATAATAAACATACTGCTTACTTCCAAACTCTGGTAGGTTATTAGTCCTCCCTAAGCTTACTAGCTGACCCAATTTCAGGTAACAATATCCAGTAACAGATTTCTACTCAAACTCTTCCTTATGCCTGCACAGATCAGGTTTTGCTTTAAATATTCCAGAAGTGTTTAACAATGGATCTAGTTTTCAGAAAATACTTACATACAATAAGACAATATTCATAATTGTTTAGGGACATATCTTATTTTGCATATCAAGGAAGATGAATGACTCATTCCTACTGAAATACATGTGCCTCTGAATGAAGATATATGCACTTTCCCATTCTTTTCTCTGCCTAGGTGAATTATATGCACAATGCAGTAAGCATAATTGGAAGGGACTATTTTTTCTCTTGTCACAGATATCTCTTGAGACTGTTTTTGAACTGGTTGAGAGAGAGATACCCAACTGGCTCACAAATACACACACAGGAGCACTTTACTGTTAATTTGCCAGTGAAGACTTATCTACCTCTGCATGTGTGATGACTCAGACCTTACATTCTCCAGAGACTAGAAATTGGCAACACTATTATTCCTGGAACTGTTTCCTATACAAGGAGATAATATGTAATTTACATGGTGAAACCATCAGTGTAGTAAAGAAAACCTGCACACCACCTACTAACCCTAGGGAGGTACTGTGACTTCTCAAACATTGTAGAGGGCACAAAACCTCACTGAGCACTTTATCTCTCACATAATGCTTTGATAAACTTACAGACTTAAATAGAAAGAAGTTAAATACTAATAAACAATAGTTAATGCTCTGTTGCAACACTTAAAGACCCCAAATTTCCCTAGAGATGGGCAGGAGACACATTGCCCCAGCAGCCAGCCTAGAGGTTTGAAACACTCAATTATCCCCATGGCTTCTAGGTAAGAGGAGAAGAGAGATCAATTTCTGTACTTTTACACCAGCACTGTCCCCAGCAGTTCTCCTAGTGTGCAAGGACTGAGCACAGCACCACCCTCACCCTGAAGTAATAAGACCCCACTGGAACTGCTAGTGCAACCCGCAGTGCATGGGATCCAGTTTATGCCTAGCCTGCCTGTATGTGGGTGAGATGTGGGAGACAGGGAGGAAGGGCTGACTGTGATCTCTTCTCCTCTGTGCCTTACCCTAAAAGGTAGAGGTATCGGTTAGCTTTAAGTTTGTAGCTGTAGAATTCTAAGTAAAAAAAATACTTTGCTACAGGTAGTTTACTAAGGATACATTTGCTTTCATCTGCTGCCCAGACACTTGAAAGGTTCTCTAGCTAGGTGTTTGCCAAGAATGCAGCCTTGAGAATGAATTAGGTGATTTTTGCAGCAATTAAATCAAAATGCTATTTTTTATATGATGATTATTGTAATTCTAGGGGATAGAGAGTTAACACAATTTACAGCCAACTCCCCCACCCTCCTTCATTAACAGAATTAAAGCTGAGCACAGGAATAAGGGTCAGAAAGTCCTGTGTTGTAATCCTGGTTGACACTATCTATAACTTTGCATAGGTCACTTAACCATTCTGTGACTCAGTTTCCTCATAAGTAAAATAGGACTAATTTGGTTGACTAGAAAATAATGAAGAAAATCCCTATTAAAATTACAAAATTAATAATAAAGAGTGAAAATGAGGAGTGTTTCACTAGTGCAGGAGCCGAAGAACTGAACTACAGCTTTCCTTTTCAAAAGCATAGTAGCTATCCCTCCACCATCCAGTACCACTGTCCACAAACATTTTAAGAACCACTGCAAACTATGAGCACTTTAAGCTCTTTAAAATCTGCAGGGTGAGCATTTGAAGATTCATAACAGGAAACAAAAGCTTTTGGAAGTTTACAATGTCTGCAGGCTGTGCTATCAGACATTGATTTAGTCATAGCAGTGAGAATGGAGTGTTAAGCTCTGTGCACAATGCCTGCCGACCTTATGAACTCAGAAACAGCCAGCAGGCAGCTAACAAAGTCCACACAAATTAATACAGAGGTAATCATATTTTGTAGCCTGATTCCCAGAAGTGTTGAGCAACTGCAACTACCACTGAAGCTAGGGACAGTTGTAGGTGCTCAGCACTTCTAAAAATCAGGCTACTAATATCCGAGACCAGTGTCCCTCTCCACCCTCACAGGCCACTGTCAGGGGGGCAAGGGAGGAAGAATGGGTGACAAAGAGGGAAAGTGGCAACTCTACAGCACACTCCCTCCTTCCTCAGAAGAGCATGAAAGTCCTTCTGTCCCAACTTCCTGTGGCTGGGGGAGGAACACAACATTTGGAGAGGGTCAGAGATATAGCAGCCATCCTTTCCAGAATATTTCTCTCAGAACGCCACAGATATCAAGCTAGATGTTAATGGGGTGAAGAGCATTTACTTCCATTCTGCCCATGCTCACCTCCAGAAGGAACCTATTGTATATGTTAAGACAGAGTGAATAGTTAAATGAAGCCAGGCTGCCAGGGAAAGTTTGATACCAAACAGCAACTTCCTCTACTGCTTAGAGTTCCTATACTCAGCTTGTTCAAGTAGTTTGTAGCCTTGGGGTGCTTTTGGACTTCTCAGTGGCTACTGGTTTTCTGTATAGCCATGGCAACAAGCAAGCAAGCAAACAAACCCCACTAACCCAAGAACTTCCATCTGTGACTGATCAGAAGACTGTACTCCTCAGTGGGGACAGAGCTAGACACAGTGATCTATGTACTCATGACCTACAGACTTTCTTCTTTTCAAAACATTATATTTAAGACTAAAGCCACACACATAAGGGATTTCTTCCTGATCCAGAAAATGGTCAGGACTCCTGGTCCATGGAGGGCCCCAATCCTTAGGAAAGTCTTGGAAGGTCTAGGCCTACTGAGATTCTATAAGACTGTGTGCTTGGTCTGAGTCAAAGATGTGATGAACTTGAAACCACAAGGAAATCCTTGCATGGGGTTTTGTAGGACTGCTCTTGCCAGAGCCCATGTTAGTGATGGAGTGACCTCTGGTAAGATTATTAGCATGAGGTTAGGTTCTTTTATTGTTTTTAATAAGTTTGCTATAATACTTTTACCTTAAGAATAAAGTTAGCCAGAGAGCAGTGGCTGTTGGCCAGGTGCCCAGCTCTGAAGGCAGCGCCCAGCAGCACCAGCGCAGAAGTAAGGGTGGCAATGCCATCCTTCTGCACTGCTGCCTTCAGAGCTGGGCAGCCAGAGAGTTGCAGCTGCTGACTGGGCAGGCAGCAGCACAGAAGGGTGGAAATACCATACCATCCTTACTTCTGCACTGCTGCAGGTAATGGCTCTGCCTTCAGAGATGGGATCCCGGCCAGCATCTGCCGCTTTCCAGCTGCCCGGCTCTGAAGGCAGCACCACTGCCAGCGGCAGCGCAGAAGTAAGGGTAGCAGTATCACAATCCCCCCTACAATAACCTTGCAACACCTCCCCCTCCCCCCCCGCAATAATTCCTTTTTGGGTCAGGACCTCTACAATTACAACACTGTGAAGTTTCAGATTTAAAGAACTGAAATCATGAAATTTATGCTTTTTAAAATCCTATGACCGTGAAATTGACCAAAATGGACTGTGAATTTGGTAGGGCCCTAGTTCTTAGTCCCTGAAAGGAAGGCAAGCAGGCCTGTTTAGGTAGATCCCCCTTACACTATAAGGGGACTGTGCAGCCTGGAATACCCCAGTCAGAATGGAGTGAGATGTGGATCTCCACTCAAGAGATGTAATGGCCAGGGGAGCTGGAAGCCTAGCATGGGTGCCTCTTGCTGGACCATAGAGGGGAAATACAGGTGCGTTTCCCTGAACTGTGACAGTAGTTTCCACTAGTTCAGAAATAAGTTGAATAGGTAAAATATTTGACTATACCATATACCCTCAATATTTCCATTAACATAGGACTTTATCATATCACTTAATGTAGTTAGTCTAATTAAAAAATAAATAGAATGGGTTCAAGATATATGTGATGATTTCCCAATCTATGTACTTAGGCTGTTCACACATTTGTCAGAGACTTTCAAAAACAACTTGGATTTGAAAATTGTCTATTTGCTCTTTGCCTGAAGAAAGAGTAGAAAGGCTAAAATTCATCTTGGCTCACATTACCAATCTTTCAAATTACGTTATATCCTCACACTGAAAACCCTATTAGGCTCTTTGTTTGAAGGCTTCTTTTCCTTTGCCCCAAGCTTTTTGGAAATACTAGTCATTTGTTACAGAGACAGGCGTAGTATGGTTGCTTTGCACTTCCAATACAAAACCTTGATTTTTAGTATTTATTGCAAGAGAACAGGAAGAATTAGATTAAAAATAAATCATATGGAGATGCCCATTTGCAATTAATTCATTGAAACAGGACTTTTATTTCATCAGATTCTTCTTAACAGAGGCAAAATGATGCAATTTAATGATAAACCAGCAGAAGGTTTATTTAACCAGACAGTTCTCAACAGAACCTTTGATCTTTCCACCAACCAAGGATCTTCCCACTTTAGTCCAAAAGCCAGCTGCCTTGTCCCATTTCCTTACCTCTCTCAGGAAAAGTGTATTAGTTGGTGATATTTTTCAATCAAGAGTTCACATTGTGATATTTGGAATTAAATAACCTGGACAGAGTTAAATTTTTTTTCATTGTCAAATAGATAGGGCCAGTAATCGATACTTGCCTCTGAGAAATTGGTTTATTTGGCTTAAATTTTAATGCTTAAGTTTGATTAATAAAAGATAAAATGTGGAGGGAAAGTTACTGGGTATTTTATTGGTTTAAACAAAGAATAGTTTCACTGATGTCAATTAAAGTTACTTCACTTTGGCAACAAAGTAACAAGAACAGAATTTGCTCATTGCCCTTATCCCATATGGTTAATAAATTGATGCTCACTTAGGGTTCAATCCTGCAATGGCCAAAGCATTCTAGCCCCAATCCAGAAAAGCATTTAGGCATCTTCATATCTTTAACCATGGGAGTAATCCCATTGAAATTAAGCATACGCTTAAATGCTTGGCAGGAGTATTATGCTAGTGCTCAGCCGCTTGAAAGATCAAGTCCATAAATACCAGTGCCTGTTTGCTTTAGGGATCCACACTATGATGACAACAGAAGGTAAATTTGGATAATCTCTCTATTCCATTGTAACCTATTGTGACACTCTGTACCTCAGGGGAACACCCAGGACCCCCGTGTTCATCCTTGTAAAATGTCTGTGTTGTATCCAATACAAAGTTTGTCATGGCGGGTGTCTTCAGAAGGCTCATGATACACTGAGCATTGTCGTTATAGTGATATTATAGTAACTGTTGTTACAGTAATGTTATAGGTTATGATTTCATGCATACAGTTATGAGGCTGAAAATGTATCTTCATGGTTTAAATAAGCCCAGACAAAAACTCTCCAAGAGCGGAGAGGCAGTTCACACCTCATCAGTACAGGTATGGGACAAACCCAGCCCAGCCTCACAGGAACAAAGGACTCTGGCCTAGGCAACAACAAAAGGATCTGTTGGACTCGAGGGAGTCACCCACCTTCCTTTGGTCAGTTTGGCACTGCGATGAGATAATGCTCACCTGACTCTGAAGGGGGGGCAAAGCCAAGAGGGAAGATGTTCTTCCTCTCTCTCTTCCACTTCCATCTACAGACACCACACCAAGTGACTGAAGCACTGATCAAAGGGGAGAGTCTGGCTGAAGAGCAACCAGCGAGCCTGTGCTGAGAAGCATCTACGTTTGTAAGGGCATTAAAAGTGTTAATATCAGCTTAGAATGTTTTGCTTTTATTTCATTTGACCAAATCTGACTTGTTATGCTTTGACTTATAAGCACTTAAAATCTATCTTTGTAGTTAATAAATCTCTCTTTATTCTACCTGAAGCAGTGCGTTCGGTTTAAAGTGTGTCAAAGACTCCCGCTGTGATAAGCCTGATACATATTAATTTCTTTGTTAAATTGACAAACCCATATAAGCTGGTAGCGTCCAGCAGGCATAACTGGGCACTGCAAGACGGAGGTTCCTAGGGTTGTGTCTGGGACTGGGGATATTGGCTAGTGTCATTTGGTTGCACAATCCAAGGAGCAGTTTATATGCCAGAGGCTGTGCGTGAACAGCCCAGGAGTGGGGGTTCTCACAGCAGAGCAGGGTAAGGCTGGCTCCTAGAGTCAAGGATTGGAGAGACCTAGCAGATCACTGATCTGAATAACATCAGAGGGGAATGTCACAGTGGTGCATATACAGCTTGTTATTCTAAGTGAAGTTCACACTTTAAGCACTGATATTTGTGATGTTAAGTGAATCTTAAGTGCACTGGCTAACAGTCAGGAGGAGGTCATAGTTTTGTTATTTTCTGTTTGCTTATTTCAGGAAAGGGAAGTAGGAACAGAAAAGCAGGAAAATGAGTGAAAGTAGTAAAGCAATTGCGAAGTTGGAGCTTTTTAAGGTGCAGTCTGCAGAAAAGGATAGTAAGCACCAGAGATTATTGCACTGAAAGAACTGGAGGTAAAGGAAAACAACAACAACAAAAAAATATGAGGCAGCCAGGGAGGAGGCTGCACACAGAAGGGCCATGGAAGAAAAAGGGAAAGGGAAAGAGAAAGAAAGAGAAAACACCAGCTTGTCCTGCTAGAGAAGCAGAACCAGAGGCCCCTGACCCCAACAACTCCCATCACTCCAAAAATCCACAAATGGGAACACTTATGTCCTGCATATAGTGAAGAGGATGATATTGCTGAATATCTGATTACCGTCGAAAGGCTGTGTGTAATACATGAAATCCCTGATAAGAGAGTTCCTACCCTGATGATGGAATTAACTGGTAAAACTCAAAATGTATTCAATGGAAGGCCAACTGAAGATGCTTTAGACTATTGTAAATTCAAAGATAATGTTTTTACGAAGTTTTCAGATTACCCCTGAAACATATAGAGTTACAGTTAGGCATCATAAGAGGGATATTGGTATACTATTGGGGGGAGGGATAGCTCAGTGGTTTAAGCATTGGCCTGCTAAACCCAGGCTTATGAGTTCAATCCTTGAGGGGGCCACTTAGGGATCTGGGGCAAAATCAGTACTTGGTCCTGCTAGTGAAGGCAGGGGGCTGGACTCAATGACCTTTCAGGGTCCCTTCCAGTTCTATGAGATAGGTATATCTCCATATATATTTATTTAATGGGGAATATGTAAACAAAATTAAAGATTTGTTGGGAAAATGGGTGAGGGGTAAAGAGGTGGCAAGTTTTGAGGGAATGTTGGATCTTGTTGCTCAAGAGCATTTCCTAAGAATACGCAAGGCTGATGTAAAGCAGCATTTATGGGACAAAGATGTAAAGTCTGTGGATGAGATGGCTTTTTTAGCTGATGCCTTTGAACAGAATCAGGTATCTATTGAGGGCAGGCCACAGAAAGAGGGGTTTAAAACTGGTGGGAAGGGAGGATCCCATTTTGCCTCTGGGAAGAGAGAAGGAATTGGAAGCCTAAACATTCCCTTACCCAAAAACATTCCTCTAACCTCATCCCAAATCTCCTGTAAAAGCAGAAGAGCTCAAAAGGTTCTATCAGTGTAATTCCACTGATTACCTGAGGAATAAATGCCCTGTACTAGGAGGAAGCAGCAAACAATAGCGCTTGTTAATTCTGCTGTCCTCAACACAGAACCCCCCCAAGCAATTGAAACCTATCATATTGGTTTTGTGAGATTAGCCTCTGCAGAACCAGATATGGAGCATGTTAAGGCTGTCCAAATTGATGGCAGGGAATACTTGGGGCAGAGGGATACTGGGGCCCAGATCTCTGGTTAAGCAGAGTGTGATCCCAAAGGCCAGTATGGCAGAGATTGTGGGGAGTGGGAGAAAGCAGATTCCTCGTACCACTAGCTAAAATCCATGTGGTGTGGGAAGGTTTGGAAACTGTTTTGACTGTGGGAGTAATAGAACACCTCCTAGTCAACCTGCTTCTTGGTAATGATTTTTTTCATGTAGTTCAGGTTAAAGTATTTGCCTTCAGCAGGAGGGAGTTTTAAGCTGGGACCCAGAGGGAAAAGGTAAGGTCTCAGGAACTGCTGAGAGAAGGGGAGAGAGTCTCCTTGATTCTTCTGCAGCAGGGAGAAGCCACATGCTTCCAGGGGGGAGGGTGGTTGGGACCAACTCCTGCACTGCAGCTGGAAGCAACACCACATCAGGACGGGATGGGGGTGTAAAGCCTGCCAAGGGAAGAACTGTCCAGGTTGTTAGCTGCCAGCAAGTTGCAGGTGAACCAGAGGCATAGCCGGCTCTAGGGAGCAAAGAAAAATGTGTCCCAGAGGAGAGTCCAGGGAACGGGCAGGGGAGCTCAGAAACCACTTAGATGGGTGAGGATTCCTGTGACTAACACAGGGAAGCAGTGTGCTTCCAAATATGGGAGGGGCTGAGATTAGCTCCTTTCCAGCAGAAGGCAACATGCCCTCAGGCGCAGGAGAAGTGTCAGTGATTAAGGAAACTGTCCCTGTTAGCTGGCAGATTCTGCAGGTGAACAAGAGAGAGAATCCTTCCTAGGGAGGACAGAAAAATGTCTTAGGAGGGGACCCAGAGGAGGAAACTGGGGAAGGAATAGTGGGGGTACAGGAATGTCTCCTCAATAGTCACTTGGGGCAGGATGCCCAGGACACTAGGAGGATGGATCTGTGCACCCAGGCACTGAGCCTGTGACCCAGATTTTGAGAAGGAACTGTGTAACTGACTTCCTGGAGGGGAGCAGTCACACAGCTGACTTATCAGTGACAGAGAAAGGGGTGGCAGAGGGTACCCCAATCCAGGTACCAGTTTTTCAGGATGCTATTTCTGATAAGTTTCTGGAAAATAACTGACTTTACATCAAGATGCAGCTCCAATAGCTGTGATAACAGAAGAGATGGGACCAGGAAATTGCCAGGTGGTAGTTTGCCAGAATACAAATGACCAAACTGACAGAGAAGGGGTGTTTTTCCCCAGGCTGTGAGACAGAGAGCAGTTATGGAAAAGCTGCTGGGAAAAGGTGCATCTGATCAAAGGGTAAACACACCTAGCCCACAGAGCACAGTCCTGTAGGAAAGGGAGGAGGGAAGGACTCAGTGCTGGGAGGGGGAAACACCAGGGAACCCCCAAAAGGGAGCTGGATGTCCTGGGGTTGGGAGACTGCTCCCGAAGGGCCAGCCAATGTGCAGGATCCCCCTCGGCCCTTATCTTGCCAGACCCTGAGGCACCAAAATTCCAGAAACATAATTTAATTAAGAGCCCATACAGAGGGGAACACTGGAGGGAAAGAAAAGCCAGTGACTGATTACATGGGAGAGAGTCAAAGGACATAATGGCTAATGAACAAACTAACCTCAAAATAGAATATCTGAGCAGAGGGCAAGGTATCAAAGATATTTGTAAACACCCATCTGTGATAAAAACATTGGTATTAATGTTAAGTTTGGCGATAAGAATTTTGTTACTGATGTTAAACCTTATGATAATGCTACTTTTCAATTAATACCTGTAAACAAGTTTAAAGCTTATCACAGCAGAGAAACCATAAAAAACCTGGTTTGTTGTGTGTGAATGGAGAAACTGAGGCACACTGCCTAATGGCCGGATACCAAGACAACTATAACACAAACTACCTTTGAGCTAGTCAGTGACTAACCCTCTTGCAGTAAACTAAGAGGGGAGGTGTGACAGTCTGTACCTCGGGGGGAACACCCAGCACCCCCATGTTCACCCTTGTAAAATGATTGTGTGGTATCCAATGCAAAGTTTATCATGTTGGATGTCTTCGGAAGGCTCATGATGCACTGAGCATTGTCGTTATAGTGATGTTATAATAATTGTTATTACAGTAATGTTATAGGTTATGATTTCATGTATATAGTTGTGAGGCTGAAAATGTGTCTTCATGGCTTAAAATAAGCCCAGGCAAAAACTCTCCAGAGCAGAGAGGCAGTTCATACTGCATCAGGGCATGTATGGGACAAACCCAGCTCAGCCTACAGGAACAAAGGACACTGGCCTAGGCAGCAACAAAAGGATCTGTTGGACTCTCAAGTGAGTCACCCCCCCGTCCTTTGGTCAGTTTGGGACTGCGATGAGATAATGCTCATCTGACTCTGAAAGGGGGGGGGGGCAAAGCCAAGAGGGAAGAAAGAACATGCTAAAAGGGAAAGACTTTGCCATGCTCTTCCTCTCTCTCTTCCACTTCCATCTACAGACACCACACCAAGTGACTGAAGCACTGATCAAAGGGGAGAGTCTGGCTGAAGAGCAACCAGCCAGCCTGTGGTGAGAAGCATCTACGTTTGTAAGGGCATTAAAAGTGTTAAGATCAGCTTAGAATATGTTTTGGTTTTATTTCATTTGACCAGATCTGACTTGTTATGCTTTGACTTATAATCACTTAAAATCTTTGTCGTTAATAAATCTTTTATTCTACCTGAAGCAGTGTGTTCAGTTTAAAGTGTGTCAGAGACTCCTGCTGTGATAACAAGCCTGATACACATTAATTTCTTTGTTAAATTGATGAACCCATATAAGCTTGCAGTGTCCAGCAGGCATAACTGGGCACTGCAAGACTGAGGTTCCTAGGGTTGTGTCTGGGACCAGAGATATTGGCTAGTGACATTTGGTTGCACAATCCAAGGAGCAGCTTACATGCCAGAGGCTGTGCGTGAACAGCCCAGGAGTGGGGTTCTCACAGCAGAGCAGGGTAAGGCTGGCTCCCAGCGTCAAGGATTGGAGTGACCCGTCCAGATAACACCAGAGGGGAATATCACAGCCATACTACCTGTTTCTCCTGTGCCAGCCCACATTTTTAATGAAGAATTGCAGTGGTGAACAAATCTCTAGTCTCTGCAAAGCTCATATGTTTACTCTAAAGATCTATCAGCCTAAAGCAATGCAAGACTTAGAAGGAGAACATGCCAATGGTCGTGCAGGGAAGAAAGGTTAAGTTAAATGAACTGACCACAATCCTTAGATATGTTCTGGCCAGGAATTAGATAATTGGGATGAGGTATCCACCACTTATTTTATAAAGGACAGTTCTCCCATCCCTATTTTAAGTCCCCTTTAAGCTCCTCACAGAGATCAAATAACGTTTGTTTGTCAAATCCGTAGGTATGAAAAACCTATTCGTCTATTAGTCCTAAAAGAGAGAGTCTGCTAAGCTCTATAAATCCTGTTAGAAGGATAAACCTTCCTATATCTTTTCCTCTGTCTCTAGTATCACAGCAGCAGCATTTTTCCTAGCTCTCAGCCATTCTCCTCGTGCTATGACTTTCAAGCTCAAGACTGAACAAGTCAAATCAACCTAATAATTGCTTGCCATGTGTTCATTTCATCTGGAAATGTTCACACTTTAATAGCTCATGAATCCTAACTAAAAATTCAAAATGCACAACTAAATCTTATCACCACTCATTTCATTCATTTCTCTCTAATGTGGAAGTCTACCTGTGCTTTTATTCACCCATAAAATGGGCCCAGTTAAAAACTAAGATGCTTATATTGTGCTATGATTTCTTATCTACACATTCATTTCCCATTTTGAGGCACATGAATGGTATGATCATGTTTGAAGAATCAGCCCAGAATGTCTAGGCAAAGTGTAGTGCACATGAATAGTTCGGCCTGTTGGAAAGCCGTAGGAAGTGCAAGGGTAGATATGTTATTAGCATAGAAGCAGGTGAGCTAATGAGCTGATTTAGTGTTGATATATCTTCGCCTTTGAGCATGCTCACTATGAATTAGACATTTGCAGAAGTTGTCTCACTTGGCAGCTGATGGAGTTCATGAAAGTTCTGGGACTTCTGTCAAACCAATAGTGAACACTAAACATTATGACTGGGATTTTCAAAGGAGGCTAAGGGAGATAGTTGCCAAAATCCTGTTGAACATCCGTGAGATTTGGGCACCTATCTGACTTATGCTCCTGTTGAAAACCTAACCCAGAGATGTCAGAAGTTTTACTGAACCAGAGAAGGAGCAATTTCTTCCTCCAAGTCCAGTGGAGTTGCAGAAAAAAAACCCAGGAAAAAAAAACAAACAAATATAAATGACAGTAACATTTTTCTAATCACCATAGGGGCTAAAGAGCATGCACAGAAAGTGAAGGCTATGAACGATCTCCATGTGGCAGGACAAACAGCATTGCAGGTACATAAAAGTTTTACAGGGGAGATGGAAAAGGAGGAAAGTTTGGGCAGTTTAGATACAGTGGCTAAGTAGCATAATCCCAGGAAAAGGAGTTATGTCTGAGACTTTTGTTATTTAATGGCAACCAATGGAAATATGCCTCTCAATGATTTAAAGTTCAAACATGTGAACTTGGGTACTATGTGATCCCTTATTTTATTTTATTTATTTAGCTTTAGTTGTCTAGCCAAGAGATGGCATCTGCATTGGTGTGATGCAGTTCTTCTAGGCCACAACTGAACATAGTCAGCAGGCATTGATTAACAATGTATGTCATCTGTGTTGCACTGCATCTGCACAAAGGGCTGTCACAAAAGCTCCAGCGATACTGGTTAGCTGCACAGAGACCTTGCCTGGTCCAGAACCTGTTCAACAGGGACCACTGGTGACAGGGCAGGTCAAAACCAGGTGGGCAGATTGTGGGGTCAGCAACAAGGGACTGGTTGGGGATTATAACAGATATCCATTCCTCTCAGAGTGTTTCTGCCCTAACATCCTGGCGTAGCAAATGAGATCATAATGGGCGTCACAAAGGCAAACATGCAGCTGGTGGTTTAAAAAGGTCATTGTGCAGTGACAGGCTTGATTTGGTGCATACTTTCTCCAGTAAACTTCTCAGTGGCAACCTCTCATCTGATATGAGGAGGAGCAATATTGCTCACAACTGGAAACCATGGGAGTGAAGTTGGACGCAGGGTGCCAGAGGTGATATGCATTGCAGCATGTATCTGTGTATTCACCAGTTTGGTGGGTGACTATTGACTCCATATTGGTGCGCAGTACTCTGCCAACCAATATGAGGTGGCAAGAGCTGACGTCCACAGAGTTGGAACATGGGCACCCCAAGATGAACCTGCCAATTTGCTAAGAAGATTGTTATGCATCTTAAACTTTAGCTGCTGTCTTCTTCAGCTGGGTATGGTAACTCAGTGTGCGGTATAAGGTCACACCTAGATAGACCGGTTCTACTTCATGCCTCACCTTCTGAACATTCAGATAAACCTTCAGTTCTCGGATTGCGCTAGCATGATGAAGCTGGAACAAACGAGACTGTTTTTATGATGCTTGGCTGGAGGTGCCAAGTCTTACTGTAGTCAGCTAACTTTGTCATGTCCTGGTTTAATGTGGCATCAAGCTCGTGAAACGTCCAGACCTGGGTACTGCAACAGATGTCGTCTGTATAAATAAATTTGTGACTCCATTGTTGGCAAGTCATTGATATAAAGGTTGAACAGGGTTGGAGAAATCACAGAGCCCTAGGGTAACCCATTGCTCTGTCGTCTCCAAGCACTCGTCTTCTCCCCCATATGGACTCTGAACTTCCTGTCGCAGAGGAACAGTTCAGCAATGCCTGTGCCCAAGATAGCAGGACCCATGATACCTTCACGAGCAGGCCAGTGTGCCATACCATGTCGTATGCTGCTGTTAGATAGATGAAAACAGTACCTGTTTTCAAGTTTCTCTGGAAGCCATTTTCAACAAATGGGGTCAGCGCAAGTACTTGGTCACATGTGCTATGGCCTCGGTGAAAGCTGGCTTGGTCAGGGCTCAAAATTCTGTCCACGTCAAATAATATGCGCTGTAGGACCAAGCACTCCAGTGTCTTAAAGCACACCGACAGTAATGATACGGGACAATAGCTTGGTGCTTGATTTGAGTCCTTTCCAGGCTTTAGGAGGCCAATGACTTTTGCAGTGTGCCTTATCTTCGGTAGCCTGCCTTCACTGATGACCCTGGTGAAGAATTTCACAAGCCAAATCCGTGCACGGGGCCAAGGTTTTTCAGGAATTTAGGAATTTCAGTATCGATGGCTTCGACCTGTTGTGTCACGTGGCACACCTGAAGCATGGCTGAGCTACATGTATTCGGTCCGATATTGCAGCTGCCACTCAGCTGATGTCTACTGAATTCCATCCAGGTTGGCGGTTTCTGGCTGGCAAATGTTTACAAGCCTCCAAGCATCAGCAGGAACCAATATGTTTTACCAAGCCTGCCACACCCAGCTGTCTACGTTGAAGACTTCAACAGCCATCACACAGACTGGAGGTATAAGGAGGTTGACACTGATGGTGAACAAATTGCAGACCAGGCATCTCGAAATGACCTCGCCCTTATCCATGATGCTAAACAGCAAGGCACATTCCATTCTTCTAGATGGGCTCATGACTATTCTCCTGGCTTGTGCTGGGTCAGTTCAGTTCATGGCCATCCTCAGCCAGCAACATGCCAAGTCTTGGATAACTTTCCATGCAGCCAACACAGACGGTCACTGATCCATATCAGGCTACATCTTTTTGGAACTCTTGACGACTGGGAGAAGCATTTCTACTGCCGAAAGGCCAACTGGAAAAAATACTGTGAAGCACTGGAGAAGTGTGTGGTGACAATACCAGCCCGGCATATCTCAGTAAATGAGACCTACCGTCGCTTCTGTGGTGCTATCTACAAAGCAGCCTGAAGAGTCATCCCATGTGGTTGCCACCAAGTCTACATCCCCCGTTTTGGTGAGGAGAGTGCTGCCTTGCTCGAACAGTATGAGGTATCTGGTGACCCAGATGTCACTGACCATTTGACCGAATCATTGGACACTGCTCGCCGAGCCAGATGAGAGGAGACAACTGAGAGGATGAGCTTTACCTGCTCCAGCTGCAAGTGTTGGAGTCCGCGTCGATGACCTGGAGTGGTGCAGCAGCCACCTGCACTCTGCCGACACTCTGACACCCAACCAGGTAGCCGGACACCTACTTAAAGTGGCCAGAGCACCTTTGGAGAAACAGGTGCAAAGACAAGTGAGGAATGAATGGCATATATTTAAACGTGTACACCAGATCAGAAGCTGTCCAGAACCATTCACTGTAACAGCTGGAACAGACACTGGGTACCATCAAGTGTGGAATAGCTGCAGGCTATGATAACATACAGTATTTCCAGAATTCCTGTGATCCCTTATAAAAGTGGAGCACAAGGACACATATGGAATGAAAGAGACTAGAGAGGCTGAGTGCTACAGGAATTTGATTTAATCTTACATGGAACTGTAAACATTTATAAAACCAGTGAAATAAGTAAAACAGCAGTTTCAGGCTTTAAATCTCTTGGTTTAGAATGAGCAGATAATCCACATGACATCTGACAACAATTCCTACTCAACAATTACTTCTAAGGTGGACTGAGCTTTGTATTTATGTGAAATTTTAGTTACTGTACAAGTAGTGGTAAATCAGAGCCAGTACCTGATGTTTACACAATAGCAATAATGCTATTGGTTATAAGTGGCATTTCCTAACTGCCATTATGTCTTCACTGACATCACCTCTGAAACATGGGAACCTGTCAACAGCCACAGGGTAGAATATGCTGTGTTATTCTGATGCAATCTTATAGGGCTTCGGAGCAAATGTGATAGCCACACTCATACCAGCCTCCAATCTGCCTGTATATCTGTTGCTAGGTGCAGACATCATTTTCATAAGTCTGGGCAGTAAAACTCCTTACAGAGTTAACTGTGCTGGCACCAGAGAGCCTGAACTGAAAGCAACCTTCTTTCCACAGTAATCTGGTGCTCATCCTTTGGTTTTATGCTGGGATTTATTATAATACTGTAATCAAGTATGTCTCTATTTAACTGATCTTAGAGAAAGTCACAGCTCACTTTGAAGACGCTGTGCACCTAGGTCCTCATCCAAAAGCACTCTGGGTGTTGGATTGTGTCCCCTGTTCTCGATGCCACATGTCAGAGGTTCTCACAGTGTGCACAACATGCAAAGTTACAGACTGACTGTCTCATTGACCAATATCGCTCCCATCCACAATTGTGTGGACCAACATCACCACAGCAAGTACTTAGATTCAACAGTGACATAATATCAAGGACATAGTTAATGTATGTATCTGTTTTTCCATGTCATGTAGCAGCCAGAAATAGATGGAGACTCCACCATCTGAGCAACCAACTCAACCTTGGCCCACCTATAGCCCAGAGACCCCAAGCTGAGAACCTCTATCCTACAGCATTGCCAGGACTAATGTATTAAAAGTGATTTCTAAGTGCCTAAGCAGTCTGTTAACACACACACACACACACACACACACACACACACTATGTGGGCCCTGAGAGATTACTTGGTCTCAATAATGCAGAGTCCTAAATGTGAGTGTATAGAACAAGAGATAACCACATAAGATTTAGAAATTGATAATATGTTTTCCCAAGGAAAGACAGACTTTTGCACTATGATATTGTTTATTAAGTAAACACTACTGGGGACAGAGAGATGTTTAGAACTAATCTACATAGAATTTTCATGCATTTTTCTTACTCATGACATCTTCTAAGTTTCTGTGACAAAGCTATTGAACTCCAACATAAAATGGAAAAAAAAAAAAAAAACAGACGTATTATTGTTCTGATAGCAGGTTGATAAAGGCAAAGTAGTGATTGTCCAGTCTACATTATAACAACTATTTTGTTGGAAAACTAGGTTAAAAGACAGCTCTCCATAATGTCTGAAACAAGGTTTGGGCTTGTAGTGCACAATGGAGCAAACTGTGATTTTTAATCATGTGCTTTAATCATACTACAGCCTTTAGAATATTGCAAGTAAAATACTGGTATTCTGAGGACAAATACCTTAAAATTTTTGAGGCACTCCAATTCTATGACAATGTGCGCAAACAGATATGGATGAATTAGATGGGGCCCTGCATTTGTAGCAAGATGCTCTGGATATAAGGGCCAATGTTTTAAACTATCCCATTTTTAGTGCCCAAGTTCTTTAAGGTACCAGATGTTCAGAGAGTAGATAGTCTGTGGGTCTTGAAAAGAATGCTCCTTTAAAGATGCCTCAAGTTGGCACGTAAACTATCACTAATCTCTGAAAATCTTTGCCAGAGAACACTGCAATATTTATAGGAACCAATGTTTTGTTAGTTGTCTAGTTCTTATGCTTAGAATTTCCTTTCTGTTGATTGACAATACATGATTAAAAGGATAGCTATATCTTTGCAAAAAAAAAACAAAAAAACCCCCTCAAAATAATGAACAACAGAATCATTACGAAAGCTTTTCTGAAAGAAAATTGTTTCCAAGGTAGCTATTTTAAAAATAATAAATAAAAAAAAAAACACACATCCAGTAGCTGCAGAAAAAGCAGTCCATGTTCCAGCCTTGTATGTGATTAGCTTTTTAAGAATTGTAATAAAATATGTACACTTTTTAGAAATAAAATTTATCACTGGAGAATTGTACCATATGGACATTGTTACATAAAATAGCTACCAGAACTCTGCAAGCTTCCACATAAAAACTCTACACCAGTAGACTTCTAACTGTAATAAAAATTCACATTGAAGGCAATTCAATACCCTAATCGCTCATGAAAAGTGCAGGTAATGAACATAAGTAAGCAATAGCATGTGACAGGGTATATTCATTGGCCAATATATGTCCTTCTTGGCTGAGCCAAGACACAAAGGTGCAGTTGGAGGGTCTTAAACCCAAAGTGTGCATTGATTTGTCAGTATAGGCACATCTGAAAATGTGGTATGGCACTAACATAATTCCTACATTTAAATGTTTTTCTCAATCAATTAACTTATAAAATCTTAATCTGCTAAAGATAATAGTGCCATTTCAATGTGGTAATTTGATACAATTACAGACTGTGGTTGGAGTTGCACATTTTTGGTAGGTCCATGAACATAAAAAAAACTAGTTTATTATGCTGCCAATATCAATATGTAGCTGCTATAACATCATAGAATGTGTGATTGTATCAAAGGTAACTACACAGCATACATGGGACAAGTTTAAAATTTTCTGTAGACCTCTCTTCTTTGTTTCCTTTCTTTTCTGCCCACTCCTTTCTTCCCTCTGTTGGTCTTTCCCTACCACACCCTCTTAGCTAAGAACACTGAGAATGAGGTTCAGAAAAGTAATCTGTTTTTCCACAGTAGTAGTGTTTGAAAGTTATTTCACTCACTGCCCAATTTCTGCTGTGAATTTCAAGTGGAAGCAATTTTGTGCCTGCCCACACTGGCCATCACAGTCAGCAAGCTTCTGTTTTCCTTATAGGAAATGGCGGCTAGATTGCAGCCTATCAAGCCAACTACAGGGACCTTCCAGTAACCTTATTTTTAAGAGACCTGAGACAGTAGGACATTCTCACCAGGCATGGTGCTTCTCTTTCAAAAAGGTGACTGACCAGCACGTGCTCAATACAGACTGCTCAGGAACTCAGAAAACGAGAACAGTGTCCAGACAAATGTTAACATTTCCTCTTATTGAAACATCAGCTGTCATGTTAAAAAAAAAAATCAGTTTGTCTACTCATATTAGCATATTGTTTCATGAACTACAAGGCGATAAAAGCAAATATGTTGCATTCTGAATATAGACCCACATCTTCAAAGGCAGTTGGGAGCCTGACTCCCATTGAAATCAACAGGAGTTGTGTGCCTAAATATCTTTGAGGATCTAGGCCAGGGGTCGGCAACGTTCGGCACGCGACTCAGCAGGGTAAGCACCCCAGCAGGCCGGGCCAGTTTATTTACCTGCTGATGTGGCAGGTTTGGCCGATCGTGGTCCCCACTGGCCATGGTTCGCCGTCCCGGGCCAACGGGGGTGGCGGGAAGCCACAGCCAGCACATCCCTCGGCCCACGCCGCTTCCCACCACCCCCATTGGCCCAGGACGGCGAACCGCGGTCGGCCGAACCTGCCGCATCAGCAGGTAAATAAACTGGCCTGGCCCGCTAGGGTGCTTACCCTGGCGAGCTGCATGCCGAACGTTGCCGACCCCTGATCTAGGCTATAGTAAAACCTCTCAGCCATGCTTTATCTTATTGCCTTATGTACTTCATTAGTCAGATTCCTGCATAAAGAAGTGACAATGGCTCACAAAAGAAAGCAAAAAAAAAATATCAAGATTGTAATAGAAGTTAAAGAAATAATAGATGGAATATCCCCTCTCTTCACCTACTTGCATAAGGCTGATCATGAAAAAAAAAAAAAAAAAAAAAAGTGGTACACTGTCTTTAGAAGCCTGGCTCCACTCAGTCATTTTTCTTATCTATATTCATGGGTTTTTCAGGGACCAAGTAGTTACATGTCAGAATGATGAGTCTCAACCTTGTTTCAGGATAAGGCATCAATCTGTCGGTGCGCACCAGAGTCTGACCTGATAGAATTTAAGAGATACTATGGGCCCTGTGATTCCTCTACAGAATGTAATTCTGAACTCAGTGCTCAGTGATGGACAAGATATTCTATCAAAGCTGCTTCTCAGTTCAGCCAAGAGATGTCCGGGGAGTATATCTTTGAAGGTTTTGCCAAGCTGTGTTTTTGTGGATACTAACAGCACTTTTACAATTGACTTTCCTTGTGCCCAGTATGTAATCTCTTGTTTTTATTCTATTTTACCCTCTGAAGACACACCCCCCCACTCCTGCCAACCGTTTGCTGCACCTAAAACTGTCCCCTTTTCTTCATTATCTTTTAGAATCTGGGACTAAAAATATGCTGCAGGATATATCAGAGAAGATGCACATTTAATATTTCACTTAAACACCCTCTCTTCCTATTATAAACTATGCAAGCAGCACATCATTAACTCCAGACCTATTTGTCATTGTGTGTGCTGAAATTCATGGACAGTGTTTGCATTCAAGTAGTCAAAACCTTGAATGTTCTTTATTCACAGTATAAATCTGAAAATGCATAGTCCTTTTTAAGTAAGTTGAATGGTGAGTCAAAAAGAAAATAAATGACTTTAAAGATTAAGAAATGTCAATAGTGAAAGATGTCTCTTCTTCCAGGATACACAACACATTTTTTCTTAATTATTCCTCAGTTTTATTGTAAGCCATCTCAGAGGACAGAAATTGAAGGACAGTTTTAAATTAAGACTCCTCAAGGAATAAAAGCATGAACTGAACAGACTCAGGAGTCACTGTGCTGTTGGAGCTGCACAACGGTAAAATGAATTTAATCCAATAAAGATTTCAAAACCAGAAAGGTAGATGCAGTCCAAAACATCTGCAGAGTATAACTGTGCATCTAGTAAAGGACCTGGAATTAGGGCAATTACATACAATTGAAGCTTACTAATAAAATTCTACTCAGAGAAAATGAATATATATTAACATGTTCAGCTCAAAATAATGTATTCAGCAAATATTTCAATAATATTTCTCTTAGCAGTCATTCTGACTTTTGAAGTACAATGCTTATGTTGTTAAATCTTAAATAAAATCTAAATGTGTTTAGAATGCAAAGTCACATTTCAATTAACAACATTTTGATTTCTATTTATTTTAATTACTATTTTGTACCTATTATTATACAAATTTTATTGATCTTATTCTGCTGGCCAAATTTTCCTCTTGGCTATAGGGAATACTGTATCATAGTCTAATTAACAAACATGTACTCTGTTGAAGATGGCAAAAGTAAAGTACAGTTTATACATCACAGATGAAACATACATACTTTCCAAATTCTAGACAATTTGTGTTTAGTTCTCAGTTACATTGTTCCTCCACTATATGCTTCTCTCAAATGCTGTTCAAACTGATCTCTGACTATACAGAACTAGTAGGGATGCAGGGTGTGACAAGAGGGTCAATATAGTATGGTGGGTCCTGCGCTTTTCTTGGTGGGGGGGGCAGCTAAAATACCATCCCTTACCCCTGTTCTTGGGGCACCAAGGGCCCCACTAGTGGCCCAAGAAGGTGGTAAAGGAGGGAAGGGTTCTGGGTTTGCTCCTCACTCTGAATCCCAGCCCCTCTCAACCCCTGCAGGTTCTTACCCTCTTCTCCCTTGGGTGGTGTATCTTCAGTCCTTAAACACTAGGGCAGGGTTTCCCTTACTCCAGTTTTCTGTTCCTCCAAGTCTAACAGCACACTCCAGTCCCCCCCCCCCCCCTTTTTTTTTTTTTTTTTTTTTTTTTTTTTTTTTTTCTCTCTCTCTCTCTCTCTCTCTCTCTCTCTCTCTCTCTCTCCTTCCCCCTGACTGCCTGAAGCAGGGGGGTTTATTAGGTTTCTAACAGAGCCTTAATTGATTACAGGTGCTCCAATTAACCTGTAGCAACCCTCCCTAGTCTACAGGGAACCAAGCCGTAATTAACCTAGGGTTTATATACTTCCCTTCTATCACTTCCCACTGCTCCCTGGCTCTCCTGTATCACATGGGGAAAAGCAAAAGAAGCCTTCATCCCTTGTATTCCCTGCATAAATTGCAATCCCTGCACTTATAAGAGCACAGACAGATATTGCTTCCATCCCAACTCCCTTTGCTGCACACAGCAGCTCAAAGGGGCATGAAAGAGCAAGGAGGCAGAGGTACTGCTAAAGACAATTTAAATATTTTGTAGTAAACACAGATGATGCCAAATTTTACTGCCTAAAAGTGAGCCAAAAACATTTTCACAAATACTGGTTGCATACTCAGACTTTGAGTTTGTACATTCAAGTGGGCATTTTGTTATACAAAGTGGGTAACTGATGAGAGTGCAGTTTAAACAGTTGAAAATAATTTGCATCTGCCATTAATTGGGGGGAGGAAAAATGCTGGCTCCAATAAATTTGCACTTACAAATTCCAAGCCATCTTTCAGAAAATGACACTGTCAAGGTGATTGAGGCCCCAAAAGCGGGGGGCCTAATTCTGCTTCCTCTGAAGCAATATGGAGTTTGCTATTGACTTTCTGCAGTGATTCTTGCAATATTTTGTGTTTTACTTAATGCCCCAACCAGGGATGGTGCAAGGATATTTTGTGCCCTAGGCAAAACTTCCACCTTGCGCGCCCCTGCCCCCCACATTGGTTCATTGAGGGGCAAATCCCAACAAGCCTTTATAGACCCCAGGGGCCAGCCGTACCCAGGGGCTGCTCCCCAAACCAGGTTTCCCCCTCCCTGCCCCCTGAACTCCCCTGGAGGGTGCACAGCCCCCTGTGAGCCGAGCCCTCCCCACCCCACCCTGGCGGCCCCCGTCCCAAGTCCACTCACTGGCTTTGCCAAGCTTGGGCCGCTGCAGCAGCTCGGCGGGGAGGAGCTGCCTTCTGGGGGCTCCTGCAGCAGATGCATGTGAGCAGAGGCCCCCGTGTGCCCCCCCGAGCTCTTCCCTCACCATGCTCGGGCTCTGCGGCTCACGGAAGTGTAAGCTGCTGCCGCCACTGCCCCTCCCGGAGCAGGCTCAGGGCCCTGCACCCCAGCAGCGGCTCACACGCTCGGGAGCCACGGAGCCCGAAGGGAGTGCTGGGGGGTGCATGGGGGCCTCTGCCTGCATGCATCTACTGCAGCCTCCAGGAGCCCCCCAAGGGGGCGCCAGGTCTCAGCCTAGGCAGGAGGGGCGGGGGGTGCGGCTGCTACCCGCTAGCGACGCTGCCATCTTTGCAGGACTCCTGCCCCCCTGCGCCGCACCAGCTCCTCCATGGCTGGGGCTCACCGCCCCCGCAAGCCGATGCTCTGGCTCTCCAGTGTCTCCAGAAGGCGGCTCCTCCTTGCCGAGCCAGGGCACTGCTTTTTGGCGCCCCCAGGGCCGTCCTTAGGATTTCTGGGGCCCTATGCAGTAATATTAAACTGGTGCCCCTGTGACCGACGGCAGCCTGAGCTTGCAGCCCGGCGGGGGCGGAGGGACAAGGCATAAAGAATAACTGTGACGGCCTGCCTCATGGTGACAGAGAGTCACAGTTCCCCGCAGAGACCCCTGTACCCTCTCCCTCACGCAGAATGGACATGCAGAAGGTACCTAATTAAAAGCACTAAACGTGGGAATAAAAAATGTAGTCACAGGTTTTTTGATATCCCCTGAAGTTTGTCAGACATTTATTTGCAAAAACTTTGTAGTAAGGGTGGGTCAGCTGTCTTGCTGAATACAACATTAAATATTATGGAATACATGATGCAGCTCTTCTCTGTTTTACATTTTCTTAATCAGTATTTCTAAGCTGATTTTATATTTTAAATGTACTCTTAAGCCTTCATAAAGTAATCATTCCAGATAACTACATATTTAACTCACTGAAACAGACTTTATTTTAAATTAATCAATCACACAGGTTTAGTGTATTCGTAACAATGTTCATTGCTTTTAGAAAAAGGGAACACTAATTTACTGTGTGTGATCTCCATAACAATACACATGTTTATAAAATTTCACCAACTTTAAAATATATGTTTCCAAAGATTTTAGGCATAACAAAGGATTTTATATCTTACTAAGGTACTGATTTTGCTTAAAACTAGTTTATCAGATAGTCATAAGTAAAGAAAGGTGGAAGCAATGTGGAAGCAATGGGCTGTTGCTACTTTCAATGGGGGGGAAGGGGAGGGGATGAAGGGAGAAATGGATGGACAGAAAGGACAGGAAGACTTTGGAAGTGAGCTTTTTTTACCATAGTAATTAAAATGTGTATTTTAGATAAGGGCAGGTCCGGCTCCAGGCATCAGGCAACCAAGCACATGCTTGGGGCAGCACCTGGTAAGGGGCAGCCAATCTTGGGGTGGTGGGGGGCAGCGTGGCGCGGCGCTCTGCGGGGGGTGCTCTGGCGGCTTGGCAGGGGGGCAGCGTGGGGCACGGTACTTGAGGGGGGGTTCCGGTGGCGCAGTGCTCGGCGGGGGTGCTCCGGTGGCGCGGCGTGCGTTGCTCGGGGGGGGGGGGGGGCTCGGCGGGCTGGTGCTTTTTTTTGCTGCTTGGGGCAGCAAAAAAGTTAGAGCCGGCCCTGGATAAGGGTGGTCTTTTGAAGAATTTATTTTAAAAAACATATGTCTGAAGATCCAAGCATTTAAGGCTAAAGATGATTGTACATCTAAAAATCTATGCAAGGATTTTTTAGAGATGTGATTTTATAATCTTCACCAACTCACTAATGAAATATTTTTTAAGCAAATTTTAAACTAAGGTCCTGTAGACTGACATGTTCTGAGTAAATATTACAGTCATGCACAACTGTTTTTGTCAGTACATTCAGAAACTGACAGTAGATACCTGGGGGTTGGCAAATGCCTGTTAAATGTCTTCATTACCCCTTGAATGGCTCTTTAACAGTTTCAGTGCTGTGCTAATAGGACTAGCAGGCTGGAGACTTTTTCTCTTTTAACTACTAGATCCCCTTCCCAGGAAGACTCAGAGCCTGCAGGAAGGGTCAGAACAGGGATAGGAAAACCAGTTGGGTGGACACTAAGACCCAGCGGTGCCCCAAATTTTCAGGTGCCCTACTAGTGTGACCAGATGTCCGGATAAAATCGGGACGTCCTGATATTTAGGCATTTGTCCCGCGTCCCAATCCGGATCGATCTTCGGATGGGATGCTGCACTCCGCCTTTTTTTTTTTTTTTCCCCTTCTCCTGAAAAACAGAGGCTCCCCCATTGTAAACTGATCCACACATTGCTACCAGTCTGGACCCAGCTAGACTCGCATGTCAGAATGCAGAGTGAAAGGAAAAGTTACAGTGGTTGTTACTTCTCTGCTCTGCCATTATGGTGATGAGCATGGTGTAAATACCTAGACACTGGAGGTATGCATAGCTAAGGAAGGGTGCATAATCTCCTCTGACTGCCTGCAGCACTGGGCCACAGTAGGGAATTGGGAGAGGGAGCTGTTTGTGTCATTACACCAGCAGCACTCGGCATTTTTTTTTTTGCTCCGCCAGTGACCCCCCCCTTTGTGTCCCGATATTTTCTTCCTGTCATCTGGTCACCCTATGCCTTACCCAGCTGCCTATGCCTGAGGACGGACGTGGGCGCCCCCAACCACTTACCACCCTAGGCCACTGCCTAGTTCGTCTAGTGGTTGCACCAGCCCTGGCCCCAACTCCTGCAGGAGTGACTGCATGAGAATCACAGCTAAAGTTTTTTTAAAAAAGGTTTAACCCTTATGGTTGCACGGGAAAGCTTGAAGACATGATCTGAGTGCACCCAAAAGGATCAGAAACCAGAAAAGAAAAAGAACCCAGCATTTTAAAAAATATATCTAATTTTAAGCCAATCTCATGATATTTTTCGGTCTGACTCATGATTTTTGAAGTCAACAGTACTGTTCTTAGGAATAGTTAAATAGAAAAAGTAATATTTAACTAATTCTTTTTAAAAGTTAAATTTCAATTGAATTTATTTATATTAAAATGTGTTTGTTTGCTTGGGTTTAAAAATTCTTCCAATCAAAATATTGCAGCATCGTGCCAATACATGAGAACCAGGCAGTGAAACCACTTTTCATTACACAAGCTGAGTAAAATGCAAAAAGTAAGCAATGAGTATTGGAGACAAAAAGTGCATTAAACATTTGCTATTCTTTCAGTTTCAGAAATCTGAGGAGTTAAAGACAAAGGATTGAGTTTTTAAAAATATGGTCTTTAATCTAGCAGTGTACCATGATGGAAAATGAAGTCTTTTGTCTCTGAGTAGCAGGTAAGTTGAGCTGAAAATAACTTTAATAAAAAATCAAGTTCAAAAGGAAAATGAATCAAGACAATTATTATAGCATGAGAAAAAAAAGTCAAGAATCTGTCAATGGATGCATTGGAAACGGTATTTCATTTAGATTGTACTAAAGGGTAGTTAAATTCCTTATTAGCTGTCCAAAATTCATCAGGTGGTTATTGGCCTATGTTAAATTTAAAATCTCCAAATGAAATCATAAATACTCACATATTTAAAATGAATAATGAAATTTCTGAACGTCACTTACATTCAAGCAAGATTTCTACTAAAAGTTAAAACAAAAAGGAATATATTTTTAAGAATTGTAATCAACCACCACTTCAAAAGATACCTTTTATCACTGAATGACATAATTTAATAATAGACAAGTTATTTTTGGTTTGTCCATGAATGCAAGAACTATTCCTGTGGTGCTTAGAACCCTTTCTTTCTGCTCTAAGCTACATTATGGATATAAGCATATTAATATACTTTATTTTAAAAATTTATATATCTACCAACTCTCTGAATGTATTACCTTTCCACCTCAAATATATTTGCTCTCAGTATTCAGGTTTATAATGAACCCAGAAAAATCAATAATTATTCTCTTAAATAATTGAACACCTTGAGTCAAGCTTTAGACATTTTTTAAAGGATGTATTGATTTAAATCTTGGAGGGGAAATGTTTGCCAGAGAACCATTATCTCAGGCATGATTAATCTATTTTTATCTGTAGTGTATCTCTTGCCAGCTTTTCCACAAGTAACTATTTTTCAGGAATAAACAGTTTTCTTCTTTCAATTGAAAGAAATATAGGGCTTATGAATCATATAGCAAGATTGTCTAATCTAGTCTGAGGCTATTTTACAGTACAGGTCAAATTTAGGGCCCAATCCAACCCCACCAAAATCATGGAAAGACTACCATTGATTTCAGCAGGAGATGGATAGGTCCTTTCTAATAACTCCACCTTTCTTTTAAGCATCTTTATGTATGGCTACGAGAAGCGACAGATGCCTAATACAAAGGGTAGGAATATTATAAATGAGTGAAATGCTGGAGGAGGAGGATAATATTCCAGGCCACTAAAACTTTGCTGAAGTGCTACCGTGAAAACAATTTTAAAAAAATCACCAGAACTTTAGTATTTACCTGTGACTGTTTTTTTGGATTTAAAGAACACATTAAGAAAGATGCTTAGCCATATACTCTAAGGCCAAACATGATCAACTGGGGCAAATATTACATTAGAAACCTGTGCTAACTGCTACATGCTGGTGCTTGTATTCTGCTTAGTATAATTACACTGGTCTACAATTTTTGAGAAGTCGTCTGCTTCAGAGATAAAATGTGCTATTTATTATGTATTTTGATGTGCTGAATTCAAATATGACAATTAAAACAACTGGCTACTGTTTCTAAGATATTTAAGTTTTTACATTTTATGTCTATGTATCTTGTGTAGATAGAGTTTTAATCATAAATTGTAAACCTAGGTCTTTTCATGTGTTTATGGTTGCTTTACATGATAATATTTCACCTGTCCTGTTTATGTAACACTTTAAAAATCAGCAAAAGGGTTATATAAATAAAATTTATTGGGAAACAAAAGGCAAAAAACTATTATGTACATAGTTTAGTCCTATTCAGTGTCTACTCGGCGCTTCTTGGCTTGTCTCTTGTATTCATTAAATGGAGCATCTCTTGTCACTGTCCAGCAATAGTCTGCAAGCATTGATGGGCTCCATTTGCCCTGATAGTGTTTCTCCATTGTTGCAATGTCCTGGTGAAATTGCTCGCCGTGCTCGTCGCTCACTGCTCCGCAGTTCGGTGGAAAAAAATCTAGATGAGAGTGCAAAAAATTTATCTTTAGTGACACGTTGCAACCAAGGCTTTTGTATGCCTTGAGGAGGTTTTCCACCAACAACCTGTAGTTGTCTGCCTTGTTGTTTCTGAGAAAATGTATTGCCACTAACTGGAAGGCTTTCCATGCCGTCTTTTCCTTGCCACGCAGTGCATGGTCAAATGCATCATCTCAAAGAAGTTCACAAATCTGAGGACCAACAAAGACACCTTCCTTTATCTTAGCTTCACTTAACCTTGGAAATTTTCCACAGAGGTACTTGAAAGCTGCTTGTGTTTTGTCAATGGCCTTGACAAAGTTCTTCATCAGACCCAGCTTGATGTGTAAGGGTGGTAACAAAATCTTCCTCGATTCAACAGGTGGTGGATGCTGAACACTTTTCCTCCCAGGTTCCAATGACTGTCGGAGTGGCCAATCTTTCTTGATGTAGTGGGAATCTCTTGCACGACTATCCATTTGCAGAGAAAACAGCAGTACTTTGTGTATCCAGTCTGCAGACCAAGCAAGAGAGCAACAACTTTCAAATCGCCACAAAGCTGCCACTGATGTTGGTCATAGTTTATGCACCTCAAAAGTTGTTTCGTGTTGTCATAGGTTTCCTTCATATGGACTGCATGACCAAATGGAATTGATGGCAAAACATTGCCATTATACAGTAAAACAGCTTTAAGACTCATCTTCGATGAATCAGTGAACAGTCTCCACTCATCTGGATCGTGAACAATGTTGAGGGCTGCCATCACACCATCGATGTTGTTGCAGGCTACAAGATCACCTTCCATGAAGAAGAATGGGACAAGATCCTTTTGACGGTCACGGAACATGGAAACCCTAACATCACCTGCCAGGAGATTCCACTGCTGTAGTCTGGAGCCCAACAGCTCTGCCTTACTCTTGGGTAATTCCAAATCCCTGACAAGGTCATTTAGTTCACCTTGTGTTATGAGGTGTGGTTCAGAGGAGGAGGATGGGAGAAAATGTGGGTCCTGTGACATTAATGGTTCAGGACCAGAAGTGTCATCCTCTTCCTCGTCTGACTCAAGTGAGAATGATTCTGATGCATCAGGAATCGGCAGTCCTTCTCCGTGGGGTACTGGGCGTATAGCTGATCGAATGTTTGGATAATACACAGTCCACTTTTTCTTCTTTGACACACCTTTCCCAACTGGAGGCACAATGCAGAAGTAACAATTGCTAGTATGATCTGTTGGCTCTCTCCAAATCATTGGCACTGCAAAAGGCATAGATTTCCTTTTCCTGTTCAACCACTGGCGAAGATTTGTTGCACAAGTGTTGCAGCATATGTGTGGGGCCCACCTCTTGTCCTGATCTCCAATTTTGCAGCCAAAATAAAGGTGATAGGCTTTCTTAACCATAGTGGTTATACTGCGCTTTTGTGATGCAAAAGTCACTTCACCACAAACACAGCAGAAGTTATCTGCACTGTTCACACAAGTACGAGGCATCTCTGCTCACTTTGGCTAAACAGAAGTGTGTCCCTTTGCAAAATCAAACACTGACAAATAAGAGAGCACGACACTGTATGATTTCTAGATCTGATATAGGGCAATTTGTTCAGCAGAGTGATGTAAGCTTTGTTATGATTGCATCATCCATGACTTCTAGGAATAACATGATGCAATTCATATCATGTATGACGCAATACCAGCTTCAGATTGCACCATTCATTGTTTTGCCTAAAAAGCAAGTACTGTCCAAACCCAGTCATAGATTTATTCATAGATCCAGTCAAAGATGTATTTTAGTCATTTCTGGTTTAAATTGAGATCCGTTCCCTTTATAACTCACTTATCCTCTGCCATTCCCAAGTCAAGGGTCAGATATACTGACCCAATAGCATATCTTGAAAACTAGAGCCAATCAACAATTTTAAGCATCATTTTCATTCTCAGTGACCCAGAATTAATAAAGTTTGACTACATTTATTTCAGAAGCATTTTGGCTGTAGAGCAATGTTATTTGTATTACCATAGCACCTCAGAGCTCAAGTCATGGGCCAGGATCCCATTGTGCTAGGCGCTGTACAACCAGTGAACAAAAATACTGTCTGTCCCACAGATCTTACAGTCACTGCAAGATTAAAAACATTGTGGGCCTTATTCTGAGCTCACATACACTTACATGAATGAAGTTGCATCATGCTAAACCCAGCATATGTGAGGTCAGAATAAATCTCTTGGACTTTCAGCTATACCATTTATAGAGACATGTTTAATTTTTTATTATACCTAAATTGAATGCAACTGCCCCAAAAGTGATTTTATTTGTCCATTTGAAACCGTCTTGTCCACATGGAGTAATTCCACAGACCCCACTGTAAGGAAGATCAGAATTTGACCCCTGGTTCCAGTCAGTGAAGGTTTGTCCATTTGTCCTCAGAAACTTCTTATCATTTTCTTTGTAGGTAGTCTTGACCAAGATGCTAAATTAATCAGCTCATGACTAAAAGTTGTTTCTCCACTGAATAGTTACAACCTAGGCAAGGACAATACAAACTCAGTGCACCTGGGGGAGGGAGAAGCAAAGGTGATGTTACAACACCATCCCACACTTCTTTGATCCTAATGGGAAGCCAGAGGTTATTTTTATCCTTGACTTAGTTTACTGCAGCTCTTAGGGGCCATATACAAGCCTGGGATCACAACACACTCTATCCACAATCCATCCTACTCCTGGCTAAGACGGCTAGGAGCAGGTGGTATTTTCCTACATAAGGGGAATGTTTCAGCTGGCTGTCAAAGCAAGCTCTCCATTCCTTTGCTCTGCCACATGCAGGATTTGATCCCTGCAGTTTAAACAAAAGTTTCTGTACCTAGTCCATTATTTAACCAAGAATCTAAACACCCAACCTAATGTCAGTTCAAAGAGTGGCAGCGAAGAAGCCATCTTCAGCTGACTTGATTCTGATTGCACCTTATAGATTCTCAGCAATCAATATAGATTCCAAGGCAAGAAGGGAACCAGTGTGACATGAATGTTTTGGTTGACCCAAATCTGCATCAGACAAGGTGGTATTTTCCTACATAAGGGGAATGTTTCAGCTGGCTGTCAAAGCAAGCTCTCCGTCCCTTTGCACTGCCACATGCTTATTTCTGGAATCACTTCTGCCACAGCTAAACACAGAAGAATAGCACAGTCTTGTGAGACACCGGTCTCAAATGCATTTCAGTGATGACAGACCCTGTCCACTCTACCTTTCAGTAGTCAACACTGCATAGCATGTAGTAATGTACAGTGTGACACTGTACTATCTTTTATCTTTAGAGAGCTCTGTTACCAAACTTAAATAGAATGCATGTATTTGTACCTCAGCTAGCCCACTGTATTAACACTAGTAAGCATTAATAAAATCAATCAGTTTAAAGATCAAATAAATCCCAAGGGATGCTGGGGTAGATATTACTGTATTATGCTCCCTTCTTTTGCTGTAGAAAAAATAGCTTCAAGAAAATAACATTTTTAAAAGACTACAATCTTCAGAGAGTATAGGCACATGTCAAAATCACTCTGGTTGAGTTTTTGAAAAAAGACTTCAGTTATAATCCTCAAGTCACTTTGGTGTATTTAAATCTTAAGCCTATTTTTCCTCTTAATTATAATAATCATTGACTTCCCCCCCCCCCGACATCATAGATAAAATTCATACATATATTATGTGCCAAATTGCTTAGTTGTATTATTCACATTCTTTTAGAATTCATCTATAATTTAACTAATTCAAGGTATATTCCTACAACAAAACACTACTTTAAACTTTCAAGTGCAGTAGAATTCTTTATGCAAAACAGCTATAAAATAGGGCCTAAGTCCAAGAGTCACAACTCAGCCCCAGGTTCCCTCTTGCCCCACAAGTGAAATAAGCTATGCCAGCTTTTTTATTCATAGAGGTTTCTTCCCCTCTTGCATCAGCTAAGTTGTGCTGCCTGGTGCCTGAGTGGGGTAGAACCAAAGCCCTGCACACTATCCACTCACTCCCCAAGGGATGGGGTGTAGTGGCCTGGCAATGCCTGATCTCCCCCTCCACCATTGCTAATGTTGCTAGGGTAGCAAGCCCAGGGGAATAAGGGCTGATCCAGCTCCATTGACACTGACAGATTAATTTCTCTGCCTCTACATGGGAATCTATGGCTGATGTCATCTACTCACATGGATTTAGCCACCAGCTTTATGCTGGCAACTCGCAAGGTTTTTTCCTACTTCTGACCAATCCCCTTTGGTCCTATCCTGCCTTTCTGCTTCTTCTTCCAACACCATCTCCAGGCTCTCACTGCCATCTTAGCCTTAACATGACAAAAATGTAACTCCTTATTTTCCCCCCAAATCCTCCATATTTCCATTACTGTTAACACCGACGTTCTCATTGTGGCTCAGGCTCAGGCCCTCGGGTCATCTTTGTCTCTTCCCTCTCATCTAGGCTGGGTCCAAATCCCGCCACTTCTTCCTCCACAACATCTAAGATGTGATGTTTCCAAGACACCCACACAGACCCTTCATACAATACATAAAGTAGAGACAGATTAACAGATTCTCTGAAGATCATAAAGGGAGTCTGTGGCCAAGCCAGGAAGCTGGGCCTCCCAAGTCCCAATCCCTTGTCTTAACCACATGACAATCCATCCTCGTTTTGTCAGTTCTTGAGTTTCTGTTGTTAGGCTTAGGTTTATCCTAATGTACTTTGATAATAACCCGCATAATCTAGGGACTTTCATTGAGACAGCTCTTTCTTAGGCTCCCAGGAATTTCACCTTGGGTTTCATCAGCTTCTTAGCAAACAGGGACTGAAAGGAGCCAGAGAGCCTGCTTTTCAGGCTGCTGGCTATGTTCTGGGTTTTGGTGGAGGATCCCAGCTCTCCCCAGGAGGGGGCAAGGAGCCTAGTTGGAGCCAGACAGTCTGCTTTTTAAGTTCCCAATTGTGTTAATAGGTTGTAAGCATAACCTTCTCCATGGCAACCAAAGGAGCATATTACTATTCAGTCTGAGACATTCTGTCTAACACACACTGCATCTGTATATGTAACAATTACAGTATGCCACGATAACCAGAGGATTGATTCAAAACTCTGAGTCATTTTTCATAGGTATTCTTGTGTATGTCAAAATAGTACGACATGATATATTTCTTTTCTTCACTAATTCCTCTCATTACCTCTTTGACATCCCTGTACCTCTTCCTTCTGATCGGAGAACTCGAAACGGGAGCACAACTCCATGCATTGCACAATAATTCCAGTTTCATTATGATTTTCTACCAGGGCAAAGATTTTCAGTCTCTCATTTTCCAGCCTCCCTTTTGAGTAGGATGCACTCTCTCCTTTTCCTTCATATTTCTGAAGAAGAAATTTACACAGACAAAACTTTCAGTCAAAAAGCATGATGGCAGAGAGTTGGCTGACTAATTTGAGCAAATCTGGGAGCATTTTGAGAGAAAACCTGTGGCTGATCACTAAAGATCAACTTGCAGCAAAAGAAATGTTTCTATGCAGATGAATTTAGTGACTTTGAAAAATGCTGGCATGACAGATCTGGAAAATACAACCTTATTACCTTGAGGAATTAGGATAGTTTAATTTCCCTGTGTATTCTTGTTCTGATCCAACACCCACATGAGTTAATGGGGGCCTTGCTATTGATGTCAATTGGCATGGGATCAGATGTTGTATATTTGACCTCTCTGCTGAGATTCAGTAAAAGGATGACAGAAGTAGTGCCTAATGTGCTTTGATTGATGTGGAGAACTTCCCACTTGGACCTGAATCCATATTGACCCCTAAAGAGCAATTGGATGGTGACAAATTTTCTCTTTGTCTTGACCAAGTGGGCTGAATTTGGACCTGCAATCCAAGGATGAAAGGCTTTGTATCTCATTTCCATCCTTTTGAGCTATCCAATCTACTCAAATGACTTTAAAAGAACAGAATAGTGACATCTAAGCGAGCCAGAGGATGTAAGGTAGTGGAAGACACAACTAGCTATTTTTGTCTGATGCAGATTTGGGTCAACCAAAACATTCATGTCAATTGTTTCAGTTGAACAAAAACAACAACAACAAAATGAAAAACAATTGAAACACATTTTGACATTTTCAAAATGAAACTTTTTTTTACTTGAAAAGACTTTTCATTTTGAATTTTCCTTCTAATTCATTTTTTTTAAAAAATCAACATCAAACCGAAACAGTTTGTTTGAACCTAAATGATTTTTTTTTTTTTACTTTTTGCTTGGCCAAAATTTTGGAAGGATTTTTTTTTCAATTGCCTGGGAACCAAAATAATAATAATAATAAAAATTAAAACCACAGTGACTCCCACAATGCTACTCAATACCAATGTCAACCCCTTCAGCAGGAGTGAACTCTAATGACAGGGAGATATTGAGGCCCATTCCAGATTAGCTTCCTTTTTCCCAGGGAACCTGCTACCTAATGCCACATTTTGCCAACTGCACAATTAATGATATGACTGAAATATAAGCGGCTCTGGCAGGTACAAATAATTGAATTCAATTTTAACTATTTTGAAACAGCACAATTTTAATTTTTACATTTTAATATTTCTTTTTCTTTTAGACAAATGTGTTTGGCAGAAAGTGATATCCTGCTACATGGGATATTCAAATGTGGTGGTGCAAAGTAGGATTGTGTTTGCGGTTGCCATTTACTCTATTTTCAATCAGAGGATAAAAAGATCATTTTACATTTCATAACAAGAGAAAACAAATGATGCTATTTTTGTTTTCTTTCCAAGAAACAAAGGAGCCCACACAGAAGGAGATAGTCACTTCTTCTAGCTAATTGAATGGTTAAAGATATTATATTTTCTTTAAATAAGTCTGCCTAAACAAGTGCTAATTTGCACTACTGACTCCTATATATAAGCCACTAGCAGGCAAGTACTGACACACAGAATTTTTTTTTTCACCTTCACTATTGTGGAGACTAAATAGTGATTTCAGAGCAAAGGAAGTTCTCATTCTAAGCCCTATTTCTGAATCTTTTCTCCATTTGAAAATCCCTCACACTCCCATCTTTTCAGCCTAATCTAGAAGAAAGTTCATCTGCAGAACTCCAGATGAACTCAGCAGCACGGGAAACACCAGAACTCTGCAAATGAAGCCACAGAAGTCATATTTTTGAGTCATAGCCCTCTGATAAGATACTCTTCACATTATCCACATCCCCTTAGATGATAAAACTAAGCATGATTTATCCCAATAAAGGTATTAATTTTCTTGTGATTAACGTGTTGCTCATTTCGTTGTTTCCTTGCATGAGTGTACATTAGAAAACTTCAGTTTAAGAACAGAATAATATTTTAACAAATGTTTTCAAAACAGTATGAGATTTATACGTTAACTGACAGGGTAGGAATTGCCAATAAGGCACTCAGACAATGGAGAGGTGGTATAAGAACCTGTATAGATTAGAATAGCATATGTGCTTAGATCAGTGACCATCTTAGCCCAGGGTCCTTTCTGCAACATTACATTTATCAGCTACTTCAGAGGAGGGTGGTAAAATCCCCAGTGAACAGTTATGGAAGAACTTGCCTTTGGGGTAAAGTTTTTTTCCTTAACTTCCATTATTTAGTGGTTGGCTTATGTCCTAGTGGATAGAGACGTATATCCCTTATATTTTTATCCTATATAATATAACTGTGGGTGTTGTAATTATCCATACAATAAAGGGACAGGGTTGCATTCTTAAAAGAAAATTATTTAACACATTGTTTGGGGGGAGGAGAAACTTTTATTTTAAATGTATGTCTAGATTTGAACAGAAGAACAATGCCCACAACAATGCACACAACTAGCCCCTGCCACCATGTCTACCCTACTATTTTTAGTCTTCTATCTCAATGAGAGCTGGTGTGGAGAATGTCTATGTGAGCTGAGAATCACACACCTAGATTGTAGCATAGATGTAGCCTTCGAGGGGGTAGAGTGTTTTTTTTTTTTTTTCTTAGTGTGAGTCTGATTTCAGGGTATATTTCAAGTTAGTCTTCAGAGCACTGGTATCAGGCCACCCAAATAAATGAGTGAGAGAATATATATCCACAATCTTCAGATAATTAAGGACAGGAAAGTTTAGTGTATTCTTTAATGAAAACTAAAATTTTTGGTACCATGGTTTGATATACAGTATTGATTTCTGTTTGGGAGTTTTATCCTTTTACTTTACTGTTAGATATACTGACGTCATCGAGAAATGAAGTGACACATATTTTCTATATTTAGTTTTAATATACTTTGTCTCTGTATAAATTCAAGGAAGTTTTTCTAGGATGCTGGGTTTACTTTTACAATGATTCAATCTTAGCTTCTTAGGACTGATTCTAAATAATATCGCTTAGTTATGAAAGAACAAACAAGTCTTTGATTCCTATGGGAAATGTTTATCCAGTGGAAGTTTGTCAGCTTGTTTTTACTCTTCTCTTTTTTGAAAATAATAAAAAAATATAAAACCACCCACACACATTCAGACTGAGCATAAAAAAACAGTAGTGGGCGGGTATGATTCTCCAGCACTTTACACCTTGTGTAGTTGTTTACCTATGCAATGTGGGTGTAAATGCAACAAAATCAGAAAGACAGCATTTTATATTCACTTTGCACAACCATAAATTACTATGCAATATGCAAGGCAGTAGGGAATCCAGTCCAAAGTATTATTTTAAGAGCCTTTGACTGAATATAGGCAAGGGATGGTTTACAATCACAAGACATTTGGAAGAATGGTACAGGAAGACGACAGCAACAGGAAAACACAATACATTTCAACATAAAAATGGATTAGTAAGGTATAAAGAATTATAAATGTGACTGCATTGGCTGCACCTGTGTATCAGTCAACATGATGGACCAAAGGTAGTCCCGATTATAAAATGGTAATCAACTATGGTATACCATGACCAGTGTATCTCCTACCCAGTACCAACTGCCTAAAGAAGAGCTGTAAGAATTATACCATTGGGCTTAAATATCAAGGCTGGCAGCAGATAGGAGAAAGTACAGAAGAGGCTGAACTTTTGACAGGTGGACATTATTTACTCTAAATAAAACAGGAGACAGTCTGAGCAAAGAGTCAGACTGTTCTGTCTAACTACCTGCTCCTGGAAAATGTGTGCTCTAAGGCACCCTCACTGCATGTGTTTAGAAATGCCAACTGGTAAATTATACTGAAAGTATTTTAAAATAAATAAAGCTGTTTAAGATCTCAGACCCCTGACAGCATATATCAGAAGATTTATGGTAAAATCCTCTCTTCACAGCCTCCTGATGACACTAGGTTTATTCCATGTGGCCCTATCTACACTAGGGACATTTTTAAAGAACTTCCCACCCTTGCTAACACCAGTTCAGCTTCCGTAATATAGGAAACATTGGGGCCCTTGTGTAGAAATGTTGCTGCTGTTCAAACCACAGCAGAGTGTCTGGAACTCCCATTAACCTCAGTGTGCATCACATGGAAGGAGTGACTTACTTTATGTTGAATATTAATGCATAGATCTCAGGAAAATATTATATAACAAAATATTATAGTTGAAAATTAGTTCATCCTTTATGTGACAAAAGATGAGTTCAGGATTCTATGTTTCCTATGCAGGGGTCAAGATTTCACCAATTCCTTTGGGGAAAAAAGGGTAAGAAATATAGCTCCCTGCATTTTTGGGACATTTCCAAATTAGGTTTAATTAACACACTGGTAAAAACACCAGAAGCCTTTAGAGTCTTGTTTACAGCAAAGATCCTGCTAGCACTATGCTTAATAGTCATGTTGGTGAGAACTTTTGACCCACACCGCAGACAAGATTATGGAGACTGAAGATTCTTCTGTTGAATTAAACATCAAAACTCCCATTGTAGGAATGAACCCAATATTGGTTCCCAAAGGTGTTCGGACACTTTTACATTATTTACTTCTGCCAGCTATGTCAATCATGTGTGTTATGAGGTGTTATCCCTGACCAGTACAGCTTTGCTAGCAAAAGCCCCTAGTGTAGATGCAGTTATATCAGCAAAACTGGTTTTGCCAGTACTGTATGGCTTATTTCACTGTGGGAGGAGGGGCGGGGGGCAGAAGTAGGGGGTTGCTATAAGCTATACTGGCAAAGTGTAGTTTTGCTGGAATCACTGCATCTATACACGGAGCACTTTGCCAGTACAGTATCCTGGTAGAACTATACCGACAAAGCATTCCTAGTGTACACATGGCCTTAGTGCTTTGAGTTGTTACACAGAACTGAATGCTTGTAACTGAATTATAACATTGAACCGAATGCTTGACCACAGGTTTTGGAAAACAGCAAGCCTTTCAGCTGCACTTTAGATTTTATTTGTGCTTTTAAGTATACACCAATATTCTGTTTAATGTGTCTGGATCTTTAAGTTATACAATTGATTGAAACACTGGAATTTTCCTTTAGACATGAAGAGATGCCATGAATTTCTGTGCAACTCTGACATATGGGCAGTATACATACATCTTTCAACACATTCCTGGGAGAAATGTTCTTCTCTTCCCCAAAGTCTCTCCCTCCATTCAGGCAAAAAATAAATGACAGCTACTGGATGGTTCAAAATATAATTTCTTGTTACACTCTCTGGACCTACAAGGCAATATTAAACATAGCAATCCACGATTTAAGATTATTACAGTTGCCCAGATAAAGCAGGTAATTAATTCCCTAAGGGAACTAATGAGGCTGTGCTTTGCTATAATCATGTTAGTTTTCTGACTGCTTAGAGAAGGCACTAAAAATTGGATAAGCGCAGTAATAGAATGCCAGTATGATTCTATGAAGTGACATGTTATACCTGCTAATCATCTGTTAATTTCATGCTGGACATCATTGTTCAAGATGTAATAATTGTATTATGTATTTGCAAACTACATAATAAAAGTCTGTGTAGATTGGGGCTGAAAGAATCTTGTCTAGAGCTGCTTAAGACAAAAGAATTCATGTAGCCACTTAAGAATTATTGTTGGAGATTTACATTTTTTCCCATGCAATACTAAGTTATCTGATTTCTTCTGATAGATTCCAACTACAGTAGTTCAAACCTAGGCATAATTGCCATTGACTGGGAGTGCCATTGCCATTACTGAATTATGAAACTTAGTGAGTTAAATAAACACTCATAATAAATGGCTAAGGATAAAGCATAAGAAAATGTACTTTGATCATCTGTTTTTACAACAGTAGTTTTAATTATTTACAATAATAAATCACAATATACTGTAATTTCATAAGTTAATGATATTTTAGCAATATTATCTCACCATATTAGGCTACTATTTAAGGTCTTTGCTGAGAAATGGTCCAATTGTCAGTATTTTTATGCAAATGATAAAGCCTGCAGAAAAGCAAGCTGAGCATCAAAGTTTCTACTGTATGTTATTTTTTCAAAATAATCATTTAAGTTTTTTATATCTTTATAAGTACTTTGAGGAGCTGAACTAAAAATAGTACTGAACATTTAAAATGTTAGCTGTTTTTGACATGTACACATCACCATTTTCCATTGAAAATTGGATTTTTAATTTTTTTTTGAATGAGTAATTTTCATTTATTCACATAATACAGTACAAAAAAAAAGTGTTTTGTCTTACATACTGTACAATGTAGCACAACTCATTTCCTGGAAGGTCAGCTTGCACTAAATAACCAAAGCTCATCTTCTGACTTGCAATAAATGGATATTCACAAGCTAATTTTGCTGATGAAAGATGATGCAGCGGAGCTTAAAATGGAGACAGGATTGTTCCTAGGTTCAGTTATGCTAGCACCACGTTTGTGGAAACAGCAATTCTCCTGCTTTTGATGGGCACTTTTAAAATGCAAGTACCAAATTTTATTCCACCGTATCTGCTGCTTCTGTCGTGTAATGAAAAAGGTGTCAATGCTACACTGTAAAAAATCATCCATTTTCTAAAGCTTGTCAAATTAAAATAGGACTAAAGATAATCACAGACAAAGCTAACACAATTAAATTACTAAAGAGAAAGAATATCAAGTTTCAACAAGCATACAAAAATTAACTAAAAAATAGAACCAGATTTATAAACAATATTTTCAATAGACATGGTAGTGCAGGAATAGAGCATAAGAACAACGTAAGCAGATTGCCTGCTAGTTCCCTGAACTCTTGCTCAACTTCCCATCAGCAACATTAGCTGAAAGATACATCATCTAGTAACTTGGAGTTTTATGTAATTAGTAAGTACATAAACCTTCTGATAATACTAAAAATCAACATCCTCATTCTCAAGAAGTGACAGGTTGTATGAGCAAACCAATATTATAAACAATAAACTTTCCATTTTCCCAAACCACATTTCGGTGAAATTTTGGGTTTGTTTTGTTTTGTTTGTTTTTGTTTTTTGTTTTTTTTTTTAAAGGAGATTCTCACCTGATTTCTGCTTTTGGAAGGGAAGTTGTTGGACAACCTTAGTTTTAAATAGAAAATGTCAAGTTTGGTTGTTTGCCTAAAAAGGTGGTTTCCCAACTTCCCACTCCACTCAACACTGCATCTATATCAGTTATTGTCCAAAACTCTCCTCATATCACTTCCTGGGGATTCCTTTCGTTCAAAAGTAAAAATCACAACAAGCAAACAGCCTAAGCTAGGATTTCATTGTGAATAAGTAAGGATATCTCTACACTGCAAATAAACACCTGTCTGGCCCATGTCAGCTAACTGAAGCTCACAGGACTCAGGCTGCAGGATATAAAGTTGTAGTGTAGACGTCTGGGCTCAGCAAGATCCCAGGTTCTGGGACCACAGAAGGCTATCCATGTGAGAGGATACCATGACATCATCTGGAAGGAGGGTCCCAACTATGGGATCATTTCCTTCTGCTTGATGTTCTCCTTCCCTGAGACTGTCATCCTTCTCAAAGGCACAGAAGCTATCAGACTGGGGGTGGAATTGCTCTATTGTCTCTCTGAAAGCCTCCTCTATGTCCCTCTGTCTCCCTTAGCTCCTGCAGTTCAGCTACTCTGGTCTCAAGAGCCTGTATTCAGTCTGAGGGCCAGAAGTTGCTTGCACCAAATGCTCACATACACCACCTCCCCACAAGGTAGGTAACCCTACATGCTGCATTCAGTGCAATAAACTGGATAGCTCCCACTCTGCTGCTGGACTTCTACCTGAATTGTTTTTTACTTTTTCAGGGTGTTTTTTCTTTGTTTTGTTCTTTGGTTTTTGTTTGTTTGTTTGTTGTTGTTTGAGGGGAGTGCTATTTGCTTAGGTTTAGAGTATATTTGTTAGGTGTTTCTGCCTCTTGCACTCCCAAAATTCTCCTGTTTGCTAGCTTCTCTGGTGGCTTAGGAGCTGTCTTTTAAAATTCCTGTTTTCTGGGAGTTAGCCTCCGCCCCCTGGTCAAGGGATTTTACAAGGATTAGGGATCAAAGGATAGCAGGCTAGAGCCCTGTTAATAAGATTTCAGCCTAGCTTAGCAGGTAACTTGGCTGAGCACACAGCCCCCAGAACAGACAAGCAAGCACATAACAAATTAGGAGATAACAAACTCACCTCAAAGTTTAAGTCAGGGGTCTCAACACGCGGCCCGTGGGCTGCATGCGGCCCGCAGGGTGATTTTCTGCGGCCCGCGAGCCCCCCCCGCTGTCCCCCAGTGTTTACCTGAGCGGCTCCGGCCGGACGTGCACCGGAGCAGGTCATGCTCCCTGCCTGCCTGCTCTGAGCTGTGCAGCTCTGGAAAGAGGCTGGAACGTGGGGAAGGGGGGGCGGAGAGGCTGTGTGTGGCTGTTGCTTTAGGCAGCGCCCCCAGCAACTCCCATTGGCTGGGAATGGGGAACCGCAGCCAATGGGAGCTGCTGGAGGCGGTGCCTCAAGCAACAGAAACACACAGCCCCTCTGCCCCCCTTTCCCCAAGTTCCAGCCTCTTGCGGGGGCAGGGCAGGCAGGGAGCCTGCCCTGCCCCCGGTACGCGCCGGGCCAGATCCTGCCCCCCGAATCCCTCCCGCAGCCGAACCCCCTGCCCTGAGACCCTGCCACACCCTGCACCCTGAACCCCGCCCTGAACCCCCTGCCGCACCCCGCACTCCTCTTGCACCCCAACCCACTGCCCTGATCCCCCTGCCGCACCCCACACGCCTCTTGCATCCCAACCCCCTGCCCTGAGCCCCCTGCTGCACCCTGTACCCCGACCCCTTGCTGTACCCCTCACCCCTCCTGCACCCCACACCCCAACTCCCTGCCCTGAGCCCCCACCACAGCCCTCCTGCACCCCGTGGGGGCAGGGAGGGGGCAGAGTTGGGGTGGGGATTTCGGGGAAGGGGTTGGAATGGGGGCAGGGAAGGGGTGGGAAGAGGCAGGGCAGGGGTGGGGCCTCATGGAAGGGGTGTAGTGAGGGCGGGGCTGAGGGCGGCGGGGGGGGAGGTGTCAGTAATGTGGCCCTCGGGCCAATGTATTAGTCCTCATGTGGCCCTCATGGTCATTTGAGTTTGAGACCCCTGGTTTAAGTAGTCTTCTATTTCACCTTGCAGAATTTACTTGCAGAACATCCCTGTTTGCTAACCCTTCCTCTGTTTCTGGAAAAATATATATCTTGTCAAATTAACCTGATTTCTTTTTTTTTAAATAAAGATAACATTGTTATAACCTATTTAGACTGCTGTAAGGCATTTGACATTTTGATTAAGAAAATAGATTGATACAAAATCAACATGGCACATATCAAATTCTCTCTAACAAAGGTCTCAAAATGCAATTGTAAATGGGGAATCACTATCGAGTGGTATGTTTCTAGTGGGATTCAGCCCTATGTTATGGAACATTTTAATCAATGAGCTGGAAGTAAACAAACTCATTAATTATAAAGTTTGTAGGTGACACAAAGACCAGAGGGAGTGGTAAATAATGGAGATGACAGGACACAGATACAAAGTGATCTGGATCACTTGGTAAGCTGAGCAAAAGCAAACAATATGTGCTTCAATACAACCAGACAGCAAGTCATATACCTGAGAATGAAGAAACTGGTCATATTTACAAGATGGGGGACTCTATCCTGTAAGCAGTGACTGACAGAGACATGGAGGGATAATCAGCTGAACTATAGTGGATAATCCTCTAAACCATGAATTATTTTTCTTATTTGATTGTTAGGGCCTAAAGGCTTGTAGAAAGGTGAATCATAAGAACATAAGAATGGCCGTACCGGGTCAGATCAAAGGACCATCTAGCCCAGTATCCTGTCTACCGACAGTGGCCAATGCCAGGTGCCCCAGAGGGAGTGGACCAACAGGCAATGATCAAATGATCTCTCTCCTGCCATCCATCTCCATCCTCTGACAAACAGAGGCTAGGGACACATTCCTTACCCATCCTGACTAATAGTCATTAATGGACATAACCACCATGAATTTATCCAGTTCTCTTTTAAATGCTGTTATAGTCCTAGCCTTCACAACCTCCTCAGGTAAGGAGTTCCACAAGTTGACTGTGTGCTGCGTAAAGAAGAACTTCCTTGTATTTGTTTTAAACCTGCTGCCTATTAATTTCATTTGGTGACCCCTAGTTCTTGTATTATGGGAATAAGTAAATAACTTTTCCTTATTCATTTTCTCCACATCACTCATGATTTTATATATCTCTATCATATCCCCCCTTAGTCTCCTCTTTTCCAAGCTGAAGAGTCCTAGCCTTTTTAATCTCTCCTCATATGGGACCCGTTCCAAACCCCTAATCATTTTAGTTGCCCTTTTCTGAACCTTTTCTAGTGCCAGTATATCTTTTTTTAGATGAGGAGACCATAGCTGTATGCAGTATTCGAGATGTGGGAGTACCATCGATTTATATAAGGGAATAATATATTCTCAGTCTTATTCTCTATCCCTTTTTAATGATCCCTAACATCCTGTTTGCTTTTTTGACTGCCTCTGCACACTGCGCGGACATCTTCAGAGAACTCTCCAGTATGACTCCAAGATCTTTTTCCTGACTTGTTATAGCTAAATTAGCCCCCATCGTATTGTATGTATAGTTGGGGTTATTTTTTACAATGTGCATTACTTTACATTTATCCACATTAAATTTCATTTGCCATTTTGTTGCCCAATCACTTAGTTTTGTGAGATCTTTTTGAAGTTCATCACAGTCTGCTTTGGTTCTAACTATCTTGAGCAGTCTTGGTTCTAACTATCATCTGCAAACTTTGCCACCTCACTGTTTACCCCTTTCTCCAGATCATTGATAAATATGTTGAATAGGATTGGTCCGAGGACTGATCCTTGGGAACACCACTAGTTACCCCTCTGCATTCTGAGAATTTACCATTAATTCTTACCCTTTGTTCCCGGTCTTTTAACCAGTTCTCAATCCATGCAAGGACCTTCCCTTTTATCCCATGACAACTTACTTTACTTAAGAGCCTTTGGTGAGGGACCTTGTCAAAGGCTTTCTGGAAATCTAAGTACACTATGTACACTGGATCCCCCTTGTCCACATGTTTGTTGACCCCTTCAAAGAACTCTAATAGATTAGTAAGACACGATTTCCCTTTACAGAAACCATGTTGACTATTGCTCAACAGTTTATGTTTTTCTATGTGTCTGACAATTTTATTCTTAACTATCGTTTCGACTAATTTGCCCGGTACCAACGTTAGACTTACCGGTCTGTAATTGCCGGGATCACCTCTAGAGCCCTTTTAAAATATTGGCGTTACATTAGCTAACTTCCAGTCATTGGGTACAGAAGCCGATTTAAAGGACGGGTTACAAACCTTAGTTAATAGTTCTGCAACTTCACATTTGAGTTCTTTCAGAATTCTTGGGTGAATGCCATCTGGTACCGGTGACTTGTTAATGTTAAGTTTATCAATTAATTCCAAAACCTCCTCTAGTGACACTTCAATCTGTGACAGTTCCTCAGATTTGTCACCTACAAAAGCCGGCTCAGGTTTGGGAATCTCCCTAACATCCTCAGCCGTGAAGACTGAAGCAAAGAATGCATTTAGTTTCTCCACAATGACTTTATCGTTTTTAAGCGCTCCTTTTGTATCTCGCTCATCAAGGGGCCCCACTGGTTGTTTAGCAGGCTTCCTGCTTCTGATATACTTAAAAAACATTTTGTTATTACCTTTGGAGTTTTTGGCTAGCCATTCTTCAAACTCCTCTTTGGCTTTTCTTATTACAGTCTTGCACTTAATTTGGCAGCGTATATGCTCCTTTCTATTTACCTCACTAGGATTTAATTTCCACTTTTTAAAGGAAGTCTTTTTATCAATCAGGGCTTCCCTCCTCTCCAGTGGTACCAGACTAGGGCAATCTGTTCAGGAAACAAGTTGTGACAGGTTTGTCCTTACCTGGAGAATGCATTTCAATTCTTGGTGCAGAACAGGCTTGCTACAGCAAAACAGAGTTCTGCCTGTTATTGTCCTTTTAGCATTGCTGAGAGTGGAGTGGAGTCCAGAAAATTTTAATATGCAGGCTTCTCTACCAGTCACTCAGTTTTGTGGAAGGAGGGGCACAGGCCCCTACTTGAAGGAATTGAATTGTATATAGAAGAACTTGGGAAACTAGATCACTGAAAACTTAAGAAAAATAGATGTATATGTATTCTACTGGCTGTTGGTAATACATACCCTAGCTGTTCAAAAAATGCTCTATCTCCCCACCTTTATCTTTCCTTTTTTATGATGGGCGTAGCAGCCTGATTTGCTGTGCTGATGATATGGCCTAAGCATTCTCCTGTCTAGAGAGGTTCTCTGCTACTTTTTATGCTCCTCATAAAACAAACAAAGAAACCCCAACCTGTTAGGGTGGATAGGGTGCATGGGCAGAATAACTCTGGAGCGGGCTGAGAGACGTACTGGCCACCACTTCCAGCAACTCCCATTGGCCTGGAGTAGCAAACCGCGGCCAGTGGGAGCCGAAATCAGCCAGACCTGCAGACATGGCAGGTAAACAAACCGGCCCGGCCCGCCAGGGGCTTTCCCTACACAAGTGGCATCCCAAGTTTGGGAAACACTGGCATAGAGTTTAAGAATTTAATTATGCATTATATGAAGAAATATTTCCTTAATGAGTTTTGAATATGCCACTTTTTCATTTCATTGAATGTCCCCTTGTTCTTGTATTGTAATACACAGTGGCCTAGGCAGGCTGGGAGGCAGTCTAGAGCAGCAGTCAAGTGTATGTGAGTGGTCGAATAGCCAGCAGATCAATTCATCTTGGAGGCAGTTTGGGGCAATGGTTTGATCCCTGTGAGAACTCTGTATCCAGAAGACCCAATCCAAGGGTCAGTGGGCTGAGGAGGCAAGGGTAGATGAGGTAGAAAGGCAATGTCAGATGAGGCAACAGGGCAACGAGGGAGGATCAGGTAAGGCAGTCTAGGCAGCAGGCAGTGGTCTTTTACTCAGGTAGCTTTCCCTTTCTGTTGGGCTCTTTACAAAGCCCAGGTATATAATGCAAATATCCATCCAATCAGAGGCTTGGGATGTGGCTGCTATGGGCCTGTAGACCTTTGGCATGAAGGCTGCTGGTCAGGGGAAACATCCCAGTGCATCACTGTAGTGCAGTGGCTAAGGATACTGCCTGAGGAGTTAGTGGGCCTGGGTTCACTTCTGGTATCCCGACACGTATGATGAGACAGAGTTTTGGAGTTACCTCCTCTAGATTTTACATTATTTTACATATATTTGTCATGTCCCCTTATATTCATCTCCTTTCTCCATGGGTAAACAATCCCAATCTTTTCAATCACTCTTCATACAAAAGTTTTCCATGCCTTTGATCACTCTCATAACCATTCTCTGAACACCCTCCAGTTCTGCAACATCATTTTTGAAATGAGGTGACCAGTAGTGCATACAGTGTTCTAGGTGAGAATGCACCACTGATTTATATAAAGCATTATAATATTTTTGGTATTCTGTCCCTCCCATTCCTTATACATCCTAACAGCTTGTTTGTTTGTTTTTCATAGAAGATGCACTAGTGGCCTTCATTGAGTTGCCTACAATGACACCTAGGTCCCTTTCTGGAGTATTAATTTAGAACCATGTGAGGTGTAGAAGTAGTTTACATTTTTTTTCTTCCCAGTATGCATTGCTTTCCATTTATTGTTACTGAACTTCATTTACCCTTGTGTTGCCCAATTACTTAGCTTGTTTAGGTCTCCCTGCAGTTCCTCACAGTACTCTATGGTCTTTAATAACCTAAAAAAAGTCACCTGCAAATTATGCTACTTCACCACTTAGCTCCATTCCAGATAATTAATAAATATGTAAAAACCAGGATCTTGTAAGAAACCATGCAGTTAGCGTGTTCCTGTGATGAAAAATTGACCATTTCATCCTATTCTTTGCTTTTTCATCTCATTGCCAGTTTTTGAACCATAACAATTTCATTCTGAACTCTTGGATGTATGCCATCTGGGCCTAGCGTCTTATTGTTCTTAAGATTATCAGTTTGATGCAGCACTTATTCTTCTGACATGTGCTCAAAGTACTTCAGCTTTATTACCATAAAGAGCCGGTCAGGTTAGTTATCTCCCCAACATCCTCATTGGGAAATCCTGATGCAAAGCAATTATTTTAGCTTCTCAATAATGTCCTTCCTTAATTGTTCTGTTTTACACTCGGTGATCCAGTAGACCTGCCCATTACTTAGTCTTAAATTACTCATAGGGGCTAATTCAAGAAGTGATAGTAGCTGAGCTGTAAAGTCAAGAATAATCTCTCTTCTTACATACTATATGATTTGTTGTTCCATGAAATGATGATTTAAAGTGTCAAGAAATGTTCTTTAATATTTTCCTGTTGTGCCATTGGACCCATTTATACATGGGTAGTTGAAGTCCCCCATTATTATAATTTTGTTTGATTTTTCTGCCTCGTTGATCTCTCTAATCATCAGGCAACCAGTTTCCTGTTCTTGATCTGGAGACTAGTATAATCTTATACATTTATTTACATTTTTACATCTTGGGATTTGTACCTATAGATTCAACTGTGTGGCCTCTACTCCTAGATTCTATGGAATCCTTTAGATACAGTGTTAGTCCACCAGCTCTTTGGCCTGTATAGTTTGTAACCAGGTAAAACAATATCCCATTGTTTCTGTAATGCTTATTACATCAAGGTCCTCATCCACTCTAAGACATTCTAATTTACCTATTTATGCTTTTAAATTTCTTGCATTTTGTAGCAAAGCAAAGACTCACTGGTGCTGTGCCTGCTGCTGGTCATCTTGGGAATTAGCTCTTTCCAGCCCTCAGAGTGCCCTCTGCAGGCTGGTGGCTCACCTGCCTCAGGCCCCGTGTCCCTACTGGACCCCATGCCCCTTACCTGTACCGGCTTTGGCCTTTATCAAGGCCCGCAGCCCGGGGATTTGTCAGGCTGGAGCTCCCCAGTCTTGCCTTTCCCCAGCCCTGCTCTACTCCAGGTTCCCTGAGCTCCCAGGCAGCCCGGTCCTTCTCCCTCCAAGGCCAGAGAGAGACTACTCCAGCTTCTGACCCACAGCCCTCTTATCAGGGCCAGCTGGGCCCTAATTGAGCTGGCCACAGCTGCGGCTGCTTCCCCAATTAGCCTAGCTTGGCTGCTTTTAACCCCTGCCTATCAGAGTGGGGCAGCCTACACACCATCCCCCTTAAGACCATCCGGGGGGAGGGGTGCAGGAGGTCTCTCTCCTGCCGCAGGCTTTCTACTATCTGGAGCAGCCATAAGAACGGCCATACTGGGTCAGACTAAAGGTTCATCTAGCCCAGTATCCCATCTACTGACAGTGGCCAATGCTAGGTGCCCCAGAGGCAGTGAACCTAACAGGTAATGATCAGGTGATCTCTCTCCTGCCATCCAGCTCCACCCTCTGACAAACAGAGTCTAGGGACATCATTCCTTACCCATCCTGGCTAATAGCCATTAATGGACTTAACCTCCATGTATTTATCCAGTTCTCTTTTAAATGCTGTTATAGTTCTAGCCTTCACAACCTCCTCAGGTAAGGAGTTCCACAAGTTGACTGTCTGCTGTGTGAAGAAGAACTTCCTTTTGTTTGTTTTAAACCTGCTGCCTATTAATTTCATTTGGTGACCCCTAGTTCTTGTATTATGGGGATAAGTAAATAACTTTTCCTTATCTACTTTCTCCACATCACTCATGATTTTATATACCTCTATTATATCTCCACTTAGGCTCCTCTTTTCCAAGCTGAAAAGTCCTAGCCTCTTTAATCTCTCCTCATATGGGACCCATTCCAAACCCCTAATCATTTTAGTTGCCCTTCTCTGAACCTTTTCTAGTGCCAGTATAGTGCCATCTCCCTTCCTCCATAGTTTGGGTCCTCACTGTAGCCCTCCTGGCTCCTGTGTGGGTTCCCTGGTTTAGTTGGGGCATCTCTGCCCCAGACAATCTCCTTTCTAGGGCTTTGGTCCTCACAACCCTGTCTCAGATCCAGCCTGATCCTCTGGCCTGCCCCTCCTTCTCTGGGGGCAGGGCAGTCTCAAATGGCCCTCCTTGTGACAAAGGAAGCACTTCCAGTGCCTTCCTTCGGCCATGGCCCTCCCACAGTTTGTTTCAGGCTTAGTCCTCCCCTGAGGGCTAGCCTGGGCTCTGCAAGTCCCATAGGGGCACTCCCGCTTCCTGTGCCCAGGCTCCCCACAGGCCCAACACGTTTGGAGTCCCCCTGTTGACTTCACAGGGGGCACTCTGCAGTTCCCCATTTCCCCAGGTGGAGCCTCTTTTCTCCATTCTGGTAGGGGCAATCCCTCTTCAAGTGTCCTTTTCGCCCACAGGCATAACAGTTTTTAGGCCCCAGCACTGGCCTCCAGCCCCAGGTGGCTGGTCCCCAATGAGGTCCATGTGCCTTCCCCCACAACAGCTGAAGCAATCCTGCTTGCTGCTTGGCAAGCTGGGCCACACAAGCCCTCCTGTAGTAGTCCATCATTTTCTCCATCTTCAGTTTCTCCGCGTCTCAGATCCAGGCAATAGTCCCACAGTCCTTTCCCTGCCCCTTGTATCAGGGGTGACCGTCTATGCCCACATTCTCCATCAGGTGTAGCGAAGGGAAGACTCACCGGCATAGCACCTCCTACTGGTCGTCTTGGGAATTAGCTATGGCTGCTTCCCCATTTAGCCTAACTTGGCTGCTTTTGACCCCTGCCTATCGGAGTGGGGCAGCCGCCCCACTACACATTTATATACATAAACATTTATATTTTTATTCTTGACTATTTTTATTTAATTCCTTAATCTGACATCTTGCTGATTTTACAGAATTTCCCTTATCTTTCTTACCATTTGCTTGCTTAAGTTTGATCCTGCCAGCAGGTAGGGGATCTTGGGGGACAACTACTGCACTGGTGGGGTGCAAAATAAACTTTATTAAGAAAATGCAAAAACAGGGAAAATTTAATAGTGAGAGGTATAGGGTTTGTTAAGGTAGACAATTGGGGAGGGGTTTCTTTTAGTAAATAGGATAGGGGGTGTCAATAGTGGGGTACAATACAGTGGGGTACAATACAGTTGGTAACCAATTAACACTGAAGTATAAATGTAACAGGTAGCTAACAATTTCTATGTAAAGAGTGTGTCACAGCAGCATATAACCAACTAACAGTATGGGTAAAATGTGTTAAATAACCAGCAACTTTAGGTAAAAAATGTGTCACAGTGGTGTAAATGTAAAATGTGAGGTGTGTTAGAGAGAAAAGGGGTAACCAATGGGGTTTTATGCTAGACTTCAGTAAAACAATTGATGTTTGGCAGCAGTGGGAATGGGGTGAGCACATGGGGGAAGTGATTAAAAGAGAGAGAGAGAGAGAGAAAGTGGTAGAGAAGTGAGGTTGGGGGATGGGGGAAGAGGAGCACGTGGTGGAGGGAGATTTAAACTCAGGGAGACACAGAGAGCAGACAGGCTGCAAGTTTAAACAGCAGAAAGAAAGAGAGAGAGAAAGCAGACAGGCTGCAAGTTTAAACAGCAGAGAGACAATTATACAGAACACAGTAAAATCTTATCTATGATTTAACTTAACCAAGACTACACAAATTAGCTTTCCTTTGATGACAGAAACTGAGGAATGCATTTTAAGTCTTTGACCTCTGATCATCACACACAATGACCACTTGTTTTGAAATTAGTCCTTTTCTGTTAAAGTTCTTTATTTGCATTCCACATGACTTCTTCCTCATTTGATGTGTTATTTAGTTACTCATCATAATGGGATACAGATAAATGAAAGCAACGCAACTAACATCCCACTAGTTTTCATGAAGTTTAAATATCAAATACACTCATATTTAACCATCACTTTAATCTATACTAATACACAAGTAAATTGGTGTGGGTCTCTGGCATGAGCTGACACCCAATCTGCCAGCATCACACCCATGACAGAATTGTGAAAATAAAACCAAGTCAAAGAATTTTGGCATTTCACTGGGTACATTCTTTCTGCCTCCATTTGCCACATTGTAAAACAATTGTAGGCATAGCTGCCTACTCATAGAGGCATTGTGACAATCACTGTTTGGAAGTTGTTTGAGATGCAAGGGTAAGATACAGTATAATTAGAAGTTCTAAAAGTAGTTCCTAACCAGGAGCGGCGCCAGGGTTTTTGCCACCCTAGGCGGCAGCGCTCCTCCTCTTAGCATTCAGGAGGACTGGGGTCTTCGGCAGCAGGGGTCCTTCTGCTCCGCATCTTCGGGGCACTTCGGCAGCGGGTCCTGGAGCGAGTGAAGGACCCGCCGCCAAATTTCCGCTGAAGACCTGGAGCGGAAGGACCCCCCGCCGTCGAATTTCTGCCGAGAGCGGCAAAATGCCACCCCTCAAATCCTGCCGCCCTACGTGACCGCCTAGGGTTGCCTAGTGGAAGTGCCGGTCCTACCTAAATCTAGTTTTCTGAGGTATTGGGAACAGGAGAGTGTGACGATGTCGGTGCCTGTTATAGAGCTGCAGCATGCATCCTCTGGTTTGCAATTGCATCGTTCTTGTTTTTAGAAGGCTGGAGATGGGAAAGGAATCAAGCAGAATCATCAACATCATCCTTTTCCAGGTAAGAAATGGCATTGGAGTGTAGAAAACAAGTACCAATCTAGGCTTCACTTGACAAGCTTCCTCCCAGAAATAATTCCTCTAACATACTGGTAAAACGTAGATAACACCCACAGGGAAACTGTTACAGAGAACTTCAATCTCTTGTTTTATTATGAAAAATATAATAGGATTTGGAAATGATTTATTCTCAGACTGAATGCTGCATGGGTTATTTGTATTTGCTTCAAGCAATCAGTGAGGAGAGGTTACTATCTTTTTCATTTGAGGTCTAATCCTGTAAGATTCTCAACCAACTTAACTCCCACTGAGCTCTGGGTGATATGATAAACTGCCATAAACAGGTGTTGCTACACTGAAGTCAGCTAAACTAGGCCAATATTGCTGATATTTAAAAAACTTTTGCTGCTTTTAATCCTTCTTGAAACTAATAAATGCTGTGGTGCAGGGACATTCTTAAAAAGTTACCCAAACATTTTCATACCTGAAAAATTGTTTGGCTTGGATTCTATTCAAGAAATTGACAATGGGTTAATCTTTAGCTTATTCAGTCCTGTTTGACTATCTCTCAGAATTGCCAACCTTAAGAGTTCAAAAATCATGTGTTGCCCCCCCCCACATTTTTGATTGGCTAAAGAATCATGAGATGCTAGATAGTAGATTTGGGGTAGAATCATAGAATCATAGAACTGGAAGGGACTTTGAGAAGTCATCTAGTCCAGTCCCCTGCACTCATGGTAGGACTAATTATCTAGACCATTCCTGACAGAATCATAGAATCATAGAATATCAGAGTTGGAAGGGACCTCAAGAGGTCATCTAGTCCAACCCCCTGCTCAAAGCAGGAACAATTCCCAACTAAATCATCCCAGCCAGGGCTTTGTCAAGCCGGGCCTTAAAAACCTCCAAGGAAGGAGACTCCACCACCTCCCTAGGTAATGCATTCCAGTGTTTCACCACCCTCCTAGTGAAATAGTTTTTCCTGATATCCAACCTGGACCTCCCCCACTGCAATTTGAGACCATTGCTCCTTGTTCTGTCATCTGCCACCACTGAGAACAGCCGAGCTCCATCCTCTTTGGAACCCCCCTTCAGGTAGTTGAAGGCTGCTATCAAATCTCCCCTCATTCTTCTCTTCTGGAGACTAAACAATCCCAGTTCCCTCAGCCTCTCCTCATAAGTCATGTGCTCCAGACCCCTAATCATTTTTGTTGCCCTCCGCTGGACTCTTTCCAATTTTTCCACATCCTTCTTGAAGTGTGGGGCCCAAAACTGGACACAGTATTCCAGATGAGGCCTCACCAATGTCGAATAAAGGGGAACGATCACGTTCCTCGATCTGCTGGCAATGCCCCTACTTATACAGCCCAAAATGCCGTTAGCCTTCTTGGCAACAAGAGCACACTGTTGACTCATATCCAGCTTCTTGTCCACTGTGACCCCTAGGTCCTTTTCTGCAGAACTGCTACCTAGCCATTCGGTCCCTAGTCTGTAGCAGTGCATGGGATTCTTCCGTCCTAAGTGCAGGACTCTGCACTTGTCCTTGTTGAACCTCATCAGGTTTTTTTCGGCCCAATCCTCTAATTTGTCTAGTTCCCTCTGTATCCGATCCCTACCCTCTAGTGTATCTACCACGCCTCCTAATTTAGTGTCATCTGCAAACTTGCTGAGAGTGCAGTCCACACCATCCTCCAGATCATTAATAAAGATATTAAACAAAACCAGCCCCAGGACCGACCCTTGGGGCACTCCGCTTGAAACCGGCTGCCAACTAGACATGGAGCCATTAATCACTACCCGTTGAGCCCGACGATCTAGCCAGCTTTCTATCCACCTTACAGTCCATTCATCCAGCGCATACTTCTTTAACTTGGCGGCAAGAATACTGTGGGAGACCGTATCAAAAGCTTTGCCAAAGTCAAGGAATAACACATCCACTGCTTTCCCCTCATCCACAGAGCCAGTTATCTCATCATAGAAGGCAATTAGGTTAGTCAGGCACGACTTCCCCTTCGTGAATCCATGCTGACTGTTCCTGATCACTTTCCTCTCCTCTAAATGTTTCATAATTGATTCCTTGAGGACCTGCTCCATGATTTTTCCAGGGACTGAAGTGAAGCTGACTGGCCTGTAGTTCCCCGGATCCTCCTTCTTCCCTTTTTTAAAAGATGGGCACTACATTAGCCTTTTTCCAGTCATCTGGGACCTCCCCCGATCGCCATGAGTTTTCAAAAATAATGGCTAATGGCTCTGCAATCTCACCCGCCAACTCCTTTAGCACCCTCGGATGCAGCGCTTCCGGCCCCATGGACTTGTGCACGTCCAGTTTTTCTAAATAGTCCTGAACCACTTCTTTCTCCACAGAGGGTTGGTCACCTTCTCCCCGTGCTGTACTGCCCAGTGCAGCAATCTGGGAGCTGACCTTGTGCGTGAATACAGAGGCAAAAAAATCATTGAGTACATTAGCTTTTTCCACATCCTCGGTCACTAGGTTGCCTCCCTCATTCAGTAAGGGGCCCACACTTTCCTTGATTTTCTTCTTGTTGCTAACATACCTGAAGAAACCCTTCTTGTTACTCTTAACATCTCTTGCTAACTGCAACTCCAAGTGTGATTTGGCCTTCCACAGATGCAGAATTGGATCCAGAGGAGAGTACAGTTGTATGACTCATATATACATAGGACTGGTTGGTTGCAAATTGTTATGACACTACCAGCCATTGGAATGGCATACTGATTTTGCTCAGATTTATTGTACCTTCACTAGTATCAAATCATAAGACATTTTATAGGTCCGCTAATCACAGTTAAATATAATGCCCAAGAAAAAGATCCTCCTCCCTACTTGACTGCAGGAATGTGTAAGCATACTGCTAAGAAATACTAATATACAATTTCCAGATAGAAATGACTCATTATCTAAGGCCACATCTACACTACACATTATGTCAACCTAAATTACAACAGCATTCTCTGCCACAGTTCTTATATCGCTTGTGCATGTCCACACTTTGCTCCATGTGTTGGTAATGTGCATCCTCACCAGGAGCACTTATATTGGTGGGTGTACAGGGTGGGGCATTGTGGGGCAGCTCCTGGAAGCCAGTAACAGTCAATGTAAGTAACACAGTGTCTACACTGTCATTACATCAACCTAACTACATCAACCATGACTCTATGGTGCTCGGGAAGGTGGTGTTCTTGAATCAGTGTAGCAGGGCACTTAATTTGGTGAGAGCCAAATTTAAGTGAAGATACCGCCACAGCTAGATTGATGTAAGCTGCCTTGCATTGATCTAACCATGTAGTGTAGATCAGGTCTAAGTCAGCCCTCCTATTTCCCTAATAACCTAGGCTTGCTCCTGACTGTATGTATTCTAGTGTTTGTCCACTCTAGTCCCACATGATTTCACCATTTTTCAAAGGAAAGTTATTCCACAGCATAGTACATTTCACTATATGCCTCTTAAATTCTTCTTTCATTTAGTTGTATTCTTATATCTCTTTTCTTCATACTAAGTAATTCTCTTCTCTCCATTTTATTTACAACCTTCAAGTATTTGTTGATTTTCCATGTCTCCCACTTATTCAGACTACACCTCTTCTAATCTTTTTTCAAAGCAGTCCCACCAGCTGTCTGATCATTTTTGTTGCTCTTCAGTGAATTCTCTCAAATTAATTTATCTAGTTGAAGGAAGATATGTTTAAAATTGGTGAAATATGGGTGAAGATGAATTTTAGTGGTTAGCAGAAATTATTTTGTCCCTAAATTGGTGCGGAGTACAGGTAGCTTGATTGTACAAGCACATGGAATGTGCTGAGCAGAATATTTCTTGCTATGACAAGGGCATTTGATGAAATTTCCCACAGAAGATCCTGATAGTCCCTTTTGTTTAGGTATACATTGGCTACGGAATTCCTATACCTTATTTCTCAGTGCCATTTGGTCTTGCAGAAGCAGACAGTCAGCAAGAAGGAAGACAGGACTCTGTGTCAAAAGGAAAGAAAGACAGAAGAAGAAAAACAGAATGTATGAGTGAAGATATGGAATTACATAGCATAAAGAAAAGGAAGATTATAAAGTGTAGGCTGAAAAACAAATTCATTCATTCCAGATTCTAGGAATATAGCAGTGACCATACTGGATCATACCTGTTGTCCACCCAATCTAGTATCCTGCCTGACCGCAGACAGTACCGGATGCTTCAGTGGATAGTGCAAGAAATGTTACAGTAGGCAGTTTATGGGATAACCTGTCCAAGGGAAGTTTTTTTCTTCTCTCCCTATCCATGTTTAGCAAAGGCTAAGCATTGGAAATGCGCTACTTTAGCAAGTGGCAGTATTTTTGTGAGGTTACACCAAGGGTTCCAGAACTTGTAGAAGTGGTGGGGTCACCAATGCCAGAACGAGGGCGAGGAAGGGCAAGGGGGCCATGTCCCCCACTTTTTAACATGGCGTAGATTGAGGGCAAGGAGGCGCTGTAGCTAGGGTGACCAGATGTCCCAATTTTATAGGGACAGTCCCAATTTTTGGGTCTTTTTCTTATATAGGCTCCTATTATCCCCTATCCCCATTCTGATTTTTCACACTTGTTGTCTGATCACCCTAGCTGTAGCCCACCCAAACTGCAAGCCTCAGGCAGGCATGGAGTGGCATAAGCAGGGGCTGCGATTCATGGCAGCATTGCCCCCCTCAAACTGCAAACCGAGGGCAGGTGCAGAGTGGCACTGGCAGAGGCTGTGATTCATGTCAGAAAGCTGATAACGGTGATCTGCTCCCCTGATGTGAGGTGCAGCCCTTGCTGGGGCCACTTCGTGCCAGCCCAAGGCTTGCAATTTGGGAGGCAATGCTGCCCCCCAAACTGCATCCATGTTAAAAAGTGAGGTGGGGACAGGGCCCTCTAGCCCCCTGGTTCCAGCACTGTTGGGTCACACACACACACACACACACACACACACACACCTTTTATATTAAAATACAGACTCTAAGAATGTAAGAATGGACATACTGGGTCAGACGAATGATCCATCTAGCCCAGTATCCTGTCTTCTGATAGTGACCTGTGCCAGATGCTTCAGAGGGAATGGAAAAAAAAGGCCAATTTATTGAGCAATCTATACACTGTCATCCAGTCCCAGCTTCTAAAGCATAAATTTGAATCTGGAGGGGGAAAAAATACATAAATGGACCATTATATTTAAAGAGGTGCTTACTGAAAAAAATATTTTTTTAATTAAATTTTTGTATTACCATAGCATTTAGTAGTCCTTGTGACAGATGTGATGAACACAGGCCGATCTTGAGATTATTATAATTAACATTATGCAATGTTATCTGCATGTTTGAGCCAGCCTTTGAAAGCATGAAATTTCAAAGGCTGTTGTACTGAGATGGGCAAGATGACATTAGCCTGTAGACTATTCAGAGATCTTTGTATCAATACATGTTATTTGAATCTGTGAATTCTTGGCTCACTGGGTGTATTACCTGTGGAATCTGGAATCTCTAGAGGGCATAAGTTGCCAACCCTCCAGGATTGGCCTGGAGTCCCAGGAATTAAAGATTAAACTTTAATTAAAGATTATGTCATTCGAAGAAACCTCCAGGAATACATCCAGCCAAAATCGGAACCCTAAGGGGGTGATTAGTGCAAGATCTCAAGGCTGGTTATGCAGATACCCAGCTTCCGAAGCTTTACCCTCACTGGGGAAAGGTTCAGTGACTAGTTTTACCTGTGTTCAAGGGGCTGGGAGACAAAGGCTTTTGGAGTGTAAAGGCTGAGGTTAAACAGACTCACAGGCTTTTCATTTGATTCAACAAATCAACATGACCTTGGGTCCAAGAGGGACCCCCCCACTGAAAGGATTATAGGACTGGAACCTGGTAGGATCACCATAACACTGACGGCAACATTTAGCTGAATTTAAAAACCAGCTGGGGGGGGGGGGGCAGGTGACCTTCCCTCATGACCATCCATGTGACTCCTCCCTGCCCTGTCCCCAGCCTGGGGCTACAACACTCTCCCTGTCCCCTCCCCATGATCCATCCCATGTTACCTGTGTGGGTGCTCTGTCCTCCTCCTGCTGAGCTGGAGACTTTGGGTCGCTGGGCAGCCCCACGCTGCTATAGTAACGGAAACTGCTCCCTGTAGGAATGTGCTACCTATAGCAGTTACTGAATTTCTGTCCCTCTCAGCAGGGAAAAGAGCAGAACTCCCAGCCCCACCCCCTGCCTTTCCACAGAGTTGCATCGCTGTGTACTACAGCAGCAGCCCCGCCAGAGGACAAGGCTGGTGGGATGGGGCTTGGGCTTCTGCTCCTTTCCCTGCTGGGAAGGACAGTGAGGGAAGAAGAAGACTGCCAGGAGCTCCTCCGGTGGCTGTACCATCCCCAGACCTGCTCCTTCAGCCCTGTCCTCCAGTGGGGCTGCTGCTGTGCAGATGGAGCTGGAGGAGAGGCAGTTCTGTGGAAGGACAGGGGGCGGGGATAGGTGCAGTACAGTTACACCAGAGAGGAGGTGTGGGGCCACCGGCTCCTCCTGCGTCTTTCCAATACACTGTACTGGCTATAAATATCTTGCTGGTACAGCGTACCGGAGTGTACTGGCCTATTTGCACTGCTGCTGGTTCATAGCCATTGGTGAGAAAGCAGAGCACAGAGGCTGGACCTTGGTCAAACCTTCTGAGATAATCACAGTGAAACTGTAGGCAGTGCCGCCTAACCACCTGGCCTGGCAGGAGAAGGATGTGAGTCCCTGATAGACAGAGGTGATGGCTAGAAGCCTGAGAAGGCAATACTGGAGCAGATCACAAAGGGTGCTTACATATGTAACCCAAATCTATCATCCTATTCATTGACCAGGACCCCATTGTGCTAGGTGCTGTACAAACACAAAACAAAAATACAGTCCCTAGTCCAACAAGCTTACGTTTTAAGAAAAGGAGAGTTTTGAGGAGGGATCTGAAGGTGGATAATGAGGTAGCTTTGCAGGTGTTTATAGGGAGCTCCTCCGAAGCATGAGGGGCTGCATAGAAGAGAGCACACAGGTGCTTGTCTCTAAATTTAACAAGTGGGCAATGGAAGCTGGCATTATGGGCAAATTGGAGGCAGGAGTTGCAAGCTAATAAGTTACTGATAGGTAATTCAGTTTTAGCACACTAGCTGGGCAAGAAGTCTTTACTAAGTTACATTGTTAATGCTGTACTTGCCAAGGCTGGTATTTGAATGAAAATGATGAATTCCACAACCTGCATGGTGGCTGATTTTGTGATATGATTTATGAACTGCCTTTTTGCATTATGTTATGTGATTGACCCATTTGTTTCTTGCTCTCTGCTCGGCTGAAACAAAAGTAGAATCTTGTTTACTATATAAGTAAGAGCCGATTTTCTCTGTCTTGGATTATTATTAGGGAATGTTACTATTCTGGTTTTACCATGGAAAAGTCATCCTTCAGGTAAAGCTGCACAAAAGTTTAAAATAACTTTAAGCTTTGTTTCAAAGTAGCTTCCAGCTCTACCAGAGTCATATGCAGAATTGTGCTCCAAAATCCAAGCTTTTATTTTTTTGAATAGAAAGTGTTAGACTGCTTCATGGTAGAAAATATGAACAGGGTATAGCCAATATTACCCCTGCCAATTCCTATGAGCCATTACACATGATCAATTGAGAAAAATCTTTGGCATATTGAAAATTGGAAGAATAAAACACACGTCAATTAAAATAATAATAAATATCAAAGTGGTGATTGTAATGGCTTATCTAATATTCAGTGCTATGAAAAGCTGCATTTAAAAAGCCATAGATAAGTGTGCTGTAGAATTTCCAGTCTGCCATACCAGTATTATAAAATTAGTGAATCTTGCTGGGATGTGGATGGACTGGTCTACACTGATATACTGTCTATAAGAGTATTTGTTGGTAGACTTTGCTGTAGTGCTTGACACTGTGGTATCTGAGCACCTCATAGACCTTAAAGAATTTATCTTTACAACCTCTCTAGGAGCTAGAGAAGTAATTTACACATGGAGAACTGAGACACAAGAGATTAAGGCCCTGATCTTGCAATGAGCAATGAACAGGCACAAGAATCCACTCAGACAGAGTTCAAACAAGATCACGGCCTAAGTGAATTGTCCGAAGTCCTAGTCCAGTACTTTAAACACAAGGCCATCCTTCCTACAGCACTTCCTTCACTTTCCTATGGGAGCAACTACTATTAATGTCAATGGAATTTCTGCGTAAAAGCTATACAATATGTAGTAGGGTGTCACATTCTGGATAAGAGATCCAACCTGCAGATCAGAGAGATATTTTACTATAAAGGGAGAATAGAGTAATAGAGAGTAAAATGATTTTTTGTCTTCTGACATTGTTTAAACATAGGTATGGATGAGGAAATGCACTTGGTAGGAATTCTGGTGCCCTTAAAAATACAACTCAGTTCCTAGTAAATTCGTGGAGATGCAAAGGCACTCACTGATGTCAACTGTTCTTGAATATCTGAATATTACTGTCTTTTTTAATCATAATCTGTGGAATGAGAGTGCTACTCTTTTGCTATTAAAGAGTGTGGATTTCACTTATATTAGCATTTAACTTTTGGTAGTGTACCGTGTTATAAACAAAAAAAGGTATGAGAATTTAAGAAGCACTACAACTATCTTAGATGTCTGATCCTAAAATGTAAATGCATCATAGACAAATATCAGAGAGTTTAAAAGTAGAAGTGTGATATACTGTATAAAAAAGAAATCAAAGAGCCAAGCTAGATAAGTGTTAGTCATTAAAACAGCAAAGATAAGCAAGGCACAATTAGAGGTAAATGGGCTCCCCTTTTCGGGTTTATAAGCTTCTGTACAGGAGCAATTTACACTTAACTGTCTTGCTTAGTTTGGCCACTGAGATGGACCTAATTCTGTATTCCTTGAGAAAAACTGGATTAAAAATATATTGAAGTTAATGGGAATATTTAGTGTGCACAGAATGCAGGATCAGACCTTAAAACTGGGACCACACTATGAAATTGCCATGTGTCAGCACAGTTATCAGTATCATCTTAAATCTTGACTGAACATGATTTAGCTGTAAGTGTAGACAAGGGCAAAACACATTCAGCTCTATTTCTGATAAGATGCTGGCTATTTTCCCTTGTCTACACTTAAATCACATTTAGTTCCTGTTTTGTCAAGTTTATTGCTGAGAAATGTGATCAGACAGTTAAGTTTCATAGCACAAACCAGGTCTCATTGGCTGAGATAATTGGCCAAATACTTCTCTGGTGTAACACCACAACACCAGGGATTAAAATGGTCCTGTATCTTTATATGGCCTTGTCATCTTTTTCTAACTTATTTTTATTTTATTTTTGTACATGTAAATGCCCATTTAAAACCCAATGAAAATACAACTTGTGCACTAACTTTAATAAAGTATTATAAATGATAACACCAATCCTTATCGTCACTCAGATAAGACTTTTAGCAGATGACTTTGTTGGATCATTAGTGAAATAATTTGTTATTAAATCCAGGGACTTCATCTGCCTTCAAGTTTTCTTGTAGCAAGGGCATGCTTCTTTTTGAAGATAATGATTAAGAAAACTTGAATGGAACCCCCAAGCAAAGGTTGGATCAAATGTGTGTAATTTGCATTCCCTGTTTGGTGCAGTAAGGTCACTCAAAAATGAACAGACTAGAATTTGGGGTTATATGATCTAAAAAGCAGTGTGAGGTATTTGTTAAAAAGAGATCTCCCAGAACAAATACAAACATAGACTCAAGTCCCATCTACGATGTAAGGACATGACAAAGAAAAGACAGCTGTTTTTAATATTTCTCTAGAAATGTCAAAAGCTGGAACAAACAGATATAAAATCTGGAAAGGTCTAGGTTAGAAAGAAAGATAAATGGATTTTTTTTTAATTTAAATTAATTTTTCTCTCTGCCTCACTCTGTTTTTCTTGCTCCTCTGATTGCTGCAACTAACATATCTTCAGTTGTGAAGATGTCTCTTCATCTAACCCCCTTAAAATAACTGGAACCTGCAATTGGCTCTCTGTGGGCAGAACCCTGCATGTTCACTGAAGCTCCACAGAAACTGAGGGCTCTGCCTGCACAGATACAGGTCTTCATTACTGGACCAAACAAATTTCAGTTTCCTTTTGGGGAAAAAGGAAGTTTCCTGTTGACTGTATAATCTTCACTGAAGTCATTTTGCCATGAGCTAGTACTTGAAAAGAGGAAAAACTACATCTGCAAACCAGGGCAACTACATGTAGTGGTGCCCATCTGCCATGAAGTACATATATCTCTGCTCTGTCAGCAGCACCACACTCCATACACAATCTACTAGCCAGCACACCACTCCTGTTTCATATCTGTGACCCCATCATATTCCAGTACTTTTTGGCCATACAGAGACTGCATTCCTTGGCTGCTTCCTTGCCCCATTAGCTGTTTGGTACAGAGGGTACACGTAACATTCAGTTTTAGAGTGATTACACGTTTGAGAAATACTCCTTATATTTAAAATGGGGAATACCACTCAGGGGCGGCTCTAGGCACCAGCAAAGCAAGCACGTGCTTGGGGCAGCCCATTTGCAGGGGCAGCAGGGATCCAGCATGGGAGCTGAGAACCAACAGGGGACCCAGGGAGCTGTAGTTCCTTGGTTAGCTCCCTGCCTATAGAGCCAGCCCTGGAGCAGGGAAAGAACTACATTTCCCAGCATTCTCTTGGCCACTACCAACAGGAAAGAGGGGGAGGGAGGGAGGAAGCTGAGACCTCATGCTGCAGCCTGCTGTGAATGGAGAGCTGTGCTGTGAGTAGGGATTCCATATTTTAACATTCAAAAAATAGGACACTCCATGGGGAGGGAAGGTAGCCCCACCCTGCCCCCATCCACTCCCTCCGACTGCCCCCCACAGAAACCCCAACCCATCCAACCCCCCTGCTCCCTGTCCCCTGATCACCCCCTCCTGGGACCCCACCCCTATCTAAGCCTCCCTTCTCCTTGTCCCCAACTGCCCCCTCCTGAGACCCCTCCCAACTTCCCCCCTAGAACCCCACCCCCTACCTGTCACCTGACAAACCCCTGGGACTTCCATGCCTATCCAACTGCTGCCTGTCCTCTGACTGCCCCCCCCGAACCCCTGACCCATCTAACCCTCCCTTCTCCCTGTCCCTTGGCTGCCCCCCCGAACTCCCTTCTCCTTCTCCCAACCCCCTTACCATGCCACTCAGACCAGCATGTCTGGCTTCGCGCAGTGCCAGACACGCTGCTGCATACATGCTGCCGTGCTCCCCCGCGGAGCCACAGGCCCCCCGCCCCCCCCAGCACCTGCCTTCCAGATTTGAACACCTCAAAATTCAGGAGTGCTCAAGCTCAGTTTGGGCAGCTGTTACTTCATTTCTCCCAAATCAAATATACTGATCCACTGTAACTTGCTGTAGAAAAAGTAGGATAAAATTGAGCAAGAAATGCTTCCCAGTGGTTAATTAGGACTGGAATTGCTATTTTCAACAGCCATTGCCGTTTGTTTGTTTGTTTGTTTGTTTGTTTGTTTGTTTGTTTGTTTAAAAGGAAGACAGTGATATTGCATTGGCAAATTCCCCATAGAAAGAAAGAGTGGAACAAAAGAATGATAAAGGCACCTCAACTTTTCCTCATTTATGTAGGACAGTCTTATAATATGCATCCAGATATCCTCCAATCACACAAGCTGAAATTTTTTCCACTTTACTGCAGTTCTGTAACCATATGGGAACCAATCCTGTCTGTGTTCTGTGCACATCCAAAATTCCTGGTAACAAGTTACCAGTGACCCAGGGCTGCGGCAGAAGGAGGGTGCAGGGCGGGGGGAGAGAGCCCAGGGCTGTGTTGGCAGGAGGTGTGTGTGGGGGGGTAATGGTGGGGGGGGTGAGAGCCCAGGGCTGGGGCGGCAGGGGGGTGCGGGTCGGCGGGGAGAGCCCAGGGCAGGGGGTGCGGGTGGTGGGGGAAAGCCCAGGGTTGGGGCGGCAGGGGGGCAGCTAAAATTTGTTTTGCTTTGGGTGGCAAAAATCCTAGAGACGGCCCTGATACCACTTGAACCAGAAATATCTGTAGAACCTGAAAGAACTTCTTAAGTACATCCACTGTAAGGTGCACTTTAATTAAGTCATTTACACACCTTTCAGGGAACGTCTTATGTATCACATAGTACAAATGAAGTAGAATCTTTGGCAACTTTAAAAGCAGCACTAAAGCAGTTTCCTCATGGCACAGCCAGACATAAATCCACTGCTTACTACATAAAATGATATTATACTCCAGAGATGTGATCTACATATATTCTTCTGTCAAGGTTTTTAACAGTAATGTAACTTTCCATTACCAAGGGCCTTGTTGCAGTGATTTTGTCCAGCGTTCTTTATACCTTTACATATCACCATTACTGCGGTTATGAAAGCGGTTGACTAAAAATCAATATGGAGCAAATTAATTTGATATGGCTGCCTCATGCATTCATTAGTTTGATGACCTCCCATGTTGTTTCACAATTACATTTAGGATAATCTAGCCTTCATGTTCCCATTGATTTCCAGCAACTTGGAAAAATGCCTCTTATTTATTTAAACTCTCAATACCAATGGCAGTGGCTGAAAATTCAATTCTCTCCTTTTCTCAGGTTTAAAGTTGTGTTTACAGATGGTAAAGAAACTTAAAGAGATGTAAGTTACCAGGAACAATGACTTTTTAACCATTACATGTTCTGTAATTTGATTATTCCAGATGCATTAGTAGTACTTTGGAGGAATAATGTCTATCTTTCTCTATAATATAGAAATAATTATTTTGCAAATGCTTCATGGCAAATATGGAATTTGTTGCCTCAAATTTGTTCTGAGTATATTAACATTAACATTTGATTTTCACAGTCTTGGCATTTATGTATAGAACATCCTGTGCTTATCGCTTATGAAGAGTAATCTCATTTAGTGGGAAATGCCTGTAGACTCTTTTCTTTTCCTTTCAGATAATTTTTAAACACAGATCCAAGTATATGATTAAAATGAGAAGAGTTATGTGGCAACCAAGATAACAAATGGAACATCTACCAGCAACATCTATGTAGCTTTCAGGATTACACTGGCTGCCCATGCAATATCCTTGTTTCTATGGATCACACTAGCTCTCTCTCACACTCACGTCTATGACGTATCTGAGTTCAGTAAAGGCAGGATGGCACAGGGTATGGAGGCCTCTGAAAACATTTGACAAGAGTGCCCTCACAGGTTATTAACTATAGCTTAATGTACTGTGAGGCAGAACTGACTCTTCAGACAGGAACACTTTGATCTTATATACCCAGTGTGACACTCTGAAGCAAGTGGTATATAATTTTTGTTTTTTTGCTATAATGTGAAAGGAGAAAGTGTCTGAAATGTTGCAAAAGTAGTTGACAGATAAATAGTTAGGACATGTCACTTGACATCCCTTTGATGACAGAATAATCAAAACGTTCATCATCTTGTGTGTGGTGCCTACTTGAAAGTGTTGTGTCAGTTAGGCTTAGTTTTAAGAGCTACAAAATTCAGTCTGGTCACTTAGTCTCTGTGGTTTTACCTGCCTTTCCAGGCTAATTACAGGAGCATACTCCTTGAACCAAGAGGAGCTGCCTTTATAATCTTTACTTTGAAAGTAATTAAATGAATTAGGTTTTCATTAGGATTCATGGGCTGTAATTACTTGTGATGACTAATTGGTTGATCAATACTTTGATTACTATCTGTTGTACTTTACACAGCTCAGTAAGGGGATTTAAGCATGTGGGCAAATAAACCTACTTGATCTTGCAATTTGAACACAAAGAAAATCACTACAAGACTACTCTTTATTTAGTTTGTTTAACCAGGCAGTGATGTGACTTTACATATAACTGTTTGCTGACCAGTGACCTATTCCTCTTGCCATTTTCAGGCATCTTCAATACTTTAAAATTCAAGCAGGGAAACAAAAGTAATAATTATTCTCTGCATGTTCACAAGAACCATACAGATTGGATTGTATGGAACAATGGGATTTTCATTGTTAAAACTGATAATGATGAACATTTCCAGTGAACAATCCAAAAATGCAAAAGTTCCTCATTAATCTCTCCCACACAGGTCCCCTTTATAACCATTTGTTACTGTAAAGTATACACACAAATTTAGTAACAAAGCACTTTACAAATATATAATCAGCACCATTGTAATGTAGCCATCTCTGATGTGGAAATCCAACCATAAACTGCACAATAGTGAGGCAGAGAAAATGTTGTCCTAGACCAATGAGTTCATTATAACATTCACACACAGTACACAGGACCTTTGTTTTTCTGAAATGGTTCCATGTAGGAAATTTTGTGGTGCCTGTTTATCATTTTATATACCTGTAAAGAATGACCGATTGAACGGGCCAAGATTTGAATCTATGATTTGAGGGAGGCTTCCATATTGTAATACTAAAGCTTAGACCACTAAGCTATTCCCTCCAGTTCATTTAAGAATACAACTTCGTTTTCTTGGTTGAGTTGTAGAGGGAATGTTTTTTGTTTCTTTTTAAAATTATTTCATTTGCAGCCATCTACTGTCTAAGTCCACCCACAAAAGACAGATAAGAAAGGAATCTGACAGTTCAGGTCTTGTTGCTCAGTATGAACTCGTAACTGCTACAAGGCCTCATCCAAAACCCATTGAAGTCAATAGAAAGGCTTCAGTGGGCTTTGGATCAGGTCCATAATGAGTGTATTATTGGGGATTAGATTATCAAGAGTCTCAGATTCCATTTATGCTCCTAAGTGAAGTGGTCAGATTTAAGAGCAATGAGTGCTGCCAGGTTCTCAGGGCTTTTGAAATTGGGATTTTGGTACCCAATAAATTATCATGTGAACCTGCAAGGGAAAGTATGAGTGTTTCCTCTCCAATTTCAGGAAAGCAGAGTGCTTTGAGCTGGGAAATTGAAGGAACTGATCCATAAAAGTCCATTATGCACTGGATCCTGGCTATGTGAGAGATCATCTTTTGGCCCAGCTACTATAAGAGCAATTGAGATTAACTGGGGTAACAACATACAGATGTTAATGAGGGTATTGGTGATGTCAAGATCTTCTCAATGGAGAGTCCTTGTCTCTGGATTTCATTTCCCCTGTCCTGACTCATGATTAAAGAGGCTAAATTTGATGTTTAGGACAAGGTGTGAGGCTCTTTTTTTTTTTTTTTCAGGCATTTGCCTGAAAAAGGGGTGTGGGAAGGGAAGAAGTCAGTGGGATGTCACTTCTTAATTTAGGAAATGTCCTTATAACTTTAGCACAATAATCAAAAAGCTAGAAATGTTTTTGATTTGTGCATGCTCTCTCACACATGATGAGTAGGATATGTTTTATAAATCAAAAACACATATGAAAATTAGATATTTTAACAGGCAGAGAAAACCCCAACACTCTCCTTGATCCTGACAGAGCATAAGAGCATATCTTAATCCTAGTTTATTCTGAAACAGAGAGCTGACACAATTGTCAAACTATGTAACTTTTTTGTCAGTCACCTTGTTAAATTCAAAGATATCACTTGTAACAACTGACAAGAAATATGTACTCATGCAACAGTTATTTCATATATTTGACAGTATTTAAAATACTCACAAAGCAGGCTAATTTTTTGTTGCTGCTTTGAAAACATACTGCCACATTTATCCCTGCAATAAGTCCATTGATAGCAATGGAGTTATGCTGTGGATGAATTTTATTTGTGGTATGATAATATATTTGCTGCATTTAATTAAAGTTTATATTCAAAAGCCCACCCGTGTGTCAGCACTTGGACATTTCTGTAAGTTCTTTTAGTGAAATACCGTGGAAGATGATCAGGATGGAGTTAAGAATCTAATGCAACCCACTAAAAGACTGCCAGTGTCAGGTCCACCACTATGGCCCTGATCTTACATCTGAATGTATTGGCATGAACCTTTGAATCTACACAAAGTCACATTAACTTCAGTTGGCAGAGAGGGCCATACAAGTGCATCCAACTGCATGATCAAGGCCTATTTTTAAAATCCATTTAAATTCTTCTTCACAGACTAACAGATACTTCAAACCAAGAAAGTATCATCGCGTTCATGAATGGATCATTTACGATGGATTCATTACATCAAATGTTATCAGATTCATCAGTCTGTAGTTCTCACATGCCTCTATGATACATGTCATTGTCAGTCTCTTCTTGGATCCATTCATCTGGTAGAGAAAAATAATCTATTTTATGAAATTGGCACAGACACCTGTGAGCTGAAAGGTGGCACGTGTGCCAAAGCCTGTTGGATGAAAGTGAAAGATTCCACACACAGGCAACAGTGGCAGTTAAGAGCGCTATTAAGTGGGATGTGCCCATTGCTGAAGAACTCAAAGAAGTGATGGAATTTAGCATCAGTGTTGACCACACCATGTAACAGGGTGCTCTGCCCCTTGAAGGACTAGAAGTCCTGAGGCTAGCCAGCCCTGTTGAAAGATATTCTGATCCCCATTAAGAACAATCTGGAGCGTGAAAGTCTGAAAGGGGCTAGATGATTGCTTGGTGAGCAGATGATTCCTATAAAGGTTGAAAGAGTTCAGTTGAGGGAGGAGAGCTACAGGAAGCAGGTTGACTCCTGTGGCAGGCCCTGGAGCTGATGGCCTGTGGGAAGACTAGGGAAGAGCTGCCAGGAGCAGGGAGGTTCAGCCAGGAAGCCCCTGCATTAGGAGAAAGGACCTGGTTTGGCTGTTAGTTTTATGTTGAACTGTTTATTTGGGGTTTTGTTGAAGATTACGGGTGGCATCAATAAATGAAGCCCTTGAAAAGTTGGCCTGAAACAGACTTGACATGGCACTGGTTCTTTCCTGGGCTATGGAGACAAGTCAACAGCCTACACAACACAAGAAAAGCAGTTCTCATACTTCTAATACAGTGTTAGTGGATTTCAAAAGGAATCTCAAAAAATAAAAAATGGTAGGTTGCTTGTGTGAAAATTGAGTTCATAAGTGTTCACCAACCTGCCACAGGGACAGACATTTAATTCTGATCTATTGTGAAGGGTGTTTCCCCTTGATCTCCAGCAAGTTCTTCCTCAGTATTATTTCCATGGGTGCACAATTATGTGACATCTTCTCAAAAGATTCAATAAGAAATAATGCATTTTCTCCTGATATACAGTGCCATTTAACTCTTCACTAGAAGAATCTATAGTGGAAATGATATGTGAAGATATCATATCTGTACAATTTATGAATTCTATGTGAGCTTATGAAACTTGTGTCCCTGACAGGCTGCAAACTCCATTTTGAATGTGTAGCCTCATGCCTTCTCTATGGTCTGATTGCCTCCATGTTGGCTTGAAATTCAAAGGCAGGGAGCGAAAGAATAACAACTATGCTAAGTCCCAAAATGTTGGAAATCTGTCTTGGCAAGAAACTGGTCCCTGCCCAGAAGAACAGGTTTAGCAGTGGGGAGGTTGCTTTGGTAACAGTAACCTGGCAGGGATCGGTGCTCATCTGGGGAAGCTGGAAAGGGTTTTACCTGGAACAGGGGGTTGAAATTTTTAAAAGGGCAGAGCCTGGTCTGCACAGGTATTCTCTAGTCCATGAGGGAAAGTCCCCTCACCATGACACACCCTGCCTGGGCACCAATGCTCTACAGATTCCTCTGAAGGGAAAGATGAGATAGAAAGAGACTTGTGTAGTGTGTTTGATTTTTAATGATCTATATGCTCCTCTGCTTTATGTGATTAAGTATAAAATCATAAATGTGTTAGACTGTGCAAGGATGTGAGTGTGTGTTCACAGCTTCGCAACTGCTGTGTGCCCCAGAGAATTAAACTGTAAACCAGAAGTTTCACACCTTTGAGGTGGAGTTCTGGGAAGGGGTTTGTGTAAGTTACGGGCATATCTCAGGGGTCAGTGCTGGTCCTGAGGGCTTAGGGCAAGTTAGCTCAGGAGCCCCATTGCCAAGAAGTGGTAGCAGCCAAAGTTAGTGCTCAGAAAATGCGCTAACAAAGCCATGGGAGGAACCAATGCTGCAGCCCGTTGAGGCTCTGGGGGCTTAGCACACACCCAGGGAATCCAGAGCACAGAGCCTTGGATTCCCCTCTCAGCAGTCCTCGTAGGTGATCAGGAGGGAGCACCTTGTAGGATGTGCAAGAGATGAATATAGGGTGATATTTTCAGGTAATCTTCCCACCACTGTAACCAATAGTGAGAATGCTGATGTATGCAGGATTCAGTAGAGTGAGAAGAAACAGTGGTAAAAACGTTTAAGTGCAACTCCAGACATCATGGTGGTAAAAAGGCCTGCAGCCACTCTACGGTACTGCTGTCACCACTACCACCTGTGGTGGAGCCGCACTGTTGTAAGACCAACAGTACAAAATTGCCCATAATTATCAGGGCAGACAAGGCCATAGAATCCTGAAGCTTCTCCGAAATGGAGGATTATGGACTTTCGAAAGAAAATAACAGCACTGGCATAATATGGTAGTGGCTCAGTCAAATGTAATTATGGCTATAATCAACTTGTAAACATTCTTCTTGGCAGGATGTTCAAAAAGGATCAATACTGAATTCTGTTTTCATCTCCATTTTTTTAAGTGTGATTTGTGTGATTGTTTGGAAACTGCCACTGCATATCACTGTGACTGTAGATGGCAATATTATTTCCCTAAGTAGAAACTCAGTAGGCAGTTTTGCAAGAAAGGAGGAAAAAGTAATACATTTTGATTTATTTCAAACTGTTCTACAGATAAATAAATTGGTTCTCTCTTACAGACCATTTGCAATTGCAACATATCATAAAGGATTTGAAAAAAAACATGCAGGGCAGCTGAAGGTGAAGAAATCAACTGCTGAATATACTAGCTCATGGAAAATTGGTTAGCTAATTAATCTCTTCAATATTGCAAGTGCACAAGAAAATTAAATGCAAAATGTCAATATTTAGGACTGCTAGAACTTTCCATCTTCAAGGTGCTTTAAAAAAAACTAATTCAGGCAACAAAAACTAGAAATAATTTTGCATTCATGTAACAGTTTCAGTTGAGGCTCTTAATTCTTTACACACATTAATTAATTCAGGCTAGCCCCACCACTGTGGAGTTAGGTAAGTACAGTCAAAGTCATTTCAAGGCAAAACTGATAATAAAAAAAAGCCTTGATGGGGCCAAGATTCAGGGAATCTATTTGTCCTTTTAGACTGAATTCTGAATAGACATTTCTCATTTTAAAGGGATAATCATATTTACTCAATCATTTTGTTTTGACAATTTTGTAGCTCAGTGCACTGGCTGAAAACTCTTACCTTTAGCCAACATATAACACTTTGAATTCTTGTTTAAGATTACAAGCTGCTCATACACAGTACTTTCCCATTTCACACAATCAAAATCAGAAAATTACTCAGTGTGCCAATTAGAGGTGTTAATATGATAGTATTGACATGCAGAGACACTGCATGTGAATATTACATTGTGTAACATTTAGAAAACTTCTGTTTAAATGAGCAAGATGCTTAATTGAGATGTATTTGGAATCAACCAAGGCATCCCCATAACAAGATTTATAAACCTTTTAGTTTATCTATTTGCAAAATGGGTTTATTAAGTCAAAGTAGTGAAGCAACTTTGCCAAAGATACAGTGGGAGAACTGAATAAGACAAAAGCGAGGACCCTTGCTTTAATTACAGTACTGTCTGATACATAAAGCTTTCATGTATGTAGAAACACATGCTGTTTTATATTTTCCCCATTTTGTCTTTTATTGACCAGAGAACCAATTTGTTCCTTCCATGTGCATGCAAAACTCTCACAGAAGCTAATGAATTACATGCAGGGCCAGTGCTACCATTAAAGCGAACTAGACGGTTGCCTGGGGCGCCAAAAAGCTATACCCCCAATTTTTTTTACAGCGTTCCTCCCCGAGTGCGTGGTCGCCGCGCCACTTCTCCTGCCTCCCAGGCTTGCAGCGCCAATCAGCTGTTTGGTGCCACAAGCCTGGGAGGAGAATTAGAGCAGGGGAGGCGTACTCGGGGAGGAGGTGGAGAAGAAGTGAACTGGGGTGGGGAGGTGCCGCACAGCTCCACGGGCCGGGGGGGTGGGGAGCTGCCACGGGGGTGCCCCAGGGTGAGGGGGGAGCTGCCACAGGTTTCCCCACCCCAGCTCACCTCTGCTACGCCCCTTCCCCGAGCACGCTGTCGCTGCTCCACTTCTCCTGCCTCCCAGGCTTGCGGCGCCAATCAGCTGTTTGGTGCCACAAGCCTGGGAGGGGAGTAGAATTAGAGCAGAGGCGGCGTGCTCGGGGAGGAGGCGGAGCAGATGGGAGCTGGGGGAGAGCTGCTGCACGGCTCCCCGGGGGGGGAGCTGCCACGGGAGGGGAAGTGCCTCATGGCGGCGGGGGGGGGGAGCTGCCACGGGGGGGGGGGAACTTCAGGGCGGAGGGGGGCGCGGGGAGCTGTCGCAGGGCTGGGGGGGGCGTGCAAGGTGGAAGTTTTGCCTAGGGCGCGAAACTTCCTTGAACCGGCCCTGATTACATGTGTACATTGGTGGTACAATAGCCTATTTTTTGACTGGCAGAACAGACCTTCATAATAAAGCTATTGGTAGACATTAGATCTTCAAAGATATTCTTTTCTGGATAAAGCATTCTAAGAACACATGAGTTCCACCTCCCTTAATGTGGTCTGTTCCAGTGATTCCCTATGTGATGTGTTGGACGCCCCCTTCCGGGGTGCCACCTGATGTGCTGGGGTCCCACTGAGCCTGCCCGTTCCACCAGGCTGGGCTCCCTCACCCTGTACTGCTGCACACACACAGGTAGGGATGTAGCCAGCTGTAGAATCACACAGTCTGCAATCAGCTCTGTGTGGGAAGACTCAACTCGGGGAATTGCCCAGCACTCTGGTACACACACTCTCCAGAGTGTAAACCCAAAATTATATTGTCTTGTGCTGTATAGAGATCTATACAGCGTTAGCTCATGACATTCGCCTCCGCTCTCAATGTGGAGGAAGATATGCACAACTTTTCACTTCCCCCTCCCCCTCATCATGAATTTCACAAACTGGGTTTTGGAATAAACAAAAAAACAAGTTTATTAACTACAAAGGGTAAATTCCAAGTGGTTATATGGGATAGCAAACAGATCAAGGCAGATTACTGAGCAAATAAAACAAAACATGCAAACTAAGCTTAATACACTAAAGAATACTGGCTACAAATAGTAATTTCTCACCCTAAATGTTGTTTCAAGCAGGTTGCAGAGTTTCTTGAAGGTAAACTTCAGCTTACATCTCCAGGGATTCCTTTTACAGGCTGACCTTTCTCAACTGTGCTCAGCCCCTGTCCCTCCCTCCCAGCTTATTTCCTTTGTTTCTTCAGGTATTTTCAGCAGTCTTCCTTCTTGGTCAGGGAGGCAGTGGAGAAGAGCCTAGATTAACTCACTCCCCAGCCTTAAATAGGATTTGCATATGGTGGAAATCTTTTGTTTCCCAGTTTGCTCCCACCCTCCTCCCCCTTCCCATGGAAAAGTACCAGCATTTCAAGATGGGATCCTGTACCGGGTGACATGATCACATGACCCTGCAGTGTCACAGCAGCATCCCAAGAACCTTTTCTGGAAGGAAAGAGATTAGTATCTTCAAAGTCCTATTGTCCTTCCTAATGCCTCATCCAGGCTGATTGGGCATACAGTCTGGTGGGCATTCCCCAAGTAAATATACAGTTGTAATTGTTACATCGTCAATATTCCTAACTTCAGATACAGAAATGATACATACATACAAATTGTATAATCATATTCAGTAAATTATAACCATTCCAATGATAGCTCACGTGACCCATCTTGCATAAAACATATCTTAGTTATTCCATATTCATATTAAAACAACATTTCTATGAAGACTATGGGGCATAATGTCACACTCCACTGCTGGAATGGATTAGTGAGATAGGGAACTAGATGGTCTGCTCCCTCTTGTGCCCCTGCTAAGGAGTCAGCCATAATTGCTTCTGTACTTCCCAGGGAAGAGAAGCTGTTCTACTCTAGCACCTATGGGAGTGCAAGACACGCAAAGATGATGGGGAAGGACAGTCAGAATCATTGTTCACTCCCTTGCAGGCCAGGACCATAGAGCTCGCCACACAGGGGGAAATACCCTTCACTCCCATGAAAGGATGTAGTGTAGGAGTAGGAGTGTAGGATTAGTCACATGCCCTCTGCACATGCCCCCTTCACATAACTTTCTTATTATCATTGTGACTCTGTACAGCCTCCTCCTCTCCCCAAACAAAGAACTATAAGGCACAATAGAGTCATTAAGACTTAGGGGGCCTCTGCACTTGGTGGTGGTATGCTACCTCTATCCTCCTCATCATTTAGAATTCTATTTCATGTTAGTTATATGTAACAAGATCAACTTGCTTTCTACTGAGCAGGCTCTTCACTACAATGGAATTTAGGTTGCTCCAAACCCCAGATGTGTGATCACTAGTTTGCAGTTTGCAGCAGTCAAAGCTCCATAGTTCAGTCTCCAATGCTCTATGCCAATAATCTGATTTCAGATCCTGCCATATGTACTGATGGCTTTTGTGATGTAATCACCAGTCTGTAAATAACTCCACTGAGATCCCCAACTTATTTCACAAAGATCATAGAACATCCATCAGATGTTAACTTATAATTATATTCTGTCCTCCACTTCTGCCACTCATGTTTCCATAAGCTCCACATTCCTGTGCAATGTAGCAGACGATTCTGTTATCTTTCAAGCCGTACATGCCCTGCACATGAAGGGTAAACATTTGGGGTTCCATTATATGGAGCCCACTGGCAGTGTTACACTTGTAATAGTGAGCCCCTTTTATATTATGCAACTCTTTTGCTCAAGTTCTGGTACCTTATGGAATTGTTTCTCCTCATTGTTCTCTATCCTTTCCTTGTTGCATCACTAATTACTCTCTTGTTCTGTTACTGAATTTTGTTTACTAAAACCTTGTCTAGAAAAACAAGAAATCATAGGGGGCAAATCTTAATTGTGCATGTGTATCACATCCCTGAAGTGGCATTAAGAGAGACAATCTATTTTAATCACATGGGGTTCTGTGCCATGCTTTAGGGGACACAAAGATTAAAGATAATTGTGAATATTTATTTAACCATGAATATTTTATTATGAAAGAAAAAAAAACCAATAGCAAAGCAAAAAATACTGAACATACACAGTACAGAATGGTTACTTCATATACAATCCCTTTTATATATCACTCTGTGGAGACTTTTCAATGGAGATTACATGTTAAGAGCGGATCTGCTCTTGTGGGGACACTCTTCCGTAGGTAAAATAAAACCAAAGCACATTATTCCCAAATTCAGTAGTGATTCCTGCCTACATGTATCACAGATAAATGACAACATTTAGGCAAGCAAAGGAATTTCTTTGAAGTGTTGGTGAATCCTGTATATCACAGATAACAAAATTTACAAATAAGCAGAGGTAAGTGATCTGAATTGATCCCGCATAACTGAAGAAAGTTGAGCTAACTTAAGAGAAGCCATTCAGCTGTTACTAATGTAAAATAGCAATGTTTTATGTAAACTCACCAACCTACTTTTTAAGGAGTGGGCTTGAGACTAGCAAATTAAAAATTTGTATTAAAGCAAATGTTAAAATTATCTAATACACAGGTTAAATAAAGACTTTCCATACATCTAGGTGTAATGCTTAAATTATCTAAAAGTACAAAGTTTGGTTTAAAAAGTCATATAATACATTTAGTACATTCTCTGCAATATCCCAAATTAAGGTTAATAAATTCAACAATACAGTTTAAATATTAGCATCTAAATATTCAGATACATCACTTATAAAAAGTTATACTCAGAGTAGCTTGTGGAAAGCAAATATAGCAATGAATATAGATTGCCCCTCAGTAATTGAGGTTTTAGGATAAGTTGTCCCTCAGTAAATACAATCCATACGAGAAGTATTTCAGTTACTTTCCTGATTTCACTTTTCAATGGCATTTTACCATTACCCGGTGATATGTTCTAAATCAGTGGTTCTCACAGCCGGTCCGCTGCTTGTTCAGGGAAAGCCCCTGGCGGGCTGGGCCAGTTTGTTTACCTGCCACGTCCGAAAGTTTGGCTGATCACAGCTCCCACTGGCTGTGGTTTGCTGCTTCAGGCCAATGGGGGCTGCGGGAAGCAGCACGGGCCAAGGGATGTGCTGGCCGCCCTTCCCGCAGCTCCCATTGGCCTGGAGCGGTGAACCGTGGCCAGTAGGAGCCATTATCAGCTGAACCTGCGGATGTGGCAGGTAAACAAACCAGCCTGGCCCGCCAGGGGCTTTCCCTGAACAAGCGGTGGACTGGCTTTGAGAACCACTGGTCTAAATAGATGTCCCTTGACCACCTGATCGTGTCCAACACCATGAGTCACTGCATCAGCTGAGCATGGTGCTGACCGATTCAGCATTCCTGCAACACTCACTCATTACAAGAATCTCATGCGGCCAGGGCTCCAACGATCAGCACCTATGTTTGAACCTCATAACCCTTAGCTCTCAAAGCATTGCCCAGAGGGGCGTATTTCTCCACCTTGCAAGCTCGGGCATCAAGGAAGCCTGGGGTCCTGTTCTCAAAAGGAACTGTGAAGTCCACTATGAGGATCCTCTTCTGTTCCTCATTATTAATGCTGATGTCTGGTCGCTGTTGACTGTCCAGTGGAGTTCACAGTAGCCTTCCCCACGGGTGGCAGGATGGCTTTGACTAGGCGATCTTGGACAGCTTTGGGGTGCAGCTGCCAGGCTCTGGAATCGGGAGCTACACAAGGCATGGCGTAGTGTCTCAAGTTATATTCAAGTTAAATACAATTATTTCTAAGGTTAGCTCACGTCTCCTCTTCAGGAGTACACAGTCTAAACAATCTGGTATTTAACAGGAGAAGAAAGCTATTACTACCAAAAATTACAGTAGCATTTCAATATCCAGTAAAATTACTACAAGACAAATCTTAAATCTAATCCCTTGGCAGTGCTTTTGCAAACTCCCATCTCACCGATGATGCTGAAGTCTTGCTGTTGACATGTCACAGCAGCAGTGCCAGCTGGAAGCCTGCATCTTCTTGATGCTGTGTTGTAGCTCCTTTATTTTCTTAGCTGTCTTGTTGCTGCTATTGTTTGATTGTTTTCAGAGATCTCAGCCTGAAGGTGTGATGAGATGAACAGGCTGAGCTGAGAGTATAAGAGCAAGAATATATATAAAGTACATAGGTGTAAGAGAATACACCTTCTTCTCCTTTCATAGCCTCACTGAAGGTGGAAAGCACATCTTTCAGGTGTTTAGCTTCATACAGATATCAGCCACTGTTACTTTCACATTGTCACAGAACCTTCATGGGATTCTCTTGATAGCATATTCATGAGTTGATGCTATCTACTAATGCATATGCAGCAGGCTTGTAATTCCTCCTTCAATCTTTATGGTCACCTTTCTGGGATGAAATTCTCAGAACATCTTCAAAAACAGTTTAAACTCATTCATTCCATTCACTTTCTGAGATATCACTCTAGTTCTCAGCATTTAGGTGTGGAAGTTGTATTTCAAAGGAATCCAAACTCTATCTTCTATATCAAAGTCTTTCAGCTCTTAAAATGGTTTTCTTAAATTTAAGGTGATACTTAATGTCTTAAAACTTAATTTGTCAAATAAATTATTGTTTTCTCTTCTCACCAGTCTTTGGAGAGAGAGTTCTTGTCTTTCTGAGGTCAGTGAGGAATTGCTTATGCATTACCAGATAACTAATTTAATATAAGCGTCTCTATACTCAAATGACTTCTTACATTATTAATCAATTATAAGAAGGTAATTTGATTCCATATTGACATCTAAAACATCTCATTATCCACATAACAATGGTTATCAGAAGGTTATTATTACGGGCTTTGTCAGGTGTTAAGTTGCCTCCATGATGTTCAGTGGAAGCCAGGTGTCCCAGCCAATCGATCAAGCACATGTGACACTACTTAACTCAAATATCCACCCCAAACAGGATTCTCTTTATTAGGTACTCATCTCCCAGGCCCTGAAACACAGACCAACAGAAATGTCTTTAAAGCAAAGCAAGAGAAACAGTCACACATGGTGTGAAATCCTTCTCTCAGGCACCATGCTTCACAGCCTCCTTTGATCCAGAGGTACATTCCCCAGAGTTCTCTCCAGCCACTACCCTTTTACTGGGCTACTCTGGTCTCCTTCAGCTCTTTTCAGTTGCCCCCTGCCTGGAACCCTCTCCAGACAGGCTTAGCTCGCACAACTCCCTTCTGGGTGTCGCTGCCTGAGCCTCCCAGCCTATGTATCCTTCCTTTCTCAGGCAGAGAGGCTTCAGACCTTCTCTCAGCTTCTTCCTTCTTTTAACCAACACTGCATCTACCCCAGCTGGAACCAGTAACACCCTAACTAGCTGCCATCACCTTACCAGGCTAAATTAACCTCCTGCCCGTCACAGGGATCTTGGGCCTGGTCCCTCTCTGGGTATGTATACACAGGGATAAAAAATATGTGTGGCTGGGCTGGGTCAGCTGATTTGGGCCCGCAGGGCTCAGGCTCTGGAGCTGAAAAATCACTGTGTAGATGCTTGGGCTCCAGCCTGAACTGTGGGATCCTGCGAGGGTGGAGTGTCCCAGAGCTCAGGCTCTAGGCCAAGCCCAAACAGCTACATAGTGATTTTTAGCCCCGCAGCCCGAGCCCTGTGAGCCCAAGTCAGCTGACCTGCGCCAGCCTTAGCAGTGCTGCAGGTCTCTTATCCCTGTGGTGATGTACGTACAGGAAGAGACCACATGTCCTATGACAGGCTTGCCTTTAGATACACAACATTTGCAAATAAACACATCAAAAGAAGTTTCTACCATCTTAAACATTTGAGGGCTAACAAAGTGGAAACGTGTGAGAAATAAACAATATCTCTCATAAAACTTTTCACAACCAAAAATGTTTTTAAAAAAATCAAGTTCAGTAAGGTTATTTCTATAATTCCTTATGTGGGTTTAAATCTAAAGGTATTTGCAAAGAGGAAGGGTAAAGAGGCCCCCTTTTATGCCTTACTTTATGGCTCTGATAATCATCCTAAGCACTGTTGTCAGTTGTTGGCTGTGTGTGTGTTCTCTCTGCATGCTGCACTGGCTCTGGCCAGATAACCTGTACAGTACAGCAGGCCTCGATCGAACTGCCCAAGAAGATCACAGACTCGGTTCAGTGGCAAAGGTGCTCGGCTAGGTTTATTGTTAACGAAGCATGGTCCTAGAGCCCAGTAGATGCTACAGGGACACTAACACATGTATGCCCATTAAAATGGACTTGGCTCAGTGAATGATGGGACTTGCCATTCCCCCCTCGGTCAGTCCAAGACACCCCTTCAGCGACCCCTCTTTTATACAAGTTACATATTGCCCCTCTGATGTGGTTAATTACAACCCTTCACCTTGTACCTGTAGGTTTGATCCAAACATCTCTATCAATCACCCTGTTATTCTAACCTTATCTTTAGGAGGAGTCCTATATCATCTTCAGGGAGTGTGTTTATACCATAACTTAATATCGGGCATGATCATAGAATCATAGAATATCAGGGTTGGAAGGGATCTCAGGAGGTCATCTAGTCCAACCCCCTGCTCAAAGCAGGACCAATCCCCAACTAAATCATACCAGCAGGGCTTTGTCAAATCTGACCTTAAAAACCTCTAAGGAAGGAGATTCCACCACTTCCCGAGGTAACCCATTCCAGTGCTTCACCACCCTCCTAGTGAAAAAGTTTTTTCTAATATCCAACCTAAACCTCCCCCATTGCAACTTGAGACCATTACTCCTTGTTCGGTCATCTGCTACCACTGAGAACAGCCTAAATCCATCCTCTTTGGAACCCCCTTTCAGGTAGTTGAAAGCAGCTATCAAATACTCCATCATTCTTGTCTTTTGCAGACTAAATAATTCCAGTTCCCTCAGCCTCTCCTCATAAATCATGTGGTCCAGCCCCCTAATCATTTTTGTTGTCCTCCTCTGGACTCTTTCAAATTTTTTCACATCCTTCTTGTAGTGTGGGGCCCAAAACTGGACACAGTACTCCAGATGAGGCCTCACCAATGCAGAATAGAGGGGAATGATCACGTCCCTCGATCTGCTGGCAATGCTCCTACCTATACAGCCCAAATTGTCGTTAGCCTTCTTGGCAACAAGGGCACACTCATATTGACTCATATTCAGCTTCTTGTCCACTGTAACCCCTAGGTCCTTTTCTGCAGAACTGCTGCCTAGCCATTTGGTCCCTAGTCTGTAGCAGTGCATGGGACTCTGCACTTGTCCTTGTTGAACCTCATCAGGTTCCTTTTGGCCCAATCTTCTAATTTGTCTAGATCCCTCTGTATCCTATCCCTACCCTCCAGCGTATCTACCACTCCTCCCAGTTTAGTGTCATCTGCAAACTTGCTGAGGGTGCAGTCCACCCCATCCTCCAGATCATTAATGAAGATATTGAACAAAACTGGCCCCAGGACAGACCCTTGAGGCACTTTGCTTGATACCAGCTGCCAAATACCGGGAGCCATTGATCACTACCCGTTGAGCCCGATGATCTAGCCAGCTTTCTATCCACCTTATAGTCCATTCATCCAGCCCATACTTCTTTAACTTGCTGGCAAGAATACTGTATCAAAAGCTTTGCTAAAGTCAAGGAATAATACGTCCACTGCTTTCCCCTCATCCACAAAGCCATTTATCTCATCATAGAAGGCAATTAGGTTAGTCAGGCATGACTTGCCCTTGGTGAATCCATGCTAACTGTTCCTGATCACTTTTCTCTCCTCGAAGTGATTCAGAATTGATTCCTTGAGGACCTACTCCATGATTTTTCCAGGGACTGAGGTGAGGCTGACTGGCCTGTAGTTCCCCAGATCCTCCTTCTTCCCTTTTTTAAAGATGGGCACTACATTAGCCTTTTTCCAGTCACCTGGGACCTCCACCTACTGCCATGAATTTTCAAAGATAATGGCCAATGACTGCAATCACATCCGCCAACTCCTTTAGTACTCTTGGATGCAGCGCATCCAGCCCCATGGATTTGTGCTCATCCAGCTTTTCTAAATAGACCTGAACCACTTCTTTCTCCACAGAGGGTAGTCATCTCCTCCCCATGCTGTGCTGCCCAGTGCAGTAGTCTGGGAGTTGACCTTGTTCGTGAAGACTGAGGCAAAAAAAGCATTGAGTACATTAGCTTTTTGCACAGCCTCTGTCACTAGTTTGACTCCCCCATTCAGTAAGGGGCCCACACTTTCTCTGACCTCCTTCTTGTTGCTAACATACCTGTAAAAACCATTCTTGTTACTCTTAACATCCCTTGCTAGCTGCAACTCCAAGTGTGATTTGGCCTTCCTGATTTCACTCCTGCATGCCTGAGCAATATTTTTATACTTCTCCCTGGTCATTTGTCCAATCTTCCACTTCTTGTAAGCTTCTTTTTTGTGTTTAAGATCAGCAAGGATTTCACTGTTAAGCCAAGCTGGTCACCTGCCATATTTACTATTCTTTCTACACATCAGGATGGTTTGTTCCTGCAACCTCAATAAGGGTTCCTTATTCTGGAATATGTTTATGCAAATATCCAGTGCCTAGAACTTCTTAAGGGTATTTGTGTTTTTGCAAAACCAGCCATGTTCTTGCCAAGTTCATGTACCGGACAATGAATTTGCAAGCAGGCATCTGTACTGTAACAGGGCCTGACTTTTGCCCATACCCTGACTTTTGCTAACTTTGCTTTATATCATCAGGGCCTGACTTTAGTTTGAGCCTTAGGGCTTCACACCAGGATACTTATACCAGGCCTCATGTCTCAGGCTCTCTCTTTCTACTACAAGCATAACTCCACTTTGGTATATCCTGAATAAGGAACATGCCTTATACCCTTTTACAACCAGGTCTCTTTTTAAAACATAAGGATCTTAATAAAATTGTTTTCTTGAGGTAACAATCATATCTACTAGAGTGGAGTTTTGCACAAGGGGAGGTGTTCTCTTCTTTGAGAAGACACTCTTTTGGTTGTCCACCTTTTGACCAAGAGGTTCCTAGATTTACAGCCTATCATTTTAGTATGTTTGCAAATTGAAATGAAAGACTCCTATCAAATATTCTATACAAAGCACACATCACAATAATTAACACTTATACACATCGTTTAACACATAGTATAAAATAATCATATAGAACATTAAAACAAACTAGAAATTTTAAAGCTGCATTCCAGAGCAAGTGTAAACATAATTCAAGGTAATATAGTTTTATGGCTAAGGGAGTATCATCCTCTTTGATACTTTTGGTGCCTATCCCTGATTGACAGAAAAAGATTTTCTAGGGACTTCCTTAATTAGATCAAATATTTAATTTAATTAAATAAGCAACCAAAAACATTAGAATGTAAGCTATCATTCTCCAAGCATCTTGTGTATGAAAGTAATTGGAGTTATCTCCTGAAAGTCATTAAATGCAAAGGCTATCTTGTAGTAACCTAAAATTAAATAATAAATTCACTGTTAACTATTTTACATTAGTATTGATGTCTGTCCCATACAAGGCTGTGCAACATTTCACACCATATTGATTTCACACCATATTGATTTTTGTACAAAATACTTGTAACAAAAAATGGTGACAACCAAAGTTATGCCAAAACATTTGCAGGAAAATTGTCCAGTGATAAATACACATCATTTTTATTGTATCGTATGAAATTTCATATGTCTAATCTGACATATGGTGTCTAGAGAATAAACTTTAAGATACTGTTTTTTATCCAGCATAAGGAGGAAAACATATCCTATAAACAGGACACACTCCACAAGGTCCAAAACAGTTCACAGGTAAGTCTCAGGTATTGGTATACTTGTAAGGTTATAAACTGTTAGTATTATGTTATGTTATGTTATGTTAGCCTCTGAGAAGAGAGTTTCTCCTCTGGGTTGCCTCCAAGTACCACAATCTAGGGGACATTCTCCACCATTGCCACATTTAAACTTTTCTTAAAAATACACTTTGGCAGCTTTACCTCTAGAAAAAATAAGTATATGGACTTTCTAAAGACATGGCCCCAAAACAAACAAATAAAAAGGCCTGAGCAGCCCCTCCCCCTGCACTACTCTGGAATTAAAAAAAAGACATGCCAGACTTCATTCTGATAACTTGGATCTAGTGTTGTAACCCATTTTTCCACCATTCCTCCATTTTGTATTTTCAGGGACTGATCTCTTTAAAACTCTTTCTTGTTTCAACAACACCTAACCTAGAACATCTGATGTTACTGTCACAATACAAATAAGCAAAACACAGATTAGTTTAGTTCATCTGTGCAAAAGGCTACTTACTCGCTCAACTGAAATACAGTAATATAACATATAAAGTGAACAAATAAAAAAAATCGATTTGGGCAAGTAAACTTGCATGATTATTTTTCAAGGCGATTGTAATGTTATCTGATTAGAATATGACCATGCAAATCATTGTTGCTACCGCTGTTATATAATTGCAATGAATCTTCTATAAAGTATGTTAATGAAGGTGTCAATAGAAAGGGTTAAGCAACTCGCAGGCTAACTGACCCAGAATCAACCCTTAGAGACATGTTAGAAAACTATGTAAGTGGTAATTAGGACCATTCCATGTTAGATAGGCTAGAACTTTGAAATGCAAACCTGTATTGTTAGAGAATTATAGGTGATACTAATTGTATGTGTTTACTTATATCTTGTTAGATATTAGCCATGTAAACAGAAAGTTCCTGTCTATCACTATAGCTATTGATTCAGAGATCAAAAGGGAATATTGACATTTAGATTAATCTTGGGTGAAATAATGTCATTGTATATATGTCTCTTTAAAGTTTGTGATAAACTGCTTAATTGATGAATTACCTTATTTTAATTATCAGTGATGCTTAGGAAATAGGTATACTTCAAAGACTCCATGATTGCCCATTGTTCACCTAAAGACTCCAATCTGTCAAGAGAAGTCCTGGAACTATATAAAAAGCCCTTGGGTCCTGATCCTTTTTATCTCAGATCTGCTTGATGCTTCACGCAGGGGAAGCTCTCCAGTCCCATCTGGATCACCCTCAATATGGACATTGGACTATAACCTGTGGACTAATTCTGAAAGAACTCTTTGCAACTACAAAGCTCACCATCTCTACTATGAATCAGATCTCAGAATGGTACTCATGTCTGTATATATACTGGTCTTTTAACCAATAATCTCTCTCTCTTCTTTTTTAATAACATAAAATAATAATAATTAATGGCGATATCCCATCTTCTAGAACTGGAAGGGATCTTGAAAGGTCATCAAATTCAGCCCCCTGCCTTCACTAGCAGGACCAAGTACTGATTTTGCCCCAGAACCCAAAGTGGCCCCCTCAAGGATTGAACTCAAAACCCTGGGTTTAGCAGGCCAATGCTCAAACCACTGAGCTATTTCTCCCTACCATTTTTATGCTAAATTTTAGTGTCCTTAATAAGAATTGGCTGTAAGTGTGTATTTGGGTAAGATCTGAAATATTCATTAACCTGGGGAAGTAATGTGTTCAAGCCTTTCGGATTGGTAGAACTTTATTATATAATGAATAAGATTTTCAGTAATCATCATCATATTTGATTTGGGTGTCTGGGTGGAGGCCTGAGACTGGGTTGCTTTAAGGAAACTGTGTTGTTGGCTTCTGGGTAACCAATAAGGTATTATAGAAGCTGTTTTGTGCTGGCTTGGTAAATCTAAGTATTGGAATATCCACCAGTTTTGGGGATTAACTAAAAAGATTAGCCCTACTCTTCAGAAAGAAGAATAGAATGGGGAAGGCCTGAGAATCACACTAGGGATTGCACTAGGAAGAGGTATGTCTATGTGATTGGGAATGCCCTACTAAGAAGTATGGACAGGCCTTTCACTAGAACTGATTCAGAGAACAGAAGAGTGTGTTGTCTCCTGGGAGCTAAAATATGGGATGTGGACCTGAGGCTGAAGAGGATCCTAAACAGAGTGGGAAAGAATCCACTGATTGTCCTTCATGTGGGAACAAATGATACTGATAAATTCTTGCTGGGACACATCAAGGAAGACTACACAAGGCTGGAGAAGACACTTAAAGAAATGGAGCTCAGATGACCTTCAGTGGGATACCACCTGACTCTGGAGGTGGAGAGTGAAGGTGAGACAAGATTATTATGATCAACATAAGGTGGATCAGGCAGTGCTCCTGTGATGGTCTACAACTGGAAGGCATTCATAGACAGAAGGTTCTTCTCATCAGACTCTCCCTGAGTAGAGAGAGAAATAGACTTCTGGTATGGAGGTTGTCACAACTGATTAAAAGATTCCTTAAACTAGGAATTCGAAGAAACTGTTGTGAGATGCTCATGTAATCTCCCGGCCTGGTTCTAATAATAAGCTGAAAGAAAATCAAGTAAAAGAGGATCCAGCAAAGGAGACGAGAACAACAGAGGGCAGGAGAATGGACAACAAGAGGAAAGATAGTGCCAATACCAATGATGATTACAGTCAGGAAGGTGATGTTAAGCTGTTCTGTAGTGGCTCAAGAGTGTGAGTACCAACCTCAGGGCAGGCTTCTAGGAAACAGAGCAAAAACCTCAAACTGGTTGAGTTCTATATTCAGATTTCGCCAACCAGTTATCAAGTGTAAACTCCTCAGTCACTATAACTGCCTTAACATGGAGTCATAGACAGTCCCTTTGTGTAGTCCAATCTGTTTTGCCAGCCAGGTAAGCTTACCTTTGCAATATATGGCTTCTTACACCAAGAATCGCAGCAAATATGCGGTTACTACCAGTCCCAAAGGACCAGTCACTTATCCCAGGTCAATGACATGTTAGATCTCGCAGCAAGGACAATGCTTGTAGTCAATCCTATAATAAACTATATAAAGATTTATTAAATAGAAAAATGAGTTATTTACAAGGTTAAAGCAGGTAAACACGTATGCACAAATGAGTTACCATCTTAAGATTTTCAAAAAGTAATAGAAGCTTCTATAATAAGCAAGTTCTCTATGTCCTTTAGGGCTAACCCAAGCTAAGCAGCTGGAGGTCCCTTGCTTATGCCTAGAAATGTTGCCCGCAAGGAAGGGTGGCCAGCACATCCCTCAGCCCGCATCGCTTCTCGCAGCCCGCATTGGCCTGAAGCAGCGAACTGTGGCCAGTGGGAGCCGTGATCGGCCGAACCTGCAAATGTGGCAGGTAAACAAACCAGCCCGGCCTGCCAGGGGCTTTCCCTGAGCAAGCGGCAGACTGGCTTTGAGAACCACTGACCTAAATCACTTGCATCAATATCGTGCATATCATCATGTGTCAATGCTGTCTCTAGTGCCCTGCATTGTAGGTCTTCTTCAGGTATCGTGAGGAATTTTGGAATATCATACAGCATCCCAAATATACTGCTGTGTTCCTTAAGCTGCATGAAATGTTCTTCAACTGACTATTGCACTATCTAGCACCTGGTTAAAGAATTCAACTTTGAATTGTTTTTTAGGGTCTCTTATGGGATTATCCTGTGCCTCGTAATCAAAATGTCTTCTTCTTTGGTAGCTGCAGTGTGAAGTTCTTCTGCCAACTTCTGTGCACTTTTCCGAACACTTTGAAATCCCTCATCTGACCGGTAAGACTGTAGGTATGACTTTGCTTTGTCCAGTTGTTCCATTGCTCCAGATATATCAAGGTCAACACCTTGGAGTCTCTTGCTAACAACATTTATTTCAAACAGTATGTCATGCCACAACACTAAGCCACACAGAAATGTGAAGTTATGTATGTTTCTGGTGATTCCATTTCCCGCTGCCACTATTCTCCCACAAACAGTTCCTGTCATAGCATTATCCTCCATAATGGCAACTAGGGCATCATCTATCTTCCCAATTTGGTGTTTGATAGGCTCTATCGCCTCTGCTCGACTTTCCTATTGTGTGTCACTCAGTGGTTTCAGTGTCAGAGAGGATGTTCCCAGATGTTGCTTCAAAATTTCCCATTGATGAATTGATGCAGAGAAAAATACATGGATGCTTTGAATTACATTAAAAAATTCAGCAGCCTCACTAGACGCTGAGGCTGCATCCCTGACCACCAAGTTCAATGAATGAGACCTGCATGGGACAAAAAAAGCTTGAGGGTTTAACTCTCAGATCCGTGCCTGCACTCCTTTGTTCTTTCCTCTCATGTTGGCACCATTATCATAGCCCTGACCTCTCATGTCAACTATCGCAATTCCCATATTTTCCAGCTTTTTAAGAAGCACATTTGTCATACCAGATCCTGTAGTATCATCAATGTCAATAAATTCTAGAAAATGCTCTCTGACAGTCACCATTGGAGGGATATTTTCACTAGGTTCTGTTGTTGTTACAAAACACACCATTAAAGTCATTTGTTCCATATGGCTGATGTCAGGTGTGCAGTCCAGAATAACGGAGTAATATCTTGCTGACTTCAGATCTGCCACAATCTTCTGTTTGACTTTTGTTGCCAGTAACTGTATGATCTCATTTTGAATTGTTTTTCCAAGGTAGTGGTGTGTGTACATTTCTTGGGTGTTGACTCTTCTTAGATGCTCCTGGAGTACAGCATCAAACTCAGCCATCAGCTCCACAATTTTAAGGAAGTTTCCATTGTTTGGCACAAACAGCTAATCTGAAGTGCCACGCAGTGCTAGGTTTTGGGTAGCAAGCATTCTCACAATGGCAATGAGCCTTTTCAGAACATTTTGCCAGTAAAGAGATTCTGATGCAATCTTCTCTTGATGCTGATCATCTATGGTGGCCTTTAACCTTAGTCTCATTTCACATCTTTCCACCTATGGAATGCTCTCTGGTGATTTGCTGCCTTCTCTTGGCATACCAGATTTCTAGAGAGATTTTTCCAGTCCTTTGTTCCTGTAGAACCCAATGTGGCTGGAACATTAGACAGGAAAAGTTTGCAACAAAAACAGTATGCAGCATTCTGGGTTTTTGAGTACATAAGCCATGGCCTCTCCACTTTGTCACCATTGGGGATTTCACACCAGTAACATGTTGGATGGAAACTTCTATTTTCATTGTCTTTGGGGAACATGAATTTTTTCACTTGCTGTGGCCCATGCAGTACAAGGAAGTCCCTCAGGCTACTGCTCAAGTGGGTCCACAATTCTGGATCATCTAGACTTAAGGAACTAAACTCAGCAGCAGCTGTTTCTTGCACCTCCACCACACTCTTCTCTGATCTACACTTTTCTTCAGGAATGTGCATGATTACATCCATTTCAGATGGAGATATGGACACTGCAGTAGCTGCCAGGTCACCTGCACTCTGACCAAGTGGAAGATTAGGCATCTCCTCAACACTCACATCCTCACTGGGGCTGAAAGGCTCACCGTGAATATTTTGTCTATGTATCTCAGGGGAGCTCCTTCCTGCTTAGATAGAAAAGCTTTTGTTCTTTTTCTGAATGCTGCCCCAGAGGGGCGTTTTCTTCTTTCACTCATGACTGCTGTTCTGTGCCAGCTATAGTGGCTCTCAACACTTAACTGAAGAGGACAAATAAGCAGACTGGTAGCAGGGCCTGAGTGAGGGAAGATATCAGCGTCTTAAGAGCCTAACTGGCTCCTACTACTTCAGTTGACTGCCTGTTCTCCTCAAGTGGGTTCAGGGAAGCAGCAGGAAACAGGAAGCTCCCTGAGAAGCTGGTGTTAATCAAAAAAACAACAAGGAGTTTGGTGGCACCTTAAAGACTAACAGATTTATTTGGGCATAAGCTGTCGTGGGTAAAAACCTCACTTCTACAGATGCATGGTGTTAATCAGTCCAGGTCCTTGGGGTGCTAGAGAGGTACATAAGAGATTCTTCCTCCTCTCTTTCCCTGCAGCTCCTATTGCTTCCTGTTATTCCCTCTCACCTTTTCTCCTGCCTGCCTGTTATGTCTCTTGTGCCCTCCTTTCTCCACCACAGCACTCCACCATCTCTGTGCATCTAGAGCAGAGAGACTACATATGCACCAGCAACAGACACAATTTTCTACACTCTGGGTCCTAGTGGCACCCCCCACAGTCTGGCGCCTGAGGCGGCTGCCTCAGTTCGCCCCCTGGTAAGGCCAGTCCTAGAAGGACAAATGCTACTAATGGAAGGACCCAGATATTCCTGGATGTGACAGCTGACATATTTCTTCACCAAATTGTCACTGAACCAACAAGAGGTGATGCCATTTTAGATTTAGTATTGGTAAGTAGCAAGGACCTCACAGAAAAAAACTGGCTGTAGAGGACAATCTTGGTTGTAGTGATCATGAATTAATTCAGCTTAAATTAAATGGAAATATAAACACATATATGTCTGCAATTAAAGTTCTTAATTTCAAATTTTTAAAAAATTAAGGGAATTAAGTAAGTGGACTGGACTGAAGAATTCAAGGAACTGTACCTGCAGGTAGCTTGTATTACTTTAAGTCTAAGTTGCAGAAACTATTAGAAGCCTGCATCCCAAGCAAGGGGGGAAAACTCAGAGAAGAGTTGCAGCCAAACTGGATGAACAAGCATCTCAAACAGGTTATTAAGAGAAAGCAGAATGCCTACAAGGAATAGAAGGAGGAATGGATCAGCAAGGAAAGCTACCTCTTGGAGGTCAAGGTGTAGGGATAAAGTGAAAACTGCCAAAAAACAAGCAGAGCTAGGCCCTGCAAAGGAAATTTAAAACAATAGTCAATGGTTCTTAAGACATATATATAAAAAGAAAACAAAGAAAGAAGAATTGGGACTGATAAGGATAGGGTAAAGATTAAAGATAATCTAAGTATGGTCTAACACCTAAACAAATACTTTGCCTCCATTCTTAGGGGTAATGAGGCAATGGCAGAATGGCTACTGGGAACAAAGATATGGAAGTAGAGATGGAAGCCAAACTCAGACAGCTTAATTGGCCCAAAATGGGGGGTCTGGATAATCTCCATCCAAGAATATTAAAGGAACTGGCACACAAAATTGCAAGCCCAACTGCAAGGGTTTTTAATGAAACCATAAACTTCCAGCTGTGACATTCCCCAGGGTACAATCTGGACATTTGAACAGCGGTGTCCCCTTAACTCTCTAGCCTGGGGTGCTTTATTGGCAGAACAGCCACCTCTGACCTGCTCATGCAGCCTTTAGCATATGCATTCACTCCTAGCTAAATACATGAGCACTCTGAGTCACTCATGAATTACATGCCGGATGACACCCGCTGTCAAGGTTCCCTCCCCACTCTGAACTCTGGGGTACAGATGTGGGGACCCACATGAAAGACCCCCTAAACTTATATTCCACCAGCTTAGGTTAAAAACTTCCCCAAGGCACAAATTCATTATCTTGTCCTTGGACAGTATTGCTGCCACCACCAAGTGATTTAAACAAAAATTCATGGAGGAGCCGCTTGGAGCCCTATCCCCCCAAAGCCCCTTCACCCCCTTTCCTGGGGAGGCTTGAGAATAATATATCAACCAACTGGTTACAATGTGTGCACAGACCAAACCCCTTGGTTTTTAGGACACTGAAAATCAATCAGGTTCTTAAAAGAAAAACTTTATTATAAAGAAAAAAGTAAAAGAATCACCTCTGCAAAATCAGGATGGAAGGTAACTTTACAGGGTAAAAAAGATTTAAAACACAGAGGATTCCCCTCTAGGCTCAGCTTCAAAGTTACAGAAACAGGACTACTACTCCCTCTTAGCATAGGGAAAATTCACAAGCTAAAACAAAAGATAATCTAACACATTTCCTTGCTCTTAGTTACAACTTTTGTAATCTTAGATGCTCATTTCAGGTATGTTTTCAGGACATGCTTTTCCTGCCTGGTCTCTCTCGCCTTCCAGAGAGGGAACAAACAAAGAAAGACCAAACAAAACCTCCCCCACCCCCAGATTTGAAAGTATCTTCTTTCCCCATTAGTCCTTCTGGTCAGGTGCCAACTAGGTGAATTGAACTGATTAACACCTTACAGTTAAGGCAATATTGTACAGCTGCCCTGTGTATATTTATGACACCCACAAATTCTTAGTCCCAGACTTTCCCGCAGAAATGTGCTTCTTGTACTGTCCAGCACACTACTGAACAATCCAACCTCATAGAATGTCCATCATTTCATCAAAGGAAAATGATAATGCAACAACCTTGTTATCCCAAATGGAGTTCCCCACACACTTTAATCCAAACACATGCTGGTTAAGATAAAAAAAAAACATATTTGTTAACTACAAAAAGATAGAGTTTAAATGATTACATGTATTGATGCATAAAAGTCAGGATTGGTTACAAGAGAAAAGAAACAAATAATACACAAACTAATACCTAATTTAACAAGCTAAGTGGCCTTTAAAACAAAGATTTTGTCTCACTATACGCTGCTGTACATTTCACAGGCTAGGTCTCCTTCCAGTCTGTGACCACTCCTTCCTTAGTTCAGTTCTTTTGGGAGTTGTCGATGTCATGAACAGAGAGACAGGAGGAGGAGAGGTGAGGTCAAATGTTTTCATTCCCCTTTATAACTCAATTTCTTGTGCTGCAAACATCTTTGCTAAGTCATGGTAACATGTAGTCCGTTGTGGATGTGAGCTTTGAAATGTTCCTGTGTTGCAATATAAATTCTTTATTCACACCTTTCCATTGCTGGAGAATGGTTGCTTAAGGGATAGCCCACTTGACTTTGTTGATACCTGTTTGGGAGGTGCCCCTGTGTCTTTGTTTCTGAAAAAACTAGTTTGTGTCTGTTTGTCTCAACCTTGGAGGATGTTAAAACAATGACACATAGTATAATCGAATAACTTCTCTTACAATGTTGATATACACATTTTACCGGGACAATAATATTCAGCAGATTATGAGTTCTCAACTGATATTTCATAAGGCATAATTTGTACAAAATTTATCAGAGTTTTGTAAAAGTGGTGACCGTGATAGCATAGATTGTCACAGCAGGTCATACCTTATGATGGGAGCATTGCAAATTTAGTACCTATATTTAAGAATGTGTATGTTGGGGGGAGTGATCCAGGAAACTGTTAATTTAACCTCAATTGTATGCAAGGTTTTAGAGCAAATTTTGAAGGACTGAGTCATTAAAGATATAGAAGTAAATGGTAATTGAGATAAAATATAACTTGTTTTTAGAAAAGGAAGATTGTGCGAGTCCAACCTGATCTTCCTTTGATAACCAATTGTCCAGAGAAAAGAAATGCAATAGATTTAATCTCCTTGGACTTCAATAAAGCATTTGATACAGTTCCATATGAAAGCTTATTAGTTAAATTGGAGAATATTGGAATTAATACAGTAATTAAAAAGTGGTTAAGGAATTGGTTAAAGGGGAAACTACAATGGGTCAGGCTGAAAGGTGAACTTTCAGGCTGGAGGGACGTCACAAGTTCCTCAATGATCAGTCTTTTGACCAATCTTATTTAGCATTTTCATTAATGGCCTTGGTACAAAAAATGGGAGAGTGTGTTAAAAAAATTCAGATGACACAAAATTGAGTGGTATTGCAAATAGGGAGAAGGACTGGAATATCATGCAAAAAGATTTGAATGACATTGAAAACTGGAGTAATAGAAATGGAATGGAATGTAATAGTGCTAAGTGCAAGGTCACACACTTAGAGACTAGCAACAAGAGTTTTGTTTTTGGCTGGGTATTTACAAGTTGGAAGTGACAGAGGAGAAAGACCTGGGTGTATTGGTCAATCACAGGATGACTATAAGCCACCAACATGATATGGGTGTGAAAAAAGGCTAATGTAGTCCTAGCATGCATTAGGCGAGGTATTGTCAGCAGAAATGGGAAGTGTTATTACCATCAGACGAGTGACGTTCTGATACAACCTTGCAAAGGAAGTAGTTGAAGCAAAATAAACCTAACTTATTTCAAGATTCAGCTTGATAAGTTTATGGAGGGGATGGCATATGGCCCATTGCTGGCTGCTATTAGCAAACATCTCAAATGGTTGGCGATGAGACTCTGGACAGGGTTACTACAGAGAGTTATTCCCCAGGTGTCTGATTGGTAGATCTCGTCCACATTCTCAGGGTCTAACTGATGGGGTTGGGAAGGAATTTTCCCCAAGGTCAGATTGGCAGAGACCTTGGGGGGCGGGGGCGGTTTGCCTTCCTCTGCAGCATGGGGCACGGGTCACTTGCTGGTTTGGACTAGAGTAAATGGTGGATTCTCTGTAACTTGAAGTCTTTAAATCAAGATTTGAGGACTCAGTAACTGAGCCAGAGGTTATTGGCTTTTGCAGGAGTAGGTGGATGAGGTTCTGTGGTGTGAAAGAGGTCAGACATGATCATGTTGATCCCTTCTGGCCTTTAAGTCTATGTGAAAAGAGATAATTAGTAAAGGAGGATATGACTGAGGTCTCAAAATCATGAATGTTTTGGAAAAAATCAAAGTGGAGAAATGTTATTCCGACAATAGAAAAACCAGGGGTCACCAAACCAAAAATTAATAAGCAGCAGGTTTAATACAACCAAGAGAAGTACTTTTTCACACAGCACACAACTAACCTGTAGAACCCATTGCCATGGGATGTTGTGATGGCCACAAGTATAACTGGGTTCAAAAAAGAACTGGATAAGTTTGTGAAGTATAGGTCCATCAATGGCTATCGAACAAGGTGGTCAGACACAGAACCCCATGCTTGAGACAAACCTAAACCTAAGACTACCAGAAGCCTGGAGTGTAAGATGGGGGTGGATCACTCAATAATTGCCCTGTTCAAAACACTACCCCTGAAGCTGTGGTACAGCCACTGTCAGAGACAGGATACTGGGCAAGATGTACCATACTCTGACCATGTATGGCAGCTCTTGGGATGTGGGATATGGTCATGCAGCCACTCTAGATCCTGTGTATGAGACTTCCTGAGTCCCCCCTCATCAGTTACACCAGGTGCTCTGGAGCTCTAACTATGCTGTAGGCATTCAGCTTTTAGTTTAACCTGACCGGGGACAATGTGGCAGGAAAACAAGGAACACAGGCTTAGCAAAGGAGTTTCTTAACTACGTTTACTTTGCAAGTACATTTACAAGTACTCAAAGTTACAGATCATGAAAATAGCAAAAGTACTAAGACACACTCTCCGCAGTTTGAGCTCAACCCTTCTGTAACCTTCGTGAGTTCATAGTTAGTCAGTGTTTCAGGCTGGGCAGAATCTCTTCTGCTCTCTCTCTCCTGCAAGTTCATCCTACAAGTGGATACGATTATCCCCCTGCACAGAGCAGAACCTCACTCTCCAGTACAGCCTCCATTTCTGGAGCATGTCAAGTTCCATATCCACCAAATGTGCTTGCCGCACATTGTGGGGAGCTGCACAGAGACCATTGTTCAATGGGAATGGGCCAGTAGTTGAGACAATCAAAGTCTATAGCCTCAGATTACAGCTTTGATGTCTCTCAGTGATGGTTCTTTCCCAGGCAGGGCAGCTGGCTGGAATGTAGTATAATAGTTTGCCCTTAGGCAAGTCCAAACTAATGCAGCCACAATGCTAATATTTCAACACAGGTACAAACCAGACATCACAGTTTGATACAGTTATATCCCACTTTGTCATACCATCACTGTCACCACATAACTCTTTTCATCCACTAATTTTAAAACACTTTACCAAAAAGGTAAGTATCATTATCAACATTTGACCGAAGCATAAAATGTGTGCACCAAGAGTTGAAGTGACTTGTCTAGTGTCACAGAGCAGGCAAAGCTGGGAATAGAATCCAGATCCCCCGAGTCTCAGTCCAGTGCAATTACAGAAAGATTGTAAATGGGGGCTGGAGGAGGCGAAATAAGCATAACAAATTGTATCATACATTCATAGCAATGGACATGGATGCCTCTAAAATACCCCAAGATACAAAAGGTTATTTATCATCCTCATTATTTTTCACAGAGATATTGTAAAGGGGAATAAATAAAATAGCATTACAATAGCCTCTTTTGTGTCTTAAAAGAGTTATCATGTAATTGCTACTCTTAAAGTCAGAGTTAATCATAGCAATTTCTATATTTGATCTAGGCTATACTTATCTTGCACTGATACTGGGTACTTCCGTTGTTCATAAAGAAAAAGTAAATCTAAAAATGATCTTTTCTAAATGGAAGAAAAATACTATTTCATTATATCAACGGGATAGCTTTTATTAACCTAACTGATACACCAAGAAATGAAAATCAAATATCCCCTATTGAATTAAAAAACTTGTTGAAATTCTTCACAAGAGCAGATTTACTCTTTCTATTGGGATTTACATAACCATTTGTATAATTATCTACTCTCTTTTTATGAGCTTCTATAAAGAAAATAAAACATCTTTTATCTTTGAAGTCAAAGAACAAGTGTTATTTCATTCCTTTCAAACTCCAAAGGTGATGATAAAAAGCCATTAGACAAAATTGTAATCAATTGTCATGTTTTATAATTGAAAAATAGAGATGTAGAGCCAGGAAGCTGTAGTCTGTCCTCATTTATCATTTTCCAGTTTACTTTTTTTTATTTGGTGTTATCAGACTTTCAATCATGAATAAACATTACTATTGCAGGATTTATCTTGGCATTTTACTAATTACACTATCTAGTTTCTAATATAGCTGGCTAATGAATTAACATATTTTTTTCTAATCAGCTAGTATTAGTTTGTATGCTAAGCATTAGTTCATGTACCACAGAGACAGATTTTAGAGCATGCAAAATGGTACAGTAGATGACCCCCTTTGTCAAATCAAAATCTTTGTTCTGTTTTGAAAGCTATTTATAATTAAAAAAGCATTATTATATTAAAAAGCCCTCCAAAAATAGTTCAGTTTCAGTAGCACTGGATGTAAAAAGATTGTCAGATTCCTCAATTCCTCTAGGTGCCAGATGCTATCTAAAACATAGGATAGTTATTTTATTGCTTTTAAAACAATATTATTTTAAATATACATGTATTTTGTCTAAGCCAAAATCTTTCACATGTAAATTAAGTGAGGCTAGGAAACAGCAGTTCAGCCATATAAAGGTGTGATAGATCCATTGGCAGTGATACATGACTCAGGGGATTGCTCCTAGATCATAGTCTGTAAGTACGTACACACGGAGAAGGTGTCTGATACCAGAGGGCTCTTTAATTCAGTAGATAAAGGCGTACATAAAAAGGATCCAATGGCTGGCTGTTAAAGTCAGGAAGCTTCAAACTGGAAAAAGTTACCGTCATTCTTAAATGTGTGCCTTAACAGTTGGAAAAGCTTAATAAGGACAAGATTTTCCATCACAGAGGGTCTTTAAAAATCACGATTAGCGGTCCTTCTATAAAGAATACACTCTAGTTATAGGCTTGATACAAGAATCACTAGGTGAAATTCTACAACCTGTTACACAGGGGGTCAGACTAGCTGATCATAATGGTCACTTCTCCCCATAATATTTAGGAAGAACAGTGGTCTAATCTGAACTTGTGTCAAAAATAGTTAAAAATTGCTACTAGATGGCTGCTGAGTGACTTATGTGAAGTGAGTTCTTTCCACTTTTTGTCAAAGTGTCAAAAAAGGACCTTTACATTTGGCTTTTCTAGCAGAGAGGCCAATGACAGAATGGATGTGGAGACTGCATCAGTTTCACACCTTTAGGAGGGGTCTCTTCAAATAAGGCACATCGGTGAGGGTGAGTGAGGCAGCATGCCCCATGCCCTGAAGAACGACACCATCTATTTATCCACAGCTATTCAGTCTACTGATTTCCTGAGTATTATATTCCATTAAAACACCTTACCAAAACACTTACTTAAATGTTCCTATTTATCATGAGCTCTAAAATGGAAGGGACTGACCCCGACTCGCTGTACTTGGAATTAGATCTTGCTAACTTGATCAACAGAAACACTTTTAAAATGTGTTTGGTTTTGTAGCTATAAATGTCATCAGTAAGTAATAGTTGTTTCCTCCTTACATCACTTATGTGTATACGTTTTAGAGAAGATAACACTTATTTGTCATAGAAATTGTTGAGAAGCAATCTGACTTGACTGTAACAAAGAAATGCTAATAGACATTTTAATTTAAAAAAGCAATCTTACTACAAAACAAAGATAGGAAGAAGATTGCTGCATTTTGGGTTACACATTTCTTCCTATCTATTTAAGTTAATGTTTGCCAAAGAGTAGATTTTTACAAAAATGAATAATGTTCCAGGGTTTGTTGATGTCATGACAAAACGGCAGATTCCTCACCATAGTTTGTCCTCCACTACCGTAAACTGATGAAATGGGGAAATTACAAACAACGTGACACCAGGAACAAGATGTGGTGGTAGATGGGGCATTGAGCAGAGAGCCTACAGTGATCCTTTAGATCCAAACAGATCCATGTGAGGCTTTGCAGTTTGTGGATGCAATCCCTACACATTCCACAGATCTACTGTTGTACTGCTAACCATATCACTCCTCTCTCCCTTGGATTTTCTTTTAAAGCCCATCTGTCTCTCTCCTCTCTAATCAAGATCTTGTCTTAGAAAAAAAGTCACAATCTGGCAACAACTTATCTCTTTCTCTTCATTGTTTTCGTCCAGTATCCCCTGGTGTCTTCTCCCTTTCCCCTATTATCAACCTCAGCCCTTGTGAGGCAGATATAGTAAGTGAATATCAGCATCCCCATTTTTTCTCTGTGTGGCTAAATTTTGCCACCAAAATCACTAGTTAAGCACTTAAATAAGTGCACTGAAATTTAGACATGCTGAGCACCCACACAACTTTTTTTTTAAAATGTTGACCTTAGTGGGTAGAAAGTATTAGAGGGGTAGCCATGTTAATCTGTATCCACAAAAACAACGAGGAGTCCAGTGGCACCTTAAAGACTACAAGATTTATTTGGGCATAAGCTTTCATGGGTAAAAAACCTCTCTTCTTCAGATGGATGGAGTGAAAATTACAGATGCAGGCATAAATATATAATGGCACATGCAGAGAAGGGAGTTACCTTACAAGTGGAGAACCAATGTTGAAGGCCAATTCATTCAGCGTGGTTGTGGTCCATTCCCAATAATTGACGAGAATGTGTCAATACCAAGAGAGGGAAAATTGCTTCTGTAGTGAGCCAGCCATTCCCAGTCCCTATTCAAGCCCAAATTGATGGTGTCAAGTTTGCAAATTAATTGTAGCACTGCAGTTTCTCTTTGAAGTCTGTTTTTGACTTTTTTGGTTGAAGAATGGCTACTTTTAAGACTGTTATTGAATGTCCAGGGAGATGGAAGTATTCTACTGGCTTTTGTATGTTACCATTCCTGATGTCTGATTTGTGGGGCTGTCTGTAAGCGAGGATTGGCCTGCCTCTCTGAAGCAAATAATCACCATCAACTACACACCACACCACAGAAACACTAACCCAGGAACCAATTCCTGTAACAAACCCGTTGCCTTCTCTGTCCCCATATCTATTCTAGCAACACTATCATAGGATCCAACCACACCAGCCACACCATGAAGGGCTCATTCACCTGCACATCTAGTAATGCGATATATGCCATCATGTGCCAGCAATGCCTCTCTGCCATGTATACTGGCCAAACCAGACAGTCTCTATGTAAAAGGATAAATGGACACAAATCAGACATCGGGAATGGTAATGTACAAAGGCCAGTAGGAGAACATTTCCATCTCCCTGGACACTCAATAACAGATTTAAAAGTACCCAGATTTAACAGATTTAAAAGTGTTGTTTTAGTGGGGAGAGTTGTTCTTGATAAAAAGCATCAGAGGGCAGTGGTCACTCTGCCCATTTAATTCTTGGGGCCCCTTTCTTGCCAATGAGGGTGCCAATTTCCAGCAGCCTCTCTTCTAACCTACTTTCAGTCTGACCCCAATGGCCTCCTCTGAAGCAGCCTATTCAGGGCCCTACCCATTGACCACTTTCTACAGAACACCATGGTTGTAGAGGACCTCTGCTTGGCAACTCTGTAACTTCACTCCACTTTCACAGCCCCATCCTGAGGATACATGTATCTTGTATGAGCCCTGCACATCGGCATCACCTCATATGGCAGGAGTCTAGATTAGGACTGGAAGAGATCTCCTAGGGCACTATGTCCATATATACATTTTGTATTTACTATTCCCTCTATTTTAAAGAATTTAAAAATTCCTGATCTAACATTATGTGGCAAACTATTGTTCCCTATCCTGGAAATATTCAGAAAACATCTCTGTTTATCTCATCTTGCTGAATTATTGTAAACATGTTAATGGATTTGGGGTTACAGTATATTAATTCCCCATAATTTTGAGACTCCTTTTGAATACAATATTTCAAAGGCATTGCTAGAATATGTAGAAACATATTCCTACTGCATTTCTATAGCAGCTACATATTTCCAGAGTCTTTGTCAACCTCTACATATGCTTGTTATAATGTAATCTAAACAAAATAGTGCTGTAATTCATATTTTGTATTTATTATTGATGATTCCATTAAAACAAGTGACTTATCCTAGTATTCTTTTGGTTATTAGTTGCTTAGAATCTTTTTGCCTTTTACTTATTAACTTCTCATTTTCATTCCCTAGAGTCTTCATTTTATTCATAGCATTATAAATCCTGGAAATAAGCTTTTTTTTAAAAGATGCAATTGGTATTCAAAAATGTTTCTAACTCATTATTTTCCACTGGAATCTTTTATTTTATTTCATACATCACTTACAGCTTGCTGTGGTAAAGCCCCAAAGGCTGTAAGTAGGCTTTAAAGAAAAAAGTCAATGCCAAAGAAACATAGTTTGTTATCTGTGGACATTGTTCTGTCTTGACCATCAACAGTCATGAACTAAATGTGATTGCTTTTAGTTCTGAATGCAGCTCCAAGATTTCAGTATGGCGCTACATAATGGGATGAGAAATGTGGTAGTTGCCCCACTAACAATACACCAGTTAGGAAGAAAAGATATACAATCAACACTTGTATCAGATGATATTCACTCTTATACATAGAACCAGGACATGGCCTATGCGTTACTTAAGTCCTGGTTAAGGGAATCAAGTAGGACTTGAGTGATGCACAGACTTTTTATTGGATTTCTGGATGGATATGAAAGTTACCCTATGTAAAGATCCATATTAATGGTAAAATCGGGTTTTGGAGAAAAAAAGAGCATTTGTAGTTTTTCTCAAAGTTCCCATTCCCATTAATAAAGTGCCAGTTATCAAAGATGACAACAATATCATGTCATTCATGATGGATTTTGTTCATGTTTGAGTAAAGACAGAGTGGAAGCCAATAGTTCATAAATAGCAAGTGTGTTAAATTATGTTTGCATAATACATATGTCAACAGCTCATGAAGGAATACATTTGTAAGTCTCAGCCTCTTTGCAGACAATTTGCAAATGGAAAAACGGGATATATTTGTCAGATAAGTTGTTTCCTGTGAATACTTCCCTAGCGTTAAACACGTGGACAAATGTAAATTGCATATGTCTACAGAACCAGACTTCTTCAAAATGGTGGCAGACTTTGAAATGCAAGATCTTCACTGAGCTTTGAATGACTCATACTGTAAGATAGTTCATAAATTCATTGGCACAATTAAATAATTGTTGTTTGCGGACTTTAATTGTAATTATTTAATTATTTCCACTGCATTTTGTAACTCTATTCAAGGACACAGTGGGTGTATGGCTGATAGAATACAAATGCCATCTCTCTACAGCTGCAAGATGGAATAGGTTGACATTTTGGGTGTTTGCCACACCTTTCATTTTGCTACCTCTGAAACTGTACACTTAAGTTACAACTGTATTAAAACAAGATGAAAAGCATTCTCTTTTTAATACTACTTTTCTTTCTTTACTATATATGCGGGAATTGCTTCAATGAGCTTTTGTTTTAAAGAAGTGTTTTTCAAACTGGGGCCGCCGCTTGTGTAAGGAAAGCCCCTGGCAGGCCAGGCTCGTTTGTTTACCTGCCCCATTGGCAGGTCCGCCTGATCACGGCTCCCACTGGCTGCGATTCGCTGCTCCAGGCCAATGGAGGCTGCTGGAAGCGGCACAGGCCGAGTGACGTACTGGCCGCCGCTTCCAGCAGCTCCCATTGGCCTGGAGCAGCGAACCGTGCCAGTGGGAGCCGCGATCGGACGGACCTGCCAATGGGGCAGGTAAACAAACCGTCCCGGCCCACCAGGGGCATTCCCTACACATGCGGTGGCCCCAGTTTGAGAAACACTATTTTAAAGCAACCTAAACCTGAAATTTTCAAAAGTAGTAATTTACTAATTTAACATCAGGCTCCTAAGTGCCTTGATTTTCAAAATTGCTGCATACCCAACAGCTCCCATTGACCTTACGCTTAAATGTATAAGGATATGTCTACACTGAAATAAAACACCCATGGCTGGCCCAGGTCAGGTGACAGGCTTGCAGTCCTTGGGGTGCAAGGCAATAATATTTTAATGTAGGCATTTGGGCTCAGGTTGGAGTCTAGGTGTGGGTAGGGTCTCAGAGACCAGGCTCCAGCCTGAGCCTGAACATCTACACTTTAATTTTACAGCCCAGTAGTGCAAGTCCTCTGAGCCTGAGTCAGCTATCTGGGCCAGCTGCAGCTGTGCCACGGGTCTTTCATCACAGTGTAGACATACCCTAAATTACCAGAAATGTTAAGTCATTATAGGCTATTAAAGATATTACATTTTCTTTTCACTCATGGCTCAGATAGAACAACTGAGAGAAATGAGTGCTTCCTCTACAAAACAAGCCACTGCGAAGTAGCTGGGTATCTCGGTCCTTGAACAAGATCTCATATGATCTCGTAAATCTAGAAGGATTCAGATAAAGCAGTGATTTGTGGAACCAGGGAGAGATAGCATTTCCCTTAAGACAGCATTGCTTTTCAAAGGTTGGCACCATATATAGCTGAAATAATAGTTTTAATATGAATCTAGCTTTATGGAGCCATAATAAGTGAAATATGTGCTCTTATTGCTATGCACCCACAGCATACAGCTCAATAGCTTCTGTGAATCAAAATCTAAGTCAGAAAACAAAACAGCTTAACAATAGGAAAGTCATTGAATGGGGGATGCATTATTCCATTGCATCTGTTCAGTCTCTTTACTGGGACAGTAATGAACATTGCTCTGTACAGATAACAACAGTGGAATTTAAATTGGTGGAAGCAGATGCTGTAATCTCAGGTGTTCTAATGCTATCCTTATTGCAGAATCTGAAGAAAATCACTTCATGACCTAATTGTGTGTGTGTTGAAATAAAAGCTGACTATAGTTTTGATTTTTGCCTGTATATACATATATAAAGGTAAAGCTCTTTGAAAAGCAGATTCTAACAACAATATAAATAGATATAAAATGAGTGAAAGTTCAGCTACCTACAGCAGATTTCCAAGTGTTCAGTACAAAGACAATAACTGTTTCAGTATTAACCAGAAATGGTTATCAAGGGTATATTGGCCTTTCTACAGATGCTTGGAAGTCAGTGTGATAAATCTACAGGTCCCAAAACGGAACCAAGGCGGGCAGTAGAGCAATACTGGGCTAGAGAGGCCCCGCCCCTCAACAAGCACAAGGGGAATGAGCTGCATGTGGCACCAGGAAGCAAGAGTGATGCGAAGAGCTATGCAGGCAATGGCAACAGCTTGGGAAAGCTACTCTAGAAAAAGGGACTTGGGTTTCCTGCCCCCTCTTTGGGAGTTGTGAATCCTGAGAGAGATTGACTAACTGAACTGGACACTGTGAGATTGAGGAGTCTGCTAAAGCCATGACCACGCCCCAAACTGAGGAACTCCAGACTGGTAGGAATTGGCAAAGGGGGTAACATAATTTGGGGTAGCTCAGTAACTGGGTTGGACACTTTGAGAGATCCACGGGTCGGGATCTGGTAGAGTGGCTGAGCCTACCTTGCTGACCCCATCCCCTGCTCCTTTATGGTGATGAGCTCTGGGGGAGCAATCAGAGCATGAGGAGTGATTGAAGCTGCAGCTGGGACTCCCTCAGAGATGACTAGACTGGCAGTCCTGTAAGGCCACAAGAGGACCAGTAGGCCAGCTGGCCAGTAGACCTTCTTGATAAAAAAAATGGGTGGCAAATGCAGGCATTGTAGGATCTTGAGCCTGTAAAATGCCTCAGACAAAAAATTGTGGCCATTGAACTGGACAAATTGCTAAAATGGCTTGTCAAAAATCAACAGCAACAGACTTAGTTGCTATAGCGTCTGACAATGCAGCAACAACATCATATTCAGGAGTTGGCTACTCCGCACGGGAAGCAACAGCAACAGCTTGTGCAGCAGGTGGTGATCCTCCGGCAACCTCAGTCAGTACCAGCTAACCTATGAGGAGGAATGTCTAACCCTAACCCAGCTTCCAATCTTCCCCCAAAGCTGGCAAAAATGGGACCAGATGACGAGCCCGAAGCATTCCTCATGATGTTCGAGAGAGTTGCTGACAGATTCTAGGGGATTTTTTCCCCATTTGAATTACTATATGGGAGTCAATCCCATGGAATATTAGATATGATTCATGAAACCTGGGAGGGAGAGGAGTCGAGGTCCACCAACTCAGTACTGTATGTACTATGATTGAGGGAAGTTAAAGTCCCTGGGTGAGTTTTCAAATGAGAACTTGTTGAAAGTGTAACATGATCAGAAGAAGAACTATAACAAGGGAGCCCATATCTGAGAATTCTAAACTGGGAATCAATTACCACTGTTGCTACGTGCCTCTGAGTCCAAGCTGTTAGCTCAGTGGCTGTGGCCCTTTCAAATCATGAGAAGGGTCAGGGTGAAAATTACGAAGTTCGCCAGTCCAGGAAAAGGAAAGCAACATAAATATATCACATCAAGGTGTGGAAAGAACGGGAGGGTCTTCTCATTCTGCTCCCCCCGAGCTTGAACTCAGCCTCCATGCCACAATGGTTCCCCAGTTGAGGGCTGTATCAGTCAGGGAAGGCTTACAACCTGAACAGCAACAGCAGATACACAAACTCAGCAACACATTCCCCTCCATGTTTTCGGCAACACCAGGCCAGATGCACTGAGAGTTCCACTGAATAGAGAGTATCAGGGGATAGCCGTGCTAGTCTGTATCGACAAAAAGAATGAGGAGTCCGGTAGCACCTTGAAAACTAACAGATTTATTTGGGCATAACCTTTCGTGGGTAAAAAACCTCACTTCTTCAGATGCATGGAGTGAAAGTTACAGATGCAGGCATTATATAATGACACATGAAGAGAAGGGAGTACCTCACAAGTGGAGAACCAGTGTTGACACAGCCAATTGGATCAGGGTGGATGTAGTCCACTCCCAATAATAGATGAGGAGGTGTCAATTCCAGGAGAGGCAAAGCTGCTTTTGTAATGAGCCAGCCACTCCCAGTCTCTATTCAAGCCCAAATTAATAGTGTTAAATTTGCAAATGAATTTTAGTTCTCCTGTTTCTCTTTGAAGTCTGTTTCTGAAGTGTTTTTGCTCAAAAATAGTTAGTTTTAAATCTGTTATCGAATGTCCAGGGAGGTTGAAGTGTTCACCTACTGGCTTTTGTATGTTACCATTCCTGATGTCTGATTTGTGTCCATTTATTCTTTTATGTAGGGACTGTCCAGTTTGGCCAATGTACATGGCAGAGGGGCATTGCTGGCACACGATGGCATAGATAACATTGGTAAACGTGCAGGTGAATGAGTCCTGGATGGTGTGGCTGATGTAGTTGGGTCCTCTGATGGTGTTGCTAGAGTAGATATGGGGACAGAGTAGGCAACGAGGTTTGCTACAGGGATTGATTCCTGGGTTGGTGTTTCTGTGGTGTGGTGTGTAGTTGCTAATGAGCGAGGGCATGGCAGAATCAGGGTAGGGGGTGGAAAGGAGCGGAGGCAGGGCCTGTGCAGAGCCAGGGGTTGAGCAGTGAGCACTCCCTAGCACATTGGAAAGTTGGCACCTGTAGTTCCAGCCCCAGAGTTGGTGCCTACACAAGGAGCCACATATCAACTTCTGAAGAGCCGCATGTGGCTCTGAAGCCACAGGTTGGCCAACCCTGGGCTAGGATATGGGATGGGGGGAAGAGCTGGAGGGTAGGAAGGCTAGGGTGGAGGGGTAGGACACGGGGCAGAGAGGAGCTGGAGGAGAAAATGGGGGGCCTGGGTAACTGGGGTGGGAATAGGGCACAGGGGGCATAGAGGGGCTGGAGGACTTGGGCAGGGAGCAGATAGCAGACAGGGGTGCCACTTCCCTAGTCATTGTCTACCCCAGGGGTGCTCTTTGTCCAGGAAGGGATCACTGGGCCCAGGCCTTCCAGCTGCATGGTCAGTGCAGAGGCCTCTGCACATGTATTAATGAGCCCAGGGTGCACACCCCTGCTGATCTTCATTAACAGCTTGTTAATGTACTTTGATTTAGTCATGTTTCAAAGAGGACTAGATCAAAGTGCATTAGGATGCACATGGATGGTTAGTCCACGCCAAAGCAGGCTAACGTGGAATAGCTTGCTGTGAACCTGCCACCCCAAGCAGCTGCCTAGTTTACCTATGCCTGGAGTGGCCTCTACTGAAAGACTATCATATTGTAGAAATAAAATAAAACCTTTGCAACAAGTCCTGGTATGGCATTTCTCATTTCTAGAAGTTGGTCCTAGAAAAAGACAACAAATATCACAATTGTTACATTTGTGACAGTTGGCAATACTGCACTTGAGATACCTGAAAGGAGCTGGATTTTAACAAAGGGCTTAGCCAACTCCCCCGCACGCGCCATTTGAATATCAGGTCCATTTCAGGTGTCAAGTGGAGCACCAAACTATTCAGGCCCCAAAAATCACTGATCACTTTTGGACCTGATTATGTTCTTAGTCCTCTTTCTGGGAGCGCAGTATTCAGGTCCCCAATAACTTTGACAGGAGCTGTTCACTCTTTCATTCCTACTTCAGTTTAAGTAGGAGCATTATAAATCTACTTAAGTCCTACATTCCCAGCAATTCCACACAGGAATCTCATTTCAACTCCCTTTGTTTTTACAACAACCAGCACCGTAGCATATTTGTAGATAACAATCTAGATCCAGGCCCTGTTATAGCCCAATACTTCAGCCTTTGCTGACATGTTCACTTGGTCACCAATGGCCTCTCTATAACTTTGCTTAGTAAAGCTGATGCTTTTACTGTAGATGTTTTATCAACCAAATTGCTGTTCTGAACATGACTTTTTATCTTTACTCATTCCACTGTGGTTTAAGAAAAAGACAATATTTTCTACACTCTCTATAGACAAATGTAGTACATCTTAGAGGGAGAGACTTGTTCCCTATTTAGAAGAGACTTTGAAAAGCAGTTCAGGTGAATTATTATTTTACTAGTGAGAATGCATTCTAAACAGGAGTACCTAGTAACTTTGAGGATCACCAAAAAGAAACTGTATGTAAACTTTGAAGATCTGTATTACATAATAAATGCAGAACTGAAGTAATAAATGATGAAAAACAGAACAATTAAAATATACTATTAACAGTCATTTATGGATCACCGACTTCTTTCTTGAAAGAGGCCACAATCAATCAACTCTGACAGGATACAATTATAATACATACTGCCATATGCCATGTTTGGAAAGGAATAAATAATGGATCAACATTTCTAAGAAAAAGTTTAGTCGTTTAAGTTTTCATGCTTTTCCAGTATTCTCAAAGAGCTACTGAAAACGGCTATTTTTAAATGCCAAGAAAAATCAATGTAGCATTGCCCGTCCTCTCCCGCACCTCAGTTCTCTATATTGCTTCTTTTGCTTTATTTATTACTGGATCATTTTGAACTGCTCTGTGTTGTGAAAAGATAAATAGGAATGTTTATAAAGATGAAAACATTTATAATCTGTACATCCTCCGCTAAGGATTTTCTAACCCTGGAAAATATAGGTGTTAAAATATGTGAGTTACAAAGTGAATACAAAGTGCCAATTAGTTACTGTACCTTCTGGAACATACAGAGCTAGGAACATCTGGTAACAACCTATGACGTTTATCAAAAAAGAGAATCATTATTGGAGGTGAAAATCCATGTGTGATCTGAGGTAACATGTAGGACAGAGTTTGGTGTAACGGTGTATCAAAACCTTTGTGTTTAGAACTGTAGCAAGCACAAGGTCAATCTATTGTATTTCATGGTATCTGTGGAATCATTCAAATTAAGTTTAATGGTTTTTCCTCTCTGAATTCCAATGAATATTGGTAAATGTTGCTCTGAGCTTTTTTTTTTTTTTTATGAAAGTCCCTCATTTGAACGAGTTCCTCTTCGTGTCTAATTAAGCCCAGCTTGCAGTCTTCCATTATAGGCACACAATCCTAAAAGGAGTTTATGCTGGGAAAAAAATAAACATATTTAATTTGATTGAAATAAATCTGTTTCAAGTTTCATATCTCCAAGGCTTCTGTTCTAGGCTACATGAAAAGTATGAAGCTCATCCAAGGAACTGCTAGAAAAACAAACATCGAGCAATCCAAGTGGAGGGTCTCTTATTTTTTCCTAAGGTGGATAACATTTTAGGATTGAGATTTGCTTTTGGACTAACTCCCTTCTGAATCTATAATGAAACAGGGAGACCAGATCTGCTAGGAAGCAACTGCTTCTAGCCCATTAGGGCTTTGATTCAGCAAAGTACATTAGCAATGCATGGAGTACATTGAAGCATTATGCTGGAGTGAGGTGTAGCTATTGTTTTTCTGTGGTAGCTTTAGCATGTGGAAAGGGTAACATTAGGGCAATATCAGTAGCGTAGCTAGCAGGGTGCAGGGGAAGCAGGCGCTTCCCCCGCCCTTCCAAAAGCGGCTGGAGGAGCGAGGGGGGGCGCAGGCTGGCGGCCAGCAGCCACAGCCAGAGGAGTGAGAGTGGGCACAGGCTGGCGGCCGGCAGCTGCAGCTGGAGGAGCAAGGCGGGGCGCAGGCTGGTGGCCTGCAGCACGGCCAGCAGCCACGGCCAGAGGAGCGAGGGGGGGACACGGGGGTGGCACGGCAGGGCCAGAGGGGCCATGGAGGGGGGAGGGGCGGTCCAGCCGGAGGAGGAGCCAAGGGGGTGTGTGGCCAGTGGAGGAGCCAAGGGGGGGCACCTTTTTTATGTTTGCTCCCCCTCCTCTTAGAAGCTGGCTATGCCACTGGGCAATATTCAGAAGACTATGAAACACTCTTTAGTGCAATGGTTATGAATGCTATTTGAATACATTCCACCTCCTCCCCAACTTGAATTTTGTATCTATGCTGTTAAATTATTCTGACAAGATACAGGACTCTGCATTTACTAGGACCAAGTTACCTGCAGTGTTAGCTGACCTCCCATTTTGATGACATCCAGATATCTGATCACAACTGAGCATACACTACGGAGAATTTCATCCAGTATAGATGAACAGCCATCATGCAGGATGTGCAAGAAGGCATCTGGGCTTTTGAGTTCAGCTGGTGAAAAAAGCTTAAGGGAGTCCTGGCCTAGGTTGCAACCTGTGGGACATGCCATTGGTGGGGTTCAATGACTGTAACCATGAGACTTAATGCCATTAGCTGCTAATCAATGTTGTAGCCCATAGGGCTAGCCTGCTTGCTTGCCTATATCTATCTATCTATATAATTTCTTATGGATTTCTTATGATTATTTGTTTTATTATTATATTTATAGGTTATTATTAAAGTATTTGGGATGTAACATAAGGCACCCACAGCCCACATCCTGTTTGTTGAGCTAAGGCAAAGTTAGTATATATATGTCTGGGACCTTTCATCCAGATAGATAGATAGTGATGAGTTAAAGCATAAGGTCCATATATGGCTGTGACCTTTAACATAGATAGATAAAGGATGTATTGAAGCAGGTTGGCATAGGGGGATTCCTAAGTTCATACCCTTTTAAACTTAACAGTTACACCACAAGGAAAGAACCGAAAGAACCGGGTAGGACAAAAATAACCGATTAGAATGATCTAATGCCATTAATATGTATGTATATGTCATCAAAATACAAACATACCAGCCTATGGAGTAAGTGTACCCTAACATTTTGTGGGTGAGGAAACCAAGGTAGGACATAGAAGGAGGGCCTGAGAGCTCAAGCTCTATAAGAGGGGAGACCCTCCATGCCAAGGAAGCTTCTGAGCTTCTAAGTTCCAGTTTGCTAAGCTTCTAAGTTCCAAAGCATCTAAGCTTCTAAGTTTCAAGGCTTCTTTGTTTATTGGTCTGCTAATTTTAGTTGTAAATTTTAAGTCAGTTAAGTAAAATTCCAAATTAGCTTTGATAGCTCTTAAGCTTCTCCTAAGCTCTGCACCTCCCACTCAAGAATTGAGGAACCTGGGCCTGAACTCTTTTGGCATGCCAGAGGCAAGGCTAGTCCTTTGTCTCTTACCACCAGGTTATCAAGGAAGGGTGTGAGTATATTAATCAAAAGCTTTATCATCTATAATACCATATGTATCTTTAGAATAATAGTACTTCATTTGTAACTATGATTATTTTATCATTTGATTACTATTTGAGTACGATTCCATTTATCTCGGTAAAAGTCTTTAAGACGGTATTTGTCTCAGTGTGAGCATTCTGTCTTCCCCCCGAGGGTCCTTTGCAAACTCTGTGTAGCCTGATTCCGGGACAAGAACCTTATTATTTTCTGATCAGATTAACTGGTGAACCTATAACCCATACTATCCAAATTAATAATAATAATCTCATAATATCAGGCAACAATGCACTCAGGTGAGATTCAATCACTTGTATGAAAAATTTTTTAAACAAGAAGATCATAGATAGGAATAATCATATTATGTTACATAGATGCCCCTTTCATAGATTCCAAGGCCAGAAGGGACCATTCTGAGCATCCAGTCTGACCTCCTATGCAACACAGCCTATAGAACTTCCCTCAAATAATTCCCGGAGCATATCTTTTAAGGAAAAATCATTCAATCTTGATTTTAAAGTTGCCAGTGATGGAGAATCCACAAGAACCTTTGATAAATTGTTCCAATGGTTAATTACCGCTCACAGTTAAACATGTGCACCTTATTTCCAGTCTGAATTTGTCTAGCTTCAACTTCCAGCCATTGGATTGTGTTATATCTGTCTCTGCTAAATAGAAAAGCCCGCTGTCAAATATTTGTTCCCCAGGTAGATTCTTATAGATTTTAAACAAATCACCCTTTAACCTGGTCTTCATTAAGCTACGTAAATTGAGCTCCTTATGTCTGTCATTACAGGGCATGCTTTCTAATCCTTTCACCATTCGTGTGGCTCTTCTCTGAACCCTCTCCTGTCTCTTTGGAAGCCACTTTGTGGCTGTAAGGTCAATGCAGAGGAAGGTGGGGTAATGACATGAGCCCTGGGTAGGAGAGGCCAGGCTGGGGCCTAGATCAGAGGGCACACACTTTGTTCACCTTCTAATCTCACAGAACTTAGTCTCAGGCTGAATTTTCCAGGAAACTAACCTTAGGAGGGGCAAAAGGGGCTATCACAACCACGGTGAGTTCCTTGAAATTGATTGGAACCATGCAACAAGGGAGGGATATGAGGAGCCAGTGCTGTTGCAGTGGCACAGGGCCTCCACTCAGATGACACTAGCATCCCAGGAACCCTCAGAGATCCATCAAGTTAGGCCCCTCATTTTATTCTGGAAGGTTGGGGAACCCCACCCATAGATAGCATAACTGGAGAGGAACTGTGTAAAGGAATCTTCAGAAATTGCTTTCCCCAGAGCTCCCTCCCACAGATTTTACTGCAAGAAGGAACAGTTCAGATCTTGACCATGGGGCAGTGGTCGCCTCCCCCCATCTTTCCTGCCAGATAATGAATTATTTGAAGTATTGCCAAAAGACAGAGATTTGAATTACATTTTAACAAAATTGAGACAACATTAATTAGTGTACTGCTTTTTATTATTCTTTGGATAAGGAGGAGATTAAGGGATATGGTTAAAATGTCAGAATAGAGAGAGAAACAAACTGAAATAAAGCAGGAGTGTTGAGCTGGATGGCTTTTCCCTGTGTACTACTGCATTTTAGTTCCTGTGTTCTCAGAATGTTTTTACCCAATGCATCTAATTTTGTTTTGAAACTTTGGAAGGTGTTTATAAATTTAAAAAAAAAGAATATAAATACATTACCTACATATAATACTGAGTCAGAGGGCCTGATTCTGCTGCAATTCATGCTGGTGGAAAATGGTAGTCAAAACTCAAGCCACTTGTGTTGCAACAGCATAAAGCCAGTTTAGCCGATAGTGGAGATGACAATCAGGCCCTAACCCTTAAGGGTGAATTATTGTGAACTAGGCTTTTACTGTCTGTCATAATTCATTTGGTTTAAAAGAAATGCATTTGAAGTTGTAGCCTGACAAAGAAATACAACTTTTATGTATCAGCTCTTTGTAAGAGTGGAACACACAGTACTTTGTACCAAGCACAGCAAATAGGTAATATAGTAACAAAGAATTTTAAGCCATTGAAGCAGTTATTTGATTTATTGTTGAGGTCAAACCAAAATCCCAGGTCCTAGCAGCCCACAATCTTTGATAAATTCAAATCCACATCCAATCTTTTGTGACTAAATCAAGGATTTGGGTTCAGTCTGTTAAGAATCATGCCTAAACTCTGGAGAATTTGGATTTTGATAAAACATTGAAATTTTGTCCTTTCTCTGCTTTTATCTGTTTGGTACAATGCCTGCCATTAGTTAAACACCCGTGCTACCCCATGGACTTCCATGAGTGTAATGTAGGGCAGAGTTTAATAGCAACAGAAATCTACACACCAACAATTTAGGCAGTAACATTTACACAAATGTGGATTATTTTTTGGTCAGTGAAACCAAATATACTTGCCAAATAAGGTCATTGTTTCCACATGCAGCATGATTGCAAAAATGGTCAACTCTGCACAATTCTAAAGGAGTTATATAAAAAAAAATGGAAAAATACAGCTGCCCATATATATCTAGAGCAATGATCTAGGCATAACAATAAGTCATATTTCCCTCTCACCAGTTGTACATCAGGCTTGGTCTATACTTCAACATTAGGTCAAAATTGCTATGAAGCTCTGTTGACCTAAGGACAAGTGTGGTCACAGATATGTCAACAAAAGAATGCTTCCTTCAACCTAGCTACCATTCTTTGTGGAGATGGTGTTCCTACACAATAGAAAAACCTCTTTAGTCAATGTAGCCTATATCTATTTTAGGATTTTGCTGGCATAGCTGTGCTGATGTGACTAAACCAGTGTAGTCTTCATAGTGGAGACATACCCTCAGCTTCAATGGAGTCACTCTTAATTTATACAACAATGGTTTGTATACACACAGGTTTACACCAGATTAATTAAATTAATCAAACCTCAGAGTAAACACTCTTATTTTGGTTTCAACATGATTTAGCTTGAATTTCAGTTTAGTTTACGTTTGTTGGGTTTAAGTTTAAGCTAAACTGAAATAAACCACAAAGTGTCCTTCAGCCTTTTACACCAACTTAATTAATATTGAAAATCACACCTTAAGTTGAATCCTTCAAACTCAATGTGTAGATAAGCCTTAAATAGGAGGAAAATCAAACTCAATTTTTTTTTTGTGGTAGTGGATTTTTTTGTTGTTATTTATTGTAGAATTCAGCTGATAAAAGAAGCATCAAAACAGTTTTTAATTCTGATCACATTCTAATCATTGTCTACATGCAGAGTTGTACTGGTTTAATTTAAGGTGTTATTTTAAACAGATTTCATTAAGCTAATGCAAACACACATATCAGTTTAAACCAAAGTTTATTTCAGTTTATCATCAATAGAAGAGGAACAGATCTGCAATAAGCCACACTTAAACCAGAATAAGAGTGTCTACATAGAAGTTTGTGCCAATTTAACTAAACTAGTGCAAGTATCTATGAACTGCAGCATAATGTACCATCCTCTTAGTATTCGTTTCCTGAGCAAAATGTGATCCAGCAGTTTTTTAATGTCTACAATAACTTCTCCTTATTGTAACAGGGATTGTCTTTTGCTGGATATCCCCAACAGTTGTTTACAGTGATTCATGGATCACTGGTGGTTTGTGGAGTGCTCCCAGGTGGCCCATGAATCTGCTTCAATGTACTTCTTTATAATTTACTGCCTTTTTATACTACTATTCAGCCCAGTGTGGTCCTTTACCTACCAAACAATATGGAAATGGATCTATGCTTAAACCTGTTTTGTTCTGTTTTTATAACATGCCCAAACAAGACTCTTAACTTTTGGCATTCTGATGCAGATTTTTAATTTTTTAAGCTTGAGACAGTCCCTAGAAAACATGTATGATCTGATCAACAAAAAACAAAAGAAAGAAGATACCTCAAAATGGTTTTGAATTTCTAGAGATTAAAATAGCTACTGCATATTTATTCCAAATAATTCAATAACAGTAGAACCTCAGAATTAGAAACACCAGAGTTACATATTGACCAGTCAACCACACACCTCATTTGAAGTTGGAAGTACGCAATCAGGCAGCAGCAGAGACAAAAAACAAAAACATAAAACAGTACAGTACTGTGTTAAACGTAAACTACTAAAAAAAAAAGGGAAAGCATAATTTTTCTTCTGCATAGTAAAGTTTCAAAGCTGTATTCAGTCAATGTTCAGTTATAAACTTTTGAAAGAACTACCATAACATTTTGTTCAGAGTTACGAACAACCTCCATTCCCGAGGTGTTGATAACTCTGAGGTTCTAATGTAAGAGTAAACTGAATGCTTATAACTAATATTAGAAATAATCTGGTGATCTGTGTTAGGAAACAGCCTGCATTATTCAAGAAATACACATATAATTCATTCAAAATATTAAACTCAGAATATTTCACCTGAAAATAATTAAAGTTATTAGAAGTTTATAATGAATATTTCAAATAGAAATCCTCAAAACTTTTCCTATAAAGTCTATAATAATATTGGACAATATAGCAGTTATTTGGCTAATGTCATTTTTATAATAAAATATTCTTCAAATAGAATTTCTGTTTAGAAAACAAACTATATTAATATGAATCAAGTTACTCTGCCTTATATGAGTAACACTCAAAATATCATTACACACATAAAAAAAACTACCTCAAAGGAAAGCATGATGTATTTAGAGATCAGTAATTTCTCAACTGAAACATGCCGAGGAATCTAGCTGAAGAGAACAAAAAAAACCTGTAGATGAGCAGAATCTCTACGCACATGTGTATAACTCAAGGCAAAGGATTAAAGTGTGGCAAAAAATATTTCAGACAAATAGTTTATTTGCCAAAAATTGCAGTTTCATCAACCCAAAACTATTCATGAAGTGGACAATTATTTGTGAATAACTTCAGCTAAAAAAAAAAAAAAAATCTGGGTTAGATTCACAAAGGGATTTTGGCACCATTCACAAAATGGTTAACAAAGAAGGGGGTGGCAGCTCTTCCCTTAAAGTCTTTAGCCCAGTGGAAAGAGCATGTGGAAGACCAATGTTCAGTTGCCTCCTGTGCCCCATGGAAAGAAGGAATTTGAAATTTGGTTTCCCAAATTACAGAAGAGTGCCTTACCCACTGGGCTGTTCTGAAGCAGGTCTTTCTCAATCTCTCCTGTTAAAGCTGTTTCACTGTGTGTATATAAATAGCCACTGGAGCAGGGACATGAACTTGAATCTCCCGCCTTCCAAGTGCGTGCACTAACCACCATGCATATAAAAGCACTCTTTCTGGCCCAATAGCTAGTCAAGTTTGTATACAAATAAAGTCGCTCACTGACTAGTAACATGTCCTATTAATTTCAGTGTGCTTTAGGTCAGACCCAGAACAAGGCATTATTCAACATGAGTATGTATCAGAATCTTGCCCAAAGTGAGAGTGATCTCAGGGGGAATATCCAGAAAGTAGGCATTTTAGTAAGAACATAAGAACAACCATACTGGGTCACATCAATGGTCCATCCAGTCTCCAATAGTGGCCAGTACCAGACCTTCATGGGGGGGAGGGGGGAAAACAGGGCAATTTGGGTGATCCACCCCTGTCTTTCCCTCCCAGCTTCTGGCATTCAGAGATTTAGGGTTTCCCTGAGCATGGGGGTTGTATCCCTGATCATCTTGGCTAATAGTCATTGATGGACCCATCCTCCAAGGACGTATCTAGTTCTGTTTTTGAACACAGTTATACTTTTGGACCTCACAACATCCCATGGCGATGAGTTCCACCAGTTAATTGTGCATTGTGTAACAAAGTACTTCCTCTTGTGTGTATTAAACCTGTTGCCTATTAATTTTATCAGGTGACCCCTGGTTCTGTAGTGTGGGTAAGAGTAAATAATACTTCTCTATTCAATTTTTCCTCACCATTCATGATTTTATAAAGCACTATCATATCCCCTTAGTCATCATCTCTTTTCTAAGATGAACTGGTCTAATCATTTATTCTCTCCTCATAGGGAAGCTGTTCCATACTTTTGTTCATCTTTGTTGCCCTTCTCTGAATCTTTTTCCAGTTCCACTATATTATTTCATAGATGGGACAACCATAACTTAACACAGTATTCAAGGTGTGGGCACACCATGCATCTATATAGCGTCATTATGATTTTTCTGTCTTATTTTCTATCCCTTTCCTAATAGTTCCTAACATTCGGTTAGCCTTTTTGACTGCTGGTGTGCATTGAGCTGAAGTTTTCAGAGAACTATCCACAGTGCCTCCAAGATCTCTTTCTTGGGTGGTAACAGCTAATTTAGACCCAATCATTATATATGTGTAGTTTAGATTATTTTTTCCAATGTGCATTATTTGCACTTATCAATGTTGAATTTCATCTGCCATTTGTTGCCCAGTCATCCAATTTTGTAACCATTTATTCCTACCCTTTGATTCCTATGTTTTAATGAGTTACTGATCCATCAGAGAAACATCTCTGTTATCCTGTGACTACTTAAGTTCAATAAGAGCCTTTGGCGAGGGACCTTATCAAAGACTTTCTGAAAATCCAAGTACATTATATTCACTGAATCACCCTTGTCTGTGACTTCTTGACATCTTCAAAGAATTCTGCTACATTGGTGAGGCATGAGGATTCTAATAAAAAAGGAAAATGACTATATTTTTAAAGGTTGTTAAGGCTAGTTTTAAAATTTGGTTCCACTGTAAACTCATTATACCAAAGTACTTATTGGTATATCTGGCATAAAAGTTACTGAATATGTGGTCCATTAAGTATTTATTCTTTTACTTATCTACAAAGGGCTGACAGTATCACTCAGAAAAGATAGTAACAGAGGGGTAGACGTGTTAGTCTGAATCTGTAAAAAGCAACAGAGGGTCCTGTGGCACCTTTAAGACTAACAGAAGCACCGGAGCAGAAGCTTTTGTGGGTTTCTTGTGTCTGATGAAGTGGGCATTCACCCACGAAAGCTTATGCTCCAATACTTCTGTTAGTCTTAAAGGTGCCACAGGACACTCAGAAAAGATAGTTCTTAATACAAGGAGATTTGTAAATATCAATCTGAAGGATACTTAAAATGTGACATCCCAAAAGTTGAAAATTCAGTCAAGCAAAGGATATAAACATTGTCCAAGCCCTGAAGAGAAAACCTGGATGTTTCTGCATATTTAAAAAACATTTATTCACTTATGCATACATTACCAAAGTTTTTAAAAATCCACAGAATTTTGATATGATCGACCCTTCCCATGAAACTCCTCTGAAAATTGCCACCTTCTTCACCAAACTTCAATCTACCCCTTTACCAGATGCCCTTGAAAGCTGAGGAGCTTTAAAGCAAGCCCTGAGAGTGAACAAACCGAGAGTCTGATAAACCAAGGTAGGCAGTCAGTAGTAAAGATGATGCAAATGCCCTTCCAGCAAACTCCTCTCATTTAAAATAGCAACATGACACGTAGTCACTGCCTTATTTTTAGAGTCTTCTAAAACATGTTATGGGACCATCCAGGGATTACAGTATTAAAAGGTAATTGCTAATCAGAAGTTTGGGGTCTGCTTTTACCTCTTCCTTTAAGTTTACTTTTACCTTCCTGAAGAAAATTAACCTCTTCAGTCTTCAAAGAATATTCAGGAACTTAAAGTTTTTGTGGGTGCCATGTCAGCTAGATGGAAGCTGTGCCCATATGTTCCAATTCTGGAAGTCTGATTAAAGAGGTAC